>NC_064639.1:228053052-228721802 GCF_023864345.2 Schistocerca serialis cubense
GGAGTTGAAATTGCACATAATCTGGATAAAAAGTAAGAACAAAGAAAGAATGTGAATTATTTTGAATTGAACAGTCTTCCCTGTAAAACTGCTGTGTAAAAAATCCAAATAAAGTGTACAGAGAGTAACTTTCTCCAGAAATGGAAACCACACTTTAACCTCTTCATATGTGCAGAATGTTCCGATGTGTTCAGAATCTGTTAATGAGATCAGGAGCAGCCCATATTCAACAAACTATTTCAGACAAAATGTGAGTTGTTGTTTCATACTTGTAGGCTGCAAGAAGGTGGTTAGAAATATTAACCCACTGACATTGCAGGAGATTGTGGAACATATGTTAGTTCAGCAAGCTGTTCTTTATTACAGAAATCAACCTGAATGAATTTACTTAACGTCAACATTTTGATCTGCTGTCATACTCAGTATGTATCTTTTTACATTATAATTTTTGTGTTACATGAAGTTAAACTGACTAGGTTTTTTTCATCACAATTTGAAATATTCTGTTTAAGCATTTGATATTTTTTTCAGGCAAAAGCACAGAAAGATAAGATGACAATACATCTCCTTTTTTTTCAGGACAATCATGAATTTTTTTGAAAGTAATACAGGACACTTATTTGCCCCAGAACTAACAATTATGAAAGGATTTATTCTGAATTAGATATTTATTTCACATGAATCAGTATGTTTTATTATTAGTTGTAGTTAAATTGGCAAAACTATGTGACAAAGAAATTGTGCTTTTACCAAAGAGTACCCACTTAAATTGTTGGGCACAAGGCACAAAGCTAGTTTATACCAGTTACCAAAGTAATATCAGATTGTAAGGTATGTTGTGCAGTATTATGCTATATTGAATTATAATGTGAATTCTTGTGAACCCTGTGTTGATCTTGGTCATATGTTGTTGAAGAATACAGACATGCTGAAGAAAATTCACAGCGCTTCTTCATCATGGAAGATACTAATAAAGTATAAACTAATCTACATTGTGTAACAAATAAAGAGAAATTTTGCATTTATTACACTTAATTAAGATTCTTTGCAGTATCAGAATTTTTTAAAAGTTCCCTGAATTTGGATCTAGAAAATATGGTCACTTTAAGAAAGAACACCATTAATTTTAAGGTAAATCACAATGCAACAGAAACTTGCAAAATATGTTTCTTACCTTGTTGTTTCTTGTGGAAACATTTCTGATTTGAACTAAATCACTTAGGAAGTCACTCTGACATCAAGTCCTATTGCCAGAAATTGAGAATAAATTGTCATTCTGAAGAAATTTAATTTTGAAAGATTATTTTTTACCATTTTGACCAGAAAATATTCTGGGCATATGTATTAATTTTCCATTATTTCCTCTGAAATAAGTAATCGGAGTGCTATTTGTCCCGACAGTTTCTTCAAATGACAGTCTGAAAGAACCTGCACCTAGGGAATATAAAAAGTACAATATGAAACATGACAAGACAGGAAATGAATGCAAAACTTAAAATGACATTTCCATAAGAAAAGATGGCCAGGTTAATATGTACCACAAACACGAAACATGTAAAATCTGACAGCAGGAATATGATTAATGATGATGCATAGTGCTGATGCATAATCTTGGAACATACTGACTATAAGATATCAATGAGAGGAGGGTAGGGGTGGGGGTGAGAGGTGGGGGCAAGGGGTGGAGGCAAAAACTGAACTGTGATGTCTAATGCACTAAGTTCATAATTTAGCAAACTATTGAGTAGGATTTGACCTATATGGATTTAGTTCCTCATCTTTGCCCAATAACACAGTTATTAAATGGAATCCGGCCCATGAAATAAAAAACAGTACTGTCATTGACTGAATTTTATTATAGTTAGAGTTTACAGGGTAATATCAAAAACACAATCTCCACATGCACTTTTCTATTACTGGTAATATATCACACTTATTACTCCTGGGTAAGCCAACTTCTTGAAAGCAATCACTTAACTAATTCCCACTTATAAATCTCTTGGTCCACTGTCCTCAGTTACATGATCTATCTATCTTTGCTGCTCCAAACTCATTATGATGATCAAAGCATTTTGACACATCTTCTTGGGTTAGTGTCACACGTGATACACCCTTGACCATTGCCAGCCATTAGTTCACAAGAGCCTCCACTAAATAATGCCTGATAATCCATACTACTTAGGATGTGCAAGAGACATGTGAAAAACTTACAGAAAATATCTAATACATAACTCGCTACCAAACTCAAAGAAGCACAAAGTCAAGGTCATGGTAGTCTGCCCAAAGATACTGTAACATTACACAATACACTAAACAAGAAATGACTGTACAAAGAGGGAATGAAGATCAGGTTTTATCATCCTGTCCACACAGCTGTAATTAGAACAAGCTCTGACAGATATGGGAAGTGGAAGGAAGTCAACTATATGTGACTTAAACAAACTGTCCTATCATTCATCTTTACCTATTAAAGGAAACTGTGGAGAGTCTGAACATGGATTATTGCCCTGGGATTTGAGCTTTGATACTCCTATGTGTGACTCGAGTACCTTACTATTTTGCCATCTCACACTGTGAAATGACATAAGAATTAAACATTACTCATTTGCATCCCATGGTGGGCATCACATATGTAGTCTCAGCCAGTGACACAAAGGGCAGTTGGTCCATGGGTGACATGGCTGCCAGATCATGTTGGGAACTAGGGGATTTGTGTGCAGGTATAGGTTCAGTCATATTCCCCTGAATGACCTTGATGCATGAGCAGCTACACAAAATGGTGTTGGAGAAATCTGACATGTTCAGTGATGAACAGATGCTGTTCATAGCCTTTTAATTTGAAGTTTTAAATTATGTATAGAGGAGCAGCACATTTTTGTGGCAGCATGAACCTAAAAGGCATGGGGCCCATAAGACAGTACTTACTAGGCATAATGGATAATGCCACACTGCCTCTAAAGTAAGTACCAGCATTTAAGTGTAACATATGAGGACATACTGGAAAGTAATGCCTCTGAATATTTTATGTGAAAACTCTTAAAACTTTTTAAATGAAACAAATGTTATTGACATTCTATGTCTCTGTTCTTCATGTCTACATATATTCAGCCCACTGCCACTAGAGGGCTCTGAATTGTAGCATGTAACATGGCAGTGTGAGACATAACTACGTGTATGTCGATGTGTGAAAAACTGTGTACTGTAATCAAGTTTTGAATTTGAAGAGTTAATCCACACAAGGAGTACCATCTACTTGAGCATGACAAGGCCAGACCAGACACAAGCACAGCAACATCTACAAAAGTCCAGTGCCTTGGGTTCACTGTCATCCTCCATATAATTCCATCTTCATCCTGTCCTATTTTCCTCTGTTTCCAAAACTTAAAGAACACCATTGAGGACTTCACTTTCATGGTGATGAGGCGGTGCAAGCAAAGGTGAGGTTATATCTCCATTAACAAATTCGAACATTCTACAGTGACAGTATACTCAACTAGTCCCTCATGGGAGAAAAGTGTTTGTTGCTATGGTGACTATGTTGAGAAATAAATAAATGAACCATGGACTTTGCCATTGGTGGGGAGGCTTGCATGCCTCAGCGATACAGATAGCCGTACCATAGGTGCAACCACAACGGAGGGGTATCTGTTGAGAGGCCAGTCAAACATGTGGTTTCTGAAGAGGGGCAGCAGCCTTTCCAGTAGTTGCAGGGGCAACAGTCTGGATGATTGACTGGTCTGGCCATGTAACACTAACCATAACGGCCTTCCTGTGCTGGTACTGTGAATGGCTGAAAGCAAGGGGAAACTACAGCTGTAATTTTTCCCGAGGACATGCAGCTTTACTGTATGGTTAAATGATGATGGCCTCCTCTTGGGTAAAATATGCCAGAGGTAAAATAGTCCCCCATTCAGATCTCCGGGCAGGGACAACTCAGGAGGACGTTATCAGGAGAAAGAAAACTGGCATTCTACAGATCGGAGCGTGGAATGTCAGATCCCTTAATCAGGCAAGTAGGTTAGAAAATTTAAAAAGGGAAATGAATAGGTTAAAGTTAGATGTAGTGGGAATTAGTGAAGTCCAGTGGCAGGAGGAACACGACTACTGGTCAGGTGAATACAGGGTTATAAATACAAAATCAGATAGGGGTAATGTAGGAGTAGGTTTAGTAATGAATAAGAAAATAGGAATGCAGTAAGCTACTAAAAACAGCATAGTGAATGCATCATTGTGGCTAAGATAGATATGAAGCCCACACCTACCACAGTAGTACAAGTTTATATGCCAACTAGCTCCACAGATGATGAAGAGACTGATGAAATGTACGAGGGCTATCCACAAAGTACATTACGTTTTGGAATTAAAAATAAATACGACGAAGGAATTTCCAAGCTCGTCCATCGCTACGATAAGTGCCTTAATCTAAATGGCAACTATGTAGAAAAGTAGTATTTAAGTGTGGCTTTCATCTGTATATAATAAAAAAAAAAAATTCCAATACTTTATTTATTTTTAATTCCAAAACGCAATGTACTTTGTGGATAGCCCTCGTATGATGAGATAAAAGAAATTATTCAGATAGTGAAGGGAGGTGAAAATTTAATAGTCATGGGTGACTGGAATTCAATAGTAGGAAAAGGGAGAGAAGGAAACGTAGTAGGTGAATATGGATTGGGGGGAAGAAACAAAAGAGGAAGCCGCCTGGCAGAATTTTGCACAGAGCATAACTTAATCAAGATAATCAAGAATCATGAAAGAAGGTTGTATACACGGAAGAAGCCTGGAGATACTAGAAGGTATCAGATGGATTATATAATGGTAAGACAGAGATTCAGGAACCAGGTTTTAAATTGTAAGACATTTTCAGGGGCAGATGTGGACTCTGACCACGGTCTATTGGTTATGAACTGTAGATTAAAACTGAAGAAACTGCAAAAAGGGGGGAATTTGAGGAGATGGGACCTGGATAAACTGAAAGAACTAGAGATTGTAGAGAGCTTCAGGGAGAGCATTAGGGAACGATTGACAAGAATGGGGGAAAGAAATACAGTAGAAGAAGAATGGGTAGCTTTGAGAGATGAAATAGTGAAGCTAGCAGAGGATCAAGTAGGTAAAAAGATGAGGGCTAATAGAAATCCTTGGGTAACAGAAGAGATATTGAATATAATTGATGAAAGGAGAAAATATAAAAATGCAGTAAATGAAGCAGGCAAAAAGGAATACAAACGTCTCAAAAATGAGATCGACAGGAAGTGCAAAATGGCTAAGCAGGGATGGCTAGAGGACAAATGTAAGGATGTAGAGGCTTATCTCACAAGGGGTAAGATAGATACTGCATATGGGAAAATTAGAGAGACCTTTGGAGAAAAGAGAACCACTTGTATGAATATCAAGAGCTCAGATGGAAACCCAGTTCTAACCAAAGAAGGGAGAGCAGAAAGGTGGAAGGAGTATATTGAGGGTCTATACAAGGGCGATGTTCTTGTGGACAATATTATAGAAATGGAATAGAATGTAGATGAAGATGAAATAGGAGATATGATACTGCGTGAAGAGTTTGACAGAGCACTGAAAGACCTAAGTCGAAACAAGGCCCCGGGAGTAGACAACATTCCATTAGAACTACTGACAGCCTTGGGAGAGCCAGGCCTAACAAAACTCTATCATCTGGTGAGCAAGATGTATGAGACAGGTGAAATACTCTCAGATTTCAAGAAGAATATAATAATTCCAATCCCAAAGAAAGCAGGTGTTGACAGATGTGAAAATTACCAAACTATCAATTTAATAAGCCATGGCTGCAAAATACTAACATGAATTCTTTACAGATGAATGGAAAAACTGGTAGAAGCTGACCACAGGGAAGATCAGTTTGGATTCCGTAGAAATGTTGGAATAAGTGAGGCAATACTGACCCTACGACTTATCTTAGAAAATAGATTAAGAAAAGGCAAACCTTTGTTTCTAGCATTTGTAGACTTAGTGAAAGCTTTTGACAATGTTGACTGGAAAACTCTCTTTCAAATTCTGAAGGTGACAGGGGTAAAATACAGGGAGAGAAAGGCTATTTACAATTTGTACAGAAACCAGATGGCAGTTATAAGAGTCGAGGGGCATGAAAGGGAAGCAGTGATTGGGAAGAGTGTGAGACAGGGTTGTAGCCTCTCCCCGATGCTATTCAATCTGTATATTGAGCAATCAGTAAAGGAAACAAAAGAAAAGTTCGGAGTAGGTATTAAAATCCATGGAGAATAAATAAAAACTTTGAGGTTCGCTGATGACGTTGTAATTCTGTTAGAGACAGCAAAGGACTTGGAAGAGCAGTTGAACGGAATGGACAGTGTCTTGAAGGGAGGATATAAGATGAACATCAACAAAAGAAAAACGAGGATAATGGAATGTAGTCGAATTAAGTCAGGTGATGCTGAGAGAATTAGATTAGGAAATGAGACACTTAAAGTAGTAAAGGAGTTTTGCTATTTGGGGAGCAAAATAACTGATGATGGTCAAAGCAGAGAGGATATAAAATGTAGACTGGCAATGGCATGGAAAGCATTTCTGAAGAAGAGAAATTTGTTAACATTGAGTATAGATTTAAGTGTCACGAAGTCGTTTCTGGAAGTATTTGTATGGAGTTTAGTCATGTATGGAAGTGAAACATGGATGATAAATAGTTTGGATAAGAAGAGAATAGAAGCTTTTGAAATGTGGTGCTACAGAAGAATGCTGAAGATTAGATGGGTAGATCACGTAACTAATGAGGAGGTATTGAATAGAATTGGAGAGAAGAGAAATTGTGGCACAACTTGACTAGAAGAAGGGATTGGTTGGTTGGGCATATTCTGAGGCATCAAGAGATCACCAATTTAGTATTAGAGGGCAGCATGGAGGGTAAAAATCATAGAGGGAGATCAAGAGATGAATACACTATACAGATTCAGAAGGATGTTGGTTGCAGTAGGTTCGGGGAGATGAAGAAGCTTGCACAGGATCGAGTAGCATGGAGAGCTACATCAAACCAGTCTCTGGACTGAAGACCACAACAACAACAAGAATGAAGATATAGAATATTAATAATGTTTATTTCATTTCATAAGCTTAAAAGGCTTTAACATAACAAATTTGGAGACAGTACTTTTCAGCACATCCCCATACATATCTTTTGCAAAAGGGGAGAGGTGTTCTGCAACTGCAGAAGATAATGTAATTTAGCACTATAACTTTTGAATTTATACATAGCAAAAAGTAAGTAAAAAAGATTAGGTTCACTTTTTACTGTGTTCCACCTTTAAGGTAAGTAGTAATTGTGGAATATCTAATATAAGTCTTCCTTCAAGGAACCTGTCTTCCACTTAGTGTCTCCTCTATGTAGTGAATGGAAATTGATCCTGTTTTGTATTGTTATAATTGTATTTAGCATTATTAGTTAACAGTTCATTTCTAATAAATGATGTCTCACCTTAGATATATGTAGCATTTGAGTACTTTGGTTCAAAATTAGTAAATGATTTCCAGATATAAGATTTTCATTTTAGTCAAAGGATATTCGTCCTTTGAGTTAAATGGTCTTCCATGTTATATGATAGATAAATGATGATTTTGATGAGACACTGTGTAATCCATTGAATCTGCAAGTAAAATAAAAGTTTAGGCCTGTTTCTTCACTATTTCCACTATTTCAAAGAAAGGAATTTTGTTCCTAATTAAAAAAAAAGGTTTTATTCATGTGTTGAATGTAGCAATATAAAATGTAATGATTACTTGTTAGCAGAAATTGAAGTGCTACATTAAACACACACACACACACACACACACACACACACACACACACACACCACAGAGGCTAGCAGTTCTTGAGCACTACCACTTCCAAGTTCATTTTCATTGTCATACTGCCTAACTTCTTCATTAGCCACAACGTCTGTGCTTTGAGAGTCAGACCTACAAATGAACCAGGGAACAACTCCCAGACAAAAGATGTGCCCCTAACTTGAGTCCAGATTCATTGATGATATCTTTACAGCCTGGACTTACAGAGAACAACAACGCCTTCACTTTCTACAGTAGTGTATTTCCTTTCCCCAACTCAAATTGTTTTGGCTGTTCTCAAAGTCAAAAGCCACCTTCCTTGATATTGGCCTGCATTTCAGTGAAATTTAAAAAGAAAATTTGATCCATGTCAGACCAGCCAATAAGTTAAAATATCTCCACAGATAAAAAGGTTGTGGTTACCTTGCTAAGTCAGATTTCAAATTTGACACTACAAGTTAACTGAGAACAATTTATCCAAGGACCCCAGCATGAAAGGCTCCATAGCAACAACATCTGCACTTTGACAGCTGCCACTCCTTCCACATCTATTGTTTCCTTCCTTATACACATTCATGGCAAACATATTTACTCTAACATCAAATCCCTGTACGAGCAGTCTCTCCTTCACTTTCCTGTCCTGCAGCAGTCCCATAGACTGTAACATAAGAAGCTGTAACCTCCCCATCCTTTATGCTTTTTACTCCCATCAATAATTAATTTTTTCTAAATGTTACTCTGTTTTCAATGCAGTTACCTATGTGGTATGTGACATTCAAATGTTTCAAATGCTTAACTGAGCTCTCTTGTACTTTAATTTATTATCGAGATTGTTATTTTGATTTTTCTGATTTCATTAGTGAGTGTAGTTTTCATTAGAGCATTATTAATTATAAGATGTGACTAACTGAAGTTACAATAACAATATTTAGTGCAAAAACATTTTGAACTAATTGACAGAATCTGAAGTACTGATCCATTCTTTCAAAACCAGTCACTCCACTCAATGTCTGAGTACATATTTTGATTTACTTGAAACTAATTAACTTGAAAGATATTTGTAATTTAAGTTTGGGATGAGCTATATGTACTATTATCTCCTGTGCCATGCTATTTGTTAGGTTCCTGAGGTAGCTTTTATACTTGATCGAATGACACCCTTCATTAAGCCGTTAATAACTAACTAAAATGTGTTAAAATTCATATAAAGTATTATAAATTTAAATATGGCTGCCATACTTGTAGTTAGGGTATTCCCAATGTGGATGGGTAAGGTGGTTTTATGTATTTTGATAATTAATTGATCTTTAGCATATTTTACGTACCACCTTACTGTCTCAGTATAAAGTTCACTCAGGATTAAAAAAAAAAAAAAAATAAAAAAAAAAAATAAATAATAATAATAATAATAATAATAATAATAATCGAACCTAGTAATTTTTTAAAACATTATGCAAATTCTAAAATCAGCATATATCTTTATGCTAGTCTTTATAAGATCGACTCCACCCCAGAATCACCAGTCTGCACTGCAACAACACTCAGGTAACACTATATCAGTTTGCATGCAGTTAGTCTCGGCTCAGGTATAGCAACAATAACCTTCGAGTGCAGCTAGGCCATTAAAAGTCTTGGGAGAGCTAGTAACAGTGTTAACATCTTGTGTTAGATTGTCAACTTCCTACATGACAAAACAGTGTGCTTGGAAATCTGTTTCAATATGGTGGCCAATGCAAAAGTATGCCGTGCATCTCCTCGGAAAAATGTAAATATTACCAGTAAAAAGAAATCATCTGTGGTGTGTGTACTGTAAGACCTTCAGTACACACACCATCAGATTATTTAACTTGTCGCTCTAACGAAGTAGGCGAGTGTCAGCAATAAGTCTCTTGGTCTTATCATGGCGTGTTTATCTTCTGCCGTTAGGTCAGACGATAGAAATGCCACTTGCACGCTTCAAGTAGCAGGTTGACGGTGACCAACTTTAAACAGAACTTGATTAATTTTCACACACATTTATTAAAATAATAAAAAATATAGACATTACGTAACTTGATTCTGGATGCTGTTTACAATTGACAATCTGAAGTTCCTTTGGTCTTGGTACGTTAATCTTATTCTCACGTATCTCTGATACTTGACAAAGTGTCTAGTCATTTATCTTCATGGCTATGTACAGGAATATGGTAATCTTATTAGGCGCAGACTGAAACTTGACTGCAGACTAATGAAGACTGACTGATCGGAGGTCTGTACACTCGTTATAATACCACGTGCGATCAGGTATCACTGCGCGAGTGTGATCCACGAGGAGAAAAGGTTCTGTGTTAGCAGCAATCTCATTGGCTGTGTGACATATTAATACGCTGATCGGCGGAAGCAGAATTTGGTCCGTCTCTAAGACAGCACCATCTCGTAGTGCGGAGACGGACGAGCGCTGCGCCTGCGCTGTTGTGCTTAGCGGGGCGCGCTCTATTGGAAAAGTTGTGTACGCACTGACTATGCGGAACTATGTACACATCATCATTTGAAAATTGTAAGCACAAAATATCCAAACTACACAAATGAGTATCCAGTCTACAGTTTATTATCAGTTCACTACATATGAAAATTACTAAACTTCAACCACCAAAATGAGAATCGCTGACAAAGAAAAGTGTGCTGAAAATTCCTTCAGAAATGTCCACCTTTCCTGATGAGTGGTCTAAAGTGTTCAAGAACAAAGTTTAAAAAGTGTAGCAGAAAGAAAACAGTATTATGAAGATTAAAATCAAGGATCCAGAAGCACTAATACATCACTGTGAACAAGGTGCAGTGAAAAATCCTTAAACACATTTCATGTGAAAACTCATGGTCTGTTAGGCCTCAAACAACTGCTACAGAAGGTGAAAGAGTGCTTAATTTGAGTGACAGTTATGGCAGAATCTGTGAGAAAATTAGGTAAAAAATTCAGTGTGCAAAGTATTATGAAACCAGGTGTGCCATTAAGGAAGTTGTGAAACACGTGGACAAATTAACTGATAACTTCTCCGTTAATGATAAATTAATCAGTATTGGTGGCACAAATGACACTGAAAAACTTCTGGAAGAATTTTGGAAGAACATTATAGATTCTTTGTAATAAACAAGGTGAGCCACTAACTATTTCCACCAAGAATAATTCCGAAAGGGTGATAGGAACTGAAAAGTTTGTGGGACAAATGTTGCATGGGACAATGGGGGGCCATAATATGATGTTGGTTTTTTGTTGCTAGGTGGGGTCGGGTCAGAGATATGAAGGACAGCGGTTTTTTTTTTTTTTTTTTTTTTTTGGGATGCGATAGTTTAGTGCTTATTTTCTGTTAGCAGCTATTGAGATGAATCCAGTGATGTAAGATGACTGAAGGTAAATGAAGGTCAAAAAGATTGCATGAACATCCATTTTCAGGTGTTTGAAGTGATGACCATTGGTATCAATGCAGTCCTGCAATATTCTTATCATGGACTGAGTGGTATTCCTTATCACATGGGCACTTATTGAAGCACATGCTCTGACAACTCTCTCTTGCATATCTTCAGGTGTAGTTGGAAAGCCTTTATAAACAATGTCTTTTACGAATCCCCACAAGAAAAAATCCAGAGGCATCAAGTTTGGCTAAGAAGCCAGCCACAACACATCTCATCTGTGTCCAATCCAACAATTTGGGAGTTGTCTCTGCAACTCATTTCTAGCCATCAGTGAAAAATGTACCAGACACCCATTGTGTTGATACCACTTTCTGCTCCTTGTTCCTAAAGGTATTTCTTCCAATAACAGACCTAATGTTTCCTGCAGGAATGTGGTGTACTTCCTACCATTAAGATGAAATAGGGGCCTATAATTCTGTCCTCCAGAAACTCCCCCTCTCCCCCTTACATTCACCAACCACAGTTTTTGGTGTGCAACTTGCCGCAGCCAACATGTATTTTCAGTTGCCCAATGATGCATGTTATGCAAATTAACATTTCCATGGCTCATGAATGTAGCCTCTTCAGTAAATAAAATGAAATGAATAAATGAAGTTGAGCCCATCGGCAATGCATACAGTCCATACCAGTTAATTCTTGGTGGAGACTGATACAGTAAGGACGATATTTATGGTGCTGCAGAACACGAACATGCCAGATTCCCATGTGATCTGACACGAACTAACACAAGGATCTTGAACCACAGTGGCAAGAGTACCAATTACCATTTCCTCGTTAGTAACTTTCCTTTGCCGGATATGTTTCTGATGTGTTAAAGATCCAGTTGTTCTCAATTTATCATAAGCATATTTAAATGTACAATATGTAGGGTGAGTAAGTTGAGGATATCTTTCAGCGTATGTCTCTAGCTCTCACTGAATTTCGTTGGCATTCTCCGTAAATGAGAAGCATATCAACCCGTTCTTCAGAGTAATACATCATTAACATTTGCTTGATTTGACAATACTAGTCTTACCATTAATATTAGTATTGTATTGTGAAACCACTGAATGGTGTTTACATGTCAATGGCACGTTAGATGGATATGCCATATTCGGAGAGTATTTACTATTTGCACAATAAACAAGAGAGAATTGTCAGAGCATGTGCTTTGATAAGTGTTGAGGTGATAAGTGATAAGGAATACCACTCAATGCATGATAAGAAGATTGCAGCACTGCATTGATACCAATGGTCATCACTTTAAACACCTTCTGTAAATGGACATTCATGCCACCTTTTTGACCTTCGTTGACCTTCAAAGACCTTACTGTTACACATTATTGGATTTGTCTCGATAGCCACTATCAGAAAATAAGTACCAAACTATAGCATACCATTTTAAAAAAAGTTGACCTTCATATCTCTGACGTGACCCCACCTAGCAACAAAAGACCAACGTCATATTATGGCCCCTGTTGTCCCAGGCAACATTTGTCCCAAAAACTTTTCAGCTACTATCATACTTTCAGAGTTATTCTAGGTGGCAATAGTTAGTGACTCAACCTGTATGCTTAAATTCATGTGCAAAATGAATGTTATAATTCATCCAATACTGCTTTGACATGACACACAAAGTCTAATAAAAAAAATCAGATCTGTAAATCGTATTAAGTTATAAAAAATCAACACTGCCACAGGCATATGTAGGAAGACATTATCTGTGAATTTCGAGATTGAAAATGTCAAGCCATCAAATGCAGCAACAAGGCAGTCGTTAATGGACAGATGGGTGAAAAATGACAGAAAAAACTGGAAATTTGGAACATTTGAACAGAAGAAAGGCAGGAACCCACATATGGTGAACCAACAAGCCATACACCAAACATCATTAATGCCATCCCTGGGAAACATGAGGATTTTTTTCCCACTAAATACTCTAGCTCAAATAGTGGGGTAAGTGGTCAAGCAAGAAATTATTTACTCTCTGTACCTAATTTTAAATTACTCCATCAAAATGTTCACTCACTCTCAAATAAACTGAATGAAATAGAAATAATATTAAATGACATAAATGATATTTATGTCCTATGCTTTACAGGGCAAACCTACGTTTCTAGCATTTGTAGACTTAGAGAAAGCTTTTGACAATGTTGACTGGAATACTCTCTTTCAAATTCTAAAGGTGGCAGGGGTAAAATACTGGGAGCGAAAGGCTATTTACAATTTGTACAGAAACCAGATGGCAGTTATAAGAGTCGAGGGACATGAAAGGGAAGCAGTGGTTGGGAAGGGAGTGAGACAGGGTTGTAGCCTATCCCCTATGTTATTCAATCTGTATACAGAGCAAGCAGTAAAGATAACAAAAGAAAAATTCGGAGTAGGAATTAAAATCCATGGAGAAGAAATAAAAACTTTGAGGTTCGCCGATGACATTGTAATTCTGTCAGAGACAGCAAAGGACTTGGAAGAGCAGTTGAATGGAATGGACAGTGTCTTGAAAGGAGGATATAAGATGAACATCAACAAAAGCAAAACAAGGATAATGGAATGTAGTCTAATTAAGTCGGGTGATGCTGAGGGAATTAGATTAGGAAATGAGGCACTTAAAGTAGTAAAGGAGTTTTGCTATTTGGGGAGCAAAATAACTGATGATGGTCGAAGTAGAGAGGATATAAAATGTAGGCTGGCAATGGCAAGGAAAGCGTTTCTGAAGAAGAGAAATTTGTTAACACCCAGTATTGATTTAAGTGTCAGGAAGTCATTTCTGAAAGTATTCGTATGGAGTGTAGCCATGTATGGAAGTGAAACATGGACGATAAATAGTTTGGACAAGAAGAGAATAGAAGCTTTCGAAATGTGGTGCTACAGAAGAATGCTGAAGATTAGATGGGTAGATCACATAACTAATGAGGAAGTATTGAATAGGATTGGGGAGAAGAGAAGTTTGTGGCACAACTTGACCAGAAGAAGGGATCGGTTGGTAGGACATGTTCTGAGGCATCAAGGGATCACCAATTTAGTATTGGAGGGCAGCGTGGAGGGTAAAAATCGTAGAGGGAGACCAAGAGATGAATACACTAAGCAGATTCAGAAGGATGTAGGTTGCAGTAGGTACTGGGAGATGAAAAAGCTTGCACAGGATAGAGTAGCATGGAGAGCTGCATCAAACCAGTCTCAGGACTGAAGACCACAACAACAACAACAACAACAACAATGCTTTACAGCACACTGGTTCAAACAAGATGTGTTAGAGCAAACATAGATCCCTCAGTTCAAACTTGGATGCATGTTCTGTATGAAAATATCAAGTCATGGAGGTACCTGTGTATATGTTAGAGAAAATATTGAATTCAATAGTGTAACTTAGCACCATAAACTGTTGAAGAAGATATAGAACTATCTACAGCTGAACTACCAAGGAAAAATACAGTTATTATTTGTGTGTAAAGGTCACCAGACGGAGACAAAAAAGTATTTTACAATCATGTGGAGGAATTCTTGGAAGAAATTCACACTCCCAAGAAAAATGTAATTATATGTTGTGATTTTAATATTGATTTCTCAAAATCCAATAAAGTAAGAGGTGACATTATAAATCTACTACAATTTTTCAAGATCAGTGCAATGGTAACTGAATCAACTAGAGAAACACCAAGCTCTGCACTATTATTGATCAGACCTTGATAAATACATGCAAATATGCCTATAACATACAAATTGTAAACACAAGTTTTAGTGATCATAGTGCTCAAATTCTTGCAGTGAATATTTCAGGACACTCAATTCCCAGTAGTATACAACACACTGCAAGGAATTGCAGTACAAAAAATGTGGAATATTTTTGTTCTCTCCTAAAGGGTGAAAGTTGGAAAGATGTATATGGCTGTAATGATAAAAATAAGAAATATGATAAGTTTATGGCTACATTCAAACATTTTTTTGAAATGGCTTTTCCCAAGAAAATAACTACATTTAACTCTACTCAAGAAACAAACAAGTGGATTACAAAAGGGATAAGGATATCATGTCAAAATAAAAGGAGACTGTATGAGAACTCCAAGCAAAATACTAATCCTAATTTTATTACATATTTCAAAAGATACATAAGAATACTAACACGAGTTATTTCAAAAGCAAAAGAACAAGAAAATGGCAAAATATTGTGTAATTCCAAAAACAAAATATTGTGTAATTCCAAAAACAAAATATTGTGTAATTCCAAAAACAAAACTAAAGCAACCTGGCAAATTGTAAGGAAAGAAATGGGCACCAGGTAGGTTAATCACAGTAATATAGAGCTGATTATAAGTAAAAATAAACTAACTGACCCCAAAAATGTGGCTGGTGCTTTCAACAATTATTTCTCTGATATAGCACGGCAGTTAATAAATACACATCTTGACAAAAAGCCACTGAATCTCTCAGTTCAAAAAATTCATCCAAAGACATTATTCATGTATCCAGCAACATCTGAGGAACTATCAAGAATCTTAAAAGAATTATCTAATAGATATTCAACGGGTGTTGATGAGATACCAAATGCTATTATCAAAGTTAGTGCAACATTTATTGTGGGACCACTAACAGGCATAGTAAATTCAATTTTTGAGAGTGGTGTGTTTCCAAATAATCTAAAAACTGCAAAAGGAACACCTTTGCATAAGGAGGGTGCAAAAATTGATATTGCTAATTATAGGCCAGTTTCAGTATTTCAGGCTTCAACAAAATTATGGAAAAAAATGTTCAAAGAGATAGAGGGGCTGGCCAGTACTTACCTCAGCTCAGTACAGCCGATAGATACACATAAAACAGAACTGAAAATTTACATTCCTAGCTTTCGGAACTTTGTTCCTTCATCAGGGAGGAGAGAGGGGAAAAAAGGGAAGAAGGGAAAGTGGATTCAGTTACTCACAACCCAGGTTATGAAGCAACAGGGAAAGGTAAACAGGGAGGGTAGCAAGGATGGAGGCATGGTTGTCAGAGGGAAGCCAAAGATATTCTACTGTAAGTACTGTGCCAGCTTCAAACCAAAGAGGATGCATACAGAAGTAAAGAGGTATATAGTATACAGTTGGAGGCCCATGTGGAAAACTCCCTTTTTACACAGTTGAGTGTTTGTACATATAACATGCAGGTTTGCATTTTTCCTGGTGTTGTGTTCATATATTTCATTATTTTTTACGACTCTGGGGTCAGTTGGCACTATGTGTTTTCTGAAGAATTTTAGAGTCTCAAGAATGTAGAGGCAAGGCAGTGTAAGGATTGCCAACTTTCTGAAGATGGGTTTGCAGGAGTCTCTGGGTTTGCTCCCAGTAATAATCCTCATTGCTCTCTTCTGGATTCTGAATGTGCTCAGAGCAGTTGGAGCATTTCCCCAGAATATTACACCATATTTTAGGTGGGCTTGTATGTAAGCATAGTATGCACTGGTTAATGTTTTCAGGCTAGCACACATTTTCAGTACACTCAATGCATAACAGCCAGTACAAATCCTGGCATTTGCCTTCCCTGTATGTGTATTCCATTTCAGGTTATCTTGAACCCACAGACCTAGGAATTTGAAAACAGTGTTGGTATCTATTGACTGGTTATTTATAGTGACAGATGGCTGAGAGGAATTTGCATTTTGTGTTGTGTGGAAGTTCATGGAAGCTGTCTTTTTGGTGTTGATAGTTAATCTGTTGATTTTTGCCCAGTTGCTGAGTTGATCAGTAGCCAAGTTCACAGCTTTTTGCACAGCCTCTGTATTCTCCCCTTTGAGGAGTACAGTTGTGTCATCAGCAAATATCATTGTTTTGTGTGCATCAACATTCAGGCTCAAATCATTAATATACAGGAGGAAAAGTAGGGGTCCCAATACTGAGCCCTGTGGAACACCTTGCTGTACAGTTTTATTACTTGATAGTATTTCGGTTATTGAGTTGCTTTGTCTATTAGTATATTTCATGCTGACTCTCTGCATCCGATTGGTTAGGAATGTAGCAATCCAGTTGTTTGCAATTCCTCTGATACCGTAGTGTTCTAATTTTTCAGAATAGGAAAAGAAGAATTCTGCTTCTAGGTAGCAGTCATGGGAGGGATGTAGGCCAGCAGCTTCAGGAGAAATTAGGTCTAGGGTACCAGGTCACAGGTTTTGTGAAACTAAGTGGTAGCCTTAGACAGGTGACAGAAAACTTAGGTCAGCTATGCAGGGACTTAGAGAAGGGAGATCAGATAATTACAGTTGGGGGAACAGGAAACAGCCTGGCTATGAATCCAAGATATAGTATTAGGAGTGACCTGGATAAAATAGGAGCAGAAACTGGGCACACAAATGTGGGATTTGTGGAGCTCTTTCAGTGCCATGATCGGCCTTGGGTAAACACCGCTGTAAGGCATGTTAACACTGAGCTGAACGGGATGCTCCAGACACTGGCAAAATCTCACATAAGTGGGTATAATTTAGCATCTTACACTTTCAGATAAAGCACAGATAAAGGAGGAGTTGCCATTTACACAAAACAAGAGTATAAATACGATGCTTACTTCTGTAAGTTAATTTTGTGTCTATCAGCACTTTGAAGTTTGTGAATGTGAACTACAGCTAGATAATGTAACGTTGATATTAGCAACAGTGTACAGGTCCCCATTAGGAGACTGGGAGCTATTCATGAAAAAAGTGTGCTCCCTATTATGATGTCTGTCAGACAAAAAGAAGAAGTTTTTAATCTGCAGTGATTTCAATGTAAACTTTCTCAGCAATTCTGATGGGAAAAGTGAACTAGAAGTGTTGTTAATGACATACAGCTTAGAATCAGTGATCAATTTCCCTACACATAAAGCTCAAGATGTAGCACTTTAATAGATAATGTATTTGTACAGCAACAGGATGTAAATCTAATACATGCTTTCCCTGCAATAAATGGATTATCAGACCATGATGCACAATTGATTAACTTACAAAACCTAGCAAGATTTACAGTTCAGAAACCATTAAGTAAAAGTGAAAGGGTGCTCAACCTGGTGTCTATAGAGCACTTCAGAGAAAGTTTAAGAAATGTTAATTGGGGAGATGTGTATAATGAGCCAAATGCTAATGATAAATGCAACATATTTCTTGATAAATTTATATCCCTTTTTAAACATTGTTGCCCAAAACCAATAACTGAAATTGACACCGAACATTTTTCAAAGAGACCTTGGATTGCTACAGGTATTAAAGTATCTTCAGAAAGAAAAAGAAAACTGTATGACACAACAAGAATTGGTAAAGATCTAGAAGTAATTTTACACCATAAAAATTATTGTAACATACTGAGAAAAGTTGTCAGAAAATCAAGAAATAAGTATGTTAGAGATGAAATTAACAACATGGGCAATAAAATGAAATCAATATGGAACGTTGGTAGAAGAGAGGCAGGAAAAGTAACCACTGGGGTAGGTAGTATTACTATTAAAGAGAATGAGACCAACTTAACCAACAGTACAGAAATAGCTAATGTATTTAACAACCATTTCTTAACACTCTGGAGCCTAACAGATTGGCAATCCAGTTAATACCCAGATCCTGAAGAAATTTGCTACAATTTACAATTTTTTGATAAATTTACTAATACACTTATCTCTTTAGGCAGTATATCAGCTTAACCTTCCATCCTCCCTCTTTATGAATATGTGTATGTTTAGCACAAATAAATTACACAGGGATTTGTAGATATTACTCTAAAGATACTGTTTTTCAGCATTTTTATTTTTCCCCAAAGTGGACAAAATTTTTATAATTCGTAGGGAGTGGTAGGCTATTGATTTAAAATCACTTGTCAGCAGGAATACTAAATGCTTCACTTATAGGTGTAGTGTTTTATTGTGAAATTTTTTTTCTCATTTTTACAAATTAGAGAACTTCACTCAGGTATGAAATCTTTCAACACACTTGTCAAACACAAAGGCCTGTGTTACTGGCCTACAGAAATATCTGGTCTCTTTCCTCACTACCTTTCATGCAGCTTTCCCTTGCTCCCAAAAGACCTTGCACCTTTTAGCTGGGTTTGTTTTCTTTCCTGTTGGTTGCAGTTTCTCAGGAAAATGACGTGCTGTGAGTCTGTTTGCACTTGCAACTCCAGATGCTAAATGTGTCTGTTTATTTAGTACCACTCTTCCTTTTTGGACCAATTGCTTTGCTAATTTACAGATAAAATCTGGTAATGCACACTTTTTTCATAGTTTATTATTGTAAATAATGTTGGCATTCATAACTGCCCTCACAAAAATATGGAAGAAAATATGTTTGCACCATTTTACAGTCTTTTTCTGGAAGGGATAGTAACTCATCAGCTGGTCTCTTATGTCAACACCTGTTTTAGACAAATTGTAGTCTAGTACAATGTCTGGATTTACTACCTCAACATATCCTCTCCTGGATTTTATGCTGACATCCAAAGCAGTCATCTTATGATGTGCTGACAACATGAGTACATCGCGTTTGTCTTTCCATTTGAAGCAGAAAAGGTGTCTTTTGCAATGAAATGTCATTTCTCCTTTCACTAGTTTTTGATTTATTAGGTCTCTAGGCAAACCTCTCCTGTTTTTCGTCACAGTTCCAACTCCCAATGTATTTCTTTTCCACAGTTATTCAAGGACTGCAGGACTTGTATAAAATCTATCCATGTATACCACATGTCCTTTTCCCAAGTAAGAGGAACATAGCCTAAGCAGTAGGGATTTGATAGAATTGTCAACATTTCCTTTTATCCCATATTTCTCTGGTTTGTCTTTCATATGAACATGGAATCCAATTCGTCCTTGGAAAGGACATATTGCTTCATCCACAGTCAGATTTTGTGATGGATAAGAGACTTTGCTGCATCTTTCTGTGAAAACGTCCCAGATAGGTCTTACTTTATGCAGAGAGTCATGGCCTGGTTCTTGTCGAGGTATCCACAGGGCATTATTGTTCACATGCAGCATCCTAAATATGGCAAAAAATCTGTTTCATGACATTAGCTTAGGAACAAATGATGAAGCAAGCATTGGGTCTTCAGACCAATAATCCGTAAGTTTAGGTTTCCTTACAACACACATATACAAAAAGATTGCAAAAACTTGATATACTTCATGTATCCTCACTGCTCTCAATTCCTTCCACAAAGATTTTGGTTTGATTCTGTTCTGACGTTGAAGTTTGGAAATAGTATCAGTAGCATATATATTTGCCTCTGAATTTACTTTTAGAAACATTCTGTGATCAAAAAATTGCAACAAACAGTCTAGTTCTGTTGATAATGTATCAACAGGAACCTGAATTCCACTCATTTCTTCAGAGGTAATTCAGGGAGTGTATCAAAATGACACCATTCATTATGAAGGGCAGGCTCTTGAACTGAATGACAAATCTGACTAATAGAAACTTGTGCATTAGCTTCTCACTACCATCGTTTCTATCAGCTGCATAGGTTTCACTCTCCAGCTCATGTGAGTCATTGTCATCTTCTGAAAAATCGCCGATATCTTCCGAAAGATTGTCAAGTTCTGAGTCATTGTTCATGTGTTCTTCAATCTCTAAGTTTGACAAGCAATCTCTTTTAGCCATATTCAGTATTTATATGTTTCTACACATGGGAAGTTTGAACACCATAGCACAACATGGCAGCTGACCTCGAACAAAACAACATTCAACAATATTCCAGGCGTGTGCGCAGTTCACGTAACACTGGTACCATTCACGAGAGACTGGCATATGCTAGCCAGTATTTGATCATGTGAACTATGACATTATTGTACAGAAATTACAATTCTAGCATATAAATGGAACAGTATATGAATGGTTTAAGACATATCTACAGAACAGGAAGCAAAAAGTTTCTTTATATGGTTTAAGTGATTTAAGGAAGTTTGTCACCTCATCTAACTGGGGTGAAATTGCATTAGGTGATCCACAAGATTAAATCATGGGTCCCCTTCTGTTCTTGATATATGTGAGTGACCTCCCTTCTTATCTGAAACAATCAGCTAAACTGACACTGTTTATTGATGATACAAGCATCATTATTAATCCAGTAAAAGAAACTCCAATTGAAAATGATACAAAAATAATGTCTTTGGAAAAGTTATTTAATTGGTTTTCTGCAAATGGGCTTGCTATGAACTTTGAAACAACACAGTACATCCAGTTTCCTGCTGCAAGGAGTACTGTTCCTTCAATAAATATAACACATCAACAGAAGTCAGTGGTCAGCGTATGGCATATTAAGTTTTTGGATGTAAATATAGATGAGAACCTTAATTGAAAAATTCATATTTTGGGTCTCCTAAAGTAAGTAGGTTCAACAACTTTAGCAATCAGAATAATTGCCAATTTTGGGGATACAGAAATTAGTAAGCTAAGATACTTTGCATACGTTCACTCTCTGACATCATACAGAGTAATATTTAGGGGTAACTCAACACTTAGGCAAAAATATTCACTGCTGGAAAGAAAGTGGTTAGAATGATGTGTGGGGCTCATAGCTGCACATCTTGTAGAAGGTTAGGAATTCTTACAACAGCATCACAGTACATTTACTCAGTAACAAAATTTGTTCTCAACAACATGGACCAATTTAAAAACAACAGTAACATTCATGATTATACTACCAGATGAAAGAAAGACTTACACTATCCACTACTTAACCTATCTTTGACACAGAAAGGGGTAAAATATGCTGCTGTAAAACTTTTTGATAAATTACCAGATGAAATAAAAGTCTGATGGACATCAGTAATAGTTTCAAAAATAAATTGAAATCATATCTAACAAAAATCAAATAATGAAAAATCCAGGATGGACTGTAACAATATTATGAAAAGGAAAATTGCTACTTGCCATATGGCGGAAATGCTGCGTCGCAGATAGGCACAACAAAAAGACTGTCACAAATAAACCTTTCAGCCAGTAAGGCATTCATCAAAAATAGACTACACACACACACACACACACACACACACACACACACACACACACAAATGCAGCTCACACACACAAGAATGTAGTCTCGGGCAACTGAGGCCACACTGTGAGCAGCAGCACCAGTGCATGATGGGAGTGGCAACTGAGTGGTGGTAAGGAGGAGGCTGGGGTGAGGGCAGGGGAGGGATAGTAGGGTAGAGGTGGCAGACAGTGAAGTGCTGCAGGTTAGACAGAAGACAGGTGTGAGTTGGGGAGGGGGTGGGGGGGGGCAGCAGAAAAGGAGAGAAATAAAAAGACCGGGTGTGGTGGTGGAATAGAGGACTGTGTAGTGCTGGAATGGGGACAGGGAACGGGCTGGATGGGTGAAGACAATGACTAATGACGGTTGAGGCCGAGGTTTATGGGAACGTAGGATATATTGCAAGGAAAGTTCCCACCTGCGCAATTCAGAAAAGCTGGTGTTGGTGGGAAGGATCCATGTGGCACAGGCTGTGAAGCAGTCAGTCATGTTTCGCAGCATGCTCAGCAACAGGGTGGCCCACTTGTTTCTTGGCCACAGTTTGTCAGTGGCCATTCATACGGACACACAGCTTGTTGGTTTTCATGCCCACATAGAATGCAGTGCAGTGGTTGCAAAAAAAAGAGCTCTGAGCACTATGGGACTTAACTTCTAAGGTCATCAGTCCCCTAGAACTTAGAACTACATAAACCTAAGTAACCTAAGGACATCACACACATCCATGCCTGAGGCAGGATTCAAACCTGTGACTATAGGGGTCGCGTGGTTCCAGACTGTAGTGTCTAGAACTGCTCGGCCATCCCGGCCGGTGCAGTGGTTGCAGCTTAGCTGGTAGATCACATGACTGGTTTCACAGGTAGTCTTCCTTTCATGAGACAGGCGATGTTTGTGACTGAACTGGAGTAAGCAGTGGTGAAAGAATGGGGACAGGTCTTGCATCTAGGTCTATTACTGGGGTATGAGCCATGAGGCAAGGGTTTGGGATCAGGTGTTGTGTAGGGATGGATAAGTATATTGTGTAGGTTTAGCAGACGGCGGAATACCATTGTGGGAGGGGTGGGAAAGATAGTGGGCAGGACATTTCTCATTTTGGGGGGGTCAACAAGAGGTAGTCGAAATCCTAGCAGAGAATGTAATTCAGTTGCTCCAGTCCAGGGTGATACTGAGTTACAGGGGAAATGCTCCCCTGTGGCTGGTTGGTGGGACTTTGGGAGATGGTGGGAGACTGGAAAGATAAGACATGGGAGATTTAATTTTGTACAAGGTTGGGAGGATAATTACAGTCTGTGAAGGCTTCAGTGGGACCCTCAGTATATTTCAAGAGGGACCGCTGATCACTGCACATGCGACGACCGCAGGTGGCTACGCTGTGTGGAAGGGACTTCTTGGTATGGAATGGGGGGCAGCTGTCAACTGGAGGTATTGCTGGTGGTTAGTAGGTTTGATATGGGTGGAGGTTCTGATGTAGCCTTCTTTGAGGTGGAGGTCAACATCTAGGTAGGTGGCTTGTTGGGTTGAGAAGGACCAGGTGAAGCAAATGAGGGAGGAGTTGTTGAGGTTCTGGAGGAATGTGGATAGGGTGTCCTCACCCTCAATCCAGACTGCAAAGATTTTTTCAGTGAATCTGAACCAGGTGAGGGATTTAGAATTCTGGGTGTTTAGGAAGGATTCCTCTAGATGGTCCATGAACAGGTTGGCATAGGATGTTGCCAAGCTGGTGCCCATAGCCATGTCCCGGATTTGTTTGTAGGTAATGCCTTCAAAGGAGGAGTAATTGTGGGTGAGGATATAATTGATCATGGTGACCAGGAAGGAGGTTGTTGGTTTGGAATCTGTTGAGCATTGGGAAAGGTAGTATTCAATAGTGATAAGGCCATGAGCATTAGGGATGTTAACGTGAAGGTAGGTCACATCAATAGCGACGAGCAGGACAACATATGGTAAAGGGACTGGAATCGTGGAGAGCCGGAGGAGAAAATGGTTGGTATCTTTTATATAAAAGGGTAGGTTCCGGGGAATAGGTTGAAGGTGTTGGTCTGTGAGAGCAGACATCTGTCAGTGGGGGCACAGTAACTGGCCACAATGGGGTGTCCTAGGTGGTTGGGTTTATGGACTTTAGGAAGCATGCAGAAGGTAGGAATGCGGGGAGTGGTAGGGGTGAGCAAAGAGATGGACTTTGGGGAGAGGTTCTGGGATGGGCCTAAGGATTTGAGGAATGACTGGAGGTCCTGCAGGATTTCTGGAATGGGGTCACTGTGGCAAGGTTTGTAGGTGGAAGTATCTGAAAGCTGGTGGGTCCACAGATGGATTATAAGGTCGGGATCAGTTTTTAGATGGTGGACTGTGGTTCTTTCTGCGGATGTAAGGTTATTTTGCATGTTGAGGGATTTGGGGAATGATGGTGAGGCAAGATTTGAGGTTAAAAAATTCTGAAAAGTTAACATGGGCTGATTCGGGGGCAGTGGTGGTGGATCATGGTTGGATGGAGAAGTGAACTGAGTTAGGCAGGCTTCAACATTGGCCTTTGGTTGTGTCTGGTTGATAGTGGTGGTGGTGAAAAAGTTTTTCCACCGTAGGGACCAGGAGAAGGAGAGAAGGTCTTTAACAAGTCCTGCAAGATTGAATTTGGGATTGAGGCGGTGAGGCCTTTGGAAAGGACTGATATTTCTGTGGGGCTAAGGATTCTGGAAGAAAGGTTCATGACTGTGTTATGGGTCTGTTTAGGTTTCGGATTTGGTGTGGTGATGGGAGTGAGTTTTGGAGAGTGGGGTAAGTGTAATAGGTGTGCAAGACAAGGTTTGTCTGCCAGGGGAGGGGGGGGGCATGGGGGAGGTTTGAGGTTTGGAGGTTGTTGTAGAGGTGGTAGACAGTGGCACTCCAAAGCAGGAGTAGGAACTGAGCAGGGTGGAGAGCTTGTTGAGGTGACGTTGTGCAAATTGCTCTAGTTCCTCAAGGGCAAGAGTTTCAATATGTGTTATGGGTTCCAGAAATTTGGGATTGCATAGCAGGAGAATTTTGTGGGTGAAGAGAGGGTACTGCAAGGAGGTTTCAGCTTGGTTGATATGGTTTTTCAGGACTATGTTGGTGAGGACTAAGGATTGGTGGAATCTGAACGGGTGGTCATTGGGGAAGGAGGGGTGACAGCAGGAGACAAGTAATTTGGGGGATTCCATGAGCCCAGCAAGGATGCAGGGACAGTATGTGAGACTGGGGTCTAGCTAGTGATAAGAAAACCTTTCCGTATTAACAAAGATGGAAGAGGCAAGGATCCATGCTGGTGGAAAAAATATATAAACAATGTAGAATTACGTCCAAAAAAATCACAAAAATACATCCAAATACATGTGAAAAATCATGAGAGGGTTGAAATGGATGCAAAAGGGGGAAACAAGATGAAATCTGAATGGCAAAAACAAGATGAAATCTGAATGGCAAAAACTCACTAAAATTGGCATCAAATCACAACAAGATCAAAGAAAAGATATAAATAATAATAAAAAATATGTATATATTTTACTGCGGGTAGCAGGTCTGAGGATGGATAAGTATGGAGAAGGGGGACAGCAGATGTGAGTGGATGAAGTGAAATTAGTGGGTGCAAACTAGGATAGAATCAAGGAAGAGTGGGGTAGGGAGTGGTTTGTAGGATGAGATATAAGATCGTGTGACACTGGAAAGGTGCGGGAAATAACACATGAAAATATGGAAGAGTGACACAGGGAGAGTGATCAATTTGAAGGTATACAATTAATGATATCGGCGGGAGTAATGTGGGTCATAAGATGGTGCACCAACAAACGGTATGGTCTTGTAGCCATCTGTTGTGCGCAGCTGAGCCTGTTGATACAGTGTGGATCATATCTAGAGTGTGCAGTGTGGTTTATAAGGTGAGAAGAGAAACGCAGGAAAGTAGAGAAAGAAGGTTGCACATTGAGTGTAGTGATGCATTTATAAAAAAAAAAAAAAAAAAAAAAAAAAAAAAAAAAAAAAAAAAAAAAAAAAAAAAAAAAAAACTAGCACTGGGTTAAGATCAAAGAAAAGCCATGAGGCAAAATCAAACAATGGAAAATCCAGGATGGAGTGCAGCAATATTATGAAAAGGAAAGTTGCTACTCACCATATAGCGAAGATGCTGAGTTGCAGATAGGCACAACAAAAAGACTGTCACAAATAAACTTTGGCCAGTAAGGTCTTCATGAAAAGTAGAGAACACACACACACACACACACACACACACACACACACACACACACACGCCGGCCGCGGTGGTCTCGCGGTTAAGGCGCTCAGTCCGGAACCGCGCGACTGCTATGGTCGCAGGTTCGAATCCTGCCTCGGGCATGGATATGTGTGATGTCCTTAGGTTAGTTAGGTTTAAGTAGTTTTAAGTTCTAGGGGACTGATAACCACAGATGTTAAGTCCCATAGTGCTCAGAGCCATTTGAACCATTTGAACACACACACACACACACACACACACACACACACACATATGCACGCACGCATGCAAAAGCAACTCACACACACATGACTTTAGTCTCGGGCAACTGAGGTCACACTGTGAGCAGCAGCACCAGTGCATGATAGGAGCTGCAAGTGGGTGGAGGTAAGGAGGAGGCTGGGGTGGGGAAGGGGAGGGATAGTAGGGTAGGTATGGCAAACAGTGAAGTGCTACAGGTTAGATGGAGGACAGGTGAGAGGTGAGGAGGGGCGTTGAGGGGGGCAGCAGAAATGGACGGAAGTAAAAAATACTGGGTGTGATGATGGAATAGAGGGCTGTGTAGCACTGCAATGGGAACAGGGAAGGGTCTGGATGGGTGAAGACAATGACTAATGACAGTTGAGGCTGAGGTTTACGGTAACTTAGGATATATTGCAGGGAAAGTTGCCACCTGCACAGTTCAGAAAAGCTGGTGCTGGTGGAAAGGAACTAACCTATATGGTACAGGCTGTGAAGCAGTCATTGAAATGAAGGCTGTCATGGTTGGCATCAGCAACAGAGAGGTCTACTTGTTTTTTGGCCACAGTTTGTCACTGTGGACAGACAGCTTGTTGGTTGTCATACCCACATAGAATGAAGCACAGTGGTTGCAGCTTAGCTTGTAGATCACATGATTGGTTTCACAGGTAGCTCTGCCTTTGATGGGTAGGTGATGTTTGTGACCGGACTGGAGTAGGTGGTGGTGGTGGTGATGGGAGTATGTATGAGACAGGTCTTGCATCTAGGTGTATTACAGGGGTACGAGCCATGAGACAAAGGATTGAAGAAGGGGCTGTGTAGGGATGGATGAGTACATTGTATAGGTTCAGTGGACAGCGGAATACCACTGTGGGAGGAGTGGGAAGGATAGTGGGCAGGACATTTCTCATTTCAGGATGTGACAAGAGGTAGTTGAAACACTGGCGGAGAATGTAACTCAGTTGCTCCAGTCCTGGGTGGTACTGAGTAATGAGGGAAATACTCCTCTGCTGCTGGATAGTGGGACTTTGGGAGATGGTGGGAGACTGGAAAGATAAGACGTGGGAGATTTCATTTTTGTACAAGGTTGAGAGGGTAATTACAGTCTTTGAATGCTTCAGAGGGACCCTCAGTATATTTCGAGAGGGACTGTTCATCACTGCAGATGCGATGACTGTGGGTGGCTAGGCTGTATGGAAGAGACTTCTTGGTATGGAATGGGGGGGGGGGGGGGGCAACTGTCAAAGTGGATGTATTGCTGGTGGTTAATAGGTTTGATATGGGTGGAGGTTCTGATGTAGCCATCTTCCAGGTGGAGGTCAACATCTAGGTAGGTAGGTGGCTTGTTGGTTTGAGTAGGACCAGGTGAAGCAAATGGGGGAGAAGTTGTTGAGGTTCTGGAGGAATGTGGATAGGGTGTCTTCACCCTCGATCCAGATTGCAAAGATTTTATCAATGCATTTGAACCAGGTGAGGGATTTAGAATTCTGGGTGTTTAGAAAGGGTTCCTCTAGATAGCCCATGAATAGGTCGGCATAGAATGGTGCCAAGGTTGGCAGAGAATGGTGCCATGCTGGTGCCCATAGCCATACCCTGGATTTGTTTGTAGGTAATGTCATCAAAAGAGAAGTAATTGTGGGTGAGGATATAATTAGTCATGGAGGCTAGGAAGAAAATCATATCTCCTTGACAACTCCTTCTATGCCACAGATGCATTCTTGAATAGGAATAAATAAATCTGTAGGTGTAATTTATGTATTTTGTACCATTGAATGGATTAGGGTAGGAAATAAAAATTTTAAAGTTAAAAATAGGAACCTTCATTTATGTGTGCATTTCTTATGCACTTCACACATTCCGCATCATAATGGTTACCGTGAGACGTAACTAACTAACTAACTAACTAACTGGCAAACTAACTGATTTCTTCCCATTCTTTACCTCGTAAATTTGTTTGAAGGGTAGAACTTTTCATCAAACAGGAAGTAAATATCTCCATAATGAAGTATTTTGCAGAGTGAGACTAAATCTTTATTCCTAATGTACTTGACAAAATATGTGCTCATTATGTTCTGACATCTGTGTTGATTGATGGGAAAGACTCCAGAACAATGATATTTAAGTCATGGTGTCAAATGAAAACTAGCACAAAGCCATTGTCTTTAACAATGGTACCTCAATAACAAAAAGATTTATGGAACCTTTGAAAATATACTAATTCTTTAACTGCCAAATCCAAAGGTGCAAAGTAGTACTTTTGCTTCTCTTATTATGCCAGACTGTCAAACAGATTTTATATAGCACAGCCAGTATCCAATTTCATTGCTTACTGAACTGATATCTAGTGTCTCTTCTAACTAAATTAGCGGGTGCTTTGATAACAATGCTCCAGGACAGAAAAGTTATAATGAAGATCTTTTCTGATTGTTTTTTACAAACTTTTTTTAAACCATTCTTGTATTGATGTGACATACCTATCAAAATATCATTTGTAAACCACAGGTTTTTACCAAATACAATGAGAGGGTCACAGGCACAGCTCATACAATATGGGAACAATTAATTTAAAATAATGTAATTTCTGCTGTGAATCTATGAATAGAAAATTCTGAGTTTTGTGGCAGAGACAGATGCAGATTAATGATTAGATGCATAAGAAAACTTGATAATATAAGAAACCTCACTTACTTTCTGCAAACAACAACAAAGTGGCTGCATCTTCCCACACCTCCTTTTCGTTGTAGATTTTCATCCTGTTAACTAAGGAAACAAAATATTTGAAATAGCTTACATAATTAGGAACAAATATGTAAATGTAACTTGCTACTTGTATATGTTCAGGAAAATAGCCAATTTTTAGGAGCTCCTTCATGTGATTTATAGCCAGGGTTACAGTAGATGAAGTCATGCAGTAGTGATTGTTGATGTAGAAGAGGTCTTTCTTTCTGTAAGCTGTAGAATGTAACACCTCCCCCCCCCCCCCTTCCCACATATACATATATATTCATTTCGCTGTAGTTTACTATGCACTATCTGATCAAAAGTATCCAGACACCTATTAATAGACATTAATATGAGAATTGTCCATCCTTTACCTTTATGAAGGCCTGAGCCCATACTTCCTTAAGAGCCATAACCAGAGAAGGTAGCAATATTGGACACTGGGGTCTGAAGTGAGGTCAACATTCTAACTCACCCTAAAGGTATGCCATTGGGTTCAGGAAGAACTCTGGTCAGACCAGTCCATTTCAGGAATATTGTTGTCCACAAACCATGGCCTCACAGATGCTGCCTCATGACAGAGACCATCATCATGCTGATACAAACAATCATAGCTTCTGAACTGTTCCTCTATGGTACACAGTGCTGTAAAATGTTTTCATATCCTTCCGCACTTGCAATTTTCTTAAGTGTAATTTTGAAGTTAAAAAAACCATGAAAAACACCTCCATACTGTAACACCACCTCCTACATATTTCATTGTTGGCATTGCGGCAGGTAACATGTTCTCCAAGCATTCACCAAACCCAAACTGTTCCATCGAATTGCCATAGGGTGTAGTGTGATTCATCACTTCAAATCACCTGTTTCCAGCCATCCACTGTCCAGTGGCATTGCTCTTTATACCACCTCAAATGTGTCTTGGGATTGCTTTGTGAGGAGCTGCTCAGCCATTGTAACCTATGAAGGCCTATTCTTTTTAATTCACTATGCACAGACATAGAGCTAACTGGATTGCTGGCAGCACTATGAAACTCATGAGTGATTCCTTCCACTGATTTTGTGTGATTTTTTAGGTTCACTTTCCACATTGCTTGGTGATCCTTGTCTCTCAATACATCAGGTCTGTGTCATCTTTGTTTGGCTGTCCACTTCACAATCATATCACTGACAGTTGACTTAAGCAGCTTTAGAAGGGTTGAAATGTCCCTGAGAGATTTGTTACTCAGATACATCCTACATTCAATGTCACTGAGCTCACCTGTATGACCCATTCCACTATTACTGCTTCTCTACTGCCGGAACAGTACTCCCTGCCACCTTTTAAACTGACATCTAGCTCAATTCTGAATTATAGAAGGTTGTCTGGATACATTTGATCAGATAGTACACTTTTGAAGCAGACAGTGTGATCTTATACTTTTGGGTAAAAAGAACTGGTGATACAGCACATAACAGAATATTCACTAGTTTCCTTGCATCAAGTAAGATTAATGCCAGGATGGTTCTTTGGAAAGGACATTTACAGTTCCCTTCTTCATCCGTATTCAGTCTCAGATTTTGCTCTGTCTCTTATGATCTCATAACTGATAGGACTAACTGCTAACTTTCCTTGTCTTTTCTTCCAACCAAGTCATTTTCAGCATGAAATTAAAAGTTGGGAATATCAATCTGAAGAGCAACTAATGGGAATGAGGAAAAAAGTTGAACAACCAAACCCCCAGTTTACAAATAATTTCATTGTAAAAGTAACAAGTAACTGAATTGTAGAAGTATTGATTTATCAAAAGGTATGTACCATATTTATCTGAATCTAAGCCACACTTGAATGTAAACTGCATCCTAAAAATGAGACTCAAAATTCAGGAAAAAAAGGTATCTGAATCCAAGCTGCACCCAATAAATGGTACTCTAAAATCAAGGGGGAAACAAATTATAGGCCACACTTCAAAACTGAAATGAAGTTGGTTCCTTCTGACCTAAGATACAAATTAGATAGAATGGATAAAGATACATCAGCAGTAGTTGGGTTCGAGTTGTAAGCATAGCAGTTGCTTAAGCAAGGTTATTAATTTACTCTTTCAAACATTTAAACCCTCATAATTTGTCTGCAAAGTATTTGTAGTTGTAAAAGATTTAAAAATCAATACTCAAAGCCAGTTGCCATGCTTCATTTCTGACTGTATCACTATTCCACAAAAGAATAATATTAATGTAAACATAATACGATTTGTATATTCTTTTGCGTTTGCTGTTATCTCAATGGAGACTGTTAGATGGACAGGATGTAAATGGGGTAACAACTAACAAGGAGGAATACATGGCATGATGTTTACAATCACATTATTCTTATGATGATGAGTGTACTGTGGTCATAGGAGCCATCTCTTCTCATTGGTATGAGAACACTCAAGATGTAGCATTGGCCATATTGATGTACACACAGTCTTTTCAATTGGCTTTTTGTAGTAGACTTCAAGTGTATCGCTAACAATGCTTACAAAATAAGAATGAAAATAACTTAGAAATCGAAAGCAGACATATAAAACGAAATTTCATAAGATTTATAGCACAAAATTATGAAATTTTGAATTTATCAATTAGATAATTCTGAATCACTGTCAATTGATTCCTGGTTGTACAGTTCTTCATTTAGATAATCATACTGTCTAGTGCACTCAGTATTGAACATTTTTTAAATGCCTGTTGCAAAGTCTGATTTGTAACACACTTACATGCATCAGTCAATTGGCACACTTGCGATAAACTCCCACATTTTACATGTCCTGTTGGTGTCAGTTCTCTGTCATTTTTAGAAAGGCAGTCAGTGAACATGCATTTAAGCTTGCCCTCAAATTGTTTATTCAAACAGACATCAAGTGATTGCAGTACTGGCATCATCCCGCTTGGAATTACTCCCAAGTCTATTTTGCTTTCTAATAAATTTCATTTTACTGCAGGTGTTGTATGGCCTGCGTATGCATGTAATACCAGCTGACTGTGTAAACCAGCCATTGCACCAGGACAATGATTCCATACAAACATAATCCCTTACAGCACTGTGTCCTCTGAAAAACACCCACTTTCATTTGATTGTATAATTAGATTTTAGAAACCCAACTGATTTCAGTCAAGTCTTAAGCTTATCTTATAGGACTATAAGATAGTCACTAAATTGCATGTGACATGTGGGCACACAGCAAGCGGCAAATGTGAGCATTATTCTTTCTTCCATCTTAAAAAACTCCCTACTCTCAACTACATAAAGGAAAGTTGTCTACATTGAGAACTCGAACATTTATTGGAAATGAAAAGGATAAGTAACCTTGTCACTATGACAGGTAGCAATAGAATAATGACATTAAAAACTAAAACCACATAGTTCAGTAGTGTCTCTTCTTAGGCACGGAATAAGTGTGTACGTCAATGCTCCAGGCGGCGAGCGCAGAAACTTCTTTAACTTGGTGATCAGCTGATCATGCTGTGGAACACGCGATCTCCATCATTACCATATCAGCCCCACATGGAGAAGTGGATTGTTGTGTACTTCCATCAGTCCTGATGCCATTGAGAAATCTTGATGGAAAATGGACACGCCAGCCTGAACGTGTTTGGTATGGCAGCTGAGGTACCACGGTTTCATCATATGGTGGTTTGATTGTAGAAGGCAAGAAAGGCAGTTGGCTGGTTGTGGACGGCAGAGGTGCATCAAAAGAGTCATGAAACACAAACACATGCTTGACACAATCGATGAAGACGGTACTGTGTTTGTCTTTCAGCAGGATGTCCATTGATGATGTCCGGTATACCATCAAAGCATGATGTGAGTGCTCTTTGTTAACTCTCTATGCACAAATGAAGGATGTGAACCACGTTGTGATGATGGTTGAGGTTGCATTTTGGCAATGTATTTTCTGAGTTGAGTTATTAATTAGGGTTGATATAAAAGGTCTCCCAATGATGCTCTTGACTCAACAGTTTCCCCTGGTAGATGAAGTGTCTCTCCATAAGTCTCTCCATAAGTGGGGCCCTGCTGGTGATGCATCAAGGTCTGGGTCTGGCTTGTGTATTGTTCATAGGCCGAGAAGTATCAGGGATAAGACTTGTTGAATTTGTATCGCAGCGCATGAGCACTGCTTTCAAGGAGTGGTGCCAGTGCTCCTCCATTCCATTGGTGGCTATTTGGTAGCTTGTGGTCAGATGTTGTGTTACGCCACATAATTTGCCTGTCTGCACAAAAAGTTCAGATTGAAACTGACACTCTCTATCAGTTGTTATATGTAACAGACAACCAAACTGTGTGACACATTGCGCCATAAATGCTGTTGCCAGTGTCTCAGCAGAGGTATTGCCTAATGGGATTGCTGTGATTGACGTGTGAATCTGTTGATAATTGTTAATAGGTATCACTGTCCTTCTGATGATGGCTGGGTCCCACAATGTCTAGGCAAATGTGAGGAAATCTCTCAGTGACCTCCGGAAAGTTGATAATGGGTGCATGCACGTGTCATGTAATCTTACTTGGCTGGCGTGCCATGCAAGAGTGCGACCACTGTTGACAGTCGTTTTGCATACGTGGTGAAAGGTAATGGGAGATGACAAGTTTCACCGATGCTCTGATGCCTGGGTGGCATATGTGTAGGCCATGGATAATCAACTTGCATAGTCCCACTGGCTCATGTGGGCAGTTTCTTCTTATGGAAGTTTTGCAATAGAGTTGTGTGTTTGCTTCAGGTATGTTGACAAGTTTGACCTGTAGGCCAGTCAGTGTATCGCGCAGAAGGTTGCAGAGGTCTTGACTGGTGTGCTGCACATCACATAGGTATGAAAGTTTGACAGTCTCCATGATTGCACTAACCTGACATGAGCAGTCAGCCACTATGTTCTTGAGGCCTGAGATGTGCTGCATGTTGGTCAAGAATTGTGCTACTTATTCCAGCTGCCTAAATTGCCTTGGCGAACATTTGTCATCATTTTGCCGGAATGCCTTTGTGAGAACCTTGTCATTGGTATGTATGGTAAAGGTTCTTGCTTTCAGTTGGGTGCAGAAGTACTTTACTGCTGCATACATAGCTAACATCTCACGATTGTATCCACTAAGTCTATGCACTGCTGGCAACAATTTATGTGCAAAGAAGGCAAGAGGTTGTCATGTGTCAGCAACATGCTGCTGAAGTGTAACTCTAATTGCTGTTTGACAGTTGTCTACAACTAATTTTCAGGGGTGCATCTGTGGTAGAGTGTGTAAGGAGAGCTGTGTCAGCAAGAGTCTTCTTGGCTGCCTCAAGCGTGCCGTTCATTGTTGGGGTCAATTGTAGTAATGCTTTGCTCTCTGCCTTGGGACCAGACAACGCAGATGTGAGTGGTTCCTGCACTTCATCAGCATGTGGCAGATGGCATTGGTAAAAGTTGAGCATGCCAAGGAATCTGCTCAACTCTTTTGCTGTAGCCAGTTGTTTAATATGACCTTGACTTTCTCTGGTAGTGGGCTCAAGCCTTCTGATGAAATGCAATGTCCCAAGAAAGACATCTCTGGTTGACTAAACACACACTTTAACACATTTAGTATGATGCTGTAAGTAGTGAGATATTCAAAAACCTGAGTAAGGTGCTGCTTGTGTAATTCTGGCGTTTCTGAGAAGATGAGAACATCATCAAGGTAAGCAAAACAATGGGTCAGGCCTCGTAGTACAGAATTGATGAATTTCTGCCAGATTTGTGCCACGTCCCTGACACCAAAGGTCATAAACAGGCTCTCAAATAAAACAAAAGTTGTAATTATTGCTGTCTTGGGAACGTCTTTCTCGGACACAGGAATCTTTGTGTATGCTTTAGCATAGTCAAGGACACTGAACACATTTCCCAGCCAGTGAACGGTTGTAATCTTTTAAGTGTGGCACTGGTTAATGATTTGGAATGGTCCCAGCATTCAAAGTGCCATCGTCCCTGCATGGCCGCCATGCACTGTTCTTTTTGGGGACCAGGTGCAGCGGACTTGACCATGTACCACTAGATGGACATATTATCCCTTCTGCCAGCATAGCATCAAACTCAGCCTTCACTATGGCATACCTGGTTGAGGCCAACCGACTGGGCCTACATGAACTGAGGTGACCTGTATTGGTGTCAATGCAATGAGTAGTATTGTTGCATACCTGCTGCAGAGCCCCGGGAGGCCTGGTAACTGTCAGGAACTGGTCTAGTAGCTCTCCTGCCACTATCTGGACAAGCTTGACATTGCAGTTGGCCGGGTGGCATTGATATCAGGTCACTGACAGTCCAGTGACCGCATCTACAGGCAGGCGTCGGCGACGTCGGGCAGCAGGTAGTAGTGGGTGTGTAGGTCTGCTCTGATGATTGGTTCTGTTATGTCAGTGACAACTAATTTCCCCAGATCTAGTTCCATAAGCTGTGTACTTTATGTTCAAATATCAGAATTATTGGCCTCTGTCAGCTTGAAGGTGGTGATCGGGCGATATTAATGTTCTTTTTCCTGTGGCAGAATCCTTAAATCTGAGCCGGTATCTATCAAGAATTTGCTTCCTGACTTACAGTTAGTGAGATACAGGTGAGAAGAGGGGCCGACATATGTGTTCACTGTCAGTGATTACTTTTAGTACCATGATCAGTGAGGAGTTTAGACAGTGTCAATTTTGCTAATCATGCCACTGTTTAATTGTTGCTCCAGTGGCATATTATTTTTTTTTTTTTGAAAACTTGTCACAGTCAGGTTTTGTTTCTGTTGTGGAGCAATAGCACATAATGACAGCATCAGATCCAGAAGTGGACACACAGCATCTTGTATCCTGTCAGCCAGCATGGCCATTTTGTTAGAGGACATCTTGGTTTGAGAGCAATTAAAGCTATTACTTTTGCTGGCAGCCTACTACTCCATATTGTACATAGTGGTGCATTTGGCAAGCTGTGAGTGTCCATTTTGGTTCTTAAGTGATGTAAATATTGTGAGGGTTTCTTGTCACTGACATCATCTTGTGTGAGTACCTGTCATACTCTCTCCTCTGGAGAGGAAGACACCCAGCTTATTAGTTCTGACTTCAGTTTATAATATGCGTCCACTTCCATTGGTGCTGTTATTACATCTTGTACTTCTGCTGTGAATCTTTCATAAAGTTGACTTACCACCAGACCAAATTTATGCCTGAACATAAAAAAATTTGCTTCCACTTGCGCAAACCAGAGAGCCAGATTGGTAGCCCAGAATGGTGCAAGTCATACAGCCAGTCTTGATGTGTTATGCATTTCTTTATTCAGCTTTTATTACTGCAAATCAATGCTTTCACATTGTGAACTGTTTGTCTGAGCCACTATCATGTTGGGGTCACCACTGAAGCTTATCTTATAGGGTAGGAGACAGCCACTAAATTGTGTGCGATACATGGGTGTACAGCATGTGGTGAATGCAAGCTTTATTCTTTCTTCCAGATTTAAGAAACTCTCAACTATATAAAGGAAAGTCATGTATGTTGAGAACAGAAACATTTATTGGAAATGAAAAGGGATAAGTAAACTTGTCACTATGACAGGTAACAACAGAATAATAATATTGAAAACTAAAACGTTCAATAGTGTCTCTTCTTAGGCATGGAATAAGAGTGCACATCAGCACTCCAGGTGGTGAGTGTGCGAACTTCTTTAATGTAACTTGTTAATCAGCTAATCAGGCTGCTGAATGCATGATCTCTGCTGTCACCACTAGTCTTTCACTTGACAACTATGAATGGGGGTAATTTATGTCCATCTACTGAGAAAGCCATGACAGACATCTGCTGTTTTTCACTCTTGATATAAAGATACTTGTATATTTATTTTCTCTGGCATAAACTGTGTAATTTGACAGCATGTCAACATATACAGGAGTTCGGTCAGCGTTTCCAGACTGTCCAAGAAGGTACTGGTTTTCAGTGCACCACCTAATTATGATGCACTGAAATTCCACAAGATTTTTGTCATAATTTTTCAGCAGCCTCTGTGCAATTGAAGTTCACCTCTGAAGTAAAAAACCCCAGCACTTCATAAAAAGACCAATCCAGTTGTAGTCACCTTAAAATCTTCAATATTTTCCACTCAAGCAATTTCATGTGCCTTAATTTTTAAAATTTCAGAATTCACAGGCATTAGCATTGCGATATTTGTGTAAAGAATGTTATTATTGTTGCTACGAATATTTGAAAGGCTGCCACTTTCAAAGATGAGCAATACTGAATTTCTATTTCCTTCATTGGATGATATATTAAAATTCAATGGTTGAAATTTGAAGAAAAGTAGACTCATCTGCCGAAGTTTTCATGCCAGTCTTTATCCCTCTGCCTGCAAAGCATGTCTGTGTAGTTCTGCAAATATTCGAAGGCAAAAGTTAGTAACGATGGCTCCTAGCACCATTTTTCAGAATTTTCATTTGCTTTGCACTCAGTTCTAAGCCACAGGTGGTTTTTTGAATCCTGAAGAAAGTGTGGTTTAGATTATGGTTAATATGGTAAACAAGATGGAAAACTTTACTGGCTTTCAGAAATATTCTTTTTTTGCTAGTATACGCATGCACACACATGTATATGCTCAGTTGTATGGTTACAATGTGTTAGCTGAATAGACTGTGCCAGAACTGCAATTATGTTGTTCAGCTGTGTTGAGGTGTTATGTTCAGTTGAGTGGATGACAGGCAAGAGGAGGCAGGAAGTGGTTGGGAGGGTTGAAGAAGGATGGCTGATGGCTAGAAGGCAGTAGCAGCAGATGCGTGAGATACGAACTCAACATAGGGACTGTAGCTGGCGAGCCACTGCAGTGCATAATGACAATGATTTGGAGGGGGAGGCAAAACAGTGGCAGGAGAGACTGTGAGTACAGGATCAGTGAATGGGGTGGGTGTGGGGTAGGGGGCTAGCAAAGATTGAGGACAGGAGGATTACAAGCTCAAAGGAACTGTTACAAGGATAGCTGCTGTCTAAGCACTTCAGAGGCATCATTGCACCACCTGCTGCCTCTCTATCTCAGCCATCAGCCCACCTTCCCCAACCCTTCCTTCCATTCCCCACCTTTTCTTCTGTTTCAGCAAATCAACACCTCTACTAGTTGATGAGTTGTTACCTTTACTTCTAAATTATTTACATTACACCAGAATTATCCATTACGCTATTTAAACAACCACTACTTTACTTTTCATTACAAATATCAATAAATATTCTTCAAGAAATAAAAAATGGTTGCACTATCCTTGCACTGAGATAGCTGTTCGAGATAGACATTTAATATCTGATGAACATTATACAATGAATTAGGCATTCAGAAATCATTTATTTACTGTACAGTGCCCCAGGAATTAATCTGAAAATACAATTCAGTGAAAAAAAAACGAGGTTCAAAATGAACAGCAAAGATAGATTACATTTTTCACAACTGATAGGAACTGGTGCACATGTGCTTCACTGAAACAAATGAAACTGGTGGAAGTGATCGATAAAAAACTCTTCACATATAAAGGAAAGAGAAAGGTGTTTTGGTTGAAAGATTTGTTAAGAGGCATCTTTTATAAATCTCATTCCATATCTGCGTTTAGCGCCACTATGGTAAGTGCAAACATATGGGCATTAGTTTTACAATATATTTGAACAGAACGTTGTTCTTCATGCAGATGAGTTTTGTTTCATGACATTCAGCACAATCATTGTGCCACCCTAGTTCTTACTCATATTTGCTTCACTTCCAAGGCTTTGCATATTTACTCTTTGTAAAATAATGGTTACATAAAAGCAAAGTACAACATATAGCTGGACCATAATTTCAAGCTGCCACTATCGTAGGCTCTCCAATTGAAAATGTCTTATGTCTTACACATCGTTTTGTAATAATTTCAATGTGATGAATTTATGTCAAGCATAGTGCAGTGTTAGTGTGAATGTACTTCTGTAGAAAAAAGGCCTTCCACTACAAAAAGATGCTTCTAGCATGTCTGCCAAGAATGTGAAAAAATAATGGCACAAGTGCACACATGCAGTAGTGTAAGTTTCAGAAGAGTGTTATATGCCAATCTTGCAAAGTAAATGGCATGACTGTTAAGTTTACTTGTCCAAGCTCTACATTAAACTCATCAGCATAAGAAAACTAGTCATGAGAACATAAAACCTACTCAGAATTACTTCCTGTTTCAGCAGTGAGAGGGCCTGTATCTCGCTAATTTTGTTTACTTATTCAATCTATGTCTTGTTTAGCTCTCTCATTGTGGGGGCAAGTACATGGGGTTACCTGATCACTTCTACTGAACTTATGTGTAGCAGCTAGATGTACTTAACAATTATAGGTCATGATGTATTTTGTGTGTGTGTGTGTGTGTGTGTGTGTGTGTGTGTGTGTGTGTGTGTATGTGTCAGTGATTGTTAGTGAAAAACAGAGAAAACAGCAGAACCATATCAGTGCCTCAAGACAACAGAAAATTATAGAAATAATTATGTATCTGTATGAATATTCACTTTGCAGTAGAGGATGTGCTGATTTGAAACTACTTTCCAGATTAAAACTGTGTTCTAGACTGGGACTCAAACCTGGATCTTTGCCTTTCACGGGCAAGTAGTCTACCAACTGAGCTATCCAAGCACAAGTCATGACTCACAGCTTTACTTCCACCAGTATTACTTCTCCTACCTTCCAAACTCCACAAGCATCTCCTGCATACCTTACAGGACTAGTACTCATGGAAGAAAGGATGTTGAGGAGATGTGGCTTACCCACAGCCTATGGAAAAGATCCCAGGTCAAGTCCCAGTCTGGCATCCAGTTTTAATCTCTCAGGGACTGTCAATGATATATCAGTATATGAAATGTAAAGGAAATTTTAACAGAATTAACAGATTTGGCATTCATTGGTCTTTGATATATGCCATTATGATACATTCATTTGATGGTTGTTAGAAAGTGTGTACCTGAATATCGCCTTCAAGAACATAGCGGTCAATGAGCTGATATTCCTTGCCAGATCTGGGTCGGAGGGTTGTAGCGGCCTGTCTCCCTAACCTGTGAAATAAGGAATGGGTCAATGTGAAGACCACAGAAAGTTAACTGCGTGGAAATCATTAAAGAAATAGATAGAATATCATTACCTTCGTCCGTCCTGCACATCCGATGAACTGTGTGAACATAAAGATAAGGTGTCCATGTAATCAGAAATATTTGAGGTGCCACTGCTCACACTCTGTGAATCAATATATGGAATTGCAACAGAATTTTCTCCTTCAGGACTTCCAGAAACTGAAAAACATAATCAACTATAGTAATTACATTCTCATAAAATTTTATAAATGTATGTTTGAAAAATCAAGTAACCAATACTATAAGCTTGAGATTTAAGTTTTAATTAAGATAGGTTGTAGGAAAAATATTCATAGAACCTTGAGTAAGTTCACAAAGAACTTATAAGAATTTTGGAAGTCCCAAGCTGAGCTGCTGCACTAACCTGAAACCTTTTGGTATGTAGGCCCTGCTACTTCAACTGGTGAACACTTTGCAGTTGCAACAGACTTCTGGAAACACAGCGGACTGTTTTTTACAGGATCAACAGATTTTGATCTTCTTGGTAGAGAGTAATGTAGACACTTTGTATCATAGCCAGAATGATTAATAAGTGCAGATAGATTTTCAGTCTGTGACAAGTTTCTTGCCTTGAGTAAGATTAAATCCACTGCAACCCCTGAGTCATTAGAACTGGAAGAATCTCTGTTGTTCACTGGCTTACAAGGGACACTGGAGGAGCGACGTATGTGGACAGGCAGCAGAAGGCTGTCTGACAGATGCCTTTCATTTTCTGCAGGTTTCTCCTTAAGACTGTCTCTGTGAGAAAAATGATTGTTCATGCATTTTGGTAGACTACCAGTACAGTCAGATTGCCTGGCATGAGATGGTTGCTTTCTTTGAGGGAAAGTATTCCACAAATGCAACTCTAGAGATTCATCAGAATGTGGATGCGTACAGATCTGTTTTAAATAAGTAACTCTTCCACAATCACATGCAAACTGCTCTTTACACTTTTTCAAATTTTCTTGTGTTTTAAATTCTGTACTATCTGACAGAGAGTTTTCTGCATTATTTCTCCCACGTCTGCATGAAGAGGTTAATGGTGTATCACACACTGTTATGTCTGGTTCCTGAGCATGGTTGAAATATACAGTGGGTATTTTGCATGGTGTGTGGTAGTATTTTCCTCGACTGCCATCAGCACTGTTGCTACATGCATCATCATGAGCTGAAGTATTCGGGATATTTTGAACTGAATCTATATCTCTTGGACCTGAACTAGTGTGCAGGTTTTCTGTTGGTGAACTTAGTGGAGAATTATCTCCTGGATGGAGCAATAAGTCTTTACCAGGAAGCATCATTAAGTAATCATCTGATACACTTTTCTCCTGTTTAGAAGACATTAGATTTTCAACTTTTTCTGCCTTATCTGGGCTGTCAACACTAAAATTTTCTGCCTGGAAATGATGTCCGCATTTTTCACATATTCTCACTACATTAGGCTCAGTGCATGAAATAATATATTTATTGTCTTGTTCTCTGTTGGTCTGCATATTTTTGTCAGGGGTACATACTTTATCTTGTTCTATTCCTGCTTTCTTAAGTACATCTTTTACATTTTCATAATATTCTAAGGAATCAGCAAATCCCATGTTTTCATAATATCGGTCTTCACTTGAAGGGGCACTTGGAGCTTCACAGACACCATCTGATTGTTCAGTTTCCAGGTTGGTGATTCCTGTTTCAGTGGTACTAGTTGCTGTTAAGTTTCCACCATAAGTTCTTTCTGTAATTGCTTTCTGACAGACACAAGGAGAACCACTGCAGTAGCATCTCTGATGCAGAGCAGTCTCCCTGTTCCTTTTCTTTGATTTGTCTACTGTGGCGTATAAAGCTGTGGTGTTTGAAGTATCAGCAGTTGTCATCACTTCATGCAAATCCAGGCCAGCACATCGGGAAGAAGTCCCAGTGTCTTCCATTCCATTTCCACGTCGGCAGTATGGTAATGTCATGAAGTTACCAGCCCAGAACATTACTTTCTGACATGGGCAGTTCCCATGAGTATATTTTTCTTTGGTATTCTTGTTTACAGTCCCTTGTCCCGTCAGTTTTAAAGGATTGGATATAGAAGTAATTTTGTTGCAAGGCCTCATAAAACATTTACATGGCATTCTTGATGTTTGTGTTCTTGGCAAAGTATCATAATTGCCACCAAATGAAGACCCTCCAGGAACTACAACAGGCTCACATAATTTGTGAACTTTTCTTGGGGTGCCGCAGTCTACTTTTAATGCAGTGTCTTCTGTGTCCTCCATTACAGTATCACCCGTCATACTTTCATCGGATCCTTCTTGCACCTAGAAGAATGAATAACTAGTATAGATCTTGTGTGGATTTTTAAAGTAAACTGTGGTTAATGTAACACATAGATTAATGCCTTACCTCAGAGCAAATGTTTTCAGTAAATGTACTGGGAATGTCATAATTGTGATCTGAAGCTCCATCTGTTATTGTATTTGGTACACAGCTATCCTGTTTAATAAATTCAGTATTGTTTCTACATTTATAGCTGACTTGTTGCAGTGTCAGTTTTTGGACATGTGCTCCCAAACTCACCGGTACAGAATTTTCAGTTAATTTATTCCTGTTAGAGAAATTTGATGAAGCTGAATTCTGTGATGAAGAATTATGAGCACGAATTGTTTGGGATGAACAGTGCCAACGATTTAGACATAAATTACATGTGGCTGTCCCCTGAGCTGTGTTGAATGTTGGCAGTACAGATGTATTGTCACCTGTTGGATAAGATTTTGACATTAGCAATGGATCTTGTTGAGATGTCACTGTGCAGACTTGTTGCTGGTGTATAGGGTAGAGTCTTTTGAATGGGCTGTGCTGCATAATTTTCTCCAGTGAACTGTGAGTGGCAAGGTGGAATGGCTTGCACTCAGTGCCGGATGTTTCATTGTCTGTCAGACGACAGATGTTCGTACCAGCACAACAGTGACACAACTGTGCCCCTGCCATGACATGCCTGTTGGAATCTGGATTAAACAAAATGCTTTGTGTCTCAGGAATGGAATTATTCTGTAGATGTTCCTGCACTGCTGTTTTTGAGCAACTAACTCCATCAGATCTAGAATGTACAGTTACATGTTGCTGAAATATTTTACAGTTCTGTCGATGATAACTATGCCTGCAGGTCATAATATCCTTAGGAGAGGCAGCAAACTGATGACCACCGATATTGTCTAGAGGTTGTTCAGTGCATCTTTCTGCAGCTGTGATTTCAGATGCTGTCCAAAACTGAGAATTGCTGTCTTCACCAGTTTTGCTGTGAATAAAGAAAATAAGGATTAGGCAATGTGTACTAGATGCACTATCTTTTGTTATTACAGTTTGTAACTGGTATGTACATAAAATACTTTTCATTGTTACACCACAAAATTAGGTTTTTAAGAGTAAGTTACAAGGCGTATTTAAAATTTTGCATACTGGTACAAAAATAAAAGGAAGAGTCTTGAAACATACGATATTTCTGAAGTCTGATCATACAGAAGGCTTGTCCAACTGTTCTAGAGACACCAACTCAGTATTTTTATTGTTGTAGGCAAAAACAAGGTGCGTGGTTACCCAGAATCTTACAATACAAAGACAAAAACTTAACAAAACTATATGTAGATAAAGGTAAACCACCATATCTCTATGCACCATCTTATCCACATAACTAACTGCTACCTTTCATATGTGCTGTGTGTGTGTGTGTGTGTGTGTGTGCACACAGTAGTTGGTTTGATTTTTATGTATTTACTAGCCTTTTCCAATGGTTTTGCCTTTGTATGCGTCCAGTGCAAACATTGCACTCACCACCTACTTCTCCCTCTCTGTGTCCACCTCTTCCCCTTTCTGTCTTTCTTTCTATTTCCCCCTTCCCCTCTCTCTATCTCTTCATCTCCACCTACCTCTTCTCTTTGTCCATCTCCTCTGTCTCCTTTCTCTGCTTGTATCTTCCTCCAGCTCCCTCCATCCATATGCTTCTCCCCTCTCTTCTCATCTGATCCTGTCCCTTTTCCTTTTACACTAACCAGCTACACCTTCCACCTGCCTGCTACATCTCCCCTTCCCTTGCCCTCTTCTGTCCATCTCCTGCTTTCCCCCCCCCCCCCCCCCCCCCACACTCTGACCATCTCCTCCTGCCCCTCCCCCTCTCTCTGTCCACCCCTCCCTTCCCATCCCTTCCTCACCCCTCTCTCTCTCCATCTCCTGTGCCCCTCCTCTCTGTGTCCATCTCCTCCTCCTCCTCATCCTCTTCTCACATTTGAGATGTGGTGTTGCAGGAAGATGGAATAAGTGTAAAACACACATCAGAAGAAGGGAGAAGATGATAGGACATGTGATAGCACATTATGGGTTAACTTCCTTGGTACTAGATGAAACCATATAGAGAAAAAATTGTAGCGTAAGAAAGAGACTGAAATACGCACACCAAATAATTGACAATGTTGGGTGTAATTGCTGCTCCGAGATGAAGAGATTGCCAAAGGAGAGGAAATTGTATTGGCCAGTCATTGAAAAAGGGGAGCAATAAAGAAAATAAAATTAAGAAAATGCAAGAAGCAATCCTCCATTTTATTTAATTATTTATTTTATTACTTTTATCCAGTATTTAATATCTGTATTTCTTTAATGGTTCAAATGGCTCTGAGCACTATGGGACTTAACATCTGAGGTCATCAGGCCCCAACTAACCTAAGGACATCACACACATACATGCCCGAGGCAGGATTTGAACCTGCGACCGTAGCAGTCGTGTGGTTCCGGACTGAGCGCCTAGAAACGCACGGCCACTGTGGCCGGCTATTTCTTTAATCTTTCAGGTCTTTTTCCTCAGTTAACCTACATGTCTTTTCTGTTATGTTATTTATGTTGTATGAAGCATGTGGAGAACTGCATATTATACAGATAGACACTGTTGCTTACCTACAACTGCACAGCAATTGTTCTCCAGGAATATCTCTGAGTGTTGAGTGGGGATGCGCTGTAGAGGGCTGAGGTGAATCTGTCTCCACAGGTTGTTGGTTGCGGATGCGACGTCGAGGACTATCAGTGGCTGCCAAAGAGAATATCTATGTTATACATCTCAGTGAGGTACTTCAGCTGACTTCCTCCATGTGTGTCAACTCATGCCTTTGTTATATGAGCATTACATTTTTTTTTAGAACATAAAGGCCATATCTAGTTAATGTTAGTCAGGTTAGGTAATCCAGAAATTTTTAACATGTTCTTAGTTTTGGATTTCTCAGAGATCTACACTTTTGGATGATCAGTTTGGATTTTGGTAAAACAGGGGAACCATAGGAGCAATACTAGTGCTAAAATTAGCTGTAGAGCAATGATTGGAATGGAATCTAACTACATACAAAGCTTCCACAGACAGAAAAAGCCTTCAATAATGACAAATGTTACAAAATGTTTGAAGTCTGGAAAAAATCAGGAATAGACTGTAAAGGCTGAAGTATAATATGAAACATTTACAAAAATGAGATAGCTGTCATTGATGGAGGGATAGACCATGAATAAGTGCAGATACAAAATAGTGACAAACAAAGTTGTGTATTATCACTCATTGTGTTTAAGCCTGATGTAGAAGAAGCACTTTAAAGAGACAGAGAAGACTTACAGGCATGTATATTAATACACAATCAAAGAATAGATATTATAAGATATGCCCATGATATAGCTGTTTTAGCTGAAAATGTAGAAGATCTTGATACCATTTTTATTAAACAGAGGGAAGAATGTAACACAAAATAAATAATCCCTAAACAAAGGAAGGACTGACTCAGCATATAGGAAAGTCAAAATAACCTTTGGTGAAATTAAATGCAAGGGTGGTAACATTAAGAGTGCATGGGAATTCCACTGTTAAATGCAGAGGAGAGAGCAGATAGGTGGAAAGAGGCCTCTATGAGTGGGAAGATTTGTCTGATGTGATAGAAGAAGAAACAGGAGTCGATTTAGAGGAGATAGGTAATCCAGTATTAAAATCACAATTTAAGAGAGCTTTGGAGGTCTTCAGATTAAATAAGGCAGAAGGGATAGAAAATATTCCATCAGACTTTCTAAAATCATTCGGGGAAGTGGCAACAAGAAGACTATTGATGTTGGTGTGTATATGTGTGTCTGGCAACATACCATCTGACTTTTGGAAAAATATCGTGCACACAATTCTGAAGACTGCAAAAGCTGACAAGTGAGAGAATTATCGTACAATCAGCTTAACATCTCATGCATCAACGTTGTTTACAAGAATAATATACAGAAGAATGGAAAAGAAAATTGAGAGCACGTTAGGTGACGATCAGTTTGGCTTTTGGAAAGGTGAAGGCACCAGAGAGGCAATTCTGACATTGCAGTTAATAATGGAAGCAAGACTAAAGAAAAATCAAGACACTTTCATAGGATTTGTCAACCTGGAAAAAGCTTTCGACAATGTAAAATAGCGCAAAATTCTGAGAAAAATAGGGGTAAGCTGCAGGGAGAAATGGTGTAAAAGAGCCAATAGGGAATAATAGTAGTGGATGACCAAGATCAAAGTGCTTGGATTAAAAAGGGTGTAAGACAAGGATGTAGCCTTTCGCCCCTGCTGTTCAATCTGTTCATGAAACAAGCAATGATGGAAATAAAAGAAATGTCCAGGAGGTGAAAGTACGTCAATGATATGATTCACTGATGATATTGCTATCCTGAGTGAAACTAAATTAGTATTACATGATCTGCTGAATGGAATAAACAGCCTAATGGGTACACAATATCGAATGAGAGTAAATCAAAGAAAGATGAAAGTAATGAGATGTAGCAGAAATGAGAACAGCGAGAAACTTAACATCAGGACTGATGATCGTGAAGCAGATGCAGTTAAGGGATTCTACTACCTAGGCAGCAAAATAACCAGTGACAGACAGAGCAAGGAAGCCACCAAAAGCAGAATAGCACTGGCAAAAAGGACATTCCTGGCCAAGAGAAGTCTTCTAGTACCAAACATATGCCTTAATTTGAGGAAGAAATTTCTGAGAATATATTTTTGGAGCACAGTACTGTATGATAGTGAAACAGGGGCTGCGGCAAAACTGGAACAGAAGAGAATCAAAGGATTTGAGATGTGGTGCCACAGACAAATGTTGAAAATTAGTTGGACTGATAAGGTAAGGAATGAGGAGGTTCTGCACAGAATTGAAGGGGAAAGTAATATGTGGAAACACTGACAAGGAGAAGGAACAGGATATCTGTTAAGACATCAGGGAGTGACTGTCACAGTACTAAAGGGAGCTGTTGATGGCAAAAACTAGAGGAAGACAAAGACTGGAATACCATCAGCAAGTAGTAGCAGATGTAAGTTGCAAGTGCTACTCTGAAATGAAGAGGTTGGCACAGGAGAGGAAATCATGGCGGGCCACATCTTACATAGATAATGAGCAAGTTGACTTGTTTATTTATTTAGGAAGTAATAGCAATAGGGATGGATGGAACAAATCAGAGGTTAGAACTAGAATTGCTTCAGCAAAAACTGCCTATAACTACAATCGGAAGAACTGATCTTTAAAAAACACCAGTCTTCAAATTAGGAAAGGATTTCTCACAGCCTGTGTTTGAAATGTGGCTTGCTCTGGTTGAGAAACATCAACTCTTGGTTCTGATGTAGAGAAGAAATGTAATTCTTTTGAGATGTGTGCAGGCTCTAAATAAAGTGGACAGACATGGCTACAAGCAAAGAGGTCCTTAATAAAGTGGGTGAGATGACAAGTCAGTGGAAATATGTTGTCCAAAGAAAAGTATAACTTACTGGCCATTTAATGAGACATAGGTAACTTCGGAACACAATAATAGAGGGTATGTGAATGGAAAGAGGCATAAAAGAAGACCACAACTAAGATACATAGACCAGATTATTGAAGATAAAGGGATGTAAGACTTACGGAGAAATGAAGAAGAAATTGGAAATCCATAAGGGTGCAGGTATGCTGCCAGTTTAACTGTAGCCAACCAATCCTTAGGTTTATAAATACAAAAGAAGCAGCTCTTATTACCTTCAGTGCTTACAAAGAAAAATTAGAGAGAATTTCCACATTATGCAAGAGACTTTGTTTTATCCACATATTTTAGCACATTATGAGTAGGTTTTTGTCTATTATTTTATCTCACTCAACACTATCAGTTATTTTGTGCTGGTAGTGTTACATGTACTGTACATTATACATATTGTCATAGTTTGAGTGCAGTTGTCCAGTTTACTGTTGCACTAAATAATTTAAGGAGCAAAGATAACAATTTGAAATGCTGTTCTCTTTTCTCTGCCATCATTAAAGGGATATGTAATATTTAATCAAAAATATTTTTACCTTATTTTGCTAGGTGCTTTCTCTCACTGTAATTACAAAAAGTTGGGTTAAAAAATGTTTGTTATACCACATGCAAAGCTGAGAATGAATATCTCATTATTTCATTGATAGTTGTAAGTTTAGTTTCAGTATGTATCTTTTGTAAAGTAAAAATCATGTGGATTGGTCCTCAGTTTTTAACGTTATTAAATCAAACATGTTTGCTTTGCATTTGAGATTCATTTAATGATTCCAGCCAACAAATTCGAAAGAACTGACAAACTGATCTGAACTATGGTGCCAAACCAACCTGAGCTGAAGACTGAAATAATACTGAGCCATGCAGACACAGCATTGATAGCATTTATAAGTCTTTAAAGGTGTACATCGTCATTTCTTGGCTGTATATTAAGTTGTAATTAACTTTGTTATAAAGTGACAATAGCATAACAGTCTTGAGGCGAAAGTTATTATTATCAATGTGTGGGTGGGTGGGTGGGTGCACACATGTGTCAAACCCTTATTTTGTCCACTATCACAGTTTACAAAGCTACAAACACTGTCACTTCATTTTATTTTGTCACCTAAATATAGTGTTACTATTAGCAACTCATGAATAGAAATCCAGACTACATTGACAAAGAAAAGGATGGGTTGGGCCAAGTCTTTCTAAGTGCGGGGGATGTTGGAGGGATCCAATGCTCTAGTTCATTTGGATAGTTAGTAGATGGGGTTTCTGTGTTAGTTTACAGGCACAAGGTAGTTAGAGATATTTTAGTGTGTTATTGCACTAAACAGAACAGTCATAAATGGTTAGGAAGAAGTAAAGGAGATGGAGACTGCAGGTCCTATATTCATTGGCTTGGTTTTGAATGGGTTTATCTTGAAGAACCACTGCTTGCATCAGGAGGGGAAATAGTTGAGATGGAGCTTAAGATCTCAGTAAGATTTCTGGAGAGTAGAACAGAGGGCTGGGATGGCAATGTCACTGGCATACTGTTGGAGAGTTTTCAATAGGGGATTGTATATAGTTTGGAGTCAGCTATTCCCACATGAGATGGAGAGAAAACACAGTACTTTTCTTTCTTCCATGTTGGTGGTAGATTCACAGATATCAGGTGCTGAATTCTGATGAATGACAGTTCTTCCTGTTATACTTTAGTTCTACTTATTGGTGTTAATTTTATATGCTATTGATTTTTTTAAAGGTAGATGCCCTTCTTTTGAAGCTTCTTGACAGGACTCGTGAATCAAATGAGACCTCTAAGCTCAGTTAACATATCACATCACCCCAGTGTAAGCAGTTTTTCTGAGAGTTGTCCAGCAGTTTTTTGGTTACATCATTTTTTAAATAAAGTTGATATGTGAATATCAGATATGTATACCCCAGATTTGTATGGGACAACATCTATTTGTAGTTGTAGACTGATTTGTGTGTCCTATCAAGGTGCACAAAGCTATCTAGCTTCAAAATTGCTAGTATATGAAACTATACCAATAAATACAGCTGAAAGAAAAAATGAAAAAAAGAATTGTATTTTGTTACAGAAAGGTACATCCTGCCATCAATGGAAGCAGAACGGCACATATATGATCTGTGTGTTAGAACAATGCCTTTGCTAGACACTTGGATCTTCAAAATACCCCTGTGCACCCATCAAACACATAGACTTTGTCTGACCTAAGCATTTGATGTGAATGCTATGGTGTGTGCTCCAGTCTACATTCTGAAGTCCTTTATGTAGTTGAACGTTTGCTTTTGGCATTATTTTATCCAGATATGACCAGTAGGTGGCAACACTTCATAGTGTCACAAATTGGCCAACCACTAGATTGAAGTATACTATGAGGCTGGTCACCTGGATTCTTCTGTGTGTATATCAAACATATATAACACTTCCATGAAGCACATTTAGACTCTATGGCTTTCTTAAGCTGTTCCTACTTTGGGTGTGTAGTGGATGGCGAAGTTGGTGCCCATTGGCACCATTATTAAGCTGTTAATAATGTCCCTTATGAAAATAATACTTAAGAGTGGAAAGAAAATTAATTCATGCTGTTCATTCAGCCATGGAATCTCACACACCATGTGAAAGGGAGGGGATGAACCTTTGACTTTAACTGAAAGGTAGGAGCAAACTTCCAGGACACATTCCTTGCTTGTACAAAAAGGAAATATGTTACAGAGACATGGAGCCAGAAACATCTTATTTCCATGTTATAATTAGCCATGGGAAAGACATAAGAATATAATGTACACAGCATTATTTTTTGTGTGAAATGTCCAAAATGTCCCCTGCTAACACTGATAGATGCATCAACTTGCCATTTTGTTGAATTCCAGATGCCCTGATTTATTTCCGGAGAACTGCGTATGCTTTTGTATCCATCCACAACCTGGACATCAAGACACACTGTATCATTCACTGAAGTTCAATATGCAAGAGCTTTCAAATGCTCCAAAAAATAAAGGTCTTGTGTGTTTACTTCTGAAGAATGTGGATGCCAGGGAATTATTCCACACCTCTTCTTATCTGTCAGCTAATGCATCTACCACTTGCAAGCCTCGTACTTTGATGAAATGAGTTGAATGTCAGCATTATCTTCAGTGAAATGAAACGCAAAACTCTAGCAGTAATGTAAGAATGAAAACTTAACCAGATGAAGCCAAGCATTTTATGTGTGTAAAAAGGAGTTTCATGTGATATGATGGAATTGAAATTCAAATTGATTTATCCGCTTGCAGACAGTTGTGAAGTTTTATAAGGCATCAGATGGACAACAAGGAAAGCAGTGTGGTCAGCATATTACAGGAGGTATGTGGGAGGGAAGGGTATAGGATCATCAACTACGTGTATCAGATAAAAGGGGTGGTGACAGGAGAGATCCCTGGGGCAGGCCTGCTGTTAAGTGAAAAATGTAGGAAGGGGTGTTTTTTTATTGTTATATAGCCTGAACAGTTAGTGAGAGAAAATGTAATTTGGCAGAAGTCAGTACACTAGGTGAAAAGTTAGTCACCTTCAGGAAACATCACATTAATACTATGTAAAACTGCCTGTAGCCTTGATAACGGCCTCAATTTAGTGAGGAAGAGTATTCAAAAGTTTCTTCAGGTATGCTATATACAGGTGAAGCCACTCATTGATAATATGATCCTATAGAGAGACACTATGTGATCAAAAGTATTCGGACACTCCCCAAAATATATGTTTTTCATATTAGGTGCATTGTGCTGCCACCTACTGCCAGGTACTCCATATTAATGACCTCAGTAGTCATTAGACATTGTGAGAGAGCAGAATGGGGCACTCTGCGGAACTCACATACTTCGAACATGGTCAGGTGATTCGGTGTCACTTGTGTCATACATCTGTAAGTGAGATTTCCACACTGCTAAACATCCCTAGGTCCAATGTTTCTGATGTGATAGTGAAGTGGAAACGTGAAGGGACACATACAGCACAAAAGCGTACAGGCCTACCTCGTCTGTTGACTGTCAGAGACCACTGACAGTTGAAGAGGGTCGTAATGTGTAATAGGCAGACATCTATCCAGACCATTGCACAGTAATTCCAAACTGCAAGTACTATGGCAGTTAGGTGGGAGGTGAGAAAACTTTGATTTCACAGTTGAGCAGCTGCTCATTAGCAACACATCACACCGGTAAATGCCAAACGATGCCTCGCTTGGTGTAAGGAGGATAAAAATTGGATGATTGAACAGTGGAATGTGTGGAGTGACAAATCATGGTACATGATGTGGCAATCTGATGGCAGGGTGTGGGTATGGTGAATGCCGAGTGAACATCATCTGCCAGCCGACAACAGAATTTGGAGGCGGTGGTGTTACAGTGTGGTCATGTTTCTCATGGAGGGGGCTTGCACCCCTTGTTGTTTTGAGTGGCACTATCACAGCACAGGCCTAAATTGATGTTTTAAGCCCCTTCTTGCTTCCCACAGTTGAAGAGCAATCTGAGGATGGCAATAACATCTTGCAACATGATCAAACACCTGTTCATAATGCTTGGCCTGTGGTGGAGTGGTTACATGACAATAACATCTCTGTAATGGACTGGCCTGCCCATAATCCTGACCTGAAACCTATAGAACACCTTTGGGATATTTTGGAACAGTGACTTTGTGCCAGGCCTCACTGACTGATATCGATACCACTCCTCAGTGCAGCACTCTGTGAGGAATGGGCTGCCATTCACCAAGAAACCTTCCAGCACCTGATTGAATGTATGCCTGCGAGAGTGGAAGCTGTCATTGAGGCTAAGGGTGGACCAATACCTTACTGAATTCCAGCATTACTGATGAGAGTGCCATGAACATGTAAGTCATTTTCAGCCAGGTGTCTGGTACTTTTGATCACATAGTGTATGAGACTGTGAAGATGCTGAATGCTACATTTCATCTGCTGTTTCAAATGATCCCAGACATTTTTATGGGATTAAGGTCAGGTGATATAGAGTATCAGTAGAAGTGTGATAAGGATGCATGTTGGTCAAACTAGGAACGTGTGTGTTCGGGCCATTGAACAAATCTGTTGTTGTGCTGGAAGTCCACAGGATTCACAGTGTCTTATTGGCCTGTCAATGCCTTGCATCATTTGGAAATGGGCAAAAATCACAACTTGGCAGAACGCAAAACATACCTCCAGTTAACAACTGCTCGTTTTCTGTGTTGTTTGGTCCATAGAAGAAATTCACCTTAATGTGCCGCTGTTGGTGATGGTCTTTTGTAATGTTCCTGAGTTGATATGTCCAATGTGTGCAGTTCCCTTCACAGTGTTTGCTGATCAACTAGATGAGATGGACCTTCATATACTAATAGCAGCAATTCCTGTTAGATTTCGAATTGATTGGCACTGCCAAGACACGACATGTGTCTCTGTGTCGGTCAGAATCTTTTTACGGCCATTGTTACTACAGCATGTTACATGGCTGTGAGTGGTAAACCATTTCTTGAAGACACAAAGAGTCTGTGTTGATACACCAACAAATTAGACTGCTTCATTCATGGTGTGGTTATTGGGATGTACAAACATGGTAGCTCCTTTCTGCCATTCTGTCACATCAGTGCACTGGCTGATTTTACTTGTATACATTTTGGTACTCACCAGGTGCTGACCGCAGCATGGCCCTCCTCCTGGAAGCCAGCGAGCCCTGTGCAGCCTGTTGGAAGGCAGCAGTGATGTCTGCAGCCTGGTCAGTGACACACACATGCACGCCCTCACCCTTGCCACAGCGGGAGCCACCCTCGAACACGAATCGGCCCTCCACCACACCATACCGCCTGTACACAACACACAATACACACACCATGCAGGCCAATCATATTGACATCCAGAGAACAATGGCCAAAAGGTCAAACCTACAGTACATCCCCAGTGATTTTCAAATACTCATTTCTGCAAAGTAGTACAGGGTGATTCTGAAAGATTCATCCAGCTTCACAAGACAATATGTTCTCCATCAGTGAAGGGAGAAACTAGAGGTAAATTTTAACTTACATAAATGACTACAGAGTTTAACTAGGCACCAGGTGTAAGCTGACAGTTCACATGGTTGCTAGAAGGTCACTCCCTGGTGCAGCTAGCTTGCTCGCTTGGTTACTGGAATTGTGTACTTTAATCTGTTAGAGACCAAGCTTTTTCCATATTTGTGAGAACATATCAAAAATTAAAACTGCAGATTAAAATTGAAGAAACAGCAAAAAGACAGGAGATGGGACCTGGATAAACTGAAAGAACCAGAGGTTGTAGAGGGTTTCAGAGTGAGCATTAGGGAACGACTGACAAGAACAGGGAAAAGGAATACAATAGAAGAAGAATGGGTACCTTTGAGAGATGAAATAGTGAAGTCAGCAAAAGATCAAGTAGGTAAAAAGACAAGGCATGGTGGAAATCCTTGGACATCACAATAGATATCGATTTTAATTGATGAAAGCAGAAAAAATAAAAATGCAATAAATGAAGCAGGCGAAAGAGAATACAAATGTCCAAAAAATGAGATCAAGAGGAAGTGCAAAATGGCTAAGCAGGAATGGCTAGAGGATGCATGTATGGATGTAGAAGTATATATCACTAGGGGTAAGATAAATATTGTCTACAGGAAAATTAAAAAGACCTTTGGAGAAAACAGAACCATCTGTATGAATATCAAGAACTCAGATGGAAAACCAGTCCTAAGCAAAGAAGGGAAAGCAGAAAGGTGGAAGGAGTATATAGAGGGGCTATACGAGGGAGATGTACTTGCAGGCAATGTTATGGAAATGGAAGAGGATGCAGAGGAAGATGACAAGGGAGATATAATAATGTGTGAATAATCTGATAAAGCAGTAAAAGACAAATCAAAACAAGGCCCCGGGAGTAGTCAATATACCATCAGAGCTACTGATAGCCTTGGGAGAGCCAGCCATGACAAAACTCTTCCATCTGGTGAGTAAGATGTATGAAACAAGTGGAATACCTTCAGACTTTAAGAAAGATATAATAGTTCGAATTCCAAAGAAAGCACATGCTGACAGGTGTGAAAATTACTGAACTATCAGTTTAATAAGTCACAGCTGCAAAATACTAACATGAATACTTTACAGAAGAATGGAAAATCTGGTAGAAGCCAACCTTGGGGAAGATCAATTTGGATTCTGGAGAAATGTAGAAACATGCGAGGTTATACTGACCCTACATTTATAGCATTTATACACTTAAAGAAAGTTTTGACAGTGTTGACTGGAATACTCTCTTTCAAATTCTAATTGTGGTAGGGGTAAAATACAGTGAGCAAAAGGCTATTTACAATTTGTACAGAAACCAGATGGCAGTTATAAGAGTAGAGAGGCACAAAAGGGAAGCAGTGGTTGACAAGGGAGTGAGACAGGATTGTAGCCTATCCATGAAATTATTCAATCTGTATACTGAGCAAGCAGTAAAGAAAACAAAAGAAAAATTTGGAGTGGGAATTAAAATCAATAGCATTTATAAAAGCTTTGAGGTTTGCCGATGACATTTTAATTCTGTCAGAGACAGCAAAGGACTTCGAAGAGCAGTTGAATGGAATGGACAGTATCTTGAAAGAAGTATAAAAGATGAACATCAACAAAAGTAAAACGATAATAATAGAATGAAGTCAAATTAAATCAGGTGATGCTGAGGGAATTAGATTAGGAAATGTGACACATAAAGAAGTAAATAAGTTTTGCTATTTGGGAAGCAAAATAACTAATGATGTTTGATGTAGGGAGGATATAAAATGTAGACTGGCAACGGCAAGAAAAGCATTTCTGAAGGAGAAGAATTTGTTAACATGAAGTGTAGATTTAAGGGTCAGGAAATCCTTTCTGAAAGTATTTGTATGGAGTGTAGCCACGTATGGAAGTGAACCATGGATGATAAACAGTTTAGTCAAGAAGAGAGTAGAAGCTTTTGAAATGTGGTGCTACAGAAGAATGCTGAAGATCAGATAGGTGGATCACATAACTAATGGGGAGGTGCTGAATAGAAGTGGGAAGAAGAGAAATTTGTGGTACAACCTGACTAAAAGAATGGATCAGTAGATGGGATACATTCTGAAGCATCAAGGGATCACCAATTTAGTGCTGGAGTGAAGCGTCGGGGGTAAAAATCATAGAGGGAGACCAGGAGATGAATACTGTAAGTAGACTCAGAGGGATGTAGGTTGTAGTACTTTCTCAGAGATGAAGAGGCTTGCACAGGATAGAGTAGCATGGAGAGCTGTATCAAACCAGTCGTTGGACTGAAGACCACAAGAACAACAACAACAACAACAACAACAAAAATTAATTTTTGAACATGACAGAGCACCACCACACTGGTTCTTAGATTTACGAGCATTTCTTAACATTGATATGCCTTAACAATGGATTGACCATATTGGGTATTCGGATTTCACATTACATCAGTGGCTTCAAGGTTGCCTGATCTCTCTGTACATGATTTTTTTACTGCTAGAGTTTAGTAAAATACTCCATCTGCATGCAGCTCACCTCCCAACAACTTTTGGTGAAATGTGATGCAATATAGCAGTAGCAATGAATGCAGGAACTCGAGACATACTTGAGAAAGTACTGGATGAGTCTGACCATTGAGTGGACATTTCTTGTAGAGTGCCCATTGGACATTCATAAAGGTAAATGAAAACTTTGATTCTAAATGTAATTATAAAGCAGTGTGTGTGATGAACATCACAAATATTACACAGCTGTTACACATCAGCTGCAGCTGCCACAGACATTTCTGTAAAGTACTTGTAGGATAACATCACAATAGCAAAATAGTTATGTGTATAACTGATTACAAAAGTTTATTTTTTAGGTCTAAATTGCAGAGCATATTTATGTTTGTGTAGTGCATGGAGAAATGATGATGCCTTCTTCTGCATGCATCTTACCTTGCTAAATTAGATGGTTCTTATGAAAACAATAAAAAAACTGTTTATTTCTTTGTGTAAATTAAAATTTACTCCAAGTTTCTAACATACTTGTCCACCTCTGTAGCAGAGGGGTCAGCACAGATGACTGCTGTACGGAGGACCCATGTCCAGTTTCTGGTACTTCCAGGGAATTTTCATTGCTCGGAGCCTCATAATGTCAATTGAGAAGCTACTTAACTGAGTGGTAGTGGCTCCAGGTCATCAAAAGTGACAAGAGCTAGGAGAGTGATGTGGTGATCCCACACCTCTCAATAGTGCATACAATGATGCCACAGGCAGAGAGTTACATGGCAGTCAGTCAGTACTGATAGGCCTGCCAAGGTCTGTAGATGAGTTTATGCTTACTTTCTTCAAGCATATAGTCTTATGGAACTGGATGAATCCCCTTGTGGCCCCTACACATTTAAGTACGAGATGTCACTGTCAGGGTCTGTCAGATGCATTTTGTCTGGCATTTTGGTAGATATGTGGAATTTTGTTTTTGCTAATGTAGCTGGAATCAGTCCAAATAAATGCTGTTCATTGCGTCATTCACACAATGCCCAGTCATGACAGAAAGCATCAGTTTATTTCCAATTACAAACAAAATGATTTTTAAATTGAAATTTTACCTGCCCATGTGATACTGCATTCCCAAATTAATCTAGCATGATATTTTTGTTAGTGATTCCACATTAAGGGATACAAAAATGATTGATTTATGCTTATTGAGCTGAGGGAATAGTAAAGGAGGTAACTACAAGAAAAACTGGGATAGAAGCTACATGGGATTACAGGTAGGGGTAGGTACTGGTTGAGGTAACTGCATCACGATAAGATGGTATTAATGACCTTGCTCATGTTAAACTGTGAGATGAGGCTGATGGGGCAGTAGGAAGTGGTTTCAGAAGGGGACTTCTCCAGTTTTATGACAAATAAGATTCTGTGGGTTTTCCACAGTTCAGGTTAATGAACTGTGCAGAGAATAGTGTCGTAAAGAGTTGCAAGCATTGCTAGGAAGGAGAGGGGGCAATCTTTTAGTTGTCTATAGATAACACGGTCATGATGAGGAGCAGTGTTGTGTTTCTTTTGGAGAACTTTTTAATGTCACGTGCTGTGATTTATATGCTCAGTTCTGTCGGTGCTATGTTGTCCAAGTACTGGAAACTGGGGGCAATGGGCGAGGCAGTGATATCTGTATGTTTATGGGCTGTAGGGGATTAGGAGTAGCCAAAATAAGGGTCATTAGCAATTGTGAAAACATCAGACAGATAGGATGCAAAATGATTAGCTTTATCAGGTTATCAGGTACTGGATGGTTATTGTGGAGGAGAGCATAGTAAGGTGCAAATTTGTTGTCAGTGAGCCAGTGGAAAGGTTTCCAGTACTTGGAGGAGTTATAAAGAATGTTAAGTATGGTGGATGTTTAGTGCCTCGCCTGGCATTTATCATCATTTATCCGAATTTGTTGTTGGTGATATTTAGGACTGATAAAATTGATGAGAGTCCTGGAGGAGGAATAGAGCTCAAGGAGGGGGAGTGGGATGATTACAATGGATAGGTTTGGTTGGGATATCGAAGGATATGGCACCTAACAAAATCTGGTGTAGAAAGGAAGGAACAAGCGACACATCATAAGGGTACTGGAAGGTTATTGGGTGGCTTCCAATATGGGTACTGATTTGATTTACATTCTGTAGCATTCCAGCAGTGTGGAAGTAGTCTTTGACAACTTTAGGATGCAGGTTGGAATAGGGAGTGCGGGTTTGTGGTACTGTGTTGCAGGGGTTAGTCAGAAGAGTTGGTAGATGGTCACTTCTGGATGGATGGATAATAATATGCCCAAGGAGGTTAGCTGATAGTAGGACATCAGGTGTGGAGTTTTGAGGTGTGTGTGTGTGTGTGTGTGTGTGTGTGTGTGTGTGTGTGTGTGATGTGGAAGGGGCAAGGGGCACTGTATCACTTTAGAAGGTATTAAATAGATGCCGGCACTGGAGTTCAGCTTAGGAAAACTGTTTCAGATGTTGAAATCAGTATCCATAAGATAGATGGAGAAGATTTTATCTATATAAGAGAGGAAGTCACACAAAATAAAATGATTAGGTTGAATCTACATAGCAGCACAGGTGAAGGTTTTGAAGAAAAGGGTGAGACTGAGATGTTGAGTTCAGATGCTCTACAGGGGTAAAAAGGCAAAAAGGAATACAAACGTCTCAAAGATGAGATTGACAGGAAGTGCAAAATGGCTAAGCAGGCATGGCTAGAGGGCAAATGTAAGGATGTAGAGGCTTACCTCACTAGGGGTAAGATAGATACTGCCTACAGGAAAATTAAAGAGACCTTTGGAGAAAAGAGAACCACTTGTATAAATATCAAGGGCTCATATGGAAACCCAGTTCTAAGCAAAGAAGGGAAAGCAGAAAGGTGGAAAGATGGGAAGAGTATATAGAGGGTCTATACAAGGGCGTTGTTCTTGAGGACAATATTATGGAAATGGAAGAGGATGTAGATGAAGATGAAATGGGAGATATGATACTGCGTGAAGAATTTGATAGAGCACTGAAAGACCTAAGTCGAAACAAGGCCCCGGGAGTAGACAACATTCCATTAGAACTACTGACAGCCTTGGGAGAGCCAGTCCTGACAAAACTCTACCATCTGGTGAGCAAAATGTATGAGACAGGTGAAATACCCTCAGACTTCAAGAAGAATATAATAATTCCAATCCCAAAGCAAGCAGGTGTTGACAGATGTGAAAATTACCAAACTGTCAGTTTAATAAGTCACGGCTGCAAAATACTAACGTGAATTCTGTACACACGAATGGAAAAACTGGTAGAACCCGACCTCGGGGAAGATCAGTTTGGATTCCGTAGAAATATGGGAACACGTGAGGCAACACTGACCCTACGACTTATCTTAGAAGCTAGATTAAGAAAAGGCAAACCTACGTTTCTAGCATTTGTAGACTTGGAGAAAGCTTTTGACAATGTTGACTGGAATACTCTCTTTCAAATTCTGAAGGTGGCAGGGGTAAAATACAGGAAGCGAAAGGCTATTTACAATTTGTACAGAAAGCAGATGGCAGTTATAAGAGTCGAGTGACATGAAAGGGAAGCAGTGGTTGGGAAGGGAGTGAGACAGGGTTGTAGCCTCTCCCCGATGTTATTCAATCTGTATATTGAGCAAGCAGTAAAGGAAACAAAAGAAAAGTTCGGAGTAGGTATTAAAATCCATGGAGAAGAAATAAAAACTTTAAGGTTCGCCGATGACATTGTAATTCCGTCAGAGACAGCAAAGGACTTGGAAGAGCAGTTGAACGGAATGGACAGTGTCTTGAAGGGAGGATATAAGATGAACATCAACAAAAGCAAAATGAGGATAATGGAATGTAGTTGAATTAAGTCGGGCGATGCTGAGGGAATTAGATTAGGAAATGAGACACTTAAAGTAGTAAAGGTGTTTTGCTATTTGGGGAGCAAAGTAACTGATTTAAATGTCAGGAAGTCGTTTCTGAAAGTATTTGTATGGAGTGTAGCCATGTATGGAAGTGAAACATGGACAATAAATAGTTTGGACAAGAAGAGAATAGAAGCCTTTGAAATGTGGTGCTACAGAAGAATGCTGAAGATTAGATGGGTAGATCACATAACCAATGAGGAAGTATTGAATAGGATTGGAGAGAAGAGGAGTTTATGGCACAACTTGACAAGAAGAAGGGATCGGTTGGTAGGACATGTTCTGAGGCATCAAGGGATCACCAACTTAGTATTGGAGGGCAGAGTGGAGGGTAAAAATCATAGAGGGAGACCAAGAGATGAATACACTAAACAGATTCAGAAGGATGTAGGCTGCAGTACGTATTGGGGAGATGAAGAAGCTTGCACTGGATAGAGTAGCATGGAGAGCTGCATCAAACCAGTCTCAGGACTGAAGACCACCACAACAACAACAACAGGGGTCGTGTGAACAAACATGTTCTTATGGTGGCCAGTAGCAAATCTGCCTCAGGCAATGGTAAATGAGTTATCTTATGATGTAGGGTATGTTGGGTGGTTTGGAGTTGGGGTTGGGTTGATTTGGTGAGGAGACCAGACTGTGAGGTCATTGGTATCATTGGATTAGGAAAGGTTGGGGAAGGAAGTTGGCCATGCCCTTTCAAAGGAACCATCCCAGCATTTGCTTGAAGTGATTTAGGGAAATCATGGAAAAACTAAATCAGGATGGCCAGATGCGAGATTGAACCGTTGTTGTCCTGAATGTGAGTCCAGTGCGCTACCCACTGCACCACCTCGCTCAGTAATGGAGGTTTGAATGATGTGATAAGGATAGAGGATGGTTCATTTAGGGTGTTCATAAATAATCGTTTGTTTATTGGAAGAGAATGGATATTGTAGAATAATATGCTGTACTACAGTTAAGCCATTAAGTTTAGACTAGGATGTTTGGCAGGTTAAATTATATTGTAATGGATTGTGGGAGTAGGTGGCTTGGACATGTAGGCATGACATGGATCAGGCTGCAAGGGAAATTTGTTGAAAAGGGTTGATAGTTTGTATAATTTTGAAGGTGGTGTAGTGGAAGGTTGGCAAAGAAAATTGTTAGGATGGCTGGGTTATCAGTGAGGCAAATGGGTGCAGTTGGTGGAAGATTGGGGCACTATTTTAGAAAGCATGGGCTTTACAGTGGAGACAGGTGGATGGATTTTTACAATGGGTGGTGAGGTGGTCATTACACAGTAGGCACTTTTGGTAAAAGAGGACTGGGGTTGAGATTGTGAGGGCTCAACTTTAAGATGATGATGGTAAATCATGGTTAGGGGAATTTGATTAGAACCAAATCTTTTTGGGGGGATTATTTGTTTTATGGTGGGATTTAGGATGTATCTTCTTTATTTTGAGGGTTAATGGCTGTGGAAATGGGCTGCTGCTACAAGTTAATGGAATATTCTAGGTTTATGAAGAAAGAAAACTGAGGAACTAAATGAGGTTGAAAGGATGGATCCGGATGTGGTTGTACTCATCAAAAGGAAGAAGAGGGAACAGGAGAAGAAGTACTAAATATTAAGACACAAAGGAATTACAGACATTAGCTGCCAGTGAGGAGCCAGTGCAGTGGCAAGGATGGTCAATGATCTCTTCAGTGTAGATGCACACCAGGCTCAAACTCTTGCGAGAATCATGATAATGGGCTAGGGGCACTACATTCGTAGTGTGTGGGTAGTTGAGAATTTGCATCTGATGAGAGGTGTGCTAGGGTAGTCCATGCAGTTGTGATAACCACTGCATCTGGATGGCACAGTCATCTGCCTAGTAAGCAGGAGACCCGGGTTAGAATCCCAGCCTGGCACAAATTTTCAACCTTCTCCACTGATTCAAATCAACACCCACTTACAGACAATGTCTGTAATTCCTTTGTGTCTTAATTCACAGTGGCTGCTGGGTCAAAATGTGTGTGTACTCAACCATTTTTAGAATGGTTGAAATAAACACCGTAGAGCAAAAAGTGGGGTCTCAATACAGATAAAATTAAAATGAGCGAAGCAAGTGACAGGGGTAGAAGATACAAGTGACTGATTTTTCAAGCTTGATCTCATCACTTATGGACAGGAGAGAGGTAGGAAGTAAATGTCAGTCAACTTTGTAACAATGAGGATATTTTTGTAATGAACTTGAGGATATCTTGGTAAAAATACCCACCCACAAGTAATAGTACTTGGAAATTTGAACTGTAGGATTGGCTGCAAAGAGACAAATGTGGTAGGACATTATAAAGAGGAAGTAGTAAATAACAGTGGTCACATCTAATACAAATATGTCAGGAATATGAATATGTTGTTGCAAGACCTTATTTCAACGCATGAAGATACCAATGTACACTACAGAGGAACAGCATGCGATATTAGATCTGTCACTGACTTGATGATAGTCTGCAGAAACAGGAAATTCAGGGTGAGAGATGTTAAGAGTATTTGCACAGCCTGTATGTGCAAGTAATCACCTTATGGTAATAGGGAAAATCATGTATAACTATAACATAATGAGATCTACTGATAAACACAGAAATGAAACATATTGCTTGTTCCCATTTTTTTTTCGAGACCTGGTGACATGATATGGTATGTGGCAACACTGACAAGCCATAACATCTCTGGCACACAAAAACTCTTTGGGCCACGGCTGCCATTATGTTCTGTCTATGTGATACTTTCGATGTGTAATTATGTATATCTGAAGTGTGACAATAAAGTGTGCTCATTGTTTTAACAAGTGGACCAGCAGGTTGTTATTTATAATGATAAGGACCAAGCCACTAGATATTTACATGAAGACGTTGAGGGACATCCGCTCCCGATTTTTACAGACCACAAACCTCTCGCCCAAGCACTCGCAAACCCTCCAGTCGACCCACCTCCTAGGAGGTTCCGTTATTTCAACCTCATTTCACAATACACAACTAATGTACAATACGTTCGAGGATCCGACAACATAGGCGCTGATTATTTCTCCCGGATCTTGGGCATATCTTCCTCAATCGACTTTGACACTTTTGCTCAAACGCAAATTAATGATGACTCCGCCCGCCAAGTCCCCCCCCCCCCCTCCCCCCTCCCCCTCCCTCGGACAAAATCGGTGCGACACCCGCACCCTTCCCCCACAACAACCAGAACCTCGTGCTCCGCACTGCAGAGGGGGGGGGGGGGGGGGGGGGAGAGGGGTTCTGTGACAACACTGACGTGCCATAACAACTCTGGCGCGCAAAACCTCTTTGGCCCAAGGCGGCCATTATGTTCTGACTATGTGATACTTTCGATGTGTAACGACGTATGTCTGAAGTTCGACAAAAAAATGTGCTCATTGTTTTAACAAGTGGATCAACGGGTTGTTATTTATAATGATAAGGACCCAAAATTTCCACAGGTATAAAGATGTTATACCAAAATAAGGTGAAGAAAAAGTTATTTCCTGATAGCATGCATGTGACAGAACAGTTATATAATCACTTTAAGAACACTGTCTCCAAGATGGCCAAAGAAACTTTGAGGATTGAGGCAAGGTACCAGTATTTGGAAAAACGCAGTGAGGGTTTAGAACATTGGATTATGAAGAATAAAAAAGCCTACATCAAAGTGTTATCAGATAAGACTGTTCAACGTAGAAAAGAATATGTTGTTTTAAGAAATAAGGTCAAAGTGTTGGCCAAAGAAGAGAAAAAACACAACTGGGGAAATATATGAACACAAAAGAACACTAACATTGGCTAAAACATATCCAGTAAGTCGTGGAAGACCATAAAGTACATGAGAACTAGTATAAGAGACAGAGGTACAATACAGATAATACCACCAGATCAATGAATAACACATTACATTGGACTGTTACAAGAATACATACAGCAGTATGTGACAGGAGGAGATTTTAGAATGAGAGAAGAAAGAGGAAGAAATAACAACAGAGGATTTGAAGCAAGTGCTAAAGAGGACAAAAAGTAATGAGGCTTCTTGTCCTGGAAATGTTAAAATGGGGCTTTTGAAATATGGAGGTGAAAAACAGAATAATTGTATGTAATTTTTAACAAAATAGAACAAGAGGAAGGACGTATATATCTAGAGACTGGAAAACATCTGTTACTGTACCATGTATAAAAAAGAAGTCTTATTCAAATTACAGGGGATTAGTGTGATGCCTTCAGCAGCTAAACTTTTCTCTAGCATGTTCAAGCAAAAGATTGAACAGAGTATGACAAATGTTTCAGGGGAACAAATGCACATGACTTTTGTGGACTTGGAAAAGCATATGGCAGCATTCCAAGATCTGAGATTGCACCTGCCATGAAGAGACTAAAAGTATGGGATAAATGGATTAGTACATTTATTAGGATGTATAAAGAGAGAGAAGCAAAAGTAAAGATGGGAAACAGAATAACAGAAAGCTTTCAAACCACCAAAGGCCTTAAGCAAGGTTACAGCCTATACCCATTACTTTATAACATCTACATAGACCAAGTACTGGAGACATATTCAGGAATGGGTATGCTAGTGGGACAGGACAGAAAGCATTCACAACCTTTTTCTAATGACCATACAATTTTCGGAAACAGTAAACAAGATATGAAACACATGCTGGATTAATTACAAAAGGAATACAAAAGATGGGGTCTAAAAAGGAATTTTGAAATAACAGAGTACATTTGTATTGGCAAACAAGAAATGTATTTAGTACTCAAACATGAAAAACTAAAAAATTGTGAAAATTTTTAATATTTAGTTTCTATAACAGCAAGTGATGGCATCCATGACAAAGATATTGAGACCAAACTAACAATGGATAAAGAAGTGATATAGTCCCTACATGGACTCACTAGGAACAATAGTATTAATCAACAGACCAAACACAGGATATTCCATAGAATTATTGAGAGTATAACTACTTAAGGTGAAGAACTGTGCCCACTTATGAATAAATGAAGAGACAACATAAAGATAGTGAAATTAGATTGTATGAGAAGATGCCTGCAGGTAACTCATGAAGATAAGATCAGAAATTTAGAAAAAAATGGAAGTGATTCACTCCATAATGAGCAGATTGTAAAGTACAAGTCTTCAGTAATTGGGGAAAAGTCTTCCATAGTCTGAGCTTGTAAAAAGAATTAACAATGATGGGTGGCCAAGGAAGATGTTATTGTGGAGCCCAAGAAGAACTAAAATGGTACAGCCTCCTTTGCTTGGGAATTATATATTGATTGAGCAGTAGACGAAAGAGGGTTAAAATTTGATTTCAGTAATGAAGACTAAGGAGAAAATGAATAACCTTTAGTTGGAAAAATCAAAGAAGAAGAAGATTTGGGGTCCAAGTATTTTGGTGCAGGATAGGACAAATGTAAGAGAGTCAGGAGAATGTAAAGTGATATCTGTATTTGGTTTTGGAGGCTTATTGGTGACAGTAGGATTGAAGGGATGCTATGGGATGGGAGGAGGCAGGATATGTTGGTGGTTGGTGCTGTAGGTTACCTGAAAATGGTGACAGTCCCTTGGGATGGCTTGTTGATGGATTGTGCAACTACTTTTACTATGGTTACTCTTCAGGTTGTTACCCCTGCTGGAGCAGTTATGAGGACATTTCAGCAGAAGGAAATGTTGGCAGGGAAAGATATGCAAGGTGTAGGGAAGTATTTGGAGAGGAGTTTTAGGAAGAGTAACAAAGATATACGGTGACTGATGAGAAGAAGTGCTATATGTTGTGACAGTGGGAGCAAAAGAAGGGGATGTGTAAATAAAAGGTGTGGTTGGGGCTACCATCTGAGTTTGAGACTGCAGCAATAGCTGCCCTGCCACTGCAGATGGGGACAAAAGTAGCTCAGCCTAAACTATCAATAGGTGCTATATGGGATTCTAACCCATGGATCTATGGTGACATTTGCTTGCATATTTGTTTCATTGTGGCTCCATACAGATTTTATTTTGAATACTGATTGACCATCAAAAACATATACATCACAGAGAATTAGTTTTTGGATTACATTAAGGACTTTAAATGTAGTGGAATGCCAGACAAGGACAAATGCTAATAATTTTTTTTTTAATGCAATAAGCAAAGCTGAAAAACATGCAGTTCAGTGGTGCTTGGACGAACTATTGAATCTCTGGTGATGTCAGACACCAAGCAGTGTAAACATCACAGAAATAATTCCTGTAAAAAGTAGTATTCAAGTGCAGACATTTGAAAGACATTCTTTTTATTTTGATTGCCGCATTCAAGTAAGTTGGTGTCTGGCTATGCAATAATTTGTGCTGTACTCATTTTGTTTGTTTCTAGATGGTAAGCTGAGTCTGGGTTATTTACGTGTTTGCATTTAGCGAGAATAATACTTACATATTGGTACATGTAATTTTTGTTGTTGTTACACTTTTTACTCTCTACCCCACTGAGCCAAGTGGATGGTTTGAGAACTGGCCCATTAAAGAGTGGTGGTTCTCTTCAGCCAACGTCACAGCAGGCTGGGAGTGGGGCAGGGGGCATCTCAACTGGGAATATTTGGAAGGAGACTTCCAGTTCCAACATTCGCCTGATAACGAAGGGAAACCTCCCAAAAACATTGTTTGGAAAAGGGGTCTGGGACTATTTTAATTTATTTCTGGGACAATGTTATCAATGTAACAAGTGAAAATTAAAACCGTGAGTGAGTGACTGAGTACATATATAAAAGAGAAATAGATTAAGAGGATATAATGCAACTGCAAAAGTCAATCAAGTTTGTAGATATGCAACTGTGAGTCAGTCATGTCAGTAGATAGATAGAGTAAATCAAGGAATGTGATGGCTGTGTGTGTACCTGAGCTGGCTGATGTCCCAGAAACCAAGCAGCCTGGGAGGCACACCCGAAGTGAGGCAGAAGCGCCTCTCCTGTACGTGGAGGCGTGCCGGGCCCATACAGATCTTGGCGCGTGGTGGCGCAGACGTCACCTGCACCAGGAACTGCTGGCCTGCAACAAGGACACAAACACTCACACACTCCTACTTCGCTGATGAATTCCTAAGCAGAATTTATCAAGGGGGAGAGGAAGGCAGCTACACCCCCTCCTCCTTCCACAAAACAATTCTTCACCACACAGACAGACATATCAATGTAGTGTCAGTTTGAAGCAACCAAGAACGTGCAGTGGACAATGACAAGTAGGAATTGTACCCAGAGTATTTCTTGTGAAATCGCAAAACAGTGTTGCCTTTCAGTGTGAAACTAATTGGAGTTATTCCTCACCTTCATCTGACCACCCCCTTCCCCTTCAGTTGAGACCTTGGGTAGGCTCTTGGAGCAAAGTGACGTACAGATTATTAAACACAGCTTCAGTTCAGTAATGTGATCTGTGTAAGTAGTACTTGTGAATTGTTTTTGCTTTGATGATTCTGAAATATGTTATGTGATGTGTCCCATATATCTTGATGACATTAACTTTTTGTTCACGACCAAAATAAAAAAGTTTATGACAGCAGTATGTATTTTTTAAACAGCAGCTTTTTTTTTATTTGGTAATCCACTCCATCTTTTCGAGATCTGTTCAAAAACGAATTCCAGTGTATTATTCAGGTAAACATAACATTACTGAAAACAGTTCACAAAACTGAGTTTGACTCTCTGGTAGTAGTACTCGGTGCAGGTACCCAGGGTAATGTAACATGAAGGTGAAGTTGAACATACTGTTTATGACACTGTTCGTAAACTCTGCGTTTTCAGAGAAATGCTGTGCTGTCATTACATGTCTCTGCATGATGTATTTAGTTGCCGTGGCTGGTCAGATAATATGTCTCTTTCTGATTTCCTTTTTCTGCCGATATCTGAAAGCTAAGATCTTGTGATTTTACCATCAAATACCGCTAAGCATTTTTTTTTTTTTCATTTTTCTGCCGCCATTTCGTGGTTATTTTATTGAGAGTACTAGACACGTGAGCTTGGGAGGAATGATTTGCGTATATTTAGCTGCAAAGGTGCATTCTTTGTCAGAAGAAGGCAATCAGTGAATCTCATTATGAGAGGCGAGTACCCCCTGGGAGATATGCAGTCTTCTTGGAAGAGGGGCTGTGGCTAGCTTCATGTTTTTTGCGCAGAGCCGGCACCTGTCCATACTGATGACATAGGCAGCTGTGCTGCCACTGATGCCCCAAGAGAATATTGGGCAAGAAATTTTTGCCTTTTCTGCACAAGCTCAAAGGAAGAGACTCCGTTGGCCGCGATGACCGAGCGGTTCTAGGCGCTCAGTCTGGAACCGCGCGACTGCTACGGTCGCAGGTTCGAATCCTGCCTTGGGCATGGATGTGTGTAACGTCCTTAGTTTAGTTAGGCTTAAGTGGTTCTAAGTTCTAGAGGACTGATGACCACAGATGTTTAGTCCCATAGTGCTCAGAGTCATTTGAACCATTTTTGAAGAGACTCCGCGACACAACCTGGCCAGTGTGCGAGAGAGTATGTTTTTGTTAAAAAAAAAAACTTTTTTTCTTTATCCAATCGAATGTGTTGCCCCACTATCGCGATTGGCGCAAAGAAGCCGACCAATCGAGTAGACACTACTCCAGGCTTGTACCAACCTCATGTTTGTTGAAGTGCATTTTGTGTGTCAAATTTTCTGCTGTGTTCCCCTGTTTTTTCGCAAAATAAGCGACATTCTAGTCTATAAGATTGGCAACAGCATTGAGTTGTCTCCTGCACATAGAGTTTTTTTCTAAGATAGGAAATTGAGGTCAGAGAACAAAGATTCGTGCAATTTGTCTGCTGGCTGTCGTACTACTGGGTCTCCCGCCCACTATCCGGTGCTGATGGGCACACGGTTTGCAGTTTTTGGAGAAGCTCTTGTTCCAGCAGCATCACAGACGAATACAGCGTTCTTTTGTCAAGTATTGGTACAAGCTTCAAACTGAAGCGACTTATTTTCATTTCCCTGTGTGTTCAGTAGTGTAATTTGTAAATTTCTTGTGGATTTGTATATTTAGTAGACACAGTTTCACATTTTAAAAACTGCGTAATGTAGAATTCTGCTATCTTCAGTATTGATAGTGACTGATTGCTATGTTGATGTGCAGGCTTAGTTTGTCACCCTTCGTTCATAGCTCCAGGTGCTACTTTCAGTCATGTTTCTTGAGGACTTTGCCAGTGGGCATCACTGTGGGGGGTGAGGGGACAGACATAGGGATCCAAGGCACGTCCATCATATCTCACATCTTCCCAGGTCAGTCCAGTACTGAGGGTGCCCCAGTTACTGTCTGCACTAAGGTTGACCCCACATCCATGGTCAGGTGGGAGGTCGTTCCAAGATGTGGGATGCACTGAAAGACTTCCTGGGACTGATCGAAATGCCTTCCCAGTTCATCCGACAAACAGGTTTCAGCTGCTACCTGTGCCTGGTGAAGATGCAGTCGCTTGTCCTGTTTCAGAAAAAGCCACTCAGCCTGCAGGATCCAGGCATTCACGCAGGGTGGTATTACTGGTAGATGGGGCGCCTTAGGGATATGGCTGCCAAGGGGGCGAAGAAGTCCAATGTGCACTCTGTGCATACCAAAGGGAGTCATCCCAGATCTGGAACGGGTTCTTCAGGATGCCATGAAGGGCACATGCTGCAGCCAGTTGCAGGTGGTGGCTCATGTTGGTAGTAATGACGTGTGTCGCTCTGAGTGAAGGTCTGAATCAGAGGGCCGGATGGTTCTGCGACTGTGTAGGATTCAGCTTCCTTGATTTGCACCATGAGGTGTTGGGGTATCGTGTACCACTTAAAAGTTCAGGGGTGCGTTACACACAGGAAGCAGCTACATGGGTAGTGCGGGCAATATAGAATAGGCGGAGTTTTAGGTTGGAAGATCGTGGGAAAGAACAAAAAGGACTTCAGTCGTAAAGGGAGCAGGTAAAATATAGGATGAGGGTGACCTAGGAACCATCTGTATTATAGTAGTAAATTGTCGTAGCTGTGTTGGGAATGAACCAGAGCTCCAGGTGTTAATAGAAAGCACTGAAGTTCAAATCGTTACAGGCACTGAAAGCTGCCTAAAGCCAGAAATAAATACAACCGAAATTTTGGCGAAGGACCTAACGGTGTTCAGAAATGGCGACGTCGCCTTTATTGCACGTAGAAATAGTTTATCTGGTAGCGAAATTGAAATAGACAGCTCTTGTTAGTATGGGTAGAGGTTATACTTGACAACTGAAATAAATTAATAACTGGTTCCTTTTACTGACAGCCTGACTCAGATGATACATTTACTGAAACGTTAAAAGAAAACTTGAGTATCATCTCAAATAGGTGCCCCACTCATACAGTTGCAGTTGGTGGTGACTTCAGTTACCATCGGCAAGTTGGCGAAAATAAATATTCAAAGCCAATGGTGACAATGAAACATCATCCGAAATTGTCTAAATGCGTTCTCTGAATATTATTTTGAGCAATCAGTTCAGGAAAGGTTGCGAGAATATACTTTACCTCTTAGTAACAAATAATTTGAAGGAAATAGGTAGTATAGGCAGCATTATGACGGGTACAGGGATTAGTGACCACAAGGTCGTTGTAGCGAGGACTGGATACCCTAACATCCAAACGCACCAAAACTAAACGTAAAGGACATCTGTTTAAAAAAGCAGGTAATATTTCACTTGACGTCTTCCTAAGATACAGTCTCCATTCCTTCCAAATTATGTCAGTGTAGATCAGACGTGCCTTTAATTCAAAGAAATAGTACCGACATCGAGAAATTTATGCCAAATAAATTAGTAAGAGACGGGACTGATCCCTATACAAAACAGGTCAGGACGCTGTTGCAGAAGCAGTGAAACAGGCATGTCAAATTCAAGAGAAAGCAAAATCCCCAAGATTGGCCAAGTTTTACAGGAGTTCGAAATTTAGCGGGAATTTCGAAGTGAGATGGTTCTAATAGTTCCCACAGCAAAAACCTGTCTCGAAATCTGGCAGAAAACCCACAGAGATTCTGGTTATACGTAAAGGACACTAGCTGCAAGACATAATAAACACCTTCACTGCTCGGTAACGATTGTAATGTTATCGATGACCGTGCCACTAATGCAGGATTACTAAATATGATTTTCCGAAATTAATTCACCAAAGGACTCAAAGTAAATACTTTAAGAACTACTGCCAATATGAGTAACTTACAAGGGAACCTCCCCATCGCACCCCCCTCAGATTTAGTTATAAGTTGGCACAGTGGATAGGCCTTGAAAAACTGAACACAGATTAATCGAGAAAACAGGAAGAAGTTGTGTGGAACTATGAAAAAAAATAAGCAAAATATACAAACTGAGTAGTCTATGTGTCAGATAGGCATCATCAAGGACAGTTTGAGTACAGGAGCGCCGTGGTCTCGTGGTTAGCATGAGCAGCTGCGGAACGAGAGGTCTTTGGTTCAAGCCTTCCCTCGAGTGAAGATCTTAATTTTTTATTTTAAGACAATTATCAAAGTTCAGGCACTCACACATAATCAACTTCGCTCTCCAAAATTCCAGGACATGTTCAAATTTGCTTGGACATATGCAGGATTTGATGGTCTACACACGGAAAAATTTGAAAACATGTGTTTTCACAGAGCACGGGGAAAACTGCGCGGCTGTGAAACTGTTGCATTCATTTGTTGCAGTTTATGTGACAAACTCTTATGTTTTCATCACTTTTTTGGGAGTGATTATCACATCCACAAGAAAACTTAAATCGAACAAGGTAGAACAATCTTTTTACCCATTCGCCAAGTGTACAAGTTAGGTGGGTCGACAACATATTCCTGTCATGTGACACACGTGCCGTCACCAGTGTCGTATAGAATATATCAGACGTGTTTTCCTGTGGAGGAATCGGTTGACCTATGACCTTGCGATCAAATGTTTTCGGTTCCCATTGCAGAGGCACGTTCTTTCGTCTACTAATCGCACGGTTTTGCGGTGCGGTCGCAAAACACAGACACTAAACTTATTACAGTGAACAGAGACGTCAATGAACGAACGGACAGATCATAACTTTGCTAAAATAAAGAAAGTAAACTTTTCACTCGAGGGAAGACTTGAACCAAGGACCTCTCGTTCCGCAGCTGCTCACGCTAACCACGGGACCACGGCGCTGCTGAGCTCGTCTTCTCCTTGATGTTACCTATCTTGCGCATGGACTACTCAGTTTGTATATTTTGCTTATTTTTTTCATAGTTCCACAAAACGTCTTCCTGTTTTCTCGATCGATCTGTGTTCAGTTTTTCAAGGCCTATCCACTGTGCCAACTTATAACTAAATCTGACGGGGGTGCGATGGGGAGGTTCCCTTGTTAGTATAAGTTAGTTTAAGTAATGTGTAAGCCTACGGACCGATGACCTTAGCAGTTTGGTTCCTTAGGTATTCACACAGATTTGATTTGAACATTCAGACGTAATAAACAGCAATATTTTTATAACAATGTCATATCATAAGGCAGACCGCAGCTCGTGGTCTTGCGGTAGCGTTCTCGCTTCCTGCGCACGGGGTCCCGGGTTCGATTCCCGGCGGGGTCAGGGATTTTCTCTGCCTCGAGATGACTGGGTGTTGTGTGTCTTTCATCATCATTTCATTATCATTGACCCGCAAGTCACCGAAGTGGCGTCAGCGTTCGGCGGCCGAACACCCCGCATGGGGACTCCCGGCCAACAATGCCGTACGATCATATCATTTCAATGTACGGCATCCACACAATTTTCAATCTTCACACTCTGACTTTGAACTACTGAACAATTAAAAGTGCCAACAGGATGAAGAATCTCTATTATTCCACGTATATAAAACAGGTGCAGCCTCAACTTTGTATTATAAATAACGGCAGGCGTTTATGCAGTGTTACCCTTAACATATTTATATTGCTGACTTGCTAAAACGTTGCACGGTGCCAGTTTTAGGTTGCCCATGTAATGGCTTCCTGCAGGAAAAAAAATTGTTTCAATACTTAATATAATTATTTACTAAATTTAAAAAGTTAAACTGCTGTCTTAATCTACTTATAAAGATAACCTTAAAGTTAATGGTTTAAAATGTAAGTAAGTATTACAGTTAGAAACTGTAGGTATGTCTCGACGCAGTGTAACTTACAGTCCGCAAATTATCCAGGTTATACTCATCCAGTATTTGAGAATGACAGCACATTGTAACTCCCAACAAACTTTGCACATAATTTTAAACCAAACTTTTTCTGGATAACAGTCCCCACAAAGCAATGAAAAAGAGAAAAGTTTATCGCCTACTATAATTTCTTGTTCATTGGGCATGACGTTTTAGGTTATTACTTCTTTAAAACTAGCTCTATGCGCAATATATTTTGGAGACTGTATCCACATGTATCACTGAATGTATCTGCAAATTTATGTGATTTTGCAACATGTAGTTCAGGAGTTATGACATTGTAACTATTGAGAGGCTGAACAACTGGCTTTTCTTGAAATGGACTGCAATTTACCCTCATTGTACTCATTCAGCTATCGATTATTTAAAGACTCAGGGTGGGGGTGACTGATACTTTCAGAAATTATAAATAAGGGAAATATTGAAACTTCCTGGCAGATTAAAACTGTGTGCCCGACCGAGACTCGAACTCGGGACCTTTGCCTTTCGCGGGCAAGTGCTCTACCATCTGAGCTGCCGAAGCACGACTCACGCCCGGTACTCACAGCTTCACTTCTGCCAGTATCTCGTCTCCTACCTTCCAAACTCAGATGGTAGAGCACTGCCCGCGAGAGGCAAAGGTCCCGAGTTCGAGTCTCGGTCGGGCACACAGTTTTAATCTGCCAGGAAGTTTCATATCAGCGCACACTCCGCTGCAGAGTGAAAATCTCATTCTGGAAGGGAAATATTTGTTTCCTTTATTTTCTCTGACTTTTATCGCTATTTGAAATTTTGAATTGAGACCTTGTTTTGTAAATTGAATGTGGGAGGGGGGGGGGGGGGGGAAGAGGAAAAGGGACTATTGATGTCAGCTGCATTGGGAGTTTATGTGGAATCAATAGCGACGAAGGAAAAATTTATGCCAGACCAAGATTCGAACCCAGGATCTCGTGCGTACTAGGCAGTTATATAAACCACTGCACCACCCTGATACAGTGTTTATCGGAACTGCTCAGACCATATCGGCACCCCTCTTGGTCTACTCCATTCCTACCCACATTTATAGAATTGGTTTGCCTCTATGAGTAATGCCTCCACCACCTTCAGTGCGGATGCACAGGTACGTCCGGTCTGCGGAAACGTCAAAGTAGCGAGTATGGAGGACATTGACAAGATCTGTGTACAGGTGGCACTGGGTGGGAATATGGATCGACCGGGAGACGTGCGAAAATACTCTGCTCAGTGTCGATAAACACTGTGTGTCCGCGTGGTGCAATGGTTTATGGAACTGCCAGGCAAGCAGGAGATCTCTGGTTTGTTTGAATCCTGGTCCGGCACACATTTTCACTCATTGCTGCTGGTTCCGCATAAAGCCCTGATGCAGCTGACATTAATAGCCCTTATCCATCCCTTTCCTTTCTCCCTCCTTCACCTTCAATTTATATGAAATGTATCACAGCTACAGATTCCGCATTGCGTCTGTTCTTTTGGACATGTCCGGAAGAACAGTACCATGGATTTATATAATTGACGTCCTATTGTGACTGTCTTAAAAGAATTATGAATGAGGCAATATTTGAGCTACTGATAACGGAAGACAAAGCTGAGGGGAAAAAGGAATAGAATGTCATAGAAGTTAGAAACAATGGACACAGCCATCGAACAAAATTCATTAATTATTAATAAAGGAAATAAATCTCCATATCTTAATATATTTTATCCACCACCCTTAAGATCTCAGGTTTCATAGTTCCCCCTCAAGCTCACAGATTTTCAAATCTTGTCTGGTGCAGTCCGCCGGCCGGAGTGGCCGAGCGGTTCTAAGCGCTACAGTCTGGAAGTGCGTGACCGCTACGGTCGCAGGTTCGAATCCTGCCTCGGGCATGGATGTGTGTGATGCCCTTAGGTTGGTTAGGTGTAAGTAGTTCTAAGTTCTCGGGGACTGATGACCTCAGCAATTCAATTAAGTCCCATGGTGCTCAGAGCCATTTGAACCATTTGGTGCAGACCCCAACGATCAGTCGTTCAGGCCTGACGTTCTGGGCGACTTTTCCGAACTTTCCCCCATTTCCTGAAACTCACTTTTCGTTCACCTCTCTTCCTTCCCCTTCAACCATTCTTTCAGAAGAATGAGCCTCTGCCTCCGATAGCTTGCAGATTACAATAATTTTATGTGTGGTTTTCCTGTCGCCTCTTGGTGAGTAGATTTTTTGTATATCTAATTACATCAAACTATTTCTTCATTTATAATGTCGTTTCGGATACTACCTTAATGAGACCTGTAATTAAGATTAAAGGAACGTCAGAATGAGAAGTCACTGGCGTGACATCTGCTCGGGGATGTGACGTGTTGTCCTGTTGCTGGCTGGGCCACACCACACCTCAAGCTTGCTAGGACGGTAGAGCTCCCACTGGCTGTGCAGCAACTGACATGGCTGTAGGAGCAAGTTACTGGTCTTCTACAAGATAGAGCTTCCCTCCAAAAGATATTTATATGTTCATCTAATTTTACACCTTTTGTAATCTGTGTTAAAAGTCTACACATTTTAATATATAGTTTTGCCAAATTTGAGCTTGTATGGTTCAATTTTTATGCATCGGACAAACGTAATTATAAGAGCAAATACAACTTTTATAATCAGAGCACCATGTTAAAGCAAAATATATTTAATACTAACGTTTATGAGGCTGTTGTATGAAAACCACAATTTTTTATCCCTCGACCTTGAAAAATTCTACGACCGTATAAGGCATTCTGGTCTTCTTTTCGAACTCCAGTCATATGGACTTCCAGTTAACTCTGCCCCCTAATTGATTCCTTTCCATCTAACTGTCCATTCTTTGGCACTATTCACATTATAAATTCCCACATCTTCTACCCTACAGCAGATGTGCCCCAAGGCTCTATCTTCTCTCCTGTGTATCCTCTACACTGCTGATACCCCGTCCAATCGACCCTTCAGTATGCGGATGCCACTGCATTCCTAGACCTCTATCTAATATTCCAAAAATCCTAATGATATCTTCAACGTAACCAGTTTTCTTTCTGGTGCTGCCATTGGCTCCTGAAGATAAATCCTTCCAAGGGACAGAAAATAATTATAGGATGAACCACTCATAGCTTCTGTATCCATGACATTTACTTCACCATTTGAACCATACCATTGAGTATTGTCAAGTCTTTGACTAACCCGAAACTACCAACATGGGAACCTCATCCAACACAAAGGCCGCAATTGGGTCAAAATACTAAAATTACTAAATGACCAAAAATGGCAATTGCGACCTTCCTCAGTACTCATACCTACAAAACAGTCTCAGGACTTAAGGCCACAACAACACAACATTCTTTCCTACGCCTATGTTGCTTGGGTATCTACTCTACCCAAGTTAGATCGCTCCTTCGAAATCCTTGACTGCAGTGCACTCCATCTTGCTTTCTTCATCCATTTACCTTCCCCCACATGGATCGTCTACGACGTAATTATTACCTTATTTATCCACACTGTACACTTCCGAAAATTCTGTGCTACGTGCAACTATCTGTAGGTTCTAATAATCCCGTTGTTTCTCCTCTGATCACCAATCCTCGTATGCTGACGCACCTTGAACACATCCCCTCATCCCTACACCTACACACAATCCATATTCTGTCCAAACGCAACTTCAACCTACTCCCTCTCCCAGACAATGAAGTTCACCCCGATATTTACCCATAATATCAACTGTAACTATTCTCCACGCATCCCAGTTCTCACCAGGGTTTCTCACTCCCTCTTCCCTTTGCATCTCTCCCCATCCACTTTCTTGATACCACGGCCATGCCCACCCACCAGACTCCTCCTCACATTGTTTTACCACTATCCACCCAAACACCTACCTTCATCTCCATACATACTACCAAACGTACCGTAAAATTTTATCCACATTCTTTAACCTTATTGAACACATTTTCCGATCACTAAATCATATTTTCCGGCCCATGTACTACAGATTTTTGTGAAAGCGCAGTGCTGTTTTATAGAAGGATGTTACTATTTGTGCACTGTGTTTTAAATATATATTTTTTTCTTTCTGTCTTTATCTTTTAGTCCTTCAATTTTAATTTAAACAGCAGACAAAAGCAACAGTGTTTATGTAAATGCCAACAAAATTCATCCTATTATAGATCTTAAAAATATCTGTAAAATTTTGACTTTTAATTAAAGACCTATTTGTCTAATCTTCATTTTTTAAGTTTTTGGCTGAATAAAGGGGATGAAACATAAATACAGAAAAAAACAGTGTTGTACAGATGTGTCTGTAAAACTGAGTTAGCGAATACTAATTATCATATTTTGGTAAGCTCCACAAGAAATTAGTGAAGCTAATTATACGAATGTGCAACTGCAGCCAATTAAAACATGTTTTATAATTTCACTCTGAATGTTTGTAATTTTAAAGACTGTCATTTCATGAGTATGATCTGAAGAAAAAAGGCAACGTGTCCCTTGAATTTTCGTAAATTTTTTGAGTCGAGTTGATAGCTGACATCCCCCTTAGACATACGTTTTACTGATACTTGACATTGTTTTGACAGTTTTTTGACTTTTTAGTTTTTCTTCTTTTGTAACATGACCGTACATAGCAAACACCTCTCATTCTTATGGTCCTTAACCCTAATTACAGACCTGATGTTAAAAATAAAGAAATAATTAAGGACCTAGAGGGCTATATTCTTAAAACTCAATAGAACAACGTACTCACACTACACCTCATGTGTGCCCTGGTCACAATGGCGACGACAGCGAAGATGGCAGTGATAATCAAATAGTTTCCGTTGGAGGGCGGTGCTGCAGCGTAGCGCAACTCTGATGCGGATATATAAGCACCGAAATGTAGGCAAGACAAGTGTCTTTCCGACGTACATGCAGTAATCGAGGAAACGTGAACTACGTCGATGTTACTATCAAATGCTTCCAAACAGGATCAACGTGCGGTTATTCTTTTATTGGCTGCCAAAGGACAAATACCGGTAGATATCTACGAGGGGCTATGAAAATTCGTGCAAAAATAAAAACTACTCACATGTTTGGGGTAAACCTTTTTTATTTTTCGACATAGTCTCCTTTTAGACTTACACACTTCGTCCAACGCTGTTCTAATTTGTTGATACCTTCCGAATAATAGGAATTGTCCAAGTCTGCAAAATAGCTATTAGTTGCTGCAATCATCTCCTCGTTTGAATAAAATCTTTGTCCCACCAGCCATTTCTTCAATTTGGGGAACAAATAGTAGTCCGAGGGAGCCAAGTGTGGAGGATAAAGGGGATGTGAAACGAGTTGAAATCCTATTTCCATTAATTTTGCTACAACAGCTGCTGAGGTGTGTGCTGGTGCATTGTCGTGATGGGAAAGGACTTTTTTGCGGTTCAATCGCCTGCGTTTTTCTTGCAGCTCGGTTTTCAAACAGTCCAATAACGTTGAACAATATGCACCTGTAATAGTTTTACCCTTTTCCAGATAGTCGATGAGGATTATCCCTTGCGAATCCCAAAAGACAGTCGCCATAACCATTGTTTAAACTGTTGTCCGGTTTCAGGAATATAGTAATGTATCCATGTTTCATCCACGGTGACGAAACGACGCTTAAAGTCCTGCGGATTCTTCCTGAAGAGCTGCAAACCATCCTTGCAACACTTCACACGATTCTGTTTTTGGTCAAGCGTGAGCAATCGCTGAAACCATTTTGCGGATAGCTGTCTTATGTCCAAATGTTTATGCAAAATATTATGTACCCGTGCATTCGAGATGCCCAAAGCACTAGCAATCTCGCGCACGTTAACACTTCTGTCATCCGTCACCATATCATGGATTTTATCAATGATTTCTGGAGTCGTAACCCCCACAGCATCACTTGTGTCCATATCGCCACTAAGAACAATTTGAAACCACTTATAAACTGTTCTAATCTAAGGTGCAGAGTCACCGTAATGTTTATCAAGCTTCTCTTTAGTCTCCTGAGGCGTTTTGCTATTCATAAAGTAATGTTTAATCACCACACGAAATTCTTTTTCGTCCATTTTTTGACAAAGTAATGTTTAATCACCACACGAAATTCTTTTTCGTCCATTTTTTGACAATCACTCGACTTCATTGATTCACACGAATGCAAAACACAAAGAAATAGACCAATATGACTGAAACTTGGTGTAAGTTCTTTCCAAAGATGCTACTAACTAAACATGACCTCGATATGCGCCGGTGGTGCCATCTCTCGGCCTTTGCACGGACTTTTCAAACGCCGCTCGCATTAGAGAATTAAGAATGTGTATGTGGCAGTATGTCTGTCTAAACCGTTGTTGTGAAATGGTACGCGACGTTCCATGCTGCTCGCGATTCGACACAAGACGCCAGTCAATCTGGGGGGGGGGGGGGGGGGGGCGCCAACTCAAGTGGAAGGCACTCAAGCACTGGACCTTTAGTCCTGGTATCTTTCCATGTGATTATCACGCCTTCTGCCCCTTTAAAAAGGCCTTGGAGGCTCGACGATTCCTCATCAAAACGTCACCTTCACCTGCCCATGTAAGGCAAAATTCTTCTGCCTGACTCATGTAGTACTATCACCGTCAGAGGGTGGTACGGGACTACAAGTCCCACCGCCACACCTCCAAAGTGAATTGCAGTGACGCAGTCACTGCCCTGTGGAAATTTACTGCCTCACCAACACAGTTAGACCGCAATAAACCGGTGATGCTGTATTGTAACATATCACCCCGGACTACAAGTCCGACGATTCCTGTCGGTCGACGATGTGCGGCTTCTTAACACAGGAGGACACGGCGTTTTATCAAATGGATATCTTCAGCTTGATGCATCGGTGGGATTACTGCCTCAGTCCTCACGGCGATTTTTCCTGATTGGCATACCTGTTCTGTACTGTACTGTACGGCCTTCGAACGGAAACGTTTTGATCGCCCCTTATCTTGTGGTTTGAGAAGTAGACACAGAGTTAGATGAATAGACAGACAGATAGATTGTTAGAGAGAAGGAAGGGGGGCGAGGGGACGGGGGGGGGGGGGGGGGGGGGAGGGAGCGGGGGATGGGACAGAAAGCACTGTATTGTTGTCACTCACCTTCCCCAAGGTTGTTGACGATCTTGACATGCCACTGCATCTGGCGCTCCCTGGAGTCAAACGCCAGAATGACCGTCACATCCTGGCAGATGATCGCTATCGTGTTGGACTCCTTGTCCAACGTGAACCCTGCAATCAACAATATGAGTTAGGGTAACATCCGAAAAAATTGCATTATGCTTGAGGGAAACCTCACTTAAAGAACTAGAATATAGAGGCTACGGTTCAGTCAAGCAAATGGGGGGTCCAAATCATAATGTTTTTTTTGGCCACATTGTTGGAATTTTCTTTTCAAACATCACTCTTTCGACTCCTCCGACCCTTCAAAGAAACGAAGTCGCATTTACGGTATGAAATGTCATATCTCCTGAACTATGTGTCGCACACTGATATAATTTTATGATGAAACTCTCCGCGTTTCGACATTTCGCCAGTTTTAAAGGAACTGAATGTAGAAGGAGGAGCACACGATGAGAAACATATCTACATCTTGCGACGTTACTGGCTCTGGGAGCCACAGCATTCACTTCCAAATTCACTTCGTAACGGAGAAAGGATACTGTCAACTGATGTTCGACGTGAGAGGTGGAGTGCGGTACCAAATATCTTTTATTTTCTACGTTTTTGAAGATAATTAATTCAGATTTGATTCATATTTATAGCACATACGCTCAATAGTAGGAGATCATGCAGTTTATTCACATTCTTTGATCACCAGTTTTCTTTGATAACTATGACATTATGATGCAATCAGATGAAGCACTTCTTGCTTTTCGGTTCGACAACAATGAGAGCCGAGCGAAGTGTGTCGGGATGACTACAACTGGGGGCTGGATTCAAATGGTTCAAATGGCTCTAAGCACTATGGGACTTAACAAAAAAAAAATGGTTCAAATGGCTCTGAGCACTATGGGACTTAACTTCTGAGGTCATCAGTCCCCTAGAACTTAGAAATACTTAAACCTAACTAACCTAAAGGACATCACGCACATCCAAGCCCTAGGCAGGATTCGAACCTGCGACCGTAGCAGCAGCGCGGTTCCGGACTGACGCGCCTAGAACCGCTCGGCCACAGCGGCCGGCTTGGGAGCTGGAGTCGAGTGCTAGAGGTGACAGCAAGCTGTTACATCGGCTGTGCGATTCGGTGAAGGCAATGTCGCATGTCTAATATCTTATTTTCTCCCAGAATATGTAAATATTAATGTACCACGACACTGCATGCAATGCAGAGTAGAGAGTGTAAATAAGAATTATATTTTCGTATGTGACAGTCAATTTTGTAAAGTGTTATATGAACAAAGATTAGCGCTCCATTAATTAAAACTTCCGGGCTCAATTGCCGTGGTCCATATATAAAACTTCTTCTCCTTCCTGACGTTTCGTTGCCGGCTGCCGTCAACATCTTCTGAGGTGAGTCGGCGACTGGCTGCTAGGCGCTGGTGGTGCCACTTATATAGAGCGCTTAGATGGCGCCACCACTCGTCACGTGCTTTCGACTTTAAAACTATCTCTGGCTAGTGCCATCTCTCTCGATTACAGGTAATCGATTGTCACTTCGTTGGTACAAAGTCGACCGCCATATCTTGTCTAGTTTTAATCCTTCTTCCTTTCTATTAAAATTATTTCCGTGCTTATAGATCTCTATAGCTTCTCTATACATGCGAGTATAATAATGTGAGGTCCTAGCCATCACGTTTGTCTCACTAAATTTTATTTCGTGATCACCGTCTTTGAAAACGTGTGCCGCTACAGCTGATTTCTCAATCTGTCCCGATCTACAGTTCCTTTTGTGTTCCATTAGGCGGGTATTAACACTCCTTTTAGTTGTTCCGATATAAACCATGCCACAGCTACACGGAATTTTATACACACCTGGGGTAGCTAAGGGGTGTCGTGCGTCTCAGAAGATGTTGCCCGCAGCCGGCAACGAAACGTCAGGAAGGAGAAGTAGTTTTATATACGGACCACGGCAATTCAGCCCGGAAGTTTTAATTAATGAAGACGCCGGCCGTGAAAGCTTACATGCTATGGAAGATTAACACTGTTGAGTGTTTGAACTGTTTAACGCATGACATTGTAGTAGAACATTTTCCATCACAAATATGTGTTTCATCTGCTACGTCGCTTTGCTTATTAAAAAGTCTCTTGACATCCTTGAATTTAAGAGACACTTTTTTTTAGTAGTCCTGAGAGCGTTAGACCACTCGCTAATAACTATCATTGCAGCCTCATATCAAGAAAGCCTAACCCTACGACTTAGGAGTTACTTCTGCTCTGGGACATTAACAGAATATACCAGGTTGGCAGACTTTTAGACACAGCACAACTACGGCCCTCGCATGCTCTGTATTCGCAATACAAATGTGAACGGCGCATGTAAGCTGTAGTAATATAGTGGAGGGAATACACGGACGTTAGCTGCATTGAACACCGACTCTTATTTCCATACGGTTGAATATGCTAATTTGTAGCAACACAGTTAGAACTTTTTTGTTTAAAAAAAAACTGCCGTAGTGTTTCTGCCGTAATCTTCAACTGAATACAACAATACAGACATCAGAACTTTCACCTACCTGAACACTGCTGATATAACAGTACTCGTAATAAAGACAAGTCTTCCGATCGAGATAGCATACCAATTATGTTCCTTTCAGAGTCCGCTGCTACAACAGCTCACATAATTTAGCAACCATCACAACCGCTCGCTCGACGAAAGATCCATACCAAAAGGACAGAACATCGCACGGGTCACATCAATACACAAGAAAGGAAATAGGAGCAATCTGATGAATTACAGATCCATATTACTGTCATCGATTTGCAGTAGGACTTTGGAACATAAACTATGTTCACTGAGCCGCGCGGTATTAGCCGAGCGGTCTGAGGCGCTGCAGTGATGGACTGTGCGGCTGGTCCCGACGGAGGTTCGAGTCCTCCCTCGGGCATGGGTGTCTCTGTTTGTCCTTAGGATAATTTAGGTTAAGTAGAGTGTAAGCTTAGGGACTGATGACCTTAACAGTTAAGTCCCATAAGATTTCACACACATTTGAGCATTTTTTATGTTCATTGATTCAGAAAATATCGTCCTTATGAAACAAAACTGGCTCTTTATTCACACTGAGTGCTGTCGAGAAGGGAGCTCAAATTGATGTCAACATTCTAGATTTTCAGAAGGCTTTTGACACCGTGAGACTGCTAATCACATTGCGTACCTATGGACTATCTATTGTACTACAGGATTCGTGATATCGTAGTGATCGACGGAAAATCATGGCTTTCCCCAAGGAAGTGTTATAAGCCATCTGATGCATCCAATCTACATAAACGATTTAGGAGACAATCTGAGCAGCCCTGTTAGATTGTTTTCAGGTGATGCTGTCATTTACTGTCTAGTAAAGTCACCAGAATACCAAAATCAATTGCAAAATGACTTACGATGTCTGTATGGTGTTCGAATGGTTCGAATGGCTCTGAGCACTATGGGACTTAACATCTATGCTCATCAGTCCCCTAGAACTTAAAACTACTTAAACCTAACTAACCTAAGGACATCACACAACACCCAGTCATCACGAGGCAGAGAAAATCCCTGACCCCGCCGGGAAGCGAGAACGCTACCGCACGACCACGAGCTGCGGACTCTGTATGGTGTGAAAAGTGGCAACTGTCATTCAGATGAGCTCTAAAAAGAGTCCGTTAAATTTTGGTTACACGATGAATCACACAGATTTATAGGCTGTCAACTCAACTAAATACGAACCCAGAAATTACAGTTACGAACAAACTTAAATTGGAACGATCACATTGATCATGGGTTTCCGAAACTTTCTCTTGTGGAATTCTTTAAAAATCTGGTACTTCGATGGAACACCTTGTTTATTTTGAAGGTTAATAAAGTTAGTAAAATTTTTAAAAATGATAAAATCTTGTTTCATTATGTGATTACTTCAGTCTTAAATCGAGGTTAATAATACAGAAATCATAACAAAATTTTAAAAAATAAGAAAGAAATCGCCATGTTATTTATAGAAAAGACCATCGTAAGACAATGAGAATGGGAGCTTGTACATAAAGATTTAAATGTTAGAGAATAAAACGGTAGAGAAACAGAGATGGTTCGAAGAACCCCCTGCCAGACACGTAAGTGTGCACTGCAAACTACTCTAGTAGATATAGATGTATCGCGATCAACTTACTCTTACGAAGTATATGTTCAAACTCGCTCATATGCGGCCACCGAATGATAAAGAAAATAGCACCGCCAAATGGCGCTAATGTACAGTAGATGGCCTTATCGTAAAAGGAGTACGTAATACTTGCTGGATGTCTCATTGATCTGTCCCTTCTTCTGGTGACTGCCATCTATAGATTTCTTTCTAGTCCGTTCTTCTTAATAATTCTTTATTTTGTACTCAATTCGTGCACTTAATTTTTAACAATCTATGATGGCACCACATTTCAAATGCTTCTAGCTTCTTCTCTTCATTCAGGGTGTCTCACGTTTCACTTCCTTATAGTGCTGTGCTCTAGATGTATACTTTCAGGAACTTGTTCCTCAATTGCATATCAACGCCTGACACCAGGAGAGCTCTTTTACTGAAGAAAGCTTTCTGTGCCATCTACAGGGTGGAAAAACAAATCTGGGTCAGAAAATACAAGTATTTGAAGCAACTCATCTTATAACCGCCACAACAGGTCAGATGAGTAATAGTATCTGAGCATTTGTAGCGCAATTTCGATATCAAATTGATATGCAGATTAATTAAATTGATCAATTAACCACCTTCGCCCCAGACCACGCCCACCCCCAGATAATGTCACGTATTTTCTCAGCTGCGCATGTACGTCAGCCCCTCTTTCCCTCCTCTCCCAGCCCCCTTTCCCAAGCCGGCCGAAGTGGCCGAGCGGTTCTAGGCGCTGCAGTCTGGAACCGCGCGACCGCTACGGTCGCAGGTTCGAATCCTGCCTCAGGCATGGATGTGTGTGATGTCCTTAGGTTAGTTAGGTTTAAGTAGTTCTAAGTTCTAGGGGACTGATGACCTCAGAAGTTAAGTCCCATAGTGCTCAGAGCCATTTTTGAACCCCTTCCCCAACCTAGCCAATTGACGAATTTTGAATTTTGGCGGAACACTGAAATTGGCGGGAATTTCTAATTTTGGTGGGAATTACTTTGTCCCAGGGTTGTGATGACATCCCACCCCACCCGGGAATTGGCGGGAATTAAAATTGTCAGTACCCTTTCCAGGACTTGAACCCTAATCCTCCTGGGTGGAAAGCCTGGAAAGCCTTGTTGTTGTTGTTGTTGAGGTCTTCAGTCCTGAGACTGGTTTGATGCAGCTCTCCATGCTATTCTATCCTGTGCAAGCATCTTCATCTCCCAGTACCTACTGCAACCTACATCCTTCTGAATCTGCTTAGTGTGTTCATCTCTTGGTCTGCCTCTATGATTTTTACCCTCCACGCTGCCCTCCAAAACTATACTGGTGATTCTTTGATGCCTCAGAACGTGTCCTACCAACCGATCCCTTCTTCTAGTCAAGTTGTGCGACAAATCCTATTCTCCCCAATTCTATTCAATACCTCCTCATTAGTTACGTGATCTACCCATCTAATCTTCAGCATTCTTCTGTAGCACGACATTTCGAAAGCTTTTATTCTCTTCTTGTCCAAACTATTTATCGTCCATGATTCACTTCCATACATGGCTACACTCCATACAAATACCCACTAACACATGCAAACTGTGGAAACTGTCCAGATGTGGGAGAAGGAGGTTATGTTAGTGCACTTTATTTATTTTTGGTCGGGAGACTGACGCAAAGATCGATCCTAATTACGCAATTAATCACAAAGATTGGGCATAATTACACAACTATATGCATAGCGCTGCACAAGAACAGCTTAAAAGCGCAATACAGTTCAAAAACTGACGATACCATACAAGTGATGTACTCAACATGTACGCCAAAGAAGCGGTGAAGGAAGAGAGAATATTTCAGAGGGGTAATGAAATTGCGAGACAATAACAGACACCATTGCTGACGTTCGTAAGCTAGTCAGCCATTCTATGTGGACGTAAGAAAGAAATTGACGGTATAGTTTGCACAATATATGGCTTAAGAATGAATAAAGCTTAAGTGATGAGGGGTAGTAGAAGGGAGAATAAAGTCCTGCTTAACAACCGAACAGGGAACAGAGTAATGCAAGAAGTTAAACAGTTATCTGAGCTAGGAAGCAATATTTTACATAAGATGATAGAAGGAAGGAAGCTAACAGCAGTACAGAGCGGGAAAAATAAATCTTTCACAAAAAATACTTCATGCACCTTAGAACAGGCAACACAGCTACATCTGAGTAGTAGTATAAGGCCATTTGTAGCGCAATTTCGACATCAAATTGATATGCAAATTAATTAAATTGATCAATTAATCACCCCCGCCCCGACCACGCCCACCCCCTCCCCCGGATGACATCTCATGTTTTTCAGTAGCACGTGTGGCACAGCCCCTCCTCCCCCCTCCCTCCACCAACCTACCCTATTGGTGGGAACTTCGAATTTTCGTGGGAATTTCGAATTTTGGCGGGGTTTCTTTGTCCCAGGGCTGTGCTGACATCCCACCCCACCCGGGAATTGATGCGAAATTAAAACTGGCAATACCCTTTCCGAGACTCGGACCCTGGTCCTTCTGGACGGAAAGCTCAAGTGTACCCCCCTAACACAATTGAACCACCAGAGGTGTATGGAATTGACAGGAAATTAAAAATGGCTGTGCCCTTTCTGGGACACAAATGCTGATTCTACTGGACGGAAAGCCCATGTGCACTCCCTAACACATGGAAACTGTCCAGATGCGGGAGAGGAAGGTTAGGTTAGTGTACCTTATTTATTTTTGGACGGGAAACTGACGCAAAGATCGATCCTAATTACATAATTACAAAGATCGGGCCTAATTACACAACTACAGGGTGTTACAAAAAGGTACGGCCAAACTTTCAGGAAACATTCCTCACACACAAATAAAGAAAAGATGTTATGCGGATATGTGTCCGGAAACGCTTAATTTCCATGTTAGAGCTCATTTTAGTTTCGTCAGTATGTACTGTACTTCCTCGATTCACCGCCAGGTGGCCCAGTTGAAGGAAGGTAATGTTGACTTCGGTGCTTGTGTTGACATGCGACTCATTGCTCTGCAGTACTAGCATCAAGCACATCAGTACGTAGCACCAACAGGTTACTGTTCATCACGAACGTGATTTTACAGTCAGTGCAATGTTTACAAATGCAGAGTTGGCAGATGCCCATTTGATGTATGGATTAGCACGGGGCAATAGCCGTGGCGCGGTACGTTTGTATCGAGACAGATTTCCAGAACGAAGGTGTTCCGACAGGAAGACGTTCGAAGCAATTGATCGGCGTCTTAGGGAGCACGGAACATTCCAGCCTATGCCTCGCGACTGGGGAAGACCTAGAACGACGAGGACACCTGCAATGGACGAGGCAATTCTTCGTGCAGTTGACGATATCCCTAATGTCAGCGTCAGAGAAGTTGCTGCTGTACAAGGTAACGTTGACCACGTCACTGTATGGGGAGTGCTACGGGAGAACCAGTTGTTTCCGTACCATGTACAGCGTGTGCAGGCACTATCAGCAGCTGATTGGCCTCCATGGGTACACTTCTGCTAATGGTTCATCCAACAATGTGTCAATCCTCATTTCAGTGCAACTGTTCTCTTTACGGATGAGGCTTCATTCCAACGTGATCAAATTGTAAAATTTCACATTCAACATGTGTGGGCTGACGAGAATCCGCACGCAATTGTGCAATCACGTCATCAACACAGATTTTCTGTGAACTTTTGGGCAGGCATTGTTGGTGATGTCTTAATTGGGCCCCATGTTCTTCCACCTACGCTCAATGGAGCACGTTATCATGATTTCATACGGGATACTCTACCTGTGCTGCTAGCACATTTGCCTTTACAAGTACGACACAACATGTGGTTCATGCACAATGGAGCTCCTGCACATTTCAGTCGAAGTGTTCGTACGCTTCTCAACAACAGATTCGGTGACCGATGGATTGGTAGAGGCGGACCAATTCCAGGGCCTCCACGCTCTCCTGACCTCAACCCTCTTGACTTTCATTTATGGGGGCATTTGAAAGCTCTTGTCTACGCAACCCCGGTACCAAATGTAGAGACACTTCGTGCTCGTCTGCTGTGGACGGCTGTGATACAATACGCCATTCTCCAGGGCTGCATCAGCGCATCAGGGATTCCATGTGACGGAGGGTGGATGCATGTATCCTCGCTAACGGAGGACATTTTGAACATTTCCTGTAACAAAGTGATTGAAGTCACGCTGGTATGTTCTGTTGCTGTGTGTTTCCATTCCATGATTAATGTGATTTGAAGAGAAGTAATAAAATGAGCTCTAACATGGAAAGTAAGCGTATCCGGACACATGTCCACATAACATATTTTTCTTTCTTAGTGTGTGAGGAATGTTTCCTGAAAGTTTGGCCGTACCTTTTTGTAACACCTCGTATATGCATAGCGTCACACAAGGACAGCATAAAAGCGCAATACAGCTCAACAACTGACGATTCCACGATGTTATCCTGCTGGGAAAAAATTTCGCAATAGCACTCGAAACTAGCGACAGATACACTCAAACTTTACCCTACACCTACAAGCTGGCAGGAAAAAGGCAGAGGGGTGTAAGGTACAATCTTTATTCTTTTTGGTGGGAAATATGTTCAACTGGCGAGATGCTGGTGTTGGACAGAAGGGAGTTTAAAAAGTGTATTACCTGTAAGCGTACAGTATCCATCCCCTTGCCAATACCAATAAAGCCTCCAATGGACAAAAAGAAATCATCAGAGGCAAAATATTTGAGTGTCTGTAGTAGCTGATTCTTTGGTAGAACAGAGTCATCACTAAAAGAAAGAAAAGAATGACATGAAACAATTCAAGAGAAATTTAAAAACTTAATTTGCAGCCACTCGTTCCACTGTTATGATTATGTGTATCCAATAACAAAATATTCCTGTTAACTGGATGAAAGTACCTATGTTTTTGTCATTCAAGGAAATTTAAGAACATAGCATTCCAGGCACTTCTTCCACATGCTACAACTATGCAGATGACTAGACTCCTGTTCTGCTCTTATAGCATACAAATACAGTTATTATTTTATGATAAATATGGATGGGCTTATGTGAGTAATACTAATAACAAATAAACAACAGCTACGTCCTATAACTGGGGAAGCATCACTTTCTATTAAGGAAAAAATCTTGCTTTTCTCTTGATCTTATTGTGTTAAACTTAACCTGAGAAAGAACAAATAGTTCACTGGCTTCATTGAATAATGGTAGGTGGGAGACGATCTTCTTGCTCTGAAATATTAATGGGACTGTAATCCTAATATTTTCAATAAAATCTGGAAAGTTGTTTCGACACTGCTGTGGTGTTTACAAAAAGGGGGTATTCCTAATAGAAAACAAAGTGTAACGATATTTTCTGCCATTGATAAAATTGAGACACTACTATTTCATCAAAACGTTTTGCTGCACGAAAAATCGATGTTTCGTTAAAAACAGAAAAAGCTGATAATGCAAACTGAGCAGGTAGTTGGTGTGGTTTTTCGATTTGGTTAGGTCTATTATGGCACTATCTGCTAAATAAGACGAAATAGTCCTTTTTTTTTACTGCAGCAATTGTGACACACACCAGGTAAACAAGACTATTTTTCTATGAATCGTCATTTTAACGTGCCTGAATTAGATAAATAACATGACAGAATTAACGAAGTAGTGAAATGCATATCACTATAAATGAACAGTATTATTGAAAACAGAGAAATAGTCTCACCTGTTCGTCACATGCTCCAATTCTCATATACAAGATTGAAAATACGAGGCACGGTTCCCTCTGATAAGCGAAATCTGGATATAAACTCGTAATCGGCGTCATCTCAGTTTCTTTCCCTTCCTCATTCTCACGAACACTTCAGCCAAAATACCGTTATCGCTGTCTGCATCTGTCACTATTCCTGCTCTCTTGAAAACTTATTCCCCGGCTAAGCTCGCTAACCGGTCAGAAATCGCCGGTTAAGTTGTCCCGAGTTTATTCTCTGGTTAGCCGTTATTCTGGTTCGTACAACGCGTTTCTCTCGCTATTTCGATTACATTAGATTAGATTAGATCAGTACTTGTTCCATAGATCACGAATACGACACTTCATAATGATGTGGAACGTGTCAGGTTAATAAAAGGTGTCTATACAAGATATTGCATTACACAAAATATTACATGACACTTAATATATTTAATTTTTTGTGGGTGTTGGGGAAATCACCCACTTCCTATATCCAAAAATTCATCTAATGAGTAGAAGGAGTTGCCATTAAGAAATTCTTTTAATTTCCTTTTAAATGCTATATGGCTATCTGTCAGACTTTTGATGCTATTAGGTAAGTGACCAAAGACTTTTGTGGCAGCATAATTTACCCCCTCTGAGCCAAAGTTAGATTTAACCTTGAGTAGTGAAGACCATCCTTTCTCCTAGTGTTGTAGCCATGTGCACTGCTATTACTTTTGAATTCGTTCGGACTGCTAATAACAAATTTCATAAGTATTTATATTGTGAGGCTACAGTGAAGATCTCTAGCTCTTTAATCAAGTGTCTGCAGGATGATCTTGGATGAGCTCCAGCAATTATTCTGATTACACGCTTTTGTGCAATGAAAACTCTTTTACTCAATGATGAGCAATTATTCTGATTACACGCTTTTGTGCAATGAAATCTCTTTTACTCAATGATGAGTTACCCCAGGATATGATGCCATACGAAAGCAGAGAATGAAAGTAGGCGTGGTAAATTAATTTACTCAGAAGTATATCGCCAAAATTTGCAATGACCCTAATAGCGTAAGTAGCTGAACTCAAACGTTTCAGCAGATCCTCAGTGTGTTTTTTCCAGTTCAACCCCTCATCATTGCATACACCTAGAAATTTTGAATATTCTACCTTAGCTACCGATTTCTGATCGAAGTCTATATTTATTAATGGTGTCATTCCATTTACTGTGTGGAACTGTATATACTGTGTTTTGTCAGAGTTTAATGAGAGCCCATTTGCAGAGAACCACTTAATGATTTTCTGAAAAACATCGTTTACAATTTCATCAGTTAATTATTGTCTGTTGGGTGTGATAGCTATACTTGTATCATCAGCTTTGCATCTTCGTGAATATAGAATGGCAAGTCATTAATATATATTAAGAATAGCAGAGCACCCAAGGCCGAACCTTGCGGCACCTCATTCTTGATTGTTTCACGGTTTGAGAAATCACCAGTTTTTGCATATCATGTGGGCCGTTTATTTCAACTTCCTGCATTCTTTCAGTTAGGTATGATTTAAACCATTTGAGCACTGTCCCATTCATACCACAGTACTTGAGCTTATCTAGAAGTATTCCATGATTTACACAATCAAAAGCCTTTGGCAGATCACAAAAAATCCCAACGGGTAACTTCCGGTTACTTAGAGCATTTAATATTTCACTAGTGAAAGTATATATAGCGTTTTCCGGTGAAAAACCCTTCTGGAAACCAAACTGACATTTTGTTAAAACTTTATTTTTACAAAGGTGTGAAGCTACTCTACAATACATTACTTTTTCAAGAATTTTGGATAAGGATGTCAACACATTTATAATCATTTATTAAAAAAAGCAAAACACATTTTCGACCATAATAAAGGTTCTTTTGCACGAAAATAGGTAAAGTCCATTTTCTTTTAGTTTTATGAGCAAAATCGGTATAGTTTTTACTTTCGACTGCATTCGCATCTTATTATTTTATGATATCCAGCGAAGTGTACTGCCACCAATCACAAATGATCAGCAGAGACATGCCCATTGTGCATAAAATCAGGAAAAAAAACCAACTTCGACTATTCTGATGCGAGAACTACCGATCACCGCAGAATGTCCTCATTATTTCGAAACCGTCATCAGAGTAAATAAAAAGCGAGAATTTAAACTCCAAAGAAAAAGAATCTATATTACGCAATTTCTTCCAGCTTATTGATCAAATTACACGACCTGAGAGCGTCTCTTGCATTCAGAGTCTATAAATAAACTGTCATGCACGTGTGTATTACAAACATTTCAGGCAATCTTTCACACCATTGACACACATGTCGGGAAAAAAATTCATTTTACGTTTGACAACAAGAAGCTATAATTGAAGAGAACATAGATGTTTTGTACACTACGACAGGGCTCCTTTTTACCAGTGCGATGCTATATCATACTAGCGTTTACGAAACAGATCGTGAGAGCCTGTCTTGCCCAGTGTAGGTGGGAGATTGAAATTTCGTTAAAAGATATCGCGGCAACGAAAAAAAAAAAAAAAACAGAAAAAAACGCTTGTCAAGAATCATTCTGTGCTGCCCTAGCCGTCTCTTCCACCCGTCAGGCAGCACGTCATTGATATCGATTTGATTGGCTAATTGATTAAATTGAGTCACTTTGTATGGCCAGTAATGTTTTTTTTTCAGCAATCGGATTACACTCGTCATGTGGGACAACTGGGAATCCATGGAGGGAACACGATGTTCTTTTCGAGGAACACCATTGAGAAATGACAACTGAAGGTGACCACAGAGGGATTCTACAACCCACAACATACATTTCGCGTAAGGACTGCGCTATCTAAAAACATGATCATAACGCCTATGTTACCATTACCCAGCATAAAAAGCGGTCTTGAGTCTACAGGCACACACGGTCACTGCTGAGCGAAATTATGTCAGCAAATTGGAATCAACCACATATTTGCGATGGATCCTGTAGAGACGTCTTTTAATGATTACAGCCACTGGTGAATGATATTCGTACCACTCTCGTATCTCGAAACGAGTCACTTTTTTTTTCGGACCTATCTGCTAAGGATCCCATATACCAAGAACTCCAACGCTGTTTTTAGACAGCCCCTCTACATCTTGCAACTGGTCCTATGTCTCTGCCCCACCCTCCCTGCAGCTTAGTCCATGTGATAGTCACAATTTAAGTCTGATCTGTAAGGAGCGATATATCTAAGGCCTTTTGCACCCTGTGTGGAAACAGGACGAGCTGAGTTAATGTGACAGCAGCACGTTTTGACCACTCAGTGGAAATGGGAACACATTGTCATAGCTTCACCAACCGTGTACAGTGTGTAAGGTCGGCGCCAAACGAAGCTTTGCCCTGTAACACAAGGTAGTAGGAGAGAGAGTACAAGCAGTTACGGTGGTGTACCTTGTTGGGAAAATTAGGAAGACTACACATCACACGTACAATGTAATAGAGAGAATAATGGACGAAAATAAAAAAAAATGCTGCAAAATAGTAATGGGACACTGGAATGCCATTGTGGGAGAAGGGAAAGAGGGAAACATAGTAGGCAGTCATGGTCTTGGAAAGAGAAATGACAGAGGTGAATGGTTAATTGACTTCTGCAGGGAAAGGCAGCTGACAGCGGCAAACACATGGTTCAAGAACCATAAGAGGAGGCTCTACACTTGTAAATCACCAGGGGATAAATACAGAAACCAAATCGATTTTATGCTGGTAGAAGAAAGATACAGGAATGGAATCAAGAAGGTGCACACATTACCAGGTGCTGATATTAATAGTGACCACAACTTACTTATGGCAGAAATAGAAATAAGAATGAAAAAACTGAAAAAGGCGACAATGGTGAAGAAGTGGGATTTAGAGAAGATAAGGTCCAACAAAGAACAAATTACAGAAATGCTGTCTCGGGACTTTCTAAACACATTACGAGACAAAGAAGTACCTGATAATGCCAACGAGTATGGGAATATGCTGAAAGAAGGAATCATTAAAGCAGGACAGCAAAATGTAGGATATGTAAAAGGGAAAAGGTCAAAAAAAAAAAAAAAAAACATGGGTCCCACAAGAAATGATTTCCAAGATGAAGGAGAGAAGAAAATTGAAAAACAAGAACACTGAAGATGCAAGAAAGATATACCGAAGATTAAATAACGAACTGCGAAGAGAAACAGAGCAGGCTAGGAAAAAATGGCTAAAAGAGGAATGTGATGAAATTGAAGAACTGGACAGGAAGGGAAGATACGACTTACTATACAACAGAGTAAAGACTATGACATGGGAACAAAACAGAGCAGGAAGTGCTACTATGGAAATTTTGAGTAAAGACGAAGAGGTAGTGTACAAAGATCGTGACGATGTCCTCCAGAGATGGGAAGAATATATAAAAGAGCTGTATGACACAAATAGCAAACCAGAAACTCTGGAACTTGAATCACACAACAGTGTAAGTGATGAAGAGAAAGGACCGACCATCATAATGGAACAAGTAAAGTCTGCCATTGCTGCAATGAAAAATGGCAAAGCAGTAGGTACAGATACAATACCGGGAGAAATACTAAAATGCTTGAACCACAATGGAATAAGAGAAATATTGAGGTTATGTAATAAAATATATGGCAGTGGTGAATTGCCTGAGGACTTTTTGACAACAGTAATGATTCCATTACCGAAAAAACAAGGAACCAAGAAATGCAGCGAGCACAGGACAATCAGCCTCATTTCACATGCAGCCAAAGTGATGTTAAGAATAATTAATAAAAGACTTGAAAAAGTAATAGAGGAGAATCTCGGCGAGGAGCAGTTTGACTTTAGACGGAATACGGGCACCAGAGATGCAATAGGGCTCCTACGAATCTTGGGAGAAAGGTTTATTGAAAAAGGAAGAGACCTATATATGTGCTTCATCGATTTAGAAAAGGCATTTGACAATGTGGTTTGGGACAAGCTGGCGACTATTATGAGGGAAAAGAGAGTGGACTGGAAAACCAGAAGACTTATAAACTCATTATACCTTACTCAAAAAGTTTCAGTTAAAGTGAGAGGAGAAAGTACAAACTGGATCACACTAGGGAAAGGAGTAAGACAAGGATGCTGTTTATCACCTACTCTTTTCAACCTGTACTTGGAAAATATGATTGACCAATGCTCATTAGATGACAAAGGAGTAGAAATTGGAGGAAGAAGAGTAGGGTGCTTGAGATTCGCTGATGACATTGTCCTTCTAGCCACAGGAGAAAAAGAATTACAGGATTTGGTGGACACCATTGCAACTAACGGGAAAAAATATGGAATGAAAATTAACACAAATAAAACAAAAGTATTGGCAATAGGAGGAAATAAGGAAATAAAAATTGTGCTGAATGGAGAAACACTAGAACAGGTGCAAAATTTTAAGTATCTTGGAAGCAGGATAGACACCGACTGGAAGTGCACCACAGAAATTAAAACAAAAATAGCAATGGCAAAAGAGGCGTTTTATAAGAAAAGGAGAATCTTCTGCAGCGGTCTGGACAGAGAACTCAGAAAGACACTCATAAAATGTCTTGTATGGAGTGTTCTTCTATATGGCGCTGAAACATGGACTATGAGGAAAAAAGACAAAGAAAGGCTGGAGGCTTTTGAGATCTGGACATGGCGGAAGATGGAAAGAATAAGTTGGATGGACAGAGTAAAAAATGAAGAGGTACTGAGAAGAGTGGGAGAGAAAAGACAGTTACTAGATGTAATAAAGAGAAGAAAAAGAAATTGGATTGGGCATATATTAAGAAAGAATGACGGACTGATAAAAACAGTTTTAGAAGGTTATGTAGAAGGGAAAAGGAAGCGAGGAAGGAAGAGATTCCAGATACTGGATGACATGATGGACGATACAACATACAGCAGCCTTAAGAAGGAAGCAATGGATCGCAGAAAATGGAGAGGCAAAGGGCCTGCTAATATAGCAGATAACTGATGATGATGACACATCACACATGGCATGGAGGAAGGATGAAGATTTTGCGACACATCTCCAAACTACGTACAGGTAGTCTGAAGGAGATCTGTATCTCTCAAGGTGCATTCATGTCTATCACCCAAACATGTGTGGCGATCCTATGCAACATACAGCTATTGGTTCAGTCGAGCAGGTGGTTCGTGATTGAAGTCGCTTTCACAGACCGGTGTACAGTTTCATCATCTGTACCGTAGGATGACCATATCCAACAGACTACCAATCACACACGAGTGTTCCTGTTTACTCCTTCACAAATAGTTTAATACATTGTTTTTTTTCGGTTGTACACATCCAATCAGAATACACCGCCATACACTATAGTACACGTAGTATAGCACTGTACTCAATTGCAACCAGTCACCCCCAAACTGCATATCCTACAGTTGCAGCACGTTTGCTCTGCTTTCTATATGTCTGGGAGCCATCTGCGACACAAGCACATACACTGACATACAGAAAATAGAGCAAACGCACTGCAAATGTGGAATATGTGCGTGGAGGAGACTAGATGCAACGGAGTACAGTGCTATACTACGCCTCCCGATCAGAAAAATAGTGCATTTGCGCTAGATGTTGGCAGCTGTACTACATTTACAAGCAATTTTAGAACACGGAACGAGAGGTTACGTCATGATCGCATGGGTAGAAGTGCCACTAAAAAACTGTGAAACATACGTATAAATTGAGGGAAAATACGCGGAAATGCTGGGGAAATTTAGGGAGTACGTGCATCTCTTCTGATTGGTGCAGAACAATTCTTGTACATGGGAACGAGTATACGACAGCAAGAGGAACGTGGGAAAACGGCGAGTGGAAGCACCGGGAACTGGGGATTCAATCTTTTACTTTTCGTCGAGGCAACATTCTACTGTATGCCTATTCAGGTAATAGTGACACGCGCGAGTTGACTGCTGTCTTCGATGCTTTTCTGGAAAAAAGAGAACCATCTGCCTCTAAACTTACTTGCATATGCGTTAAATAATGACAGAGAGTGGATGGAGTGATAGGGTGAGATGAAGCTGTAACGAGGTAGGTTTTAATGGTAGACTGACGATGCATTCTAGAGAGAGAGGAACATGTTGCTGCATGTCATTTGACCATTTTTGTTTTCGTTGCTCTGTCGGTATGTATCAGGTGTAGACATACGTTAGACTCGCATACAACTGCGTGTTCGCCGGCCGAAGTGGCCGTGCGGTTAAAGGCGCTGCAGTCTGGAACCGCAAGACTGCTACGGTCGCAGGTTCGAATCCTGCCTCGGGCATGGATGTTTGTGATGTCCTTAGGTTAGTTAGGTTTAACTCGTTCTAAGTTCTAGGGGAGCAATGACCTCAGCAGTTGAGTCCCATAGTGCTCAGAGCCATTTGAACCATTTGAACTGCGTGTTCTGTGTGTGGCGTAGAGCACTGTCTACTTCCGATCGTTAACAGCAAACCTCTTGGTTATCAGAGGACTTCCATCATGTTTCGACACATTCCTCTAGACGAACGAAGATTTATGCGACGTACTCCTTTCCCCTGCCGCATCTTGGGCATAAAAATCGAGTCTTCAGTTTCATAACTATGGTGATTCTAAGTTAGCGACAGGGGTTTGTGAGGTACTATAATCTCCGTGCATACATATTCTTGACAGATGTCCTGTTTACGGAGTTAGTGGCGGAATGACATGTAATTTCACATTTCAAACACCGCTGCTATGCGTTTGTCCCTTTCTTTGTAGGAAGCATTCCCAGTTACTAACGGTCAGTTTATATGGGACTGATGCTAGCATAGTATAATTTCTGAACCATGATCGGATGTGAATAGTGGGGGCTATACACCTCTGGAACGCTATATTGTACGTGTATCGCCAGCCGGGGTGGCCGAGCGATTCTAGGCGCTACAGTCTGGAACCGCGTGACCGCTGCGGTCGCAGGTTCGAATCCTGCCTCGGACATGGATGTGTGTGATGTCCTTAGGTTAGTTAGGTTCAAGTACTTCTAAGTTCTAGGGGGCTGATGGCCTCAGAAGTTAAGTCCCATAGTGCTCGGAGCCATTTGAACCATTTGTACGTGTATCACAAGGAACCGATGTTTTAAGGAAGTAGTTTTTCACTTTACAGTTTATCATTATAGTTTATCGTAGGGAAACCTGCAAGGAGAATGTATGTAATGCGCTGGAAATATATTTCTTACATTGGAATAATAACAGCGGTGCATTTCATACGACTAATAGGTCGTAAACCGCAACGATCTAACATTATGGCGTGTTTTAAGTGCAGAACATTGTAGCGTTAGGAGTGCATGTGTTTATGTTCTCTCTTACCAATAATTTCTTGGTACTGACCCCACACACTAGAACAATGCTTTAGAATTTCTATCGCAGTTGATTTAAGTAAAGCGCAGCAAACTCCGTCCGTCTGGAGCTCCATCACGCATAAAAACCACCCGTTTCTTGTTCTTAACAACAGTTTCAAATCTACTGTATAGTAGATAAGGGGTGCTGACCTCCTCGACAAATCTTGTGCTCTTGGATGGGTGTGGGTTCAGACTCGGTTCACACTACTTCTGGTCATTTGCATGGAGCTTTGGTCAAAGACAATGCGAGGAGATCTTTCGGTCTCTAACAATGCGAGAATACCCTGTAACTCCTATCCAAACAGAGGAAGATCGTAAGTTACGCATTATGATCGAAGTGCTAGAGATATGTAGGTCGCTATCTGCGATACGTTGGTTTATATGTTCGAGAATTAACAATGAATGAACATACTGCACATACATCTACTTATATTCATGATGGTACTCACAAAGTAGTGGAGGGGCTGTTTAGCGATGATACAGAAATTGGTAAGCATGCTGCTGCGTCATTGGTCGGTGTTGAAATTACGATAAAATTGCTAAAATTGATCGCACTATCAGTTATGATGCTTGTTATTACAGTACATCGAGGGTGTCTTTTCCATCCCAACAGTCCAGGTACACTGTTAATTATCACATAATGTGATTTACACTGTGCGATGTCTAGTTTCGTGGGGGAGCCAATGGGCCAAACGTGTTAATGTCAGTTTAGAATCTGACACAGATGCTGAAGTCGTGGTGAAAAAAAAAAATGTATGACAGTGTACAAAGCGTGTTACAGCAGAAAAAGTCGTGTATCAAACAACGAAACAGGATCCCTCTCCTGCAACTGATAAAATGTGGGAGAAAGTTCTCGTACAGTACAGGCGATGAAACTTTACATTGGTCTGTGCAAGCGACGTCGATCATTGGTCACCTGCACCAATGGATAAATACCTGCATATTTAATAGGATCGCCTCTTATGCTCGATGCCACCACATAGACATGTGGGACATAATCGAGTAGTCAGTTCGTGTACAAAATCCTGCACTGGCAACACTATCACAATTATGGAAGGCTATAGAGACAGTATGGTTCAATATTTCTGCCAGGGACTTCCAGTAATTTGTTGAGCCCTTGCCATGTGAAGCTACTGTGCTACGTCTGGCATAAGAAGGTCCGATACGATATTAGGAGGTATCCCATGGCTTTTGTCATCTCAATGTAAAGTTGGCAGTCTAGCAAGCTACAGATCCCTTATCTCATCCACCCTCATCTATGCAAATATTGCATACAGCTCTGCTCCTCCCAAGTCTTAGTTCTCTCTCTAAGCCCTGGAAGGACTTGCCCTCTGCCTTGCTTTCTGTACCTGACTACTTTCTCCGAATGTCATCCTGTACCAACACATAAAATTCCCTAGCACGTCAGACACTTAGAATTCTTTCGCTTGTGCCTTTTCCCACAGTTAGGTAGGGTCGGCATGGTTAATCGGATTTAGCAATGTCAGTGGAAGGGGTGGCCGGATGCCCTTCCTGCCGCCACCCCGTACCCCCCAGGACGGAATTAGTGTACCCCAACTGTCTGCGACTAGTGTAATTCATGGAATAGTAAAAAAGTGTTCAAATGTCTGCGAGCCTTGTAACTGAGGCGGGATGTGGGGACCAGCCCGATATTCACCTAAGGGGATGTGGAAAACCGCATAAAAGCCACATCCAGCCTGGCAGGCACAACGGCCGTCGTCGTTAACCCGCCAGGTGGATTCCATCCGGGACCGGCGCGCCTACCCGACTCCAGGAAGCAGCGCATTAGCGCTCTCGGCTAACCTGGCGGGTACCTCAGACAGAATACTTCCTATAAACTCGAGTACCAACACACTATTGTATCTGTCACTCTCAAGTATGGTGGCCTGTCTCACTTGTATCAGTGTGTCCCATCTTGTCTCCATCTCCAAACAATCCATATCTTATCCCACTTTAACTTAATCAACTCCCCCTTCTGCACCATGAAATCGTTCTCATGGGCTCCATTCTAATCAGTCGTCGCACACCCTACTCCTCCCAATCCAAATGAGGCTCCATCACGTCCTTTCCCCACCTATCTGCAATACTACCAGCCTCCAAACACCTATCACCCACACATGTGAAATCCAATATGTTTCCTATTGAGGCGTTCGAATCTCCCCCTTGATCTATTAAAGCTCGGTTATCTTTGCCGGTAGACATACGGAATTTCCTTGGTCTGCAGAAAGGGGGGCAGGGCGAGCGGTTTTGAAAGGTGGGTCGCCGTGTTAGAGGTAGGACTGTGCCGCTACAGCGGGTTGGGCCTCGTGGTGGTAAATGGAAATGCCGTGTGGCTGGGGCCTCCCGTCGGGTAGACCGTTCGCCTGGTGCAAGTCTTTCGAGTTGACGCAACTTCGGCGACTTGCGCGTCGATGGGGATGAAATGATGATGATTAGGACAACACAACACCCAGTCCCTGAGCGGAGAGAATCTCCGACCCAGCCGGGAATCGAACCCGGGCCATTAGGTATGACATTCCGTCGCGCTGACCACTCCGCAATCAGGGGCGGACTCGTGGTGGTGGTGCGGAGTGAAGCTGGGGCTGCCTGGCGACTGGGAATATGGAATCTTAGAATATCTGCTGCCGAAATGGAAGGTAAGTGTATTTCAGGGAGGAAGGATTCTACGCTATTTTATATTGGCCGACGTTCGTTACCCATAAGGAATCTATCGTGCCAAGAGCTACCTTATGTGAGCAGAAGCTGAAAATGTATTCTCGAAATATGAATATTTCCTCCGTCGCCTGAAGGTTCCAACAGTTTTTGTCTGGCTCGAAGTAACTGTTGACTTTGAATTATAACGCTCTGCCATGACGAACGTTCATAGTCCCTTGAAAGTGGACGGTCCGGCCGGTGTGGCCGAGCGGTTCTAGGCGCTTCAGTCTGGAACCGCGCGACCGCTACGGTTGCAGGTTCGAATCCTGCCTCAGGCATGGATGTGTGTGATGTCCTTAGGTTAGTTAGGTTTAAGTAGTTCTAAGTTCTAGGGGACTGATGACCTCAGATGTTAAGTCCCGTTGTGCTCAGAGCCATTTGAACCATTTTTTGAAAGTGGACGAGTTTCAACATTGCAAAAGAATATAGCTTTTTTGCGCTATGTAATTCTGTTTCTCCTTCACCATTCACTTGCTGGATCTATGTACTCGTCAAGCGTTTAGGTGCTAGTGCTGTTTAAGACTGAATATTTGCCTTTTTGGCAAATGTGGGTTTTTGTGTTTTAGTAGTGGCAATTGTTAACAGAACTTAAGATTGCACTTGTTTTGCGAGGGGCTGGTCGAGTTTCCATGGAAGCCGCCCTCGGCAAGATATGATGAGAGTGTAAACCCGTGAGGAGCTATTCTTTGGTATTTATGTATTATTTTGATACTAACAAGGGAACCTCCCCATCGCACCACCCTCAGACTTAGTTATAAGTTGGCACAGTGGATAGGCCTTGAAAAACTGAACACAGATAAATCGAGAAAACAGGAGGAAGTTGTGTGGAACTATGAAAAAAAATAAGCAAAATATACGAACTGAGTAGTCCAATATTAATGTTAGTACTACCGTAGTAGCGCTGTGGTCCTGTGGTTAGCGTGAGCAGCTGTGGAACCTGAGGTCCTTGGTTCGAATCTTCCCCCGACTGAAAATTTTAATTTTTTATTTTCAGACAATTATCAAAGTTCAGGCACACACACACAATCAACTTCGCTCTCCAAAATTCCAGGACATGTTCAGATTTGCTTGGACATATGCAAGATTTGACGGCCTACACACGGAAAAATTTGAAAACGTTAAAAACGTATGTTTTGACAGAGCACAGGGAAAACTGTGCGACTGTTGCAGTCATTTGTTGTAGTTTATGTGACAAACTCTTATGTTTTCATCACTTTTTTGGGAGTGATTATCACATCCACAAGAAAACCTAAATCGGGCAAGGTAGAAGAATCTTTTTACCCATTCGCCAAGTGTACAAGTTAGGTGGGTCGACAACATATTCCTGTCATGTGACGCACATGCCGTCACCAGTGTCGTATAGAATATATCAGACGTGTTTTCCTGTGGAGGAATCGGTTGACCTATGACCTTGCGAACAAATGTTTTCGGTTCCCTTTGGAGAGGCACGTCCTTTCGTCTACTAATCGCACGGTTTTGCGGTGCGGTCGCAAAACACAGACACTAAACTTATTACAGTGAACAAAGACGTCAATGAACGAACGGACAGATCATAACTACGAAAATAAAGAAATAAAAATTTTCACTCGAGTGAGGATTTGAACCAAGGATCTCGCGTTCCACTGCTGCTATCGCTGACCACGGGACCACGGCGCCCCTGATTTCTCACTCTCCTTGATGTTGTATATCTTGTACATAGACTACTCAGTTTGTATATTTTGCTTATTTTTTTCATAGTTCCACACAACTTCTTCCTGTTTTCTTGATTGATCAGTGTTCAGTTTTTCAAGGCCTATCCACTGTGCCAACTTATAACTAAATCTGAGGGGGGTGCGATGGGGAGGTTCCCTTGTAAGTAGATACAGCAATATGTAGTTAGCATTTGGCCATATCTAATTACACGCCCTAAAGTCATTTCCACGGATTTCATGACTTGAATTTAATGAAGTTTTAAAAGATATATTAAAAATCTGTTATTGGCATTTTGGTGCCGTGTCATATTGAGCGGTTTAGGTGTAATTATTCAGCGGTATGCAATGTGATAAATTACTACTGAAATCAGCCGATTTTGCATTTAATGAAAACCCACTCAAACAAATATTCTTTTAAAAATCGTTATATTATTGTTACTATCATTTTGCCGCGCTGGGTTGCGGCGCTGTCTGAGGCGTCTTGTGGCGGTCCGTGCGGCTCCCCCCGTCAGAGGTTCGAGTCCTCCCTCGGGCACGGGTGTGTGTGTTGTCCATAGAGTAATTTAGTTTAAGATAAATTACGTAGTGTGTAGGCTTAGGGACCGATGACCTCAGCAGTTTGGTCCCATAAGACCTCCTTTTTAAAAAAATAAGATATTTCTATTCTGCACTTCCAGAAAATTTGTATACATACATGTTTGGCAACTCTTACACATACTTTACTCAGATTTTATCACTAAAATATCAATTTTCATTAAATGTAACAACACGTTCTGAGCGACGGCCTAGCAACACGCCCTCTTTCCACAAGATACAGATTAACAGTCCTCTTTTTTTTAGTAAATCAATTGTCTTTTTTTTTAAGTCCATACTCAAAGATTCACAACTACTATCGTTGCGGGGATTGCACGCTAAAGAGTTTCTTGTTGCCCAGCTGCGCTTCACTTCACTTCAAGTACTTTTTGAATCACATTTACATTTACGGTGTTTACATACATTACTGAGCTTCTCAGAATAAAATCAGGCACAAATTAGTTAAAAAAAGGGCAGTGAGGCTCACATAACATTACAACTTCTTTTCTCCAGGAACGCTCTCTTTGCCTGTGTCAGTCTGCTTTTAATTTCCTACTTGCTTCGACTGTCATATGTTATTTTGTTTCCAAAGTAGCAGAATACGTTCACTACTTCTCCTTCTAGCTCTCCAACTTCGATGCTAGGTTTCACTCACTCTGACGCACTTTTTTTAGCTTTCAATCCATATTCTGTGCGCAGCAGACCATTCATCCATTCAGTACGGCTTGTAATTCTTCTTCACTTTCACTGAGAATACCATCATCATCAGTGTGTCTAATCCTTCATGTCCTTTCACCCTGAATTTTAATTCGACTCGTGCATCTTTCTTCTTCGATGTAGAGATCGAACAGTAAAAATCAAGTAGACTGATATAGTACAAAATGAAGAAATACAAGGGGAAGTCAAATGAAACGAGACAGGTGTAAAGAAGCAAGTAAACTGTTTATTACTTCAAAAGTAATCGCCAGCCTGTCATTGCACTTATACCACTGTGAGACAAGATGGTCAGTACCTTCACGAATAAATGTCTGTGGTTGCCCATGGAACCATGATTGTCCCCAGGTGTGCTTCTCTTGTATTGTATTGTGTTGTATTGTATGTTAACCGGGGGCCTAGAAACGACGGAGAGGCTCCGTCCCCGCCGCAGCCGCAGTGGTCCACAACCCCCACGACGACTACCGCAATCCACTTCGCCCCACCGCCGCCCCACATCGAACCACTATTTCAGGGTTATTGTGCGGTTCGGCTCCCGGACTCCGATGATGTAGTTGCTGAACAGTTCAGAGAAAATTTGAGTCTCGTAACAAATAAATACCCCACTCATACGGTTATAGTTGGTGGGGACTTCAACCTTCCCTCGATATGTTGGCAAAAATACTTGTTCAGAACCGGTGGTAGGCAGAGAACATCTTCCGAGATTGTCCTAAACGCTTTCTCCGAAAATTATTTCGAGCAGTTAGTCCACGAACCCATGCGAATTGTAAATGGTTGCGAAAACACACTTGACCTCTTAGCCACAAACAATCCAGAGCTAATAGAGAGCATCATGACTGATACAGGGATTAGTGATCACAAAGTCGTTGTAGCTAGGCTCAATACCGTTTCTTCCAAATCCACCAGAAACAAATGTAAAATAATTTTATTTAAAAAAGCGGATAAAGTGTCACTAGAAGCCTTCCTAAGAGACAATCTCCATTCCTTCCGAACTGACTAAGCAAATGTAGACGAGATGTGGCTCAAATTCAAAGATATAGTAGCAACAGCAATTGAGATATTTATACCTCATAAATTGGTAAGAGATGGAACTGATCCCCCATGGTACACAAAACAGGTCCGAACGCTGTTGCAGAGGCAACGGAAAAAGCATGCGAAGTTCAGAAGAACGCGAAATCCCGAAGATTGGCTAAAATTTACAGACGCGCGAAATTTGGCACGGACTTCAATGCGAGATGCCTTTAATAGGTTCCACAACGAAACATTGTCTCGAAATTTGGTAGAAAATCCGAAGAAGTTCTGGTCGGATGTAAAGTACACAAGCGGCAAGACGCAGTCAATACCTTCGCTGCGCAGTGCTGATGATACTATTACCGACGACTGTGCCGCTAAAGTGGAGTTATTGAACGCAGATTTCCGAAATTCCTTCACCAGGGAAGACGAATGGAATATTCCAGAATTTGAAACACGAACAGCTGCTAGCATGAGTTCCTTAGAAGTACATACCTTAGGGGTTGCGAAGCAACTCAAATCGCTTGATACGGGCAAGTCTTCAGGTCCAGATTGTATACCGATTAGGTTCCTTTCAGATTACGCTGATACAATTGCTCCCTACTTAGCAATCATACACAACCGCTCGCTCACCGATAGATCTGTAGCTACAGATTGGAAAATTGCACAGGTCACACTAGTATTTAAGAAGGGTAGTAGGAGTAATCTATCGAACTACAGACCTATATCATTGACGTCAGTTTGCAGTAGAGTTTTGGAGCATATACTGTATTAAAACATTATGAATCACCTCGAAGGGAACGATCTATTGATACGTAATCAGCATGGTTTCAGAAAACATCGTTCTTGTGTAACGCAGCTAGGTCTTTATTCACACGAAGTAATGGCCGCTATCGACGGGGGATCTCAAGTTGATTCCGTATTTCTAGATTTCCGGAAAGCTTTTGACACCGTTCCTCACAAGCAACTTCTAAACAAGCTGCTGGCCTACGGGGTATCGTCTCAGTTGTGCGACTGGATTCGTGATTTCCTGTCAGGAAATCGAAGTTCGTAGTAATAGACGGCAAATCATCGAGTAAAACTGAAGTGATATCAGGTGTTCCCCAGGGAAGCGTCCTGGGACCTCTGCTGTTCCTGATCTATATAAATGACCTGAGTGACAATCTGAGCAGTTCTCTTAGGTTGTTCGCAGATGATGCTGTAATTTACCGTCTAGTAAGGTCATCCGAAGACCAGTATCAGTTGCAAAACGATTTAGAAAAGATTGCTATACGGTGTGGCAGGTGGCAGTTGACGCTAAATAACGAAAAGTGTGCGGTGATCCACATGAGTTCCAAAAGAAATCCGTTGGAATTCGATTACTCGATAAATAGTACAATTCTCAAGGCTGTCAATTCAACTAAGTACCTGGGTGTTAAAATTACGAACAACTTCAGTTGGAAAGACCACATAGATAATATTTTGGGGAAGGCGAGCCAAAGGTTGCGTTTCATTGGCAGGACACTTAGAAGATGCAACAAGTCCACTAAAGAGACAGCTTACACTACACTCGTTCGTCCTCTGTTGGAATATTGCTGCGCGGTGTGGGATCCTTACCAGGTGGGATTGACGGAGGACATCGAAAGGGTGCAAAAAAGGGTAGCTCGTTTTGTATTATCACGTAAGAGGAGAGAGAGTGTGGCAGATATGATACGCGAGTTGGGATGGAAGTCATTAAAGCAAAGACGAATTTCGTCGCGGCGAGATCTATTTACAAAATTTCAGTCACTAACTTTCTCTTCCGAATGCGAAAATATTTTGTTGAGCCCAACCTACATAGGTAGGAATGATCATCAAAATAAAATAAGAGAAATCAGAGCTCGAACAGAAAGGTTTAGGTGTTCGTCTTTCCCGCGCGCTGTTCGGGAGTGGAATGGTAGAGAGATAGTATGATTGTGGTTCGATGAACCCTCTGCCAAGCACTTAAATGTGAATTGCAGAGTAGTCATGTAGATGTAGATGTAGATGTAGATGTAGATGTAGATGTAGATGTAGATGTAGGGTAGCTGCCGAGGTAGTTTCGACTACGCTACACAAGTTTCGATGGAAGCCCTTACACATCATCCATACATTCCTAATCTCTCCCCATGTGATTTACGTATTTTTGGAGCCCTGAAGAAAAACATTCATGGGAGTCGATTTGCTTCAGATGAAGAGGTGCATGCTTGGGTACAGTCATGAATCTGTAAGGAACCTCAAACATTTTTCGCTTTTTCCAACTTAAAGGATTTGCACACACATTACGACAACAGGTTAATGTGCTCAGTATGGGGCGTGACCACCTCTGGCAGCAGTATAGGCCTGACAACGACGGGACATGGCCGACCGTTGAGGCCGGCCGTTCTAGGCGCTTCAGTCCGGAACTGCGCTGCTGCAACGGTCGCAGGTTAGAATCCTGCCTCGGGCATGAATGTGTATGATGTTCTTAGGTTAGTTAGGTTTGAGTAGTTCAAAGTCTAGGGGACTGATGACCTCAGATGTTAAGTCCCATAGTGCTCAGAGCCATTTTGAAGGGACATGCTGTGAATGACGTCATCAATCTCACGTTGAGGCAATAACGCCCATTCTTCCCGCAGAGCTGCTCGCAAGTCTTGGAGAGTGGTTGGTGGATGCTGACGTGATGCAGCCCGTCTCCCTAGTGCACCCCGGACATACTCTGTGGGATTCAAATCGGGAGAACGAGCAGGCCACACCATGCGTGCAATATCTCCAGTTTCCAAAAAGCATCACCCACCCGTGCTCTATGAGATCGAGCATTATCGGCCATCAGCACGAAATCTGAGTCCACAGAACCTCGCAAAAACCGCACGAGGTCCCAAGATCTCGTTACGATACCTGACAGCAGTTAAATCTTGCCGATTCACCGTACATCTTCATGAAAACGTGTTCAAGTGGTCAATATAATCCCTGCCCACACCATTAGGGATCCTCCTTGATACCGGTCTCTTTCCACAATGTTTGGGTCTCGAAATCGTGCTCTACTTCCCTCAAGATGCGAATCCATCGAGAATCACTCTCCAGACCAAATCAGGACTCATCTGTGAAAGAACATTAGTTCCCAGTGGCATGTTGACGATTCCACTCTAAGTCTACATCTACGTGATTACTCTGCTATTCACAATAAAGTGCGTCGTAGAGGGCTCAATGAACCACCTTCAAGCTGTCTCGCTACCGTCCAATGTCGAACGGCGCGTGGGAAAAACGAGCACTTAAATTTTTCTGTGCGAGCCCTGATTTCTCTTATTGTATCGTGATGATCATTTCTCTTTATGTAGGTGGATGCCAACAGAATGTTTTCGCAATCGGAGGAGAAAAGTGGTGATTGAAATGTCATGAGAAGATTCCGTCGCAACGAAAAACGCCTTTGTTTTAATGATTGCCACTCCAATTCACGAATCAAGTCTGTGGCACCTCCCTTACTTCGCGATAATACAAAACGAGCTGCCCTTATTTAACTTGTTCGATGTCATCCATCAGTCCCACCTGATGCGGATCCCACGCGTCACAGCAATACTCCAGAATAGGGCGGACAAGCGTGGTGTAAGCAGTCTCTTTAGTAGACCTGTTGCACTTTGTAAGTGTTCTGCCAATGAATCGTAGTCTTTGCTTTTCTCTACTCACAACATTATCTATTTGATCGTTCCAATTTAGGTTATTTGTAATTGTAATCCCTAAGTATTTAGTTGAATTTACAGCCTTCAGATTTGTGTGACTTACTGCATAATTGAAATTTGGCGGATTTCTTTTAGTACTCACGGGAATAACTTCACACTTTTCTTTGTTCAGGGTCAATTGCCACTTTTCACACCAGAAGGTATCTTATCTAAATCATTCTGCAATTCGTGTTGGTCATCTGATGACTTTACAAGACTGTAAATGATAGCATCATCTGCAAACAATCTAAGACGGCTACGCAGATTGTCTCCTATGTCGTTAATATAGATCAGGAACAGTAGAGGGCTATAACACTTCCTTTGGGAACGCCGGATATTACTGCTATTTTACTCGATGACTTTCCGTTTATTACGACGAACTGTGACCTTTCTGACAGGAAATCACGAATCTAGTCGTAAAACTGAGGCAATATTCGATGGACACGCAGTTTGCTTAGAAGACGCTTGTTCGGAACAGTGTCGAAAGCCTTCTAGAAATCTAAATAATGGAATCAATTTGACATCCCCTGTCGATAGCACTCATTACTTCGTGAGTATAAAGAGCTAGTTCTGTTTCACAAGAACGACTATGTGCTAATAAATCGTTTTCTTCGAGTTGATTCATAATGTTCGAAAACAGTATATGTTCCAAAACGCTACTACAAATCGATGTTAGTGATATGGGCCTGTAATTCAGTTGATTACACCTGTTTCCCTTTTTGGGTATTGGCATGATCTGAGCAATTTTCCAGTCTTTAGGTACGGATCTTTCTATGAGCGAGCAGTTGAATATAATAGCTAAATATGGAGCTGTTGTATCAGCATACTCAGAGGAACCTCACTGGTATACAGTCTTGACCTGAGGTCTTGCCTTTATTAAATGGTTTAAGCTGATTTGCTACACCGATGATATCTACTTCTATGTTTCTCATCTTGGCGGTTGTTCTTGATTGGAATTCGGGAATGTTTACTTCGTCTTCTTTGGTGAAGGAAACGTTCCCTTCTGTAAAGGCGCGGCAGGGGCACACATACAGCAGGTCTGCGACAGTAAAGGACACTCTTCCGAAGCCTTCTGTACACCGTTTGCGTCGTTACCACACGTCCAGTGGATGCTGTGAGGTCAGATGCCAGTTGCCGGGCAGTTCTAAGGCGGTACCGTCGTGCCCTTGCAGCCAAATAACGGTTCTCTCTTTCTGGTGTCACAAATGGTCGCCCTGCTCTAGTTTTCGGACACAGTTTCGATCTCATTACACTGCCACCATATCCGATAAATAACATAATGATTCACATTAAGCCATCGGGCCACGACAGTTTTCGACTGTCGTGTTTCCATTCTTCTATAGTTCTCCACCGCAGAGAGTCTGGTAGGCTACTTCTCTGTGTTATATTGCACCGTCTTTGGCTGTGTACACAGCGATTGTGAATGTGAGGCTACCCAGCAAACACTATCCCGTTTGAAGGATGCCCTGACGTCATCGTTGGCGTGGAACTGAATGCCATCTTCCGTGCGGAACACTATCACACTGACATCCTATGACAGTTTGTACGATTATATCGTGAATTAGACAAAGGACGGGGAAATAGCGGTTTGTTGCTTTAAATTGGACACCAGTGTTTTAAGAATGACGGCCATAGTGTTTGAAATAATAAACAGTGTAAGTGCTTTTTGCAATCCGTCTCGTTTTCATTTGACTGCCCTTTATGCAGGGTGTACATAAAGTCCGGAAACACTTTCAATTATTTATCGCACAAGAACCAAACATTGTACAGATATCATACATATGGTATTTTGAAGAGAAACCTTGAAAGGTTTTTTTTTCTTTTTTTTCGTGTCTACCGCCATAACGTAGTTTGGTAATTTGTCGATAGCCAGCGCTAGTCGCAGACATGGCGAGTTCAGGTGCGGAGCGACCTTTCTGTGTGTTGGAGTTCGACATAAACAAGTGTGCTACAGCTGTTCAACGGGTGTTTATAACCAAGTACGGTAAGATGCCACCAACAAGGAAGGCCGTTTACCACTGGCACAACAAATTCGTTACGACGGGTTGCTTGTGCCCGGCCAAGAGAAGCAGACGTCCCAGTGTGAGTGAAGTGAATGTGGTTATGTTTGCAACTAGCGCTGACTATCGGCAAATTACCAAACTAAGCTGTGGCGGTATACATGAGAAAAAAAGAAAAAAAAATTCAGGGTTTCTCTTCCAAATGCAATATGTATGACATCTGTACAATGTTTAGTTCGCCGAGCGGTTCTAGGCGCAACAGTCTGGAATCGCGCGACTGATATGGTCGCAGGTTCGAATCCTGCCTCGGGCATGGATGTGTGTGATGTCCTTAGGTTAGTTAGGTTTAAGTAGTTGTAAGTTCTAGCGGACTGATGACCTTATAAGTTAAGTCCCGTAGTGCTCAGAGCCAATGTTTAGTTCTTGTGCAATAAATAATTGAAACTGTTCCCAGACTTTACGTACAGCCTGTACTGTAAAGACAAAGCAATCTGTGGAAGATTAGTACCGTTAGAATGCCCTGCCATGACAGCTAGTATAGGCTACCTGCCACACGGATTCTGCCCGTGTCCTAAATACATGCCAACATTACCTGTGTGTGCTTGGCCGATGTAGAACTGTTGCATACGTACCGGCCTGGTTGTCCCTGCTGTGCCCGTGGGCGCACAACTGCTCGCCGGTGGGCACGCGAGCTGGAATAGTGTACTTTATAATAAATGTTGCGTATTCTAATCTTTATCTGCCCCTACTAGTTTCTCGCTCTACTGTTCTTTCCAGTAACGGGTTAACTATTCTTTGATGCTGTAGCAGCCCTTCCTTATCGTACTGATCTTCCATAGATGATTTCGCAACCTATTTGTTACAGTACTTATTCATTTCATAAACTCTAAGACAAAAGGAAAAAAAAAGGTTGCAGCACGAAGGAATTACCCGAATGGGGCGGAAATCAGTAGATTTAGCACACTGACAAACAGACGATTACAATTTCAGAAAAACTCGATGATTTATTCAAGAGAAAGAACGCCAGAAATTGAGCAATTCAATAACGCCTTTGTCCACCCTGGCTCTTACGCAAGCAGTTATTCGACCTGGGACTGATTGCCACAGTTTTTGAATGTCCCTATGAGTGATTTTGTGCCAAATTCTGTGCAATTAGATCGTTAAATCGTCAAAATCCCGATATGGTAGGAGGGCATATCCAAAATTCTCCAAACGTTCTCGACTGAAGAGAGATCCGGTGACATTGCTGGCCGAGACGAGGTTCGGGACGCACGAAGACAAGCAGTACAGACTCTCTCTGTGTGTGGGCAGGCATTATCTTACTGAAATGTAAGACCTGGTTGGCTTGCCATGAAGGGCAACAGGACGGGGCTTAGAATAACGTCGACCTACAGCTGTGCTGTAAGGGTGCTGCGGATGACAACCAAAGGGATCTTGCTATGAAGTAAAGTGGCGCCCCAGACCATGTTAGGCTTACATTTCAGCAAGATGATGCCCGCCACACACGGCTAGAATTTGTACCGCTTGTCTTAGTGCTTTCAGAACAACGCGTTGGCCAGCATGGGTGCCGGATCTCTCCCCAACTGAGAACGTTTGGAACTCTGTGAGCAGGATCCTGCAACCAGCCCGGGATTTTGATGATCTAACGCGCTGATTGGACAGAATTTGGCATGATATCGCTGAGTAGGACGTCCAACAATTGTATCAATCAGTGCCAAGCCGAAAAACTACTTGCATAAGGGCCAGATGCGTTACTGGCTTGCTCATTTTGGGAAGCACTTTCTCTTTAATAAATGTGCTGCCCGATAGCTGAATGGTCAGCGTGACAGACTGCCGTCCTAAGGGGCCCGGGTTCGATTCCCGAGTCCGCAGCTCGTGGTCGTGCGGTAGCGTTCTCGCTTCCCGCGCCCCGGTTCCCGGGTTCGATTCCCGGCGGGGTCAGGGATTTTCTCTGCCTCGTGATGATTGGGTGTTGTGTGATGTCCTTAGGTTGGTTAGGTTTAAGTAGTTCTAAGTTCTAGGGGACTGATGACCATAGCTGTTAAGTCCCATAGTGCTCAGAGCCATTTCGATTCCCGATTGGGTCGGGGATTTTCTCCGCTCAGGGACTGGGCGTTGTATTTTCTTCATCATCATTTCATCCCAACCCGGCGCGCAGGTCGCCCAATGTGGCGTCGAATGTAATACGACATGCACTAAAGCGGCCGGACCTGCCCCGTAAGGGGCCTCCCTTCCAGTGACGCCAAACGCTCAATTCCATTTTTTTTCCTTGAATAAATCATCCAATTTTTCTGAAATTTTAATTGTCTGTTGGACTGTACATTTACATAACATCTACCGATTTCCGTCCCATTAGTACAATTCCTTCGTGGTGGGTAGTTTTTTTTTTCCTTACAGTGTACTTTATCGGTCTACTTGATTTTTTAACATTCTTCGATAACACTACATTTCAAATTCCACCACTTTCTTCTTCCCTGGAATTCCGATGGTCCGCATTGTGATATACCAGTAACTTCATAATCGATTATGCAAACAAGGTCGATCGCGACATCTAGCAACAAACTCTTGGCCCTACCCTAAATTTATTCCATTTCACGTAAGATATATTTAGCAAAGCAGCAAAAATGGTTCAAATGGCTCTGAGCACTATGGGACTTAACATCTGAGGTCACCAGTCCCCTAGAACTTAGAACTACTTAAACCTAACTAACCTAAGGACATCACACACATCCATGCCCGAGGCAGGATTCGAATCTGTGACCTTAGCGGTCGCGTGGTTGCAGACTGAAGCGCCTAGAACCGCTCGGCCACACCGGCCGGCTGAAAAGCGGCACAGTATTGCTGATTACCTAGATACCGTACCAAACAGCGCTTTTGAACGTGGGATTTAAGAATTCCTGTAAGAAATCCGTATTTCAAATGGTGAAACCAGTTTAATTCATCACGATAAGTTTTACGACCATGATTTGGATATCTGTAACAACTAAAGACCGAAACTGAGTAATAAGGTTTCACGGGAGACCCACCCATTTAGGTAATTCTAAAACTGTATCACGTATTAACAAACGGAACTGTTGTGCTATATTAAAATTCAGTTAAACTATTGTTGTGGATAATAACATTTAATGATCACATGCTGGAGGATAAAATATCATGTTTCACAACTACACCTGCTGAATTAATGTTACTAGAACATAAATTATAATATTAAATTTTCCGTAACTTCGGAAATATTAGGTATTCGCAAAATCTGAGACAAATTTTAGAATAAGCACGGAAATTCAATTGTCAGTCGGTTTAAATTTCTAAAAAAAATCAGTCATTTTATTTTGATAAGATTGCAGACAGGATTGTAGAAATAATAGTGGACCGAAGTGTGACTGCTACCACATTAATATATATTCAGAAAAATTTAATATGCAAAAGGAAAGCTCTTTTAAGCTAATACTAATAGCAGCTTAATTCTGTATTTTTACGTCCATTTTTATATTTCGCTTTCGTGATCTCACATAACTTAAACTGGCAGAGAGGGAGATGTTGATAAACAGGTTTTATATAGAAGTTAAATAGCTGTTCGCAGTGAACTGCTGTTGTGGCAGGTTGTGTAAACTTTTAGTACTTTTAATTTCTGTCAGTGCTATCCAAATGTAGGTTTACACTAGTGCGAAAAAAATGTTTGGTATCAGTTGTTATTGCAAATTTTTTAAAGAGTTGTACACCTCATAAATATTGTGCTATGAAAACATATTTGGATTTATTAGTATTTACACGGGACATAATTTAAAAAAAGAAAAAAGAAAACCTGATAGCAAAAGTTAAATCTGGGACCAGAAATCTGGAATATGACTGCAGCTTTTGAAATTCATCACATGAAATTCATGAACTCCGGAAGTTGGATCTGTGCACGATTGAATGGAGGTTCAGAATTTAATTTTATGCACCCCAAGCGTAGGAAAAGTCACGGCGCTGAATACTACGCTCCAGTCGGCCGCTTTCAGGATATTGTTCCTCATTTCCATGTCACTATCTGCCAACAGCTGATATCTTTTTACCTGTGTATTTCAACCTACTTTCGATACTTCGGCCATTCTGAATAATCTTGCTCCGCAGATAAGACACTACCGTACCGTTCTCAATTTTGATGCCAAGAATATTGGTGTTCTATTTTCTACTGCTCTTAATCACCTTCGTTCCTCACTGCACCCTCAATCCATATTCTGTAGTTAAATGCTGTCAATTCCTTTCGACAGGTTCCCTTACCTCTTGTCAAAAGGGCTGTCGTCGTTTGCGAAATTTGGCATTGCTGCCTGTTTCCTTCGCACTGTTTTTCCTCTTTAGACTTTAAACGGAAATGTTTTTGGTTAGGCTTTACCTTGACTGATATTTGTATCGAATGGAACAACAAATTTACTGTTACCAGATACTGTTTATTTGCCTCTGAATTCCGTCCTCTCTCTCTCTCTCTCTCTCTCACACACACACACACACACACACACACACACACGCACACACACACACACACAACCAATGTAACACATAAATAGTATGAAAATTGTTATTTATGCTGGGTGTTTATATGTTAGTTATACAATAGTAACCTTTAACTGTGATTAGGGTAAATAATTTACGAAAATGTTTGACACAGCAGTGAATGCAGAATATCTTCAAGTTTTATTTCCGCCTAACGCTGCTAGTTCCAGCTAGGTGGCATGTGCAAATGAGTTATTCCAACATCATCATGGAGTTGTATAATGGTGCCGAGCGTTCGCGGTGTTGTTAACGGTTTCGTGAATCAAAATCCGCTGCTACATTTCAGAGACAATTCAGGACTAAATATCGCATGCCACCACCTCAAAGACAAATTGTTATTAATTGGTATAATCGTTTCATCGGAACTGGCTGTGTATCACATAGGACGCCGGGTCAGAGCCAGGCATCAGTCTCTGACGCAGCAATTGAACAAGTTCGAAGTCTTACATTCGTAGTCTGGGCAAATCAGCGAGACGTACCAGCTTAGAATTGAATATGCCCAGTGTTGCAGTGCGGAAGGTATTACGGAAACGCCTGTCATCCGCACCCTACAAATTAGGACTGTTGCAAGCTTTAAGAGAATGTGACAAAGAAAACCGAGATAAGTTTTATATCGATATGTTTAACGAATGCAGACTGAAGATTTTCTTAATAAAATTGTGTTCAGTGAAGAATCCATATTTCATACTTGCGGTAAAGTGAATCGGTATGATGTTCGGATATGGGGTGAGCCGAAACTATATCACGTAATCGAACATGTACGGGACTCACCTAAGGTAAATGCTTATTACGCTATAAACTGTAACAAGGTTAGGGTCCATTATTTTTTGCTGAGTCAACTGAAAATGGGGCTCAATTCTAGTGTCCGATTCAACACGTAGGCTTTGAGCAATGACGTCGTGCCTAAGGCAGAGGAGCTACATCGAGGCAACCTTTGAAAGCGACTGACCATATTCGTAAACAAACGAATGTAGCATACGATAAAATTACGAACAGAGTTCACGCGATTAATTACTTAGCCACGAATTGTACCGACAAGAATTAAAGATAACGAAAATAAATAAGAATAGCAAAATAGGAGTATACGTGTCTGAAATAAATTATTATCGTAATTTATGCGAGTACAGTACAGTACAGTATAGCGCATGGCGAGCTCATAATATTACGAATAAGCGTTAACTTTTAATACTAATTGTTAAATCTAACGGGACGAGTACACACGTAACGAAAATTGACAAAAACTAGGGTCTATCAAACACTGAAATCGGTAACTGGAACTGATCTACACTCCTGGAAATGGAAAAAAGAACACATTGACACCGGTGTGTCAGACCCACCATACTTGCTCCGGACACTGCGAGAGGGCTGTACAAGCAATGATCACACGCACGGCACAGCGGACACACCAGGAACCGCGGTGTTGGCCGTCGAATGGCGCTAGCTGCGCAGCATTTGTGCACCGCCGCCGTCAGTGTCAGCCAGTTTGCCGTGGCATACGGAGCTCCATCGCAGTCTTTAACACTGGTAGCATGCCGCGACAGCGTGGACGTGAACCGTATGTGCAGTTGACGGACTTTGAGCGAGGCGTATAGTGGGCATGCGGGAGGCCGGGTGGACGTACCGCCGAATTGCTCAACACGTGGGGCGTGAGGTCTCCACAGTACATCGATGTTGTCGCCAGTGGTCGGCGGAAGGTGCACGTGCCCGTCGACCTGGGACCGGACCGCAGCGACGCACGGACGCACGCCAAGACCGTAGGATCCTACGCATTGCCGTAGGGGACCGCACCGCCACTTCCCAGCAAATTAGGGACACTGTTGCTCCTGGGGTATCGGCGAGGACCATTCGCAACCGTCTCCATGAAGCTGGGCTACGGTCCCGCACACCGTTAGGCCGTCTTCCGCTCACGCCCCAACATCGTGCAGCCCGCCTCCAGTGGTGTCGCGACAGGCGTGAATGGAGGGACGAATGGAGACGTGTCGTCTTCAGCGATGAGAGTTACTTCTGCCTTGGTGCCAATGATGGTCGTATGCGTGTTTGGCGCCGTGCAGGTGAGCGCCACAATCAGGACTGCATACGACCGAGGCACACAGGGCCAACACCCGGCATCATGGTGTGGGGAGCGATCTCCTACACTGGCCGTACACCACTGGTGATCGTCGAGGGGACACTGAATAGTGCACGGTACATCCAAACCGTCATCGAACCCATCGTTCTACCATTCCTAGACCGGCAAGGGAACTTGCTGTTCCAACAGGACAACGCACGTCCGCATGTATCCCGTGCCACCCAACGTGCTCTAGAAGGTGTAAGTCAACTACCCTGGCCAGCAAGATCTCCGGATCTGTCCCTCACTGAGCATGTTTGGGACTGGATGAAGCGTCGTCTCACGCGGTCTGCACGTCCAGCACGAACGCTGGTCCAACTGAGGCGCCAGGTGGAAATGGCATGGCAAGCCGTTCCACAGGACTACATCCAGCATCTCTACGATCGTCTCCATGGGAGAATAGCAGCCTGCATTGCTGCGAAAGGTGGATATACACTGTACTAGTGCCGACATTGTGCATGCTCTGTTGCCTGTGTCTATGTGCCTGTGGTTCTGTCAGTGTGATCATGTGATGTATCTGACCCCAGGAATGTGTCAATAAAGTTTCCCCTTCCTGGGACAATGAATTCACGTTGTTCTTATTTCAATTTCCAGGAGTGTATATAGGTTAATTCTAATTACCGATTCCAACTATTCCACGGTTCGTTATTTTGATAATTTTAACAACAAGTGTCTGCACTAACATGTTACAGGATTTCTTCATATGGTATTACTATCTTCATTACTATGGAAACGAGAAAAATTAGGTAGGTGTACCTACAATATTTATTAGTTTTCGTAGTAGTTCAGAGATCAATAAGAAATCTAGAAATCCTACGAAAAACATAGTCCACAGATTTAATGCAAAAATGTACAAAATTATGAACCATCGAAGGAATCGGTAACTAGAATTGATTTCCTATAAAGGTCAATTCCATTTGCCGATTCCAGCCATTCGATGATTCATTAATTAGATCGTTTTTTCAGCAATGTAGGCTAATATAATTTTTGCATTAGTAATTACTCTCTGAACTACTGCAAAAAAGTTACTAATATTGGAATCGTTAACTAGAATTGACCTATATAGAAGGTCAATTCTAGAACTGACCTATATAGAAGGTCAATTCTAGTTACCGATTGTAATGTTTGTTATGCATCGCAGTAGTTTTAGAAAGTAATTACAAATGCAGAAATAGTATTACGTTTCAGTACATATAACTGCAAAAATAATTTACATATGAGTCATGGAGCGGCTGGAATCTGTAACTGGAATTTACCCACATAGGTTAATTCCAGTTATCGATTCCAATGTTCTTTATTTTTTGTAGATATTCGTTTGTCATGTGCTGGCTTTTCTTTTGGAATTTCGTGTGTCGGTTTCCCCACATTTTATGCTCCTCTTTCGCATTTGTTGTCAGTCATTTGTTTTCCCTTTTTTCTGCTACATTTTATTTTTCCCACCCAAAACCCACACTTTACTGCGCTTCTCGCATTAGAGTCAACAATTAATATAAAATTAACGCTATTTTATAACAGTATGACTTCGCCATGCGTTTTACTACAATGCAATTTAAAGGTTCTCTGTGCTTTTCGCATAAATTATGAGAATACTTCTTACCAGACATGAAAATTTGTTTTTAATTCTCGTTCTTAATTATTTTCGTTATCTTCGTTTCGATATAATTAATGACTAAGTAAATAACTGCCGGAATGTGACTGTAATTTTATCGTATGCTACGTTTGTTTGTTTGCGAATATGATCCGTTGCATTCATAGATTGCCTATACGTAGCGGCTTTGCGTTAGGTATGACGTTGTTGCTGGAAGCCGACGAGTGGAATCGGACACTAGAATTTGTCCGAAAATGGCACATCTAACATGACACCCTGAGTACTTACATGTGTGCAAAATAATTAAACTGAAAAAATAATTGAATTAAATTCTATAATTGTTGTTGACTTTTACTCACAACATACTTTTTATAGAAATGTTTATGTGTAAGTATGGTCCTGAACCTGAAAATACTGAATATGACATTCATCGTGGAAAGTCACAGCCACTACTAAGACTTGAATTTGTGGGGTAAGATTAACTGAGAAATTTAAACCATTTATGGAATTTTATGGAAGACTTGATTAAAAACAATAAATATTCTTTCAGAATTATAACATATAAAGCAGCGAGTGTTAGCTTATGTAAACTTGACAGGAAAGAATCTTTATTTCTGTTCATCTATGCAACCAGTGATCTGCACAATGCCTTGAGACTTGCTTCGAAATAGTGTTTTCGTTTTGCTATATGTTCTTTGTATTTGTTAGCTTCTAGGCGCCACCTTCGTTCCCTCAACGTTTATAAAGCGTGGTGGTGCATGTGATGCATCGCAGCAGGGAAAGGAGCCTGTGACAACTGGATATATTTTTATTTCATTTTACTTTTACATTTATATTTTCGTCAGTCCTTTAGTCGAAGACCTTTACAAAACCATGAGCTATGTACTAAATTAGTGTTTTGGTTTACGCTGCTAGATAGTACCTCAAGTTACCCCACAGTCATAACACAACATATACATGCCATATCAATCCACATAAATCCAACCAAGGATGGGAGTTTAAACCTTCGAAAGGCGTTGTGGTAAAAATAAACAGTGACTGGTAACAGTAAATTTGTTGTTTCATTTGAACTTTTTCCAAATTACCTTTCACTTTCGTAATCACTTTTACAACGCAGAAAGACAAGCGAGCGCAACCGTCGTATGTAAGGGCCACAGTGACCATTAAAGAGTGTAAAGACATACTACCACAGAAAGTACGCATTGTTTGCTGTTTCATTATTAGATCAGCAATTGCGTCTGAAGACTTCCGTGGATAAGCGAACAGAGTTTTGGGGTAGCCTCTTGTCTTTGGGTTTGGAATCTGCCCCTAAAAGAAGAAAGATTTAACAATGATGAATGACAAGACGAAGTAGAAGAGATTAAAGACACACAATGTGTATCCACAGAACATGGTGCGTGTAGTTGAAGAAAGTGTCATTATGTTCTTTCCATTAGCAAAAGATTCCGAAATAGTCTACCACTCGGACCTCCGGGAGGCGACTGGCAAGGGGGAGGTGACCATGAGAAAGAAAGTTTTGATAAACAGCAAGAGGGTAACACTCTTCGAGGTGGAGCGTGGAATGTCGGAAGTTTGGTCGAGACAGGGAAAATAGGAAGCCTGAAAAAGGACATAATGAGGCTCGATCTAGATACAGTGGGGGTCAGTTAAGTGAAATGGACAGAAGCTAAGGATTTCTGGTCAGACGAATATAGGGTAATATCAACAGCAGCAAAAAATGTAACGGGAGTAAGATTCGCAATGATTAGGAAGTTTTGGCAGAGAGTAAACTATTGTGAACTGCTCTCATCTGATTGAACAGCAAAGTAATGTCAACAACAATAGTTCGGGTATGCATGCCGACGACACAAGCAGAAGGTGAATAGATGGAGAAAATATATTAGGACATTGAACGGGGAGATGAAAATCTAATAATTATTCGGGGATTGTAACGCTAATATTGCGTTTGATAATGGAAGGAAGACTTAAGAAAAATCAAGACACGTTCATACGATTACTCGACTTAGACAAAGTGTTTGACAATTTCAACGGTGCAAATAGTTTTTGGCCACTACTGTTCAATCTATAAATTGCATCGAAGAAGCAACGGAGGATATAGAAGAAAGGTTCAGGAGTGGGACTAAAATTAGAGGTGAAAAAATATCAATGATAATATTCGTTGACTGCATTGCGAGGCAGTGAAAGCGAGGAACGAACAGTCTGCTGAGCACAAGCATGGATTAAGAGAAAGAAGGCGAAAGTAATGAGAAGTAGCAGAAATGAGATTAGGGTAAAATTTGAGATCAAATTTAGTGATCACGAAGTAGATCAAGTGAAAGAATCGTGCTACCTTGGAAGCAAAGTAACAAATGGAAAAGGAAGATATAAAAAGCAGGGTAACATAGGCAAGAGGGCATTCATGGTCAAGAGAAATCTACTGGTACCAAACATAGGCCTTAATTTGAGGAAGGAATTTTTAAGATTGTAGGTTTAGAGTACAGCATTGTGTGGGAATGATTAATGGACTGTGGGAAAACCAGAAAGGAGGAAAGTCGAAGAGTTTGTTATTTGGTGCTATGGACGAATGTTTAAAATTAAGTGGACTGAGAAGATGAGGTATAAGGAGTTTCCTCACAAAAGCAGTAAGGAAAGAAACGTATGGAGGACACTGATAAAAAGAAGGGGCAGGTTGACAGAGTATGTGTTACGTCGTTAGGAGATACTTCCAAGGGAGGTCCGCTAACGTAACCCGTTCAGCTCTCAACTCCCGTCTACAACTTGAAAACTTCATTTCTACTCAACTACTGCAACCTACAGCACCTGAACATACCTGCTGTAATCGAACAATGGTTTCTCCCTACAGTTCTTACCGCCGACACCTGCCTCCATTACCAAACAGACATTTCCTTGATGCTCTATGATGAGTCCTATCAACCGACCACTTTTCTTACTCAAGTTGTGACATAACTTTATTTTCTCCACAATTCGATTCAGTACCTCCCAATTAGTTATCTGATCCGTCCATCTAGTCTTCATCAATCCCATGTACGAGAGTAATCCCAAAAGTGAGGTCTCATATTTTTTTATAAGTACGTAGACTTATTTATTTCTACAATGGTTTACATCAGTTTACAGCTTGAACATTTAGCTATTTTTCGACACAATCACCATTTCTGTCGATGCATTTTTGTAGACGCTCTGGCAGTTTTTGTATGCCCATGTCATACCAGCTGGCCACCATACTGTTCAGAAAGTTATGAACCTCTTCTTTCACCTCTTCGTCTGAGCTAAAGCGCTGGGACCACAATTAACGCTGACAGGTACTGTAGGAGTCTGAAAAAACTCAAATGGGCAATTCAAAACCGGAGAAGAGGAATGTTGAGCAAAGGCGTACACATTCTCCATGACAACGCTCGCACACATATCGCTCGGCAAACCGTTGCTCTCCTCCAACAATTTCAGTGGAACACAATCACCTACCCACCCTATAGTCCTGACTTGGCGCCCAGCGGCTATCACCTGTTCCCTAAGTTAAAAGAACATTTGGCCGGAAAGCAATTCAGCTCCGACGACAAGGTGAAAGAAGAGGTTCATAACTTTCTGAACGGTATGGTGGCGAGCTGGTATGACATGGGCATACAGCGTCTACAAAAATGCATCGACAGAAATGGTGATTATGTCGAAAAATAGCCAAATGTTCAAGCATTAAACTGATGTAAACCATTGTGGAAATAAACAGGTCTATGTACTTATAAAAAAATAGAAGACCTTACTTTTGGGATTACCCTCGAAATACCTCGTTTAAAAGCTCCTTTCTCTTCTTGTCTGAGATGTTTATCGTCTAGTTTTCTGTTTCCCAAAGGTTACACTACAGACGCATACATTCACAAAAAGGCTTCCTAACAATTAACTTGGTATTCGATGTTAACAAGTTCCTTACTTTCAGACACTTTATTGCTGTTGCCAGTGTACATTTTTTATCCTCTCTACTTCGCCCGTCATCACTTACTTTGCTACCCAAATAATAAGACTCTGCTACCTTTAGCATCACATCTCCTAATCTGGTTCCTTCTCCTGTACTTCAATACATTTGTGTTACTTTTGTTCGTGTGCATCTTATAGCCACATTTCGAGACACTATGCATTCCGTTCGACTGCTCTTCCAATGCCTTCACCTTCCATGGCGGACTTACAACGTCATCGACAAATCTCGATGTTATTTCTTATCTATAAACTTTAATTTTCTTTCCAAATCTCTATTGTTACTGATTTATAATTAACGTAAATTATGAACTAAGAAAAAATTGCAAAATTTGTTATTTGTAAAAATTGTTATTTATTTACTGTTTCATGAAATAACTAGCCACATGTCAAAAACGTATCAGTAAGGACAAGAAAACGGGAATCAGTACTAGACCTGCATCGACCCTTAAAATAACAAGAAAACCACATGGCTCTAGAGTTATTGTAATATTTTATATTTACGATACATGATGTTCAAACAAAAATATCAGTCGCCTAAGTAGTTCTCAACGCTGAAAAAATCTCGAGAAAATAGGGTTTAAAGTTCTTCGAGCGTGTTTAACTCCCTGAAACAGAGGTCGAGTTTTCGACAGGCAGTGTGGGTCTGTAGTGGAATGCTGACCTACTATGTGCTGGACCTGGCTTCGATTCCCGTTCGAAGCAAGTTTTTAAAGAAAGGTGCGTGCTCTATAAATATTTCCGTGAAGTGCAAAATGTATAAAAAAGGAAAACGTTTCTAGTCTCGTTTCGGACATTATCTTCTTTGTTTTATTCAGTCCGAATACCTACATCATTTAAATATAAAATTCATGAAATACATGCCAATTAAGGCACATATAATTGTAGAATGAAATTTTCACTCTACAGCGGAGTGTGCGCCGATATGATACTTCCTGGCAGATTAAAACTGTGTGCCGGACCGAGACTCGAACTCGGGACCTTTGCCTTTCGCGGGCAAGTGCTCTACCAACTGAGCTACCCAAGCACGACTCACTCCACGTCCTCACAGCATTACTTCTGCCAGTACTTCGTCTCCTACCTTCCAAACTTTACAGAAGCTCTCCTGCGAACCTTGCAGAACTAGCACTCCTGAAAGAAAGTATTTTGCGGAGACATGGCTTAGCCACAGCCTGGGGGATGTTTCCAGAATGAGATTTTCACTCTGCAGTTTTAATGTGCCAGGAAGTTTAATATCAGCGCACACTCCGCTGTAGAGTGAAAATTTCATTCTAGAAACATCCCCCAGGCTGTGGCTAAGCCATGTCTCCGCAATATCCTTTCTTTCAGGAGTGCTAGTTCTGCGAGGTTCGCAGGAGAGCTTCTGTAAAGTTTGGAAGGTAGGAGACGAGGCACTGGCAGAAGTAAAGCTGTGAGGACGGGGCGTAAGTCGTGCTTGGGTAGCTCAGTTGGTGCCGGCACGGTAGCTCAGCGTGTTCGGTCAGAGGGTTAGCAGCCCTCTGTAATAAAAAAACTGAGCTAATCGATCAACAACGAACTTCATCGGATGTCTTACGACGTCCGCCCCGAGCAGATGCAACGAACAAAAGCGAACAAAATGAGATTTAAAAAAAAAAGAAAAAAAAAAAAGTGGTAGAGCACTTGCCCGCGAAAGGCAAAGGTCCCGAGTTCGAGTCTCGGTCCGGAACACAGTTTTAATCTGCCAGGAAGTTGCACATATAATTGTTATTTTTATGAAAAATGCACGCCTTGTTATTTGTACACTGTGTAACAAATTTAAAGGATCGCTTTTTGGAAGCCCCTAATTGTCTCCCATTCCGACGCGTAAGTTTGTAATTTGGCTCAAAGGTGTGTACAACTTACTTCTGTAACTGAACAAAAGCTTGGCGCCCTGCTACGTCACCCTCGGGCTCGGTGACGTTTAAGACAGCAAAGTATCGACACATGGAAAAAGAAGGCCGCAATTCAGAAGATCATGAGAGCTGTAAGGTGGGTTAATGATCTCACACTGGCACAAAATCTCACGGCAATTCTGTCCAAGGCCACAGTGGATGTGTCACACGATGGGAAGGTCGTCACACCCCCTGTTATCCACATTTCATCCCTTCTTTTGATGTTTCTGCGACAGAAATAAGAACCGCGACACCCTGCTTTGAAATCATGCGGTTTTCTTATGGGTGCCCGGGAAAAACATTCCAGACACACTGCCGCTCAGAATCGACACGAAAAGGCCTCAGGTGGTGACGTAAAGTGCGTCAATGCAACCACTGCTTTCCTTGGGACGTTGCTTCTCTCACACCGCACCGTTGAAACCGCCAACAGGAGGACGTTCTTGACAACGCTTAACACTGCTGACACGCCCTGTGCGTTTCAACTCTACTCAGATGACCTCGTGGGAAAGCAACCGGTTTAACGTGATCTGATCCCTTTAGAGCGTGGTACGAGTGCAAGTTTTGCTCCGGTATACGGTGTGTAAACACCATTCGAAGAAATTTGTAAGCGATCCGAAGCAGCAAAGCGTGTCTATGGCTTTTCGGGCCTCTTGTTTCGTGTCCTCCTGTGGCGTCCACGGTGGCATTGAGCGGAATTATGTTGAAATTTGGTGACAATGTGACATCATTAAACCACCTTATAGCTTACGTGAACTTCCGAGCTGTTTTTTTTTCCATCTGTCGGTACCTTGCGGTTTGAAGCGTCACAGAGCTAGAGGGTGACGTCGTAGCGTGCCATGCTTTTTCATCATTACAGAGGAAGGCGTGGGCTTCGTGTCTATCTTGGGCGCAATAATTCGTTCACTATGCTGTTTGTAGTAGCTTACCCGCACTCCTATTTTTTTATTCATTATTAAACCGACTCCTGCATTACCCCTATTTGATTTTGTATTTATAAACCTGTATTCGCCTGACCAAAAGTCTTGTTCCTCCTGCCACCGAACTTCACTAATTCCTACTATATCTAACTTTAACCTATCCATTTCCCTTTTTAAATTTTCTAACCTACCTGCTCGATTAAGGGATCTGACATTCCACGCTCCGATCCGTAGAACGCCAGTTTTCTTTCTCCTGATAACGAAGTCCTCCTGGGTAGTCCCCACCCGGAGATCCGAATGGGAGACTGTTTTACCTTCGGAATATTTTACCCAAGAGGACGCCATCATCATTTAACCATACAGTAAAGCTGCATGCCCTCGGGAAAAATTACGGCTGTAGTTTCCCCTTGCTTTCTGGGGAGCAAAATAAGTGATGTTGGTCGAAGTAGAGAGGATATCAAATGTAGACTGCCAGTGGCAAGGAAAGCGTCTCTGAAGAAGAGAAATTTGTTAACAGCGAGTATAGCTTTAAGTGTCAGGAAGTCGTTTCTGAAAGTATCTGTATGGAGCGTAGCCATGTATGGAAGTGAAAGATGGACAATAACTAGTTTGGACAAGAAGAGAATAGAAGCTTTCGAAATGTGGTGCTGCAGAAGAATGCTGAAGATTAGATGGGTAGATCATATAACTAATGAGAAGGTATTTAATAGGATTGGGGAGAAGAGAAGTTTGTGGCACAACTTGACTAGAAGAAGGGATCGGTTGGTAGGACATGTTCTGAGGCATCAAGGGATCACCAGTCTAGTATTGGAGGGCTGCGTGGAGGGTAAAAATCGTAGAGGGAGACCAAGAGATGAATACACTAAACAGATTCAGAAGGATGTAGGTTGCAGTAGGTACTGGGAGATGAAGAAGCTTGCACAGGATAGAGTAGCATGGAGAGCTGCATCAAACCAGTCTCAGGACTGAAGACCACCACAACAACAACAACAACAACAACAGAGGAAGGTTGTAGGCCGCTTTGAGACAAATTTCAAACTGATGAGTCGGAATGGGAAACAATTACGGAATTTCGAAAAAGTCATCCTTCAATTTTGTTGTGTAGCTTACATACATATCACACACGAAAATCCGACTTTCATTGCAAATATGAGCCGGCCGCGGTGGCCGAGCGGTTCTAGGCGCTTCAGTCCGGAACCGCGCGATTACTACGGTCGCAGGTTCGAATCCTGCCTCGGGCACGGATGTGTGTGATGTCCGTATGTTAGTTAGGTTTAAGTAATTCTAAGTTCCAGTGGGCTGATGACCTCAGATGTTAAGTCCCATAGTGCTCAGCGCCATTTGAACCATTCTTGCAAATATGAGTTCTTAATTTATGATCTTTTATAAAAGAGTGTCTAAATTAAAAAATTACAAATTAACTTTTTTCGTTTCTATATATCTTATGCTTGCGGAAATATTCGCAGATCATGCAACTTTGTTTGAAAATATAACACAGCCGGGAATTAAACTTGAGCCACCACGTGACAGATGAGCATTCTGCCACGAAGACAGGAATCCCATGAAAAAAAATTATTCTGGCTTTCGGTTATTAAAGGTGCTCGGAAAACTTCAAAGCCGATGTGCGAGAATGTTTGAGAGTTGCATCTAACTGCTACAGTGGATTTACATTTGAGTTCTGAAAGACACGTATCATAAAAAAAATAAATTCAAAACTAGAACAGTCATGTGGCGTCCTTGTAACGTGGAGGCACTTACCCGTCTCGACGGCGAGGAAGTGCTGCAGGGAGAGTGACGCCTTGGTGTGTCCCTGCTTGTAGCGCTCCTTACTGTCCCGATACAGCTGCAGGTGCAGGCAGTCTGCAACACAAGAGACACGTGGCGCTTCAGGGTGATGTTCACTCAACACACACACACACACACACACACACACACACACACACACACACACACAGTGCGTAGACAGTCGAAGCTTCAACAACATTCTGCAGCCGACGTACTGGCAAAATGGTACAACACTACATGTGCATCTACACACAGCAAGCCACCTTGTGGTATGTGGCTAGGCTTTGTGTACCACCGTCACCGTTCCGCCCCCGCTTCCTCTTCAAATCGCGAATGGTCCGCGGGCAGAACGATTGTTGGTAAGCCTTACTATCTGCTCCAATCTCTCTGATTGTACCTTCATTGTATTTTCATGAGAGACACGCAGGATGTGATATACACTGGCTGATTCTATTATGAAGGTATTCTCTCGAAAATCTAAATTACAATGAAGGTAAAACCCCCACCCGATCCCAGTATCAAGTTGCCTACGCAACAGCTGCCAGTGGCGACGAACATTTGACTTTCAGTATTTCATATTCTTACTGACTAAATTTATTTTGATAATCTACTCATTAACAGGTATGATGCTATGTTAAGGATTCAACACAATCAGTTACATACACTCCTGGAAATTGAAATAAGAACACCGTGAATTCATTGTTCCAGGAAGGGGAAACTTTATTGACACATTCCTGGGGTCAGATACATCACTTGATCACACTGACAGAACCACAGGCACATAGACACAGGCAACAGAGCATGCACAATGTCGGCACTAGTACAGTGAATATCCACCTTTCGCAGCAATTCAGGCTGCTATTCTCCCATGGAGACGATCGTAGAGATGCTGGATGTAGTCCTGTGGAACGGCTTGCCATGCCATTTCCACCTGGCGCCTCAGTTGGACCAGCGTTCGTGCTGGACGTGCAGACCGCGTGAGACGACGCTTCATCCAGTCCCAAACATGCTCAATGGGGGACAGATCCGGAGATCTTGTTGGCCAGGGTAGTTGACTTACACCTTCTAGAGCACGTTGGGTGGCACGGGATACATGCGGACGTGCATTGTCCTGTTGGAACAGCAAGTTCCCTTGCCGGTCTAGGAATGGTAGAACGATGGGTTCGATGACGGTTTGGATGTACCGTGCACTATTCAGTGTCCCCTCGACGATCACCAGTGGTGTACGGCCACTGTAGGAGATCGCTCCCCACACCATGATGCCGGGTGTTGGCCCTGTGTGCCTCGGTCGTATGCAGTCCTGATTGTGGCGCTCACCTGCACGGCGCCAAACACGCATACGACCATCATTGGCACCAAGGCAGAAGCGACTCTCATCGCTGAAGACGACACGTCTCCATTCGTCCCTCCATTCACGCCTGTCGCGACACCATTGGAGGCGGGCTGCACGATGTTGGGGCGTGAGCGGAAGACGGCCTAACGGTGTGCGGGACCGTAACCCAGCTTCATGGAGACGGTTGCGAATGGTCCTCGCCGATACCCCAGGAGCAACAGTGTCCCTAATTTGCTGGGAAGTGGCGGTGCGGTCCCCTACGGCACTGCGTAGGATCCTACGGTCTTGGCGTGCATCGGTGCGTCGCTGCGGTCCGGTCCCAGGTCGACGGGCACGTGCACCTTCCGCCGACCACTGGCGACAACATCGATGTACTGTGGAGACCTCACGCCCCACGTGTTGAGCAATTCGGCGGTACGTCCACCCGGCCTCCCGCATGCCCACTATACGCCCTCGCTCAAAGTCCGTCAACACACGGTTCACGTCCACGCTGTCGCGGCATGCTACCAGTGTTAAAGACTGCGATGGAGCTCCGTATGCCACGGCAAACTGGCTGACACTGACGGCGGCGGTGCACAAATGCTGCGCAGCTAGCGCCATTGGACGGCCAACACCGCGGTTCCTGGTGTGTCCGCTGTGCCGTGCGTGTGATCATTTCTTTTACAGCCCTCTCGCAGTGTCCGAAGCAAGTATGGTGGGTCTGACACACCGGTGTCAATGTGTTCTTTTTTCCATTTCCAGGAGTGTATTAAAGTTAGAAGATGTATGTACTTTACTAGCCATTAAAATTGCTACACCACGAAGATGACGTGCTACAGACGCGAAATTTAACCGACAGGAAGAAGATGTTGTGATATGCAAATGATTAGCTTTTCAGAGCATTCACACAAAGCTGGCGCCGGTGGCGACACCTACTACGTGCTGACATGAGGAAAGTTCCCAACCGATTACTCATACACAAACAGCAGTTGACCGGCGTTGCGTGGTGAAACGTTGTTGTGATGCCTCGTGTAAGGAGGAAAAATGCGTACCATCACGTCTCCGACTTTGATAAAGGACGGATTGTAGCCTATCGCGATTGCGGTTTATCGCATCGCGGCATTGCTGCTCGCGTTGGTGGAGATCCAATGACTGCTAGCAGAATGTAGAATACGTGGGTTCAAGAGAGTAAAACGGAGCGCCGTGCTGGATCCCAACTGCCTCGTATCACTAGCAGTCGAGATGACAGGCATCTTATCCGCATGGCTGTAACGCATCGTGCAGCCACGTCTCGATCCCTGAGTCAACAGTTGGGGATGTTTGCAAGACAACAACCATCTGCACGAACGGTTCGACGACGTTTGCAGCAGCATGGACTATCAGCTCGGAGACCACGGCTGCGGTTACTTTTGACGCTGCATCACAGACAGGAGCGCCTGCGATGGTGTACTCAACGACGAACCTGGGTGCACGAATGGCAAAACGTCATTTTTTCGGATGAATCCAGGTTCTGTTTACAGCATCTTGATGGTCGCATCCGTGTTTGGCGACATCGCGGTGAACGCACATTGTAAGCATGTATTCGTCATCGCCATACTGGCGTATCGTTCGGCGTGATGGTATGGGGCGCCATTGGCTACACGTCTCGGTCACCTCTTGTTCGCATTGACGGCACTTTGAACAGTGGATGTTACATTTCAGATGTGTTACGACCCGTGGCTCTACCCTTCATTCAATCCCTGCGAAACCCTACATTTCAGCAGGATAATGCACGTCCTCATGTTGCAGCTCCTGTACGGGCCTTTCTGGTTACAGAAAATGTTCGACTGCTGCCCTGGCCAGTACATTCTCCAGATCTCTCACCAACTGAAAACGTCTGGTCAGTGGTGGCCGAGCAACTGGTTCGTCACAATACGCCAGTCACTAATCTTGATGAACTGTGGTATCGTGTTGAAGCTGCATGGGCAGCTGTACCTGTACACGCCACCCAAGGTCTGTTTGACTCAGTGCCCAGGCGTATCAAGGCCGTTATTACGGCCAGAGGTTGTTGTTCTGGGTACTGATCTCTCAGGATCCATGCACCCAAATTGCGTGAAAATGAAAGCACATGTCAGTTCTAGTATAATATATTTGTGCAGTGAATACCCGTTTATCATCTCCATTTCTTCTTGGTGCAGCAATTTTAATGGCCAGTAGTGTATTTTACAATGAAGCTAAAACCAGCACCTGATCCCAGTTTCAAGTTGCCTACGCAACACCTGCCAGTGGCAAAGAACATTTGACTTTCAATATTTCATATTCTTATTGACTTAATTTAATTTGATAATCTACTCCTTAACAGGTATGATGTTATGTGAAGGATTCAACACAATCAATTAAGTATTTAAGTTAGAAAATGTGTGTACGTCCCGAGGCAGCGCAACTCACGTCGTGCAAATGACCCATACTATTTTTGGATATGAGGTCCGCCAGTTATGCAAAACACCGTTTTTTCTCAGTACCCAAACATATTTCGGCACCACTCTGCCATCATCAGTGGGTTTTCGTTTTTGTTTATTCCGCAATGTGAAAATTTTTTAAATGATTATAAAGTTATGTGCATTTTTAATTCAAACAACACATCATTTCATTTTGTAAATACCTTTCCATTTGGTGTGCATGAATTTTCTGGATCACGTTTGTGTTAATTATTACAGGTAGCTTGTCATCCGCAACCAAACGATGTTGATGAGAAAGTTTTTTGCTGGGAGTTAACCTATCTTCTAGAATGTAATTTAGTTCTTCGCGATGTTTTCGCGCCTATTTACGTATTTATTTAAGTTTTCGTGTGGCAAGCACTTCTATTCTCCGCATCATGCTGAGATGTTGTGATGCATACGTAACTATAACAAGTATTTTCCACAAATAAAGTAGTAAAACACTTTTTCACTACGCCAGAACACAGTGTGATTGTGGTATGTTATGTGTCCCAGCCCAGTCAGTGTTCATTTGGTCACCAGAGAGCTCGGCGCCAAATTTGAATTCTGTTTGGATTTTATCTTTGTGTGTGTGTGTGTGTGTGTGTGTGTGTGTGTGTGTGTGTGTGTGTGTGTAGACTTTATCTGTTTGTGATGTTTTCATTTGTAAAGTTCCTTTAATGTGTTAAACAGTGTGTTTTTTTGCATTTAGTGTGCATGAATTTTCTGGATCACTTTTGTGTTAATTATTACAGGTAGCTTGTCATCTGCAACCAAACGATGTTGATGAGAAAGTTTTTTTTGCTGAGAGTTAACCTATCTTCTAACTGGCGGACCTCACGTACAAAAATTTTAACTGCAGACACGGCCAATACAAGGAGGTGCAAATCAGAAAGATGGATACCCATACTATATTCATCCACTACCTGAGAACGATAGCACTTAGCAACCTCCAGATTAACTTTACACCATCATTCAAAACCTTTTCGAAACATTTCCTTACTGACTCTCCCCCACCTCAGTCTCCCTCCACAAAATAATGAAGGGAAAATTTTTTTCAGTTCTGCTGGAATACTATTGAAAATGAAACTACTGAGTAGCCACACCTTGATATAAAATGGTTAAGGAAGTGTGATATAAGTACAAATAATTTTTTCGTCTAGTGTTCATTGAATGAATGTCGCAGTTTTACGTGGAAAAGTCTTCATTGTCAACAACTAATCCTATTTTTGGAAAAGCCGTCTACAAAATACATGATTACATTCAAGTCGCTTCTGGCGAACCTTACGCCGCACCGTAGGCGGGTGGTGGATGAACTCAATGTACAGGGTGAACGAAAAGTCTGAAAACATTTGAAAATTCAATACTTCATGGAATACTGTAATTAGGAGGATAAAAATTGGCACACATGTTTGGAATAACATGGGGTTTTATTGAAACAAAGAAGTACATAAAATGATCAACAGATGACGATTCATACGATGCGAAAGCAATAATTAGCATAACAATTGATTTTTAGCAGAGATTATGTTTGTAACATATGCTCAAAATGTCGACCATCATTCAACAACAATGCCTGTAGTCGAGGAGCAATGTTGTGAGCAGCACTGTGGAGTATATCAGTAGGTATTGTGAGAAATGCCCGGCGGGTGTTGTCGTTCAGCATCCCTTATGAGGTCGGACGATCGCGGTAGACTTGTGACTTCAGGTAACCCCTCAACCAATAATCGCAAGGATTGAGGTTTTAGCAAAAGATTAGCCGAGAATCCGAGAAAATTCTGGTTCTACGTTAAACCGCTTAGCAGGTTTCCTTTATCCAGTCACTCGTTGACCAGTCGGCAAACGACAGCAGAAGGAAAGCCGAAGTTTTACATTCCTCATTTAAGTAATCATACACGCAGGAGGATCGTACAAACATACCGTCCTTTGACCATCACACTGGCTCCCGCATAGAGGACATACTAACGAGCATCCCTGGCGTAGAAAAACAACTGAAAGAATTGAGGCAGTAAGTCACCACATCCGGAGGGAATCGCAATTTAGTTTTACAAAGAGTACTGTACGGCACAGGCCCCTTACTCAGTTTGCATTTATCGCGAATCTCTCGCCCAGCGGAAAGTCTCAATTTAATACGGAGGGTAAAAGAACGAACTCTAAGAATTACAGACCAATACCATCCACATCGGTTTGTTGTAGAAAACATAAATATATTCTCAGACCGATTATAATAAATTTTCTTGAGACGGGAAAGCCTCTTTCCACGAATCAGCACGGATTTAGAAAGCAGCTCTCGTGCGAAACTCAGATTGCCCTTTTCTCTCATGACATACTGCGAATCGTAGATGAAGGGCAACGGGCAGATTCCATATTCCTAGATTTCCGAAAAGTATTTGACACGATTCCCCACTACAGACTGTTAACAAACGTATGAGCAAAGAAAATAGATCCCCAGATATATGACTCGAAGGTGTCTTAAGTAATAGAACATGGTGCGTTGTCCTCTACTTCGAGTGCTCATCAGAGACCAGGGTACCGTCAGGAATTCCCCAGGGAAATGTGATAGGACCACTTTTATTTTCTATATATAATGTAAATCATCTGGCAGACAGGGTGAGTAGCAATTTGCGGCTGTTTACTGATGAGACTGTCATGTAGGGGAAGATGACGTCGATGAGTGACTGTAGAAGGACAAAAGGTGACGTAGACAAAATTTCTAGTTGGTGTGATGAATGGCAGCTAGCTCTAAAGGTAGAAAAATATAAATTAACGCTGATGAGTAGGGAAAACAAACCAGTAATTTTTCGAATTGCTTGACACAGACACGTCGATTAAATATCTAGGCGAAACGTTGCAAAGCGATATGAAATTGAACAACCATGTAAGCATTGTATTAGGGAAGGCGAATGGTCGACTTCAATTAATTGGCAGGATTTTAGGAAAGAGTGTTGAGTCCACATATAGGGCACTAGTGCGACCTATCCTTGAGTACTGCTCGAGTGTTTGGAATCCGCACCGAGGCAATTCAGAGGCGAGGTGCCACTTTCATAACCGGTAGGTTAGAACAACACACAAGTATTACGGAGATGCTACGGGAACTGTAATGGAAATCCATGGAGGGAAGGCGACGGTCTTTTTGAGAGCACCGGCTTTTGAAGTTGACTGCAGAACGATTCTACTGCTGGCAACAAACATTTCGCGTAATGGCCACGAAGTAAGAGAAATTAGGGCTCTGTTTGCGAGTAGAACAGGAAAGGAAATGAACAGCAGTGGTAGATGGTACCCTCCGCTACGCACCATATGCTGACTTGCGGAGTATGTATGTATGTAGAAGCTTGTGAAAGGTACTGTGGCCATTTTGTCGGTACACACGTAACAGGGGAGCACTATAGGCCCGAACCATCACGTGACGATATTTCAGTGACGAACTGCGGACGCCAGCATGTGGAGGTGAGAAGAATGGTCATACTTTCCACCAGCGCAAAAATGCTCCTATCGGAGTTCAAAGGTGCGAACATGTTCCTGTTCATTTAAAAGACTGATTGAAAATTGGGGTGTCAGTTGCCTGATTTTACTTTCCTCAGTATCTTTAAAATTTTTCCCAGAATGTTTGGCATGCGAACACATTCGTGAAATTTTTTCTTCAACGTGCAACTCACCTCGAACTCCTACAAGCTCCCCAAACTGTAACACACTCACACCCACTGATCCATCGCTGTAAGTCGCTCATGCTCATCCACTTCCAGTTGCCCTTACTCACTCATTCAGCCCAACTAATTGTCATTGTCTCTTTGTGTCTCTCTGTCACTGTCCCTGTTTCACATGCACAGTCTCCTTCTTTCTGTCCTACTACTACAGTCTCCTCTCACTCTGACTGTCTCCTTCTTGCCCTCTCTCTTACCACTAATATCTCATTCCTTTCTTCCTACTGCTGCTGTCTCTTCTCACTGTCACTATCTCTTTCTTCGTCGTTGCTATTGTCATAAACCCTCTCGTTATCACTAATTCTCACCCACTTCTACTTTCTATTTCTCTTTATTCCTCTCCCCCTGGCATTTTCTCATTCACTCTTCCTAGCACTCTTTTGTCACTGTCGCCTTTTTTCCACTGCTACTGTATCGGTCTCTCTCACATTGCCATTAATTCCTTCGCCCTTTGTATAACACAAACACTGTCTACAATCTTCCAGTTTGTATGACTTTTCCATCTCTTTGCCACTGCCACTGTCTTCTTCTCTCTCATCATACAAAGCGAGAATATATTCGCATGCCAAAATTTGTGGGAAAAAGTGAGGCAGCTGGTACCCCACATTTCAGTGAGAGTTTTTGAAATAAACAGGAACATGTTTGCATTTTTGTGCTCTGATAGGAGTATTTTTCCGCTGGTTCCCTTCTTTTTCCTGCTGCAGCAGGACATGTAACTCATACGAAAAGAAGTTTATATGTCAGTAAAATTTTAATGGTTTACTTAAATTTAAGTGCAGAAAAATTTTGCATGTGGTTCAGTACAACAGCATGGGGTTCCCAGATGATAACGAAGACACTTTACAGCATATTCCTCCGTGATAGGCCACTTTATAAACTACGTTTTCGCTTCACACCGGATTTTACGTATGCAATTAGGGTAACTGTGAATTTCTGTATCTCGGAACCGGATAAAGATGTGAAGGAGGTTTGTAAGAGTGTTTGAAATCGGGTTTCTAGGAATAAATCGTAAAAATTACAGCCATTTGCTGTGCATAACCGTCTCGGAATCCGCGGCTAGCTTTCGGTACCCAAAAAATAAGTTTTTGGAATGTTTCTCGATAACGGATAAAGATTCTTGAAAACTGGGAAATGGCTCTTCTAGATAAAAGCCTAGGAAATATATCTTTAAAATTTGAGCAATTTTATGCGGTTGCTTATTATTTTGGTTTCGCCATATACCGGATTTTACGTGTACAAGTATGGTGACATCGAATCTGTGTAACTTGGAAACGGATAACGATATCAAGAAAATTTTCAAAGATGTTTGAAAGAGAGATCTTAGGAATGTATCGTAAAAAATTCAGCCATGTACTGTGCATAGCCGTCTTGGAATCCTCGTGTGGGTTTTGGTCCGCTGGTGCCTTCGAAAATATGGTAAAAAATCCATTCAGTTGGTTTTTCCGGGGAGCCGCCCATGTACTAATGGTGCCTCCTTAAGTCCCTTAAGGCCCAGTGAAGACCAAATTAAATGCAGGAAGAACTAAACGATATGCCCATTTGACTAAGCAAGAGCAAATGTGTAATATTCATACTTTGACCCTGTACTGTACGATAATGAGACTTAAGACGATCCTTCTGTTGGGTACACAAATGGTCCCTAGCCCAAGGACTATCCAAAAATACTTGGCCCTATTTTTTTTCACCAACAGAACCAGAAGTATCAGAACCGAAAAATCCCGTTTTTATAAGCGGCGTTTTGGAACACATTAGATACGCATACTGTCGGGTACCTGCCGATCTGCAGGTGTTTCAAACGTCACAGGTTGATGGCAAAAGCTTTGTACGCTACACTGGTACCAGAGGAACGTATTGGAGAAGTCCTAGAGTGGGCCGAGCCGCGGTACTCCAGCACGCGCCGTACTGGCGCTATCTGGAAACGGGGTCGTCTGGAGTACAGACACGTCTGCAGTCGGGGGTGCTGAAAGGCATGCGTGGGGTGCGCTAGCCAGCCGCCTGCTTTGTAGCCTTTATCGTCGAGGGCTGGCGAACTGAGCTGAGCTGAGCAGGGGGCCTCGTCTCCTCACTTCCTAACGCACCGCGCCCGATCGATCCCCTAACCTAACTGCTCGCCGTAAGTTGACACCCCGCGAGCGGCCGCAATCCGTCCTCCGGTAACGTAATGCGTCCTCCCCCAGTCACCGGCTAAAGCCGTGGGGTTGCCGCGTCCCCGCAAACTTCGCGTTCTACACCTTGTTTGATTGTTTGCCTCTTCTATCTTCTTGTAAGCAGTTTCTTCACTTACCATAGCTTAATGGTCAAAATACAAGGAGTTCATAAACTCCCGCCATTATTTAAAAAAAACCATAACTTAGAAACTATTAGAGAGAGAGAATCTTGGTATGTCGTAAAACATTCAGCAGCTCCTTTGTCCTTGTTTGGTTTCAGATTTGTCAGAGCGCATAGCCTATGTCTCCCTGTTCCTTCTTCTATCACGTCATCAGACAACTACTCCCCCTCGTAAAGGACCTCTAAGTACTCTTTCCATCTATCCACTCCCTCCTCTGCATTTAACAGTGAAATTCCCACTGCGCTCTTAATGTTACCACCCTTGTTTCTTAATCGCACTGAAGGCTGTTTTAACTTTTCTGTGTACGGACAATCATTTGTTTTTCGATTTCTTCACATTTTTCATTCAGCCACTTCGCCTTAGCTTCCCCGAACTTCCTATTTATTTAATTCCTAAGTGTCTTGTATTCCTGTATTATTGAATCTTCCTGAACTTTTTGTACTTCTTTCCTTTGTCGATCAACAACAGTATTTCTTCCATTACCCACGGTTTCTTCGCAGTTTTTAAATTTCATGGTGAAACACTCCAGCTGTCATTTATTTTACACATTTCGCTACTAGTTCCGGTCAATGGCCATTATCAAGCATAGCCTTGAACGAATAAATCAAACCAATAGAGGTTATACAGTTTACAGGGAAATACGAGGTTAAATAATATTCCACTTGCTGGCATAAACAGCAGAAAAGTTATACCATAATTTGAACGATAGTAATTTGCTCTTTTAAACTAATGATAGTACGTAAAACATTTTTCGCAATAGCAACTGTTTAAGATAATTTTTGTCAAGAAGCAAGTCCACATTGACAGCTAGTACCACACTGACAGATATAACTACCGCAAACACTCAAGGATACAGTCATAGACAATGCCTTGTCAGAGAGAAAACTATAGCACGTGCTAGCAGTTGCATTATCAATTTACTAAGAGGTACATTATAATCTTTGGTTCCAAGTACACACTGCACATTAATGAGGTAGACCGTAAAATTTAATACAAACAAACGTAATATATCATTGAAATGCGACACTGGCGACCTTTGTAACCTAAAATACATCTTAATTGCCGAAAATAAACCAGCTTAAGCCATAGAAGACCATTTAATGACATCAATACATCAGGTAACGCCACACTGGCGACATTTTGTATATTGCAAAACATCGTAACTGCTGAAAAATAAGTCGACTAGGACAAACTACTGAGTTTCGCAGTTACCTTCCTTGTACTTACGTTTTTCTTTCCAACTTCTGTGATGGTCCTTTTTAGAGATGTTCATTCCTCTTCAGCTGAAATGCCGATTGAGCTACTCATTGTCGCAGTACCTACAGCCTAAGAGAACTTGAACGTAGCCCTTCATTCCTTAGTACTTCCGCTTACCACTTCCTTGTGCAATGATTCTTCCTGACAACAGTCTCTTAAACTTCAGCCCACTCTTCATAATTACTAAATTGTGATCTGATTCTATATCTATTCCTGGTATTCCTTACAATCGAATATCTGATTTTGGAATCTCTGCCTAACCATGATGTAATCTAACTGATATCTTCCCCCATCTCCCGGCCGTTTCCAAGTACAACTCCTCCTCTTGTGATTTTTGAACAGCATTTGCTATTACTAGCTGAAATTTATTGCAGAAAATTAGTATTTCTTCTCCCTGATTCCTACTACCAAGCCCATATTCTACCGTAACTCTCCCATACTCTTTCCCCTACAACCACATTCTAGTCACCCAAAGATTTTCGTCACCCTTTACGTACGGAATTACTTGTTCAGTAACCTCACATACTTTCTCTATCTCTTCAGCTGCTGCTTGCGACGTTGCCATGTATACCTGAAATATTGTTATCGGTGCTGGTTTTCTGTTGATTCTGATGCGAACAACCCTATGGCTGAACTGTTCACTGTCACTCACACTCTGCCCTACCTTCCTATTCATAAAGAATCCTATTCCCATTGTACCATTTTCTGCTCCTTTTGATATTACCCTATATTCATCTCACCAGAAATCTTTGTCTTCTTTTCAGTTTACTTCACTTACCCCTACTATATTCACACTGAGCCTTAGCGTTTCTCTTCTCAGATTTTCTAGCTTCCACATCACATTCAAACGTCTGACACTCCACGCCCTGGCTCGTAGAAAGTTATCCTTTCGTTGGTTATTCAACCTTTTTCTAATGGTCATCTCCCCCTTGGCAGTCATCCTCCGGAGATCCGAATGTGGGACTAGTCCTGACACCATCATGACACTTTTTATATTGGAGGACACATGTCCTGTCGGTACACATTACGTGTCTTTGGTCCATCGCCTTCTGCATCCTCAAGCCGTTGACCATTGTTGATTCTCTCTCCTTTCAGGGGCAGTTTCACACCTCAAGAGGAAGAGTATTTCCCTCCTCCACCTTCCTTGGCAAGGCCGTTAGCAGAATGAGGGTGATTTCTTATGGTCGAAGTCTTCCACCATCATTGCTGCTGATTTTTATTCAAAATTTAATCAGTGGCTGGGTACGAATCTGGGACCGAGAACGGTTTGCCTACAAAGTGCAAACGGTGCAAGCACTTGTAATACCCACGCCTATATATTTTATTCAGGATCATATTCGCGACAGCGTTGTGTGTAGAGTGAAAATGAACATTCTCGTAACATTAATAAAAAGGACTTCATCTATAGTAAAAAAATAAATAATTATTGTCAATGACATAATTTAATCTTCTGTATGAAATTATATCTCAGACAATACCCCTAGAAAAAGATAGCGACAATCCCCATCTTTTCTTATCTATGATCCTTCTAGAATAACGCTTCTTCTTGTTCGAACTGTTGTAGCCTACTGATCGGATGTGATTGATGTCTCGTAACACAGAGGACTGTAAAAAACTGTATTCTGTCGTTAATTAATATTTGGAAAAAAGAGTTTCTGTTTCATTTGGACTTTCATTTCACTACGATTCTCGTCCTATATAAATGTTAAGTTTTCTGGTAAGCTACAATGGAGCGTAGCCACTAGCGCTACTGGTCTACAGCGCGGTTTATTGGTAAATGCTGAACAATAAGCGATTAACACTGAGAAATACTGTTAAATGTTAATGCGTATAGTGCAGGTACAGAAAAGATTTAATATATATATTATCTGTTAGTAGTAAAACAGTGCCTGAAGGAGAATGGATAAGTGATTTGAAACATCCTCTTTGAACAATTATACATGACTGTGTTTAAACTGACACACAATATTTTTAGCGCAACGCAATCTGATTTTCAAAAATCTCTACAAAAGAATGGCCCTGACTAACATTAACCTATACGTTTCACAAATCACTTACCTCACAAAAATCTTCGTTACTCAAGCTACAGCAATACAGCGAGCGCCACTACTGCCAGCTAAATAAAAGATTCAAACTACCGAAGGCACTAACTACTAATAGGCATAGTTAGCAAATGAAAAATTTTGATAGAGAACAAACAATGTATTTACCTCAATAGTGTTCAAAAGTCATAATATATATAGCAGTTCATGACATCCAGTCTTACAAATTTCAAAACTCCGCCATCTCTCTCCCCACATCCACCACTGCTGGCGGCTCACCTCCAACTGCGCAACGCTACGCGCTGTTAACAGCCAACTGCCCAACACTACAATGGCAGACAACAATGCAAACTAGCCACAGGCTGCACACAGCACAGCCAGTGATTTTCATACAGAGCACTACGTTGCGTTACCAATAAGAAAACCTAAACAGCCTACTTACAGATTGTCTTATGTTAGCCGCCATCTTAGTGAAATATTGTAGCGGCAGTTTTGTATTCAATATTTGTACAGACATAAATCTTGATGGTAATTATTGCTACAATAATTGTGTATTGGTGGCCCAGAACCCAGTCAGAGGTAATAAGTTCCACTTAGATTGTGAATAATTTTTAAATATAGTGAATTTACGTATATGCAAACAATATCTTACGCGATAAAAAATGTTCTCTGCTGATGTATGAAGCCTGCTTATTTCGTATAAATTTTTATGAAATACTTTGACAGGAAACAATACATTAGTGTTCTGTGCGTGTGGTATTGTGTAACAAAACTGTTCATTTTGCTTAAAGATAAGTGTTGCACCCTCGAATAACAATAGCAGTAGATAGACGATGTGCAACTGGTAATGAGATTATTATGCAACAGCACTGACGATTGCTAAAAGTTGTTACTCATGTATAGTTGTTTGCTGGTTGTAGATGATCACTTTTGTGCATGAACTTAGTGCCATTTACACTACTTGACAGACAACATTGCCACATGTTCCCAGATGGAGATTTCTTTAACAAAATAACGATCATTAGCAGGGAAAAGCAGTGATAAAATAAAATCTCATGTTTCGCTAATAATAAGTAACTGGTTTTGTTGTAGTCTTGCTGAAATTGCACAATACCGATACTACGACACGCCACACACCGCAGACAAACGACCGTTCCCTGCGGTATGCATTTGCGTGTGTCATTCTGGCCTCCGTAGCTTTTAACAATGGTTATCTGAAAGACTTTCAGCAGCGTTCAACATTTCTGAACATGCGAATCGCCACAAAATGAGAATTTTGTGCTCTAAATACCCAAACAACACACATGAACATATTCTTGATATCACGAAGCTTGGTTGCTGGTGTGGCGTAATGCACGAAAGGCCGATTTTTCTTCGCAGAGAAAACGATAATAGGAAATGCTTACCTAGACTTGAAGAAATAGTTCCTACTCTAGTTCAGAGACCGAAGAGCTGCAGCGGTTCATCATCTTCTAGCTTGGTGGCGCATCCTCACATTGGAATTTGAATTTCCTGAGAGATGGATGGCTTCTGATGGTGCATCACATGGACCTTGCGTTCTTTTGATGTCACGCCATTGAGTTCACTTTTTCGTTGGATTTCCCCGATGACGAAGTGTACACAACACATCAGTCAATGAGATTCCTACCCATCGTGCGCGAATCAATGAAGCAATCTGAAGTGTTGATGTTGCAATGCTGACTCGTACATGGGCAGAACTCGCATATCGGCTTGACATTCTATGAGAGATAAATGGAGGACACTTTGGAAATCAGGCAGAACAAAAAAAAAATTGGGGTGCTGCTAATCATTTTGTCAGCTAATGACAGTTCAACGTCTACGAAGAACTTGAGTAGTGTGGCAATGTCGGCACGAGCCAACCTTGACTCTGAACTAGAGGTCATTCCGGGAAGTTTCATGCAGTTGCCCTTGTTATGTCATCATCATCATCACTCCTTACTTGCAAGGCCATACAAGGAATAATGACACTTGCATCATCGCTTTCGATCACATGCCAAGGCCATGGAGGGGGGAGGGGAAGGGAGGGAACCCATACATGCTACGCGTTCGCGCTCAGCAGCCAATGGTGTGCAATTAACATGCATGTTGTCGGCATGTAGCGCCCCCACCCCCCTCTAATGCATAACCAATGGCGTGCACGCTGTCATATGCTGTCCAGCATTCAGCGCACCCTGCGCGGTGCCATATTACAGCTCAGACGATTGCGTGTATTATATTTCGCTGACAACAGCATCAGCGCTTTCTTATCATTCCGGCACCCCAGACACCACGTGCCCACCCCCACGGTCCGCTCGTGCGACTCTCGCACAAGCACGCTCCGCGGGCCTGCCCTTTGGCGTCATTGCCGATGGCATGCAAGTTAAGGGCCTCCCACTGCTTCCGAACAATATGCTCTGCTTTCTAGATCACCGCTCAGATATTTGTTACAGCTACAAATTAAGTTATTATTGTCCAAATATAATCGAATGATCTTATGATTAAGCACACACCAATGCACCATAAGGGCAATGTCCGTAAGTAATTTGACGCTCAAAAGTACCTGCAGTATTTATCAGCCATGTGCTATTTCCTGTCCATTCGAGAGCTCTGCTCTGTAGTGAGAAGCAGAGTAAGATCCTCTGCAGTATAAAATAATGACATCATACAGGTAAGAAACGAGCCTACTACACATTTGACTACCTGGACCACCGTAGATTTGTTTAGGAATTTTTGACAGGGTAGAGAATACGGAAAACAATTGTTCTTGTTCAAAATCGTATATGCATTTACACACAGAAAACAACCTTTTCTTTATTTGTGCTTGGTGTAGCTGTAATAACGTTTACGTACAGCATGACACAGAAGCAGCAATCTCTGTTGATCCATCATGGATACGGGTCAGGGGGTTGTAAGGATACTGACCAAAGAAAAATCACGAAACAGCACGAAACATAAGTTGCTATTTTCTTTACACAACCAGTTTCGGCATCTCATTAATGCCACCTGCAGTAGTTGTCAAGTCTTCGAAGTACACACTCCACAAAAAAATTCACGGAATCCAGGTACTGATGGCTCCGGTTACGCATGCATTGACATGTCTCATTCTACATACAGAGAGTGCATAGGAGCCTGAAGATGACATTAATATGCCAAAACTGGTCGTTTAAATAAAATAACATACGGCTGTTTGGTGATTTTTCTTTGGTAAACAGAAGCAGCAATGTCGAATCGCTTTTGTGGCAGTCTGCGAGAAACGAACGCTACTATACATTCAGCTACCTACGCCATTGTAAATATATTTGTTTATGAATTTAACATGACGCAAGAACTTTACTTGCAGTTCGTGTGTATTGGGATTGAACACCACAGCATTCGGAATCCAAATGAAGAGTACAGTAGAATCTTATAGCCGGGAACAGAATGAATCGTGTGTGGGACCTTAGGCAAGACTCCGCAAGTGTATTAATTTACATACTATATTTTCAAGTTCATCGCTGTGAGACACGGTGTCAAGGAAAAGCTACCGTTCATCCTACATGGATATGACAATGTGACGGCAAGGTGCATTATTATTAGTGTATACCATCAACACGAAGCAGCCTCCTATGTGAGAAGCAAAGCCTAAACAAAACTGGTTGTAAATATTACATGGTCTGGTACTTCAACACTGCAGTACGCGCGCGTGTTTGTGTGTGTGTGTGTGTGTGTGTGTGTGTGTGTGTGTGAGAGAGAGAGAGAGAGAGAGAGAGAGAGAGAGAGAGAGAGAGAGAGAGAGAGAGAGAGAGACGACATGACATTACCGGTTTGCGTAGACTTAGGTTTTAGATTAGATTAGATTAATTATTCATTCCATAGACCCACAAAAGAGGGGATCCTCCTCCTGGGTGTGAAACATGTCAGATAAACACATTACAAAAACATAATTAGAAAAACTTGAATTTCATTAATTTTAATGATCCTCAGTCAATAACCAGTAAAATTATGTACATGGATTAAAATTAAACTTCTAATATTTACAGGTTTAATACTTACATCTTCTTTCATTAAATCCATCATTCACACAGTAGCTAGTTACTTGGCTGTTACAACCAAGTTTTCTCAAAAATTAAAGTATAATAAATTTTCATTAAAATCGTCTACTGCACTTGTTGAGAAATTCATGGATGGAATAGAAGGAGCTGGCCCCGAAAATTTTTTTTAAATTACGTTTAAATTGTGCCTTGTCTGAAACTAAACTCTTAATGGTTGCTGGTAACTTATTGAAAATATGCGTTGCTGAATACTGGACTCCTTTCTGGGCAAGAGTAAGTGATTTTAAATCTTTATATATATTGTTCTTATACCTAGTACAGATAGTGTGTACTAAGCAGTTAGTTGGAAAAAGATATGTATTATTTACAACAAACTTCATTAAGGAATAAATATACTGAGAAGCTGTGGTTAGTATGCCCAATTCTTTGAATAAGTTTCGACATGTTCTTGGATTTACACTATCACATTACTCTTATTATACGCTTCTGTACTCTAAAAATTTTTTCTCGGTTTGTGGAGTTACCCCAAAATATGATACCATATGACATAATGGAGTGAAAATAAGCAAAATATGCCAGTTTTTTTATATTTATATCTCCTATGTCTGATATCATTCGCATTGCAAACACAGACTTGTTAGGCGGTTTAGCAGTTCGTAAGTATGTCGCTCCCAACTGAATTTATTATCAAGTTGTTATCCCAAGAATTTTACACTGTCGACCTCTCCTGTTTCCATGTCGTCATATTTTATACACACACTAGAAGGAAATCTCCTGGAAGTTCTTAACTGCATATAGAGGGTCTTTCCAAAGTTTAATGACAGTGAATTGGCTATGAACCACTTACTAATGTCAGTAAAAACTTGATTAGCTGCCCTTTCTAAATTTATATTTGATTTACTATTTATTGCAATGTTTGTATCATCTGCAAATAAGACAAACTTGGCATCTGGTAACGTAATAGATGACAGGTCATTGATATACACAAGAAAAAGTAGTGGACCTAGTATCGAACCTTGGGGAGCACCACATGTAATTTCATCCCAGTCAGATGATGTTTGATTCCCTACTGATGAAGTGTTATGTAATGACACCCTTTGTTTTCTATTAGTAAGATATGTCTGAAACCACTTTGCAGCACTACCAGTGATGCTGTAATATTTTAATTTACGATGATTTTGACGTCATGACACACAGAGATAAATAACGCGAATACAGCAGCGATACCGGTGGGGGTTTGCTAGTAATTCCGTAAGAGCAGTGTAGCGACCCACCCATGGATTTAGCCTACAGAAATTCTTGCCAGCGCTGTAACTGCCGGTTGCTAGTGGTTAAACCCCTTACGACAGGGAACTGTTGCAATATGTTTCAATAACAACTTCTGTGAGACTAAGGCATGCACAACTGCGTTTTAAGCGAGTGCGAGCTGGTCTCTCCATTAGGATGGTCGGCAACCGTTACTCGCACTTCTTTTGTTTCTGCTGCCTGACACGGTACGCACTCATGCGCACAGATACCACTGCCACCACACGGCAGTCGGTCAACACTCTTCAGTTTAGTAATATGCAAGGTACTCCATCTCCTGACGTAATGTACCATAATTGTAACTGACTACCACAATAACATCACTTTGAGACTGATCCCTTAAAAAAGGGGGCTGTAATAACTGCGAGGTGTGGTACTTCAGCACCGCAGTGTGTGTGAGTGTGATGTCGTGACATTGCTGGTTTGCAGAGATTTCATAACAGAGTGTTGAAAAGAAAGATAAAAGTCATCGTGTATGTACCTTGAATAATAACTGCCCGCAGATGCTTTTGGACTATATGTCCACTGTTCTAACTCAGTATTCAGGAATTTGGTATAACAAATTAATTTCGCTCTACAGTTCAACAATATTCAGAGCACACCACCTACTACTGTAATGCAGCTTAATTTAAGCCGATATGCACAATGCAACAAATACACTATCACATCTATTCACACTCATTGATGTGAAGACAGCTACGACATGTGCTCTAAGTTGTAGTAAAAGAGATACGTGTGTTGCAGATGTGGAAATGATTGGTGACGTAACACAAGAAGATATTTCCTAGTAAATATGGTTATTTATCATTTATTGAAAAAGAAATTACAATCAACAAAAAAATTACACAGTGCTATTGGATTCACTTCTTTTCCACACCTTTTTTCCATATCTTGTCGAAAAAAATTAGAATTACGTACGTTCCATGCACCATCTTTGAACATATCATTACTGAAACTCAATGTTATGGGAGTTTTTGGCACAATGTAATGTTGTCCTTCAAGTGAGCTTTCATCTAAAAATCTGGACCATCCATTTAGGTAGCTGAACATATGGTAGAACTCGTTTCTCGCAGAAAGCCTTAAAAGCGATTCGACGTTGCTGCTTCCGTATCATACCATGTCAACGCGTTACAGCTAGACCAAGCACAAATGATGAAAGGAATGTTTTCTGTGTGTAAATGTATGTCTGATTTACGATAGCCTTGGTTAGTAGCCGTCAAACTTCATTGCTCAAGGGTCGATACCTACACTTTGAGGAGGCATCTCGGGCCGCATATGTACCTATCTTATTATCAATAATTGGTAACCTACATAAATTAGTATGTTACGAGCACCCAATAGTGATTGAAATACACTACTGGCCATTAAAATTGCTACACCAAGAAGAAATGCAGATGATAAACGGGTATTCATTGGACAAATATATTATACTAGAACTGACATGTGATTACATTTTCACGCAATTTGGGTGCACAGATCCTGAGAAATCAGTACCCGGAACAACCACCTCTGCCCGGGCATTGAGTCAAACAGAGCTTGGATGGCGTATACAGGTACAACTCCCCATGCAGCTTCAACATGATACCACACTTCATCAAGAGTAGTGACTGGCGTATTGTGACGAGCCAGTTGCTCGGCCACCATTGACCAGACGTTTTCAATTGGTGAGAGATCTGGAGCATGTGCTGGCCAGGGCAGCAGTTGAACATTTTCTGTATCCAGATTAGAGATGGGGGATCCGCTCCTGAACTAATTCATAGAGTTGAATCTTTCAAAGGAGTGAACAATCAGTGATTCAGAAAAAAAGAACGGTAGCTCCAAACGTTTCCCACAGCAGAGAGTGAGAGTGAGAGTGAGAGTGAGAGTGAGAGAGAGAGAGAGAGAGAGAGAGAGAGTCGGAGCAGATGAGCGGGGCCTCTGCTGGTCAGAGCACAGTGCACGCCACACAACACAGCCAGCGCCCGCCTCTGCCCTGCTTCTGCCTTGGCTGCGTGCATTGTGCAGTGCCCCATTGGATTTTGTTTCACACATGCCGTGCCCTCTCTGTGCTTCCTCTGCCGCGTGCAGTGTCTGGCGCACCTGAACTCCGTCGGCGATCGTTTCAGTCGCACGTCCTGCCCTCTGGGCAGTTGATGCGAGCAACAGGACAGAACCTCCTAGCGGAGAACGTAAGAACTACTTGCAACAACCTGCTCGCAAGAGAGCGGACGATTTGTCTCCGAGCGGGTGAGTGGTGGCCGTTCACCGCTCCCCCCACCCTCGGAACTCGCCCGCTCAACGCTCACCCCACCGTTCTCGACTCTAGCCAGAGCGTTGAGCAAAGCAACTCAGGTGTCACTCTGGTCTCTGGGGTCTTAGCTCGCGCAGTAATACAGCTCGCGGCTGGACCTGCTTGACTCAGCGCCTCTGCATCGGAGTTCCTCTCTACTGGATATTGTTCTTCGTAGTAATACCGCTATGTATATTACATTATTATCTTATGAATACATCATTTGTTTTTATTTTATTTTTATTTGTTTAAACTGATCAGATTAGGTTCTTGACGGCTCCTCTTACTATAGGATTTTTTATTATGGTCACTCGAATTTAATTACGAGCGAACCGATAAACGTATAGCAAAAGTGATACACCAATATTTTCCTTGTTTTATTCTGCGGAAGGCTATATGCAGCACTTTGGTCTTACAGTCAAATTTATATATTTTTTTCTTATTTTCCTACGGATTTTGCGATTTTAGGCGTCTTCGGAAGGAAATGTTCACTTTAAAAATATATGGCTTGCGATGTATTTGTACGAGGTTAATGAAATTTTAATACATTATAACCAAAGATATTGTTAATGTAAATCTCAAGTTACAACATTTTCCGATCACCCAAAAATCCACGATAGTGCAAAATAAATCAATAATCAAAAACTTTGTCATATGGTGGAAATTTCAATAAACAATACAAAATTCTTACTCATTATCTGTGTTACTTCAAAATAGGATCAAATAAGATCAAAATACAGGTATAGTACTGGAATAAACCAAGTTTAAAGGGCAATGTGCCTTCCATTTATTTTCTGTTGTGAATGAGTGGTGAGTCATGAAAAAGAGCTAGTTCATTTCAGGGAGTGAACAGTTCTGATCCGATCTCTGAAAAGAACAGTTTTGCCCATCTCTAATCCAGATAGGCCCGTACAGGGCCTGCAACATGCGGTCGCGCATTATCCTGCGGAAATGTAGAGTTTCGCAGGGATAGAATGAAGGTTAGAGCCACGGGTCGTAACACATCTGAAATTTAACGTCCACTGCTCAAAGTGCCGTCAATGCGAACAAGAGGTGACCGAGACGTGTAACCAATGGCAGCCCATACCATCACGCCGGGTGATACGCCAGTATGGCGATGACGAATACACGCTTCCAATGTGCGTTCACCGAGACGTCGCCAAACATGGATGCGACCATCACGATGCTGTAAACAGAACATGGATTCATCCCGAAAAATGACGTTTTGCCATTCGTGCACCCATGTTCGTCGTTGAGTAGACCATCGCAGGCGCTCCTGTCTGTGATGCAGCGTCAAGGGTAACCGCAACCATGGTCTTCGAGCTGATAGTCATGCTGTGGCAAACGTCGTCGAACTGTTCGTGCAGATGGTTGTTGTTTCGCAAAAGTCCCCATCTGTTGACTAAGGGATTGAGACATGGCTGCACTATCCGTTACAGCCATGCGGATAAGATGCCTGTCATCTCGACCGCTAGTGATCCGAGGCCGTTGGGATCGAGCACGGCGTTCCGTATTACCTTCCTGAACCCACCGATTCCACATTCTGCTAACAGTCATTGGATCTCGACCAACGTGAGCAGCAATGTCGCGATACGATAAACCGCAATCGCGATAGGCTACAATCTAACCTTTATCAAAGTCGGAAACGGGATGGTACGCATTTCTCCTCCTTACACGAGGCATCACAACAACGTTTCACCAGGCAACGCCAGTCAACTGCTATTTGTGTGTGAGAAATCGGTTGGAAACTTTCCTCACATCAGCACGTCGTAGGTGTCGCCACCGGCGCCAAGCTTGTGTGAATGTTCTGAAAAGCTAATCATTTGTATATCACAGCATCTTTTTCCTGTCGATTAAATTTCGCGTCTGTAGCATGTCATCTTTGTGATGTAGCAATGTTAATGGCCAGTAGTGTATGAATTTATGACAAACGAATGTCTTCGAGCGTCAGGTGTGCTGCGTTTATTCGTAACGTACTCACGGTCTGCAGTGGAAGATATTGTGTGTCCTACACAGTACTGATTGTTAAAAGTCGGCACTGCTCGAAACACTTCATGTCAACTATTCTCTGTTCCTGATTGCTACCACACTCAGTGACGCAAAGTTGTGATATTATAATTGCCTGATGACGTGTTTTTGTGTTGTCTGTGTGAGCAGATGATAACTGATTAGTAACAGCATTTGCACTTATATTTAACACGTACAAGACGCGCTGGTAAATGTGTTTCTCGTCCCGCGTGTTCATACTTTACTTGATCCAGCAGAGGTGCTTTTCGCGTTTCTCGTTGCGGGACGGCGGTCGTATTCAAACGCTTCAGGCTACTATTTTAACACACTGACGTTTACTAAAATAGCCACCAATTATGCGATATCTCATTTGCTCAGAAAGCACTCTCTTTGAAAGGTCATAGAAAATAATTGTATTCACTGCTGTTCACTGCGCCTGTCCGATAGGTAATACACTATACGCTATTGTTTTGCTGGTAGCACGCCTGGAAGGCACTTACGGCTGAACTACCTGCCGTTCAATCTCATTTGTCGTCCGCGGAGAATCGTGTTAGGGGTGGCATTTGGCGGAGAATCGTGTTACGGGCGGCACAGCTAAAGACCATACATGGATATCCACCATTTTGAAAGTAAAGGGTCGAATATAAATCTGTACCTCAATGCGAGAGTGCACTGTGATCAAACCCATTAGTGCAAAGGGCTGCCAGAGATAATGAGCGGACACTTTGACCGGACGTCAAAGACAAGGGCATTTATTGTATTTGCAACTTCTTGTTGAATTAAATTCATACCGGTTCATACTAATCATTAAGTTACTTTCTTTTACTTCCACCAGGCTCCTCTTCAATAATCTACTCGCTGTTACAGTTTCGTGATGGAAGATGTACAGGACTCTTGACATTTGTTCATCTTGACGATCAGTTGCGTCAAATAACAAAATCCCTGAATTCGTCAATATTGCAGTATCTAGAGTGCTTCTGTAACGTTAGCGCTGACTGTTTGTACACTGACGGAAACAAAAATCACAGCACCAAAAAGTAATTAACGTAGAGTAATGAAATTTCGGGAATATATGTGTCTAGGTAACATATTTAGGCAATTAACATTGCAAGATCACATGTCAATGTAAGCCCGAGATAAGTCATTGCAAATGTGAATGCTGATACATTAATAAATGATGTAACCGCCAGAATGTTGAATGCAGGCATGCAAAAGTGCGTGCATTGCATTGTACAGGTGATGGATGTCAGTTTGTGGGATGGAGTTCCATGCCTGCGGCACTTGGTCAATACAGGAACGGTTAATGCTGTTTGTGGAAGACCTCTGGGTTGGGGTCAAGCCATAAAAGAATTCAAAGAATACTGTACATCCCACAGCACTGGTCAGAGACTACCAGCAGAAGGACTAGGGAACCAGCGTTAACACCACGACACAAATGGCTACGTTTGGAGTAGTATCGCGAACTAGAGGTAGGTCTCAGTCTTACGATGTTTTGGAGAAGCCAAGCGGTGTCGATCCTGGTTTCATAATGGGGGAGCCATCATGTATGACCTCATGGCATGGCTGGTAGAATTTGAGGAAACTGGTATGGCACAACAGTACGTCATGGACATCCTGCATCCTCTTGTCATATATCCCAGTCAACAGTATCGTTGTACCATTTTTCAACAGGATAATGCTCGTCCACAAATGGCATGTGTCTCTAAGTACTGTCTGCATGATGTTGAGGTACTCCCATGCCTAAAAGATCCTCATATCTGTCCTTCATACAACATGTGTGGGACGAGCCCTGACGTCAACTCCGTCCCAGTGTCAGTGTCCAGGATATCGAGGGCCAGCTAGCCTCAGTGACACCCTTCACAATCGAATCAGTGCATGCACCCAGGACAGAGAGAGTGCAATGCCATATTGATAGGTAGGGTCATCCTGTCAGTCCTTTGTACACTGGAGAGCCAAAAAAAACTGGTGCACTTGCCTAATATCGTGTAGGGTCCCCCGCGAGCTCGCTGAAGTGCCGCAACACGACATGGCATGGACTCGACTAACGTTTGCAGTAGTGATGGAGGGAACTGACACCATGAATCCTGCAGGGTGTCCATAAATCCGTAAGACTCCGAGGGGGTGGAGATCTCTTCTGAAACGCACATTGCAAGGCATCCCAGATATGCTCAATAATGAAACTTCCTGGCAGATTAAAACTGTGTGCCCGACCGAGACTCGGACTCGGGACCTTTGCCTTTCGCATGCAAGTGCTCTAGCAACTGAGCTACCGAAGCACGACTCACGCCCGGTACTCACAGCTTTACATGTGCCAGTATCTCGTCTCCTACCTTCCAACTTTACAGAAGCTCTCCTGCGAAACTTGTAGAACTAGCACTCCTGAAAGAAAGGATATAGCGGAGATGTAAAGCTGTGGGTACGGGGCGTGAGTCGTGCTTCGGTAGCTCAGATGGTAGAGCACTTGCCCGCGAAAGGCAAAGGTCCCGAGTTCGAGTCTCGGTTGGGCACACACTTTTAATCTGCCAGGAAGTTTCATATCAGCGTACACTCCGCTGCAGAGTGAAAATCTCATTCTGGAAACATCCCCCAAGCTGTGGCTAAGCCATGTCTCTGCTACATCCTTTCTTTCAGGAGTGCTAGTTCTGCAAGTTTCGCAGGAGAGCTTCTGTAAAGTTTGGAAGGTAGGAGACGAGATACTGGCAGATGTAAAGCTGTGAATACCGGGCGTGAGTCGTGCTTCGGTAGCTGTTGGTAGAGCACTTGCCCGCGAAAGGCAAAGGTCCCGAGTTCGAGTCTCGGTCGGGCACACAGTTTTAATCTGCCAGGAAGTTTCATATCAGCGCACACTCCGCTGCCGAGTGAAAATCTCATTCTGGATGCTCAATAATGTTCATTTCAGGGGAGCTTGGTGGCCAGTGGAAGCTTTTAAACTCATAAAAGTGTTCCTGGAGCCACTCTGTAGCAATTATGGACGTATGGGGTATGTCCTGCTGGAATTGCACAATGGACATGATTGGACCAAGGTGACCAGACAGGACGCTTACGTACGTATCACCTGTCAGAGTCGTATCTAGACGTATCATGGGTGCGTGTCTTCCAACTGCGCACGCCTCACACCATTACAGAGCCTCCACCGCCTTGAATAGTCCCCTGCTGACATGCAGCGTCCATGTTTTCATGAGGTCGTCTCCATACTCGTACACGTCCATCTGTTCGATACAATATGGAACGAGACTCGTCCGACTAGGCAACATGTTTCCACTCACCAACAGTCCAATTTCGGCGTTGACGGGTCAAGACGAGGCGTAAAGCTTTGTCTCTTGCAGTCACCAATAGTACACGAGTGGGACTTCGGCTCCGAAACCCCATATCAATGATGTTACGTTGAATGGTTCGCACCTGACACTTGCTGATGGCCCAGTATTCAAATCTGTAGCAATTTGCGGAAGGGCTGCACTTTGTCACGTTGAACGATTATTTTCAGACGTCGTTGGTCCCGTTCTTGCAGGATCTTTTTCCGGCCGCAGCGATGTTGGAGATTTGATGTTTTACCGGATTGCTGACCTTCACGGTACACTCGTCAAATGGTCATGCGGGAAAATCCTTACTTCATCGCTACATCGGAGATGTTGTGTCGCTGTCTATAACAACACGTGAAAACTCAGTTAAATCTTGATAACCTGCCATTGTAGCTGCAGTAACCGCTCTAACAACTGCGCCAGACACTTGCTGTCTTGTATAGGCGTTGCCGACCACAGCGCCGTGTTCTGCCTATTTACATATCTCTGTATTTCAATACGCATGACTGTACCAGTTTCTTTGTCGCTTTAATGTAGGTTCTAATCAATCACATTGCTGTACAGATGCTTAATATCTGGAGGGTCAGCACCCAACTTCACAGCTGCGCTTCGAAGATGCCTGATACACAGCGGACAGCTTTCCTGAAGACAGACGGCTATGCTCCGACAGTCCAGCTGCAGGCAACCAAAGTGCCGTTAAAGGCTGTGGGCTGCAAAGACCTACTCTCTTCCGCAAGACACTTGATCGAAAACAGGCCCGGCTCTATCCAAGTACCGAGTGGTATTTAGGGCAGCGGTTGGTCCAGAACAGACGAGTTTCTCTCCGAGTGAGTTTGCCGGGGGCAGGATGCCGATTCCGCAAGGATTCCATCATTCGGGATTCTTACTCGAGAGGCACCTCTAGGACGTGGCGGCTATTCGCGTCTAACTTCCGACCCTATGAGCTCCAAGCTGTGGACTCCTCGCCAGAGAAGACAGAGACTCTGTCATCGTGGTAGACTTGTGGACTTGTAAATTTATTCCCGTTTAACTTTCAAATGGCTGCACTTCGAATATAGACAGTTTTGCTCCCTACTGGACTACAACTTTGTTCATTCGGTTTGTACTTTAACACTGGGCGTCCTACGGGACGTCTGCTTTTATAAAGTACGTATTTAATGAAATTAGACACAGCGATAATTGCCCTGCCTTCAGCTGCCAGAAGTATTACATAGTGTTCTACTTAAAAATGTGACTTATTTTATGTTCTGTTATAGTCCACGTCAGAGTATACGTGCTATTAATCTTTCATAAATAAACCTGTTCAATCATTGCTACCTGGATATTTTTTGTGTCGTCGTTGGTGGGCATAGCACATATAACGTCACATATTCTCTCAGATTCATTTCGCTTCTCCGTCCCCTTATGGGTGCATGCATTTGTTTGGTTGGTTGGTTTGGGGAAGGAGACCAGACAGCGTGGTCATCGGTCTCATCGGATTAGGGAAGGATGGGGAAGGAAGTCGGCCGTGCCCTTTCAGAGGAACCATCCCGGCATTTGCCTGGAGTGATTTAGGGAAATCACGGAAAACCTAAATCAGGATGGCCGGACGCGGGATTGAACCGTCGTCCACCCGAATGCGAGTGGAGTGTCTAACCACTTCGCCACCTCGCTCGGTGCATTTGTTTGTCAGGCAGTATATGTAGTGGCATGCCAAGTCTGTTCACTATTAATCTTGTACTAAGATATTACCTATCTGTGTCACTGCCAGCCGCGGTGGTCTCGCGGTTCTAGGCGCTCAGTCCGGAGCCGCGTGACTGCTACGGTCGCAGGTTCGAATCCTGCCTCGGGCATGGATGTGTGTGATGTCCTTAGGTTAGTTAGGTTTAAGTAGTTCTAAGTTCTAGGGGACTGATGACCTAAGATGTTAAGTCCCATAGTGCTCAGAGCCATTTGAACCATTTTTTTTTATCTGTGTCACTGGTTACAGGCATTAGATAGCATTTTCCAACATTAACGATTTTCTGTCCTATTCCATTAGTGTACTGAGCGAGAGAAAATGCCCCCGCACGGCTCTGCACGTGCCCTCATCCCACGTACGATGTTCTCACGATCCCTGCGCGATATGTACGGTGGAGGTACCCGACTGAACTCACGATCTTCATCGAATACTGGTTCTCTAAATTTGCCCAGCAGATTTTTGTGAGGAATACATCGTCTTTCTTTCAAGGATTCACACTGAAGTCAGCCGAGCATGTCTTTTGCGTGAGGAGCTATCCTGACCTTTCACGATCCTAACAACACGTCTCTTAATTAATGCGAGGTCTGTTATCGTGCCTACTTGATAACCATAACAAACACTGTAAAAATACAGTAGAACTACATGAAATGTATTCGCAATTGCGAATATGGACTACGATCAGCTGTATAATGGAATGACGACAATGGACATTTTTGTCGGACTGGTAATCGAACCCGGATTCCCGCTTAACGCAAGCGGTCGACTTTCCATTCGGCTATCCATGCACGACTCTCAACCAGACCCAAACTTCAATGTGTCGTCAGCCATGTGTCCACAACCTGTACTCGTTCATCCATTATGTATATTCCCCTGCAGCTTGAAAGTCGCTTGCCTGGTATCGGCGGATAAATACGTTACTGCAGGGTCTGTGTTACTCTGAACTACGATGAAGATACACGCATACACGTCCGCAGGAACAGGCACTACAGCAGTTATGATATACGTGAAATGTATTCGGATAAATGATAACTAATTGAAACCCTCAGCTGTCGACAGGTGTTGTTGATATACCTCGATGGGGACAGGTGAAAATGTGTGCCCCGACCGGGACTCGAACCCGGGATCTCCTGCTTACATGGCAGACGCTCTATCCATCTGAGCCACCGAGGACACAGATGAGTAGCACGACTGCAGGGACTTATCCCTTGCATGCTTCCCGTGAGACCCACATTCCCAACTGTCCACAATCTACACACGTAATGTTCCTAATAGATATTTGCTCATCCACTCATTACTCGCGCCAACAAAGGTGACGATTACCGTAAGAGCTTGGGCAGCCTGTGCGCATTCGCACAGACGAAGGTCAATGGCCGGGTAGCCATTTAAGTATTTATGAAGATAGTAACTGTTCTCGAAAGAAGATATCATTGATGACTGTGCAGCTTCTTTAGAATAAATGATACACTACTGGCCATTAAAATTGCTACACTAAGAAGAAATGCAGATGATAAACGGGTATTCACAGGTTCAAATATATTGTACTAGAACTGACATGTGATTATACTTTCACGTAGTTTGGGTGCATAGATCCTGAGAAATCAGTACCCAAAACAACCACCTCGGGCCGTAATAACGGCCTTGATACGCCTGGGCATTGAGTCAAACAGAGCTTGGATGGCGCGTACAGGTACAGCTGCCCATGCAGCTTCAACACGATACCACAGTTCAACAAGAGTAGTGACACGCGTATGGTGACGAGCCAGTTGCTCGGCCAGCATCGACCAGACGTTTTCAGTTGGTAAGAGATCTGGAAAATGTGCTGGCCAGGGCAGCAGTCGAACATTTTCTGTAACCAGAAAGGCCCGTACAGGAGCTGCAACATGCGATCGTGCATTATCCTGCTGAAATGTAGGGTTTCGCAGGGATCGAATGAAGGTTATAGCCATGGGTCGTAACACATCTGAAATGTAACGTTCACTGTTCAAAGTGCCGTCAATGCGAACAAGAGGTGACCGAGACGTGTAACCAATGGCACCCCATACCATCACGCCGGGTGATACGCCAGTATGGCGATGACGATTACACGCTTCCAATGTGCGTTCACCGCGATGTCGCCAAACACGGATGCGGCATAATGATGCTCTAAAGAGAACCTGGATTCATCCGAAAAATTGACGTTTTGCCATTCGTGCACCCAGGTTCGTCGTTGAGTAGACCATCGCAGGCGCTCCTGTCTGTGATGCAGCGTCAAGGGTAACCGCAGCCATGATCTCCGAGCTGATAGTCCATGCTGCTGCAAACGTCGTCGAACTGTTCGTGCAGATGGTTGTTGTCTTGCAAACGTCCCCATCCGTTGACTCAGGGATCGAGACGTGGCTGCACGATCCGTTACAGCCGTGCGGATAAGATGCCTGTCATATCGACTGCTAGTGATACGAGGCCATTGGGATCCAGCACGGCGTTCCGTATTACCTTCCTGAACCCACCGATTCTATATTCTGCTAACAGTTATTTGATCTCGACCAACGTGAGCAGCAATGTCGCGATACGATAAACCGCAATCGCGATAGCCTACAATCCGACCTTTATCAAAGTTGGCAATGTCATGGTACGCATTTCTCCTCCTTACACGAGGCATCACAACGACGTTTCACCAGGCAAAGCTGGTCAACTGCTGTTTGTGTATGAGAAATCGGTTGGAAACTTTCCTCATGTCAGCACGTTGTAGGTGTCGCCACCGGCGCCAACCTTGTGTGAATGCGCTGAAAAGCTAATCATTTGCATATCACAGCATCTTCTTCCTGTCAGTTAAATTTCGCGTCTGTAGCACGTCATCTTCGTGGTGTAGCAATTTTAATGGCCAGTAGTGTAATTAATTGAAAGCCTCAGCTGCCGATAGGTGTTGTTGATATACCTCGAGATCCCGGGTTCCGACCGGGGCACACATTTTCAACTGTCCCCATCGAGGTATATCAACAACACCTGTCGGCAGCTGAGGGTTTCAATTGATTATCATTTATTCTAGAGAAGCTGCACAGTCATCAGTGGTATCTGTTCTTTCGAGAACAGTTACTATGTTCATATAAAATGTATCGGAATTGCGAATATGAACCACTATCAGCTGAATAACAAAATGACAACGAAAATTTGTGCCGGGCCAGGACTCGAACCTGTATTTCCCACTTATCGCGAGAGTTCACCTTACCATTTGGCTTCCACAGTATAAGAAATGAGCCGCCATCACTTCATAAAATTCTATGGATCGTGGTCTCTTCTGTAGTTGATGGCTCTGTGGTTATCAGTCCGTCGGATGGGGACGTTATGCTTGACGACTCTCTTGGTGCCTTCAAGAGTAGTAGGCTCTGTGCCGACACCGAGTTTCACCCTCTCCCTTCTCTCATCTCAGAACACAAACATGACACCACGCAACACACACACCTATTACAGTCACCTCTGCGTATCGAATACACTTAACACATTCTCACATTTCACGAAGAAAAGGCGTCAGTATGTGCCAAAGATAGGAGAAAGCTTTACAATTTGGCAGCTGGACCTGACCCTTGGGATCTTCCAGCCAACCACGCTACACTAGGTTACTTTTTTAAAAAAAAAATGAGAACGATATCACATGCAAACAGAAGCACATTCAGGTACTCGTCTTTCGCTAATTCCTTTGTTTATGAATGAAGTAAATGCAGAGTTAAAACGAGCAGGCTAAAGTGCACACCCTTTTATTACACCTAGCTTAATTACTAGTTCTTCTAACTGAGTCCCACCAGTGCTTGTTACAATGAGTGCGTTTTTATGAAGACTTTTCATTACCTCTATTAGCTGATAAGGATACCAAAATAATGGTTCAAATGGCTCTGAGCACTATGGGACTTGACATCTGAGGTCATCAGTCCCCTAGAACTTAGAACTACTTAAACCTAACTAACCTAATAACATAAAACACATCCATGCCCGAGGCAGGATTAGAACCTGCGACCGTAGCGGTCGCGCGGTTCCAGACTGAAGCGCCTGGAACCGCTCGGGCACACCGGCCGGCGATAAGGATATCGACATTCACATATACCGGGTGATCAAAAAGTCAGTATAAATTTGAAAACTGAATAAATCACTGAATAATGTAGATAGAGAGGTACAAATTGACACACATGCTTGGAATGACATGGGGTTTTATTAGAACCAAAAAAATACGAACGTTCAAAAAATGTCCGACAGATGGCGCTTCATCTGATCAGAATAGCAATAATTAGCATAACAAAGTAAGACAAAGCAAAGATGATGTTCTTTACAGGGAATGCTCAATATGTCCACCATCACTCCTCAACAACAGCTGTAGTCGAGGAATAATGTTGTGAGCAGCACTGTAATGCATGTCCGGAGTTATGGTGAGGCATTGGCGTCGGATGTTGTCTATCAGAGATGTCGGTCGATCAGGATACACTTGCGACTTCAGGTAACCCCAAAGCCAATAATCGCACTGACTGAGGTCTGGGGACCTGGGAGGCCAAGCATGACGAAAGTGACGGCTGAGCACACGATCATCACCAAAGGACGCGCGCAAGAGTCATGTAAATTTTTACCTCTCTATCTACATTATTCCGTGGTTTATTAAGTTTTCAAATTTATACTGACTTTTTGATCACCCGGTACATTGAGGTGACAAAAGCAATGGGGATGCCTCCTAATATCTTGTCGAACCTCCTTTAGTTCGGCGCAGTGCAGCACGACGTGACGTGGACTCAACAAGTCGTTGGAATGAGCAATGTTGCCGCTATAGCCGTCCAGAACTGCGAAAGTGTTGCCGGTGCAGGACTTTGTCACAAACTGGCCTCTCGATTATATCCCATAAATATTGGATGGAATACATTACGGACGATCTGGGTGGCCAAATCCTTCGCTCGAATTATGCACAATCTTCCTCAAATCAGCAGCGAATAACTGTGGCCTGGCGACACAGCGCATTTTCGTCGTTAAAAATTGCATTCATGAATGTTTGCAAACGATCTTCAACTAGCCGAACATTACCTTTTCTCATCAATTATCGGTTCAATTGGACGAAGGAACTCAGGCCACACCATTATGTTACCACCACCAGTTTGCACAGTGCCTTGTTGACACGTTGTGTCCATGTCTTCGTGGGTCTGCGCCACCATCATTCCTTATCATCAGTTCTTACCAGTTGAAATCGTGACTCCTCTGACCAAGCTACTGTTTCGCAGTCATCTAGGGTCCAACCGACATGGTCACGAGCCCAGGAGAGGCGCTGCCGGCGATGTTATGCTGCTAGCAAAGACACTCTCGTAGCTCGTCCCCCGCCATAGCACATTAACGCCAAATTCTGCCGTGCTGTCCTAATAGATGCGTTCGTCGTACGTCCCACATTAACTTCCGCGTTTTTTTTTTTTTTTGTTTTTTCAAGCTGTGTTGCTTGTCTGATAGTACTGACAATTCTACGAAGACTCCGCTGCTCTTGGTCGTCAAGTGAAGGCCGTCGGCCACTGAGCTGTCCATGGTGAGAGGTAATGCCTGAGATTTGGTATTATCAGAACACTCTTGGTACTGTGGATCTCAGAATATGGAATTCTCTAACGATTTACAAAATGGAATTGAGCCGTGGCTGGCTCGCGTTGATGCCGTTTGTTCTTTGGCATTTTGTCACAATCGAGTGGCGTCTTATTTCTCCCTGAGTTCCTACCATAATGAGTTGCTGACTTCCCGCCGTCAGTGCCAGCAGCAGCGCTTATTGATACTAGTACTGCTGTACCGTCTTTGGTGTGACCGCTATATTTCCATGTGGTGGTGTGTGTGGCAGTTGGACAGTTGGGACAGAGCAGCGAGGAAGTCTCTGCAGCGCGCGGTCAGGCCAGGGCCGCTGGCGGCGTGCACTTGCAGTCGGATTGTGAGGCGCTACCTGCAAGACCTACAAAGATCGTTGCCCACCGAACCTGGACCTGAAGTTGAGTGATCAGTCAACCTGTTATCAAACCTCAACTGCTGTGACATCTCTTCGTTCATTGCTGGTTGTTGCTTCCTGGGCCCTTCTGGCTAGCAGCAACCTATGGTGTGTTGGAGTCGGCGAAATTTTGCACCTGTCTTCCTGCATGGTCTTTAACTATTAAATTGGTTGTTACTTATCAGTGAAGTGCACCAGTTGTATTTTCTGCCTTGTCGCCATTAATGCCCGAGTTACCTGCCCTGGTCATTAGCGTAGTTTTCCGGCAGCGTGTTTTTCCTCGCCATGTTGATGCTCTCTGGCACGATGTGTAGTTCGACAGCCTTTTACCTGTTTGTTCATTTTTCTTTTCTTAGAGTGGTTATTGGGCCTTGGCTGTTTGTTTGGACGCCAATTCTGAAGGTGTAGTGTTGTTGGTATCTTCGTCCTCAGCTAATACTTTCTGTTGTCGTGCCATTGGTCGGGTGGAAGGGAATTGCTTAGGTTGTTGGTCAGTCCTTCAGCCGTCCCTGGATCGTGTTGCCATCCGATTATTTAACCTTACTCTTGGCTGCCTATCTCACCTCACCTTATGTTAGAGCTACCTCCTGTTGCCGATCCTTGGAACAGTTCTGAACACCACTGTTCTGTTAGTTTTTGATTCTGATTTTTATTTTAGTCTGAAGTACTGTACAAGGCATTCAGCCATCTATTATTTAGTTTGTCTTAATTTTAAAATAAGGCCTTCAGCCAACTTAAATTAAAATTTGAAGATTCATTTGTTTCAAAAAAAATTTTTTTTAAAATTTGCCCTATCCGAAATTCTTGTTATCCAGGCCCTAAGCCCTGAGTTGTTCAATGTCTTGTGCATGGTCTTCAGCCGAGCATTTACGTGAAATATTTTTTAAGTAATGTCTTCAGCTACGAGTATTCTTTAAAGCAATTTTTTATAACTTGTGTTCAGGCCTGCAGCCGTTCTTGATTTTGGTCTTCAGCCAAGGAGGTATCTCAAGTTTTCTTAACTAGGCCTTCAGCCATATTGTTTTATTTTGATCCTTTTAAGGCAATGTCTAATTAAGTGGTTCTTCGGAAAATAAAAGGTTGTGTGTTTTGTGCAACTGACAGTAACAGATTACGGCCCCTTCACAACCATAACCTGATCCGCTCTATCCTGCGAAACCAGATTTCAGGAATGTCACATGTGTCTAGCTTCAGCTACCATTCTGCGTCAAAAGCCCGTTAATTCCCATCTTCCGGCCATAATCACGTCGGAAACCGTTTCACACGAATCACCTGAGAACAAATGAGAGGTCCATCAGTGCTCTGCCCTTTTATACCTTGTGTACGCGATGCTACCGCCATCTCTATATGTGCATTCCGCAGGCTGTCGTGGCTCTCAAAGTCGATAAAGATCATATGGGCATCTAAATTTTCTGTTATTTTCTTGATTACAAACACATCGTCCGTGCACGAACAAGTCTTTTAAACATTGCCTACAAACTATACACAAAGGTAGACAATAAACGCTTGAACACCATAGAAGCTGTTGTTTCTGAGGAACAAAATGTATTTAGACAGCGTCTTGGTATTACCCCGTAATATTAGTAGGACGTGACCTTCTCCAGCTATAATAGAGTGTTGTCTTTCTCTTTTTTATATACATTATCTTGCATTTACATTTGTGCACTTTGAGTAGTCTTAATTATTTCTGAATAGGTTGTGCGCACATTAGTATCTCTCATCTGGGAGTGTGTGCTACGCTTAAACATCGCGATCGCAGCGTATTCATCAGCAGACAACATTCTTCGCAGGAATGACGTCAGACATCCTATGATTGTTGACTCTATTCCGCTCGTGTGGACGTCACTGATCGGCCCGTGACAGTCTCGCCTGTGCTCCGCCTCGGTTGTGCAATGATGGGGGCGTGCGACTGGTCAATGCACGCTATGGTCTGCTGGCCCATCTCCGCCTATCGTGCTCCCTTACGCATAGTAGTCTGGCGCTACGATGTGAACGTTTTGTATCCCACACTACATTCGTAGTGCTTCACTTATTTCCATCTCCGAAGACATAGCTCTTGTTTCAAGAAATTGTCTGGAATGCGATAATTTACTCAAGTTTCGTTGGTCGTACTTTCCTCGAAGCTCAAGTACCTAAACGCGATCTCGGGCAATCTCTGATCGGTCACGAAACGGAAACCACAGAGAAAACAAAAAAGTTTTATATGAAACATTTAGCTACAATTTCCGGCTGCTTCTCTAAATAGTCACCGCTCCGACTTGGGAAGTCGGTACAACGCTATGATAAATTTCTAATACCTTCGTCATAGAAGGCAGCCGCCTGTGCTTTCTGCCCATTCTATACGCTAGTTTGTGGCTCGTTGTCTGTACCAAATTGCTGTCCTCACTTGAGCAAAGAGATAAAAATCAGAGTGTGAGCAAAGAGATAAAAATCGGAGTGAGTCATGTCCGGGCTGTGATCGAACGCTTTCCATCGAAAACCCTGCAGGATCGTCTTTGTTGCATGCATGACATTTACGATATGTGGACTACATGAAATCAGGGGGAAACTCTCAGCCAGTGACTGCACGTACTTCACACTTGGCGAGAGATTCTATTGTTCTTAGTGTCTTTATTTGATCACAGCATATTCAGCTAACCCCCGGACTCCCAGGAAGTCTAGGACTATGTGTCACTTTTTTTGAACATCTTGTGTAAGAAAAATTTGTAAGCAGTTTCTTTTTAAGTGGGTTTCATGATCCCATGGATGCGCTCATATGTTGAGGGCCATATGTTGTTGACTCCTGTTTTCCTCGGTATTTATTATTACTTGCACCAGTTTACTTTGTCTAACGATTTTCGAGGTATAAAAATTGTATGCAAGTATCTTGATTTTTCTTATATATTGTTTCCATTACCAAGTGCAACAATATAACTCCCTCTCTGGTGCCTTTACCTTTCCGAAAGCCAAAGAGATCATCTAACACATTTAATTTTTTTCCATTCATCCGTATGTTCTTCTTACCAACAGTTTGGATGCATGAGCTTGATGGGGCGATATTTTTCAGACTTACCTGCTTTGCTATCTTAGAGATCTGTTTCAATTTTTTCAGAATGTTTGATGGTATACCTTCTGTCTCGCATGTTGTTGTTGTTGTGGTCTTCAGTCCTGAGACTGGTTTGATGCAGCTCTCCATGCTACTCTATCCTGTGCAAGTCTCTTAATCTCCCAGTATCTACTGCAACCTACATCCTTCTGAATCTGCTTAGTGTATTCGTCTAGTCGTCTCCCCCTACGATTTTTACCTTTCACACTGCCCTCCAATACTAAACTGGTGATCCCTTGATGCCTCAGAACATGTCCTACCAACCGATCCCTTCTTCTAGTCAAGCTGTGCCACAAAATTCTCTTCTCCCCAATCCTATTCAACACTTCCTCATTAGTTACGTGATCTACCCATCTAATCTTCAGCATTCTTCTGTAGCACCACATTTCGAGAGCTTCTATTCTCTTCTTGTCCAAAATATTTATCGTCCATGTTTCACTTCCATACATGGCTATACTCCATACAAATACTTTCAGAAAGGACTTCCTGACATTTAAATCTATACTCGATATTAACAAATTTCTCTTCTTCAGAAATGCTTTCCTTGCCATTGCCAGTCAACATTTTATATCCTCTCTACTTCGACCATCATCAGTTATTTTGCTACCCAAATAGCAAAACTCCTTTACTATTTTAAGTGTCTCATTTCCTAATCTAATTCCCTCAGCATCACCCGACTTAATTCGACTACATTCCATTATCCTCGTTTTGCTTTTGTTGATGTTCATCTTACATCCTCCTTTCAAGACACTATCCATTCCGTTCAACTGCTCTTCCAAGTCCTTTGCTGTCTCTGGCAGAATTACAATGTCATCGGCGAACCTCAAAGTTTTTATTTATTCTCCATGGATTTTAATACCTACTCCGAACTTTTCTTTTGTTTCCTTCACTGCTTGCTCAATATTCAGATTGAATAGCATCAGGGAGAGGCTACAACCCTGTCTCACTCCCTTCCCAACCACTGCTTCCCTTTCGTGCCCCTCGACTCTTATAACTGCAATCTGGTTTCTGTACAAATTGTAAATAGCTTTTCGCTCCCTGTATTTTACCCCTGCCACCTTCAAAATTTGAAAGAGAGTATTCCAGTCAACATTGTCAAAAGCTTTCTCTAAGTCTACAAATGCTAGAAACGTAGGTTTGCCTTTCCTTAGTCTAGCTTCTAAGGTAAGTCGTAGGGTCAGTATTGCCTCACGTGTTCCGATATTTCTACAGAATCCAAACTGATCTTCTCCGAGGTCGGCTTCTACTAGTTTTTCCATTCGTCTGTAAAGAATTGGCGTTAGTATTTTGCAGGCGTGACTTATTAAACTGATAGTTCGGTAATTTTCACATCTGTCAACACCTGCTTTCATTGGGATTGAAATTATTATATTTTTATTGAAGTCTGAGGGTATTTCGCCTGTCTCATACATCTTGCTCACCAGATGATAGAGTTTTGTCAGGACTGGCTCTCCCAAGGCTGTCAGTAGTTCTAATGGAATGTTGTCTACTCCCGGGGCCTTGTTCCGACTCAGGGCTTTCAATGCTCTGTTGAACTCTTCACGCAGTACCATATCTCCCATTTCATCTTCATCTACATCCTCTTCCATTTCCAAAATATTGTCCTAAAGTACATCGCCCTTGTATAGACCCTCTATATACTCCTTCCACCTTTCTGCTTTCCCTTCTTTGCTTAGAACTGGGTTTCCATCTGAGCTCTTGATATTCATACAAGTGGTTCTCTTTTCTCCAAAGGTCTCTTTAATTTTCCTGTAGGCAGTATACTACACACCAACTTGAACAGTCGTTCGGCAGTCACTTCGTTGCTCCCTTATTTCATCGCAAGTCTATTAGTGCTCTGTCAAACTTTGACTGTAATACAGGATCCCCTCCTAGGGCAGATTCCCGCTCCAAAGGCAAGTCGTTATCCTGACGCTCTGTCTGTTTTCCATTCTCTTTCACGAGGCTGCCGGCAGATCCAGGGCGGCTCTTCTTATCGAAAGCCTTCCTCCACCATCTCTGATGAAATGTTTTAAAAAATTTAAATAGTGGTTGTGAACTCAAGACTCAGGACGTTTTGATTACTACTGAACGACACAATTCCTAAAGCACAGATTATATCTGAGGAAATAAACAAAAATATCTTTTAGGGTCAGACCTTACATCACAACCTACTGAAGTGTTTGAAGTGTAAATATTTTGGCCATGAAAGGCGAAATAGCAATGAAGGATCTCAATTTATGACATCCCTCATCTTTCCACACTGTACGTCCGCTCACTTGCAGGTCTGTGGTCTTGCAATGATACTTTTGAGTTTTCAGTGTACAGTGTGAGAGGACTTATAGCCGCCACTATTTTTCCACTCTAATGATAACGGTGGGATGAAATTTTCACTCTGCAGTGGAGTGTGCACTGATATGAAACTTCCTGGCAGATTAAAACTGTGTGCCGGACCGAGACTCGAATTCGGGACCTTTGCCTTTCGCGAGCAAGTGCTCTACCATCTGAGCTACCTAAGCACGACTTACGCCCCGTCCTCACAGCTCTACTCCCGCCAGTCCCTCGTCTCCTACCTTCCAAACTTTACAGAAGCAGATTTCGACGGTCCCGTCATTTAGATGCATGTAATTCGAAGCGTATCTTTGTTCCCACGGCGGCAAACGCTTCTCCAGGGAACGTTCCTCTCGGTGGGAATGTCCCAACCCATCTTCGAAAAAACCGCGAGGACCGCATTCAGCAGCGCGGTTATCTTTCCGCACATCGGCGGGACCGAGCGGGAAACTTCCGCAGGAAGCGCTGAGGTCAGCGCCGAAATTTGCAGACTGCAATTGCACCGTAGCCACTGTGGCAGGTAGAGTTGCGTTCCGACTGCCGAGTGCCGTTTGTTCCGCCAGCCAGGGCGCGCGACAGGAAATTAAAGCACGCCGTTCCGGCCGGGATGCGGCGCCTGGAGCCGCTCACGCCTGGGATTAGCGCGCCGGCGTTACGGGTAACGCGCTAATTAGGGAAATGGGGGGCTCGCTGATTCTCCGCTGCCTGCAACGTCTGGGCAGTTCGGCTCAGCTTCTCAAATGCAAGTGGCCCGTGTCAAAAATGCCAAGTTATTTTAAGCAGGATAAAAATCGCACATGAAGATTCATATCATCGCTTTGTCGTGTGACTAGGGCCTCCCGTCGGGCAGACCGTTCGCCTGGTGCAAGTCTTTCAATTTGACGCCACTTCGGCGACTTGCACGTCGATGGGAATGAAATGATGATGATTAGGACAACACAACACCCAGTCCCTGAGGGGAGAAAAGCACCGACCCAGCCGGGAATCGAACCCGGGCCCTTAGGACTGACATTCTGTCACGCTGACCACTCAGCTACCAGGAGCGGACATCGCTTTGTGCATAACTGTAACGGTTATACGAAAAATATTAGGACGAGGAGGCAATTTGTCGGTCTTCCACATGTTAATATGAATATAAATTAATAGTTTACCAACTGAAACTGTAAGTTTGCTATAACCAGTCACAATATTTTTTCCATTGTGTACAGGTTTGTCATCATGTCTCGATCCAATGGTTGCATTTTCACAATACCAAATTATAACGCATTTCGCTGAAGGTGAGGGCCTTTTTTCTCTCTCGGGATAATCAGGAAGAATACTTACTATAGGAGAATGTGTGGCTGCTATTAGTGCGCTATTGTGCGATTCGTCTTATGTGGAGGTGCAACAGGAGTCCACTCAGAAATTTCACAAGCCAGCACCAACAAGAGCAAATATCTGGTTACCTGAAAGTAAGTTCCGAAGAAGTGGAAACGTTTTCGATGAATTACGTACCTGGAGACTTTCTGTACCACAAGTGACTGTTCATAGAATCAGTGAAGCAATCGAAACAAGACGGAACGCACCAACTCATCGTTTAAGCGTCTAGTTACGCGTGAGAAAAATTGAACCATTTTTTTGAGAAAAATCAACGGTTTTTTAAGTTTTACATTTCACGCTACAGAAAAAATCGTATCACGTTCAAGTGCTTAACGAGCAAACTACGTGTCACGATTCCATAGAAGCTGCACACAACGAACAACTCATGTATCACATTTTTCTTACTGATGGGGACACCTTGTACATCTGCAGAAAAGTCAACAAAAGTAGCTGCCGTTTATGTGGTAGCGAGCCACATTACGCTACCACTGAATGGTAAAAAGGTACGCCGATAGTGAAAGGGTGGCTCGGATTCACAAAGACTACGGTGTATGGACCCTTCATTTTTTGCAGACGAAACAGTTACAGAAACATTGGAGCAATTCCTGAAACCACAGCTTCAACAAGAAGACATTGCCGACCCTGTTGTTTTCCAACAGCATGGAACACCCTCTCACTTTGCTCTCATGTTGAGGCAGGAACCAAATCGGAGATTCACCAACAGATGGATGGGCAGAACTTGAGCAACACTCTGGGCGTTACATCCACCAATAAACACATTATTTAGCTACACTTGGTTCTAAACTGATCACAGAATCATCGGTGTAAAACCAAGTGTTTATTGGTGTACATAGCTTAATGATGCACGTTACAAGAAGCAGTCTGATGTGGGTACCACAAAGCAGTGCACTCACCAGGACTGCATCTAACTACGCTTGGTCATCAACATTATGTTCTTGTAACACCTCCATCTGATGATGAGCCTACAGTGGCTCGAAAACATGTTCATGGTTGAATAAAACGTAAAAAAGCGACCAATTGCATATTTATTACCAGATAAACCTCCTGAAAATTCGTCTAGTAGTCTGGGAAAATTAGTGTATTCGGACAGACAAAGAGAAAAGGCACGACAGTTTTACAAATTTATTATTAGTGTAGAAACAGAATATGTAGATATGTATTAATTTTGGGTGTTCCTGATAGAATATTTTCTTAGTGCTTCGTTGATATATTGCCTGAACTGCTTTCAAATGTAAATTAGGGAAATTAAACGTCAGATCTGAAATATTTGCCACATGATGTAAGTCTCTTTTTTCCAAAATAAGAATTTCACATATATTACAACAAAGTGAACTATGGTGTTTCTGTTAATTATGTGAATAATTTGTTCCATGTTTTTTGGTAGAACAAGGGAATTTGTCAACTTCTTTGTTAACTATACTATCTACATGATAAATTAGATGTGTAGCCGGCCGGTGTGGCCAAGCGTTCCTAGGCGCTTCAGTCTGGAACCGCTCGACCGCTACGGTCGCAGGGTCGAATCCTGCCTCGAGCATGGATGTGTGTGATGTCCTTAGGTTAGTTAGGTTTAAGTAGTTCTAAGTCCTAGGGGACTGATGACCTAGATGTTAAGTCCCATAGTGCTCAGAGCCATTTGAGCCAATATAAGATGAACATAAAAAAAAGCAAAACGAGGATAATGGAATGTAATCGAATTAAGTCGGATGATACTGAGGGAATTAGATTAGGAAATGAGACACTTCAAATAGTAAAGGAATTTTGCTATTTGGGGAGCAAAATAACTGATGGTGTCGAAGTAGAGAGGATATAAAATGTAGACTGGCAATGGCTAGGAAAGCGTTTCTGAAGAAGAGAAATTTGTTAACATAGATTTAAGTGTCAGGTAGTCGTTTCTGAAAGTATTTGTATGGAGTGTGGCCATGTGTGGAAGTGAAATATGGACGATAAATAGTTTGGACAAGAAGAGAATAGAAGCTTTCGAAATGTGGTGCTACAGAAGAATGCTGCAGATTAGATGGGTAGATCACATAACTAATGAGGAAGTATTGAATAGAATTGGGGAGAAGAGAAGTTTGTGGCACAGTTTGACTAGAAGAAGGGATCGGTTGGTAGGACATGTTCTGAGGCATCAAGGGATCACCAATGTAGTAGTGGAGGGCAGCGTGGAGGTCAAAAATCGTAGAGGGAGACCAAGAGATGAATATACTAAGCAGATTCAGAAGGATGTAGGTTGCAGTAGGTACTGGGAGATGAAGAAGCTTGCACAGGATAGAGTACCATGGAGAGCTGCATCAAACCAGTCTCTGGACTGAAGACCAGAACAACAACAAATGCAAAACACATCACTTTCGAGCAGTACAATTACACAGTATTAAACCAAGATTCTTGTCAGATGATTACTGTGCTATCATATTGCATTTCTTTGACGTCCATGCTCTTCTTAAAATATGTCTAACCGAATTTCGTTAATGACATTTTTGTACTGCTAGTATGCAAGGAATCGCGCTACGGCATCCAAGCGCGCAGGGATTTCTTTCACCCTGTATACAGGCACAAGAAAAAGAAAATATCGTTGCTACCAACGCTGCCGCCGTGCCGGCAGGAGTAATTTTCTCATCGCCCTGGTACGAGTTCCCCCTCTCCCACCCCTCCTGGGGGACGCGTGCAGGAACGCCACGTGGGACTGTTGTCGCGTGATGCGCAGTAACAGCGAGCAGACAATAGGACGGCTGCTTGAGCCGGTGCGTTCGGCAAATTGGAACGGGAGTTGCTGCCGGCCAATTTCCGCTGCCTGATCGGAACCGCCCACTGCGCACGCGGCAATTTCTGACGCCAATGCCGGCTTCCATGGCGACAACGAGGGGACGCCGTCCTCCCCCGCACAGACCACTGACACTCACTCGCTACGCCTCGGAGCCTCGGATGGCAGGCGCTGGTGCCTGCCGCCAGGGAGGAGAAACGCGCCGCCCGGGATATCATGATATCTAGACAGACGCAGCTGGCACGCCGTAATCCGTGACAGTCGTATGGTCTTACAAGTTAATAACTACTGCACACTATCACTTATATAGCTCATGGAACCATTAAGCTTCATTCCTACGTTTCACATCTCCGTTGATCGATTACGCAGTAATCGACACATGACGTCAGAAAGTGGAGTGACGGTCGAACGACAGTTGCTACTATACAGGGTGAAAAGAATTTAAACCGACAAACTCTGCGAGGTTGTAGGGGACAAAAACGGTTCAAATGGCTCTGAGCACTATGGGACTTAACTGCTGTGGTCATCAGTCCCCTAGAACTTAGAACTACTTAAACCTAACTAACCTAAGGACATCACACACATACATGCCCGAGGCAGGATTCGAACCTGCGCCCGTAGCAGTCGCACGGTTCCAGACTGTAGCGCCTAGAACCGCTCGGCCACTGAGGCCGGCCCGTAGGGGACATCAAAACAAATATTTTTGCCTAATGTCATTCTTTCCTACGAGGATTATTTAAACCGGTGGAGGCCGTATTACGATCTTCAGTAGTTAGAGGCCGTATAAGCTCTTCTGTTGTAGGCAACTGCTGTCCGCCGGTGTAGTAGTGCATTCTCTCTGTTTATTAATGGAGCGATACACCTGGAGTGAGTACACTGATGTGGTTGGTGCGTACTACGTCGCACACCACAACGGACGAGCCGCACAGCGGGTTGATCAACAACAATATCCTAATCGCCGTATGCCGCATCATACGACCTTTGCTGCTGTGTACCAATGTCTGCGTGAGGCCGTGTCATTTGGCAGATTACCTGGACGGGGACGCCGTCGCACGGTAAGAATTTGAGAAAGCTGTCTTGCAGCATGTGGGGTGGGATCCTTCAATCAGCACTCGTGCAATTGCACATAACATGGGGACGAATCAGACGACTGTAAGAACAGTCTTTCGAGAGCAATTGTAACGTCCATTTCACTTACAGCGTGTCCACAACCTGGAACCAATTGATTATCCACCCAGAGCACAGTTTTCGCAGTAGTACCTGGAACAGTGTGAAATGCATCCTACATTTCCATCCACTGTGTTGTTTACCGATGAAGCAACGTTCGGGCGTGATGGAGTCTTCAACATGCACAATTCTCATGTTTGGAGTGAGGGTAACCCGCATGCCACAGTTACTAACGCTCATCAAGTGCGATTTTTCGTTAATGTGTGGGTCGGTGTTGTTGGGGACTGTTTAATTGGGCCGTATCTGCTACTTAGGCCATTGAATGGCAGAAACTATTACAATTTTCTCGCCAGATGATTTCCAGAATTGCTGGAAGACGTCCCGCTCCCTACGAGACAACGCATGTGGTTCCAACATGACGGGGCACCAGCACATTTCAGTCGTAATCTATGTCGATTTCTCGACCGACGGTTCCCAAAAACGTGGATTGTCAGAGGTGGTCCTGTACCATGACCTGCTCGATCCCCAGTTATGTCCTCTCTTGACTTTCTGTGGGGAGAGATGCGCAACCTTGTTTACGCAACTCCTGTTGCATCAGAAGAGGATCTGATTGCCCGGATAGTAGCAGCAGTAGGAACAATTCAGGATACTCCTGGGGTTTTGGCCCGTGTCAGGCAGAACATGATCCGACGGTGTAACCTTCGTTTACTTGCCAATGGAGGCATTTTTGAAAATCTACTGTAACTGAAATTGGGTTGTGTTAAAGTGTTGTCTCTTGGTCATAAGAAAATGGAAAAGTGGTTGTTGGTTTAAATAATTTGCCGCCAGAGAAATCCTCCTCTACCGGTTTAAATACTCATCATAGGAAAAATGACATTAGGGAAAAATATTTGTTTTGATGTCCCCTACAACCTCCCAGAGTTCGTCGGTTTAAATACTTTTCACCCTGTAGTTGCACCTCTCTTGAAAAATTGCGCCAGCTGAATCGTGTTGTGATCTGACTGGTTGCTGTAATAAAAGATGGAAGGATTACCCTCCGACCGACGCGCCCAAACTACTATTTTCATTCACTAATTATTACTAAATTATGATTCACATTTTGTTTATAAGAATAGGGGGAACCTCTTAATACTGAGCTGTCAATACACAGTCAAAACACCATTTTATCATCAACTTCTAGTCAACATTTGAGTAACTAAAAGCATTTCGTGTGTCACTGACTTCGCGTCGAATGACCGACTAACGGAGCGCTTCGTGTTGAGTAAGTGAGTTGTGAAAGGAGCGGCCGAACTGTTATGTCCAATAGATTGCACTGCGCATCTAAGGTCGCGACTCAACGAGCAATGCAGATTATAGCTGAGGTTAGGAAAGTATAATTTGATGTCTGAAATGTTGAAAATATACTGCTGGGGAAAAAAATTAGCACGCCCTTTTAGAGGTTTCCAGTCTAATCAAGACTTATAGTTGCAACAGTGTATATGGAGTACATGAAATACACTACTGGCCATTAAAATTGCTACACCACGAAGATGACGTGCTACTGACGCGAACCGACAGGAAGAAGATGCTGTGATATGCAAATGAGTAGCTTTTCAGAGCATTCACACAAGGTTGCCGCCGGTGGCGACACCTACAACGTGCTGACACGAGGAAAGTTTCCAACCGATTTCTCATACACAAACAGCAGTTCACCGGCGTTGCCTGGTGAAACGTTATTGTGGTGCCTCGTGTAAGGAGGAGAAGTGCCTACCATCACGTTTCCGACTTTGATAAAGGTCGGATTGTAGCATATCGCGATTGCGGTTTATCGTATCGCGACATTGCTGCTCGCGTTGGTCGAGATCCAATGACTGTTAGCAGAATATGGAATCGGTGGGTTCAGGAGGGTAATAAGGAACGCCGTGCTGGATCCCAAAGGCCTCGTATCACTAGCAATCGATATGACAGGCATCTTATCCGCATGGCTGTAACGGATCGTGCAGCCACGTCTCGATCCCTGAGTCAACAGATAGCGACGTTTGCAAGACAACAACCATCTGCACGCACAGTTCGATGACGTTTGCAGCAGCATGGACTATCAGCTCGGAGACCATGGCTGCGGTTACCCTTGACGCTGCATCACAGACAGGAACGCCTGCGATGGTGTACTCAACGACGAACCTGGGTGCACGAATGACAAAACGTCATTTTTTCGGATGAATCCAGGTTCTGTTTACAGCATCATGATGGTCGCATCCATGTTTGGCGACATCGCGGTGAACACACATTGGAAGCGTGTATTCGTCATCGCCATACTGGCGTATCACCCGGCATGATGGTATTGGGTGCCATTGTTACACGTCTCGGTCACCTCTTGTTCGCATTGACGGCACTTTGAACAGTAGACGTTACATTTCGGATGTGTTACGACCCGTGGCTCTTCTCTTCACTCGATCCCTGCGAAACCCTACATTTCAGCAGGATAATGCACGACCATATGTTGCAGGTCCTGTACGGGCCTTTCTGGACACAGAAAAAGTTCGACTGCTGCCCTGGCCAGCACATTCTCCAGATTTCTCACCAACTGAAAACGTCTGGTGAATGGTGGCCGAGCAACTAGCTCGTCACCATACGCCAGTCACTTCTCTTGTGAACTGTGGTATCGTGTTGAAGCTGCATGGGCAGCTGTACCTGTACACGCCATCCAAGCTCTTTTTGACTCAATGTCCAATGCCCTGGGTACTGATTTCTCAGGATCTATGCTCCCAAATTGCGTGAAAATGTAAATACATGTCAGTTCTAGTATAATATATTTGTCCAATGAATACCCGTTTATCATCTGCATTTCTTATTGGTGTAGCAATTTTAATGGCCAGTAGCGTAATTACATTTACAAATCAATACACACTGTACTCGCATTCGGGAGGACTACAGTTCAATCCCGTGTCCGGCCATCCTGATTTAGGTTTACCGTGATTTCCCTATATCGCTTCAGGCAAATGCCGAGGTGGTTCTTTTGAAAGGGCACGGCCGACTTCCTAACCCATCCTTCCTTAGTCCGATGAGACCGATGACCTCGCTGTCTGGTCTCATCCCCGCAAACCAACCCCCAACAGATCAATACCACAAGCGGTTCTGAGGTACCAGGTATCGACACATCTGGAACACCGATGTCAGTACGTGGTTAGCCTCCGTGGACAGCAATGCAGGCCCCGACTGGCATCCAGGGTGAATGCTGTCCTGGGGAACGGTAGCCCACGCCTGCTCAGCCTGTTCACATAGTTCTGTAAGAGTTGTTGGTTGAAGAGTCGCAAGAGGCACTTCTCGTCACATCATATTCCACGAGTACTCCATTGGAGACAAGTCCGGTAATAGTGTTGACCAGGGAAATTGTTGCACGTCATGCAGAACACGTTGAGTTTCATGGGCAGTGTGAGGCCGAACTTTACCCTATTAGAACATCACCTTCCTGTTGCAAGGACGGCAAAAGACCGGATCTAACAACATTCTGCAGTACCGAGCGCTGGTTAGCGTCCCCTCCAGGAAAAGCGGAGGAGGAGATTAGTGTTTAACGTCCCGTCGACAACGAGGTCATTAGAGACGGAGCGCAAGCTCGGGCGAGGGAAGGATGGGGAAGGAAATCGGCCATGCCATTTCAAAGGAACCATCCCGGCATTTGCCTGAAGCGATTTAGGGAAATCACGGAAAACCTAAATCAGGATGGCCGGAGACGGGATTGAACCGTCGTCCTCCCGAATGCGAGTTCAGTGTGCTAACCACTGCGCCACCTCGCTCGGTCCAGGAAAAGCAAAGGTGAACGAAAGTTGTAGCTTATCGCGAAGTTACTAAATACAGTTTTCCGTAATTCCTTCACGAAAGAAGACGAAGTAAATAGTCCAGAATTCGAAACCAGAACAGCTGTTAGCATGAGTGACATAAAAGTGGATATCTTAGGTGTTGCGAAACAACTCAAATCACTTAAGAAAGGCAAGTCTTCCGGTCCAGACGGTATACCAATAAGGTTACTTTCAGAGAATGCAGACACAATAGCGCCTTTGTTAGCAATCATACACAACCGCTCAATTGACGAAAGGTCTGTTCCTGAAGACTGGAAAGTAGCACAGGTCACACCAATATTCAAGAAAGGAAATAGGAGTAACCCACTGAATTACAGACCCATATCACTGACCTCAATTTTCAGTATGGATTTGGAGCATATACTATACTCGAACATTATGAATCACCTTGAAGAAAATGACTTATTGATGCATAACCAACACGGATTCAGAAAATATCGATCTCGTGCAACGCAGCTAGCTCTTTATTCCCATGAAGCAATGAGTGCTGTCGACAAGGGATCTCAGATCGATTCCATATTCCTAGATTTCCGGAAGGCTTTTGATAATGTTCCTCACAAGCGACTATTAATCAAATTGCGTGCATATGGAGTATCGCCTCAGTTGCGTGACTGGATTCGTGATTTCCTCTCAGAGAAGTCACAGTTCGTATTGATAGACGATAAATCATCGAATACAAAGAAGTGATATCTGGTGTACCGCAAGGTAGTGTCATAGGCCCTCTGCTGTTCCTGATTTACATAAATGATCTAGGTGATAATCTGAGCAGCCCCCTTAGATTGTTTGCAGATGACGCTGTAATTTACCGTCTAGTAAAATCATCAGACAATCAATTCCAATTACAAAATGATCTAGAGAGAATTTCTGTATGGTACGAAAAGTGGCAGTTGACACTAAACAAAGAAAAGTGCGAGGTCTTCCACATGGGTACTAAAAGAAATCCGGTAAATTTTGGGTATACGATAAGCCGCATAAATCTAAGGTCTGTCAGTTCGACTAAATACCTAGGAATTACAATTACGAGCAATTTAAATTGGAAATACCACATAGATAATATTGTGGGGAAAGCGAAACAAAGACTGCGCTTTGTTGGCAGAACACTTAGAAGACGCGACAAACCCACTAACGAGACAGCCTAAATTACACTTGTACGTCCTCTGCTGGAATATTGCTGCGCGGTGTGGGATCCTTACCAGGTAGGATTGACGAAGGACATCGAAAAAGTGCAGAGAAGGGCAGCTCGTTTCGTGTTATCGCGCAGTAGGGGTGAGAGTGTCACTGATATGATATGCAAGTTGGGGTGGCAGTAGTTGAAACAAAAGCGGTTTTCTTTGGGGCGAGATCTGGTTACGAAATTTAAATTACCAACTTTCTCTTCCGAATGCAAAAATATTTTGTTGACACCCACCTACGTAGGGAGAAATGATCATCGTAATAAAGTAAGAGAAATCAGAGCTCGAACGGAAAGATTTAGGTGTTCCTTTTCCCCACGCGCCATTCGAGAGTTGGATGGTAGAGAAGTAGTATGAAAATGGTTCGATGAACCCTCTGCCAGGCACTTAAGTGTGAATTGGAGATTAACCATCTAGATGTAGATGGAGATGTAGAACCCAGACGAAAAACCGTGTGTCTCGAACTAATGGGCACAATGAGAGACAGCTCACTAGGTCTACATCGTACTCACAAACGACCACCACTTGCGTGCAGGTAGAATCTGCTTTCATCGCTGAAAACTACGGCGCGCCTTTTCATCTTCCAAGAGATCCTCTGACAGCACCAGTCGAGCCGCGCACGTCGACGCTGTGGCGTGAGTGGATGACGTACTAGAGGTGTGGGTGCCCATAGTCCCTCTGCTAATAATCGGTTCGCATCAGTTCGTGTTCACACGTCTGGGCTCGCAAGCCCTCTTATGTGTGTCGTCGTAGCTGCACGATCTGCCCCTGCTGCCCCTACCATACGACGATCCTGGCGCACTCTGTGCTAACTGGACGTCCAGAACCTCGTCTTCAGGTGTGAGAGTGCTCACGTGACCACCGATACCAGCATCGGTGCACGCCCGACTTGTGTGGCAGTTCTCCCAAAGGGCCATCTCATCACTGGGAAGGCTACAATCTGAGCCCTCAGCCCTCAGTTGGTTGTAGGAATTCGCTCAGTTGTTTGTAGGAAGCACGAGTGAACCGTAAAATTACTACTGGTTCACCAAAGGTTATTAATCTCTATCAGTACACAAAATGTAAAGTGGAAGTAGGTGCCAAGGAATAGCTGGTGAAATTACACACAATTTTCAGTAACACTCTTTATTCAAATTTGGTGCAAGACTTTACGATATTTAAAAAAAAAAAACACCAATCATTTAACAAATAAGTCACAATTTACGATAGGAAAGGACTTTTAAATTATTATAAAAATTTCACGCCAGTAAAAGGCAAGTACAGGCAAGCAATTTAACGTATACAACGAGACGCTATATAATATTTCAAGCTCAGCTAAATTACAGGTGAATTTCACTCCATTCATTAAATGGCGTAGAATCTAACTTGTCTGCAACATATAAAGACAATCTTGTTTACAAAAGTTCTCAAAATAGAAGAACCAAAACGCATGAGTCATGCACACGGGGGGACATTCACAGTTAGTAACATTAACATTTACAAAATATATGAAAAACAAATTTTACAAATTTCTGTCACTTAGCTTACGGCAAACACACACGCTCACCAGGTATGACTTGTGAACTTTTATAACATTCTCCTCTCAAGGCAGCAATTTCTACCCGTAATGAAATGTCAAACTTTTGCATGGCAAGAAAACACACTAATAACCAACTACCTGTATAATACACATAAGCACGTTGAGTAAAAGCCTTTAAGGTATTGAATTGGAGAAACACACAACAGTTTTTGCTGACTAGAAACAATATAAAAAATCCACTACGGGGTACATTAACAACCTTGCTTGATTATAGCTCAATATACATAAACACAAATTTAAGTAAGTTACAGCTTCCATATGAGCAGGAATTCGTTATGCAATTGACTAGTTCTTACCACGAGGCAAAACTAATTTTTCTTCTTTCTTAGAGTACCTTTTACACGTGAGTCTAGTAATACTAGTTATGGCAGGCGAGAGAATGGATCAGGTCTTAGTGCCTTGCATTTTAAACAGTACAGTCATTGGTGCCTTAGACTTTCACAGACATGGCAGAGGCTAACAGTTGAATAAACCGAACCACGGATTTACTCTGACTCCCCCCCGCCCCTCCTTTCGTCCTCAAAAGAGGACAAACGGACCACCCTTTCTAATATTACCACCTTCCCGCGGGTGGGCAGACGAGTATGAATGGCGGGAACCCCCCCCCCCCTCCCCAAAAAAAAATATACGGCTGGTATAATTAACAATAATAAGTAACTCGAATTCAATTAAACTTCGTAAAATCTGTTAACAATCAATACTCAACTTCTGGTGCGTTACGACTCCCAGGACTGAACCAACGCAGCACCTCCGAATGTTCTGCCGACCCGCCCGCTGCCAGCCGTTTCAACGGACGCAGGAAGGCGCGCCGATTTTCAGAACCTCATCGCCGGTCGACAGCATGCGGCCGAACTGCAGATTAGGCCCCTTGCGGACCCACGCTCAGGAAGATTCCTTTCGCGGCGAGCAGTTAACGCCCCATACCACGGAGCCGCTGCTCGCGTCGCTTACGCTGATGGCGCGGTCTGCGTACTGTCCCTCTAGCACCGGCAGAGAAGTCGCTTCGTGATGCCCCGACTGCCAACTCTCCACGAGAGCCCATACAGCAACCTCTTAAACCCGCGCGAACAGCCAACTTTTCCCCTTTCCCGCTAGAGGGAGACACCGAAGCCTTCAATTGCGACAAAGGCGCCACCGCCAAAAAACGGAGGGCGACTGCTTCACGCTAGGCGCTGTGGCGCGCTTATCAAAGCTAACTTTACTGCGGCTCAACGAGTGCGTCTCTGTGGCATATTTGCACCACACTGAGTCTTCTGGCTGCGAGCATTTCCTATTAGACACAGATGGCGGTCTGGTAGCCATGCAACTACGCTATCTGTTGGTGCACGACACTGAAACCAGATCAGTACATCTCCTATCCATCAGGTAGCGTATGCCTTCATCGGATCAAAATCGACGTCGTATTTCCAGGTGTATTAATTTTTTTCCGGCAGTGTGTCTGGTACTCTGTAAGTGAGAGAGATATATGTGGAAAACTGAAATGATTTGTGACTCTGCACATTATTTCTGTATGCGTACACGTAACAATACCACATCACTGTGCAGTTTGCTCTTTAGCCTGATGAAAAGTGCATAATAAAAAGTAGCTATCGTCCCAATAAACTCTGGAACTTACTATTTCAGTAAGAGAGAGTCTTAAGCCGTCCTCTCAGCGGACGTGAAAACGCTCGTGGTCGCGAAGTTGGTGACGTCAGAGTGTGGAATTCCACGTGCCACTACACTGCGGAGCGTGAAAACATAGGAGCCGCCATATAGTATGGCGTTAACCATCGTGTATGGTGGGTTTTCTTTCTCATAGAGCATGCGATATGAATGTAAGCTGTTTAAAAGCTTCAGAAAATTGAGGAGCCTTCGAAAACGCGTCATTCAGATACGGTTTGTTATAATAAAACGACAGCAAACTGCATATCAGTAGGTAATGGTTTCCTGTAGTTGATGTTTTTAGTGCTGTAACTTGTGTGCTATGAAAGTAAACCCTTTTCACTTCTACGCGCCATGATGATCTATCACATGCGCGTGTTTATGGTACAATTTGCATATTAAATATCAAATAATGACATTTTTAGATGCCGTCTTTAGACAGTATATGCCATAATTGGAATATGGTCTCTTTCTCGAAGTTGCAGCGCAGTTAATGCCGTCATGAGCTCCTGAGTTGTAAAGAGAAATGTAACGGGTTCGCGATCATCTAACACCAGTTCGTTTTTTCACTTTTTGTTTTCCAAGAGATTCTGGGTGGTTCTTATTCATTTAACATTGATGTTATCTCAAAACTCGGTATCATTTATTACAAATACGTAATGTACATACTGCAGTTATTGACGCAAAGGCCAACAACTGAAATGATTCTCTAGTGGCCAAAAAACTTAATGTGTCAATCTATGTCTGAGAGTAAACACAACGTACACACTGGAAGTTTTCGCTATTATAAAACTTTTTATAATAAATATATATATATATATATATATATATATATAATAGAAAGTTTTATAATAGCGTGTACGTTGTGTTTACTCTCAAACACAACGTACACACTGGAAGTTTTCGCTGTTATAAAACTTTTTATAATATATATATATATATATATATATATATATATATATATATATATATTTTATAGAAAGTTTTATAATAGCGTGTACGTTGTGTTTACTCTCAGACATAGATTGACACTCACATTAATATATTATATATATGGGTTTATGATATAGCTTAAACCTGTGTCTGACTGGTAAATATGTTTTTCAATGACGGTGTGCAATTTCGACAAAAATCACCCACTCGAATGAAATTACGAAACGAATCTCGATCTTGAAATCTATGTGACGAAGTAAGTTATTTCAAATAATGACATTTTTAGATGCCGTCTTTAGACAGTATATGCCATAATTGGAATATGGTCTCTTTCTCGAAGTTGCAGCGCAGTTAATGCCGTCATGAGCTCCTGAGTTGTAAAGAGAAATGTAACGGGTTCGCGATCATCTAACACCAGTTCGTTTTTTCACTTTTTGTTTTCCAAGAGATTCTGGGTGGTTCTTATTCATTTAACATTGATGTTATCTCAAAACTCGGTATCATTTATTACAAATACGTAATGTACATACTGCAGTTATTGACGCAAAGGCCAACAACTGAAATGATTCTCTAGTGGCCAAAAAACTTAATGTGTCAATCTATGTCTGAGAGTAAACACAACGTACACACTGGAAGTTTTCGCTATTATAAAACTTTTTATAATAAATATATATATATATATATATATATATATATATATATATATATATAATAGAAAGTTTTATAATAGCGTGTACGTTGTGTTTACTCTCAAACACAACGTACACACTGGAAGTTTTCGCTGTTATAAAACTTTTTATAATATATATATATATATATATATATATATATATATATATATATATATATATATATATATTATAGAAAGTTTTATAATAGCGTGTACGTTGTGTTTACTCTCAGACATAGATTGACACTCACATTAATATATTATATATATGGGTTTATGATATAGCTTAAACCTGTGTCTGACTGGTAAATATGTTTTTCAATGACGGTGTGCAATTTCGACAAAAATCACCCACTCGAATGAAATTACGAAACGAATCTCGATCTTGAAATCTATGTGACGAAGTAAGTTATTTCAGAGTGTTGGTACTTAATGCAGTGTTCACAATATAGACTTTATGCAAGTGCAAACTGACGTTAGATACTAGAACTTAGCCGTGCGGGATTAGCCGAGCGGTCTAAGGCGCTGCAGTCATGGACTGTGCGGCTGGTCCCGGCGGAGGTTCGAGTCCTCCCTCGGGCATGGGTGTGTGTGTGTGTGTGTGTGTGTGTGTGTGTGTGTGTGTGTGTGTTTGTCCTTAGGATAATTTAGGTTAAGTAGTGTGTAAACTTAGGGACTGATAACCTTAGCAGTTAAGTCCCATAAGATTTCACACACATTTGAACATTTGAACTATAACTTAACTATATTCAATTTAAAACCAAAAATGGGATGAAAATTCAACTGAGTTGACAAATAATTTCTACTACTTTGTATCTAGACCGTTGTACAGCATCATGTAGTGTTCCTCTAGCAACAAAGGATGAAAGCAGGAAGACTGGGTTTAACGTGCCGGTGATATCGAAGTCATTAGAGACGGAGCACTAGCTCGGAATGGGGAAGAAATCAGCGATGCCCTCTCAAGGAACCATCCCGGCATTTGCCTGGAGCGATTTTGGGAAATCACGGAAAACCTAAATCTGGATGGCCGGACGCGGGTTTGATCCGTCGTCCTCCCGGATGCGAGTCCAGTGTGCTAATCACGGCGCTCCCTAGCTCGGTCCCTCTACCAGCAATTCGCTGTTCAAGCCACCGACAAGCCCAGAATCTTTTTCCCAATTTTCTCCGCTCTTTAATAGAGTTAACGCAGCTACTTTACACACGTCCATTTTCGTAAGGAAAGTGTGTGGTTTGCGAGGCAGATGAACCCGACAACGGTCGCTGTAGAGCGCTGAGAACGCCTCGCCCCGTGTGAGGACGGTTTTAGCCTTATTCCTGGTAGCGACACTACAGCCTCGCAGCAAATGCAGCGGAATGAAGATCTACGGTCTACGTCGTTGCCGGAGCGACGAGTGCATCACATGAAGTCGCCATTTTAGAAAGTGTGTTTTTTGCTTTCACCCATCAAGACAAAAATGGACTACTTAAACGTTGAGTTGTAACTACCACAAGTTCCGAACCCAGTCGCAGACCTGGTCCGCTACTCGGTAAGCTGTTACTGCTCACCCGCCTCCCATCTGGCAGAACGGAGTGCAGGCCAGGGGCCCGCCTGCCTGATTCCAGTGCGCAGAGCAGCAGGTGGCTGTCCTTGAAGTCCGGGCTTCGATCCCTGGCAGAGATCGCTGACCGCTGGCGCGCATTCCTCCTCCCGGCGCCCTGGCGCCAGCTGCCCTTCCATTTCATCGCAAGCGCGGACACACCGCAGTAGCTCCTAACCAGTGTACGACCGTTCTCCTGCGGGGTCTACTTCTTCGCGACGCTATATTTCATTCTATCCCTGTATTTCTTATTTATTGGTTGAGCGTGATCACACTAGTACAGGTAAATGCCGGGATAGTTCCCATGAAAGGGCACGGCCGACTTCCTTCCCTATCCTTCCCTAATCAGATGGGACTGATCACCCTGCTGTTTGATCCCCTCCACTGAATCAACCAACCAAACAGGTTAGTGCCATCTGGTCCTCTCTAAAATCAGACCAGAGTTTTACGCAAACAATACTTTTTATGCCATAGTTGCTTAAGGACTGACAATTAGGCTATTTCACTATGAAAAATAATAATAAAATACTGTTAATGGAATTAAAAGTGATTTGAATGTAATGAAAATGTGAATAACATTACTAAGAAATAATTTTTGCAGCCTGTGCGAATAATAATAATAATAATAATAATAATAGTGATAGCAACAGATACAAAATGTATTTTCTATATCTGAGTGGTGTCTTTTCTGTCGGACAAGCCCGACAGGACAGATATCACTGAGATATTTGTATTTCTGTGAAAGAGGGGAACGGTTCCTCGATCTTTCCTTCAGTGCGAATCCACAAATATCGTCCGACCTTCTATGGGAATGAGGATTTGCGAATAGTGAGTATAATGGATGCACAGTAGCATGCGATAAGTTGGAAATTTACCACTGGTCAGGAACTGTGACCGGATGGCCGAAGCCTTTAAGCCAACCACTCATGAGAAAGGGGGTAAATCCGGGTTCCAGTCCCAGTCCGGCACAAATTTATAAAATTTCGCTATTCCTGTGCGCTTTGTAGGGGCAACGGCCTTGCCGCAGTGGATACACCGGTTCCCGTCAGATCACCGAAGTTAAGCACTGTCGGGCGTGGCCGGCACTTGGATGGGTGACCATCCGGGCCGCCATGCGCTGTTGCCATTTTTCGGGGTGCACTCAGCCTCGTGATGCCAATTGAGGAGTTTCTCGACCGAATAGTAGCGGCTCCGGTCAAAGAAAACCATCGTAACGACCGGGAGAGCGGTGTGCTGACCACACGCCCCTCCTATTCGCATCCCCAACTGAGGATGACACGGCGGTCGGATGGTCCCGATGGACCACTTGTGGCCTGACGACGGAGTGCTTTTTTGTGCGCTTAGTCGTCATGATTTCCCACCAATCGTTTCCCTTTCCTTCCTCCTCCTACATTTCTTGTTTACGAAATGTACACTCCTGGAAATGGAAAAAAGAACACATTGACACCGGTGTGTCAGACCCACCATACTTGCTCCGGACACTGCGAGAGGGCTGTACAAGCAATGATCACACGCACGGCACAGCGGACACACCAGGAACCGCGGTGTTGGCCGTCGAATGGCGCTAGCTGCGCAGCATTTGTGCACCGCCGCCGTCAGTGTCAGCCAGTTTGCCGTGGCATATGGAGCTCCATCGCAGTCTTTAACACTGGTAGCATGTCGCGACAGCGTGGACGTGAACCGTATGTGCAGTTGACGGACTTTGAGCGAGGGCGTATAGTGGGCATGCGGGAGGCCGGGTGGACGTACCGCCGAATTGCTCAACACGTGGGGCGTGAGGTCTTCACAGTACATCGATGTTGTCGCCAGTGGTCGGCGGAAGGTGCACGTGCCCGTCGACCTGGGACCGGACCGCAGCGACGCACGGATGCACGCCAAGACCGTGGGATCCTACGCAGTGCCGTAGGGGACCGCACCGCCACTTCCCAGCAAATTAGGGACACTGTTGCTCCTGGGGTATCGGCGAAGACCATTCGCAACCGTCTCCATGAAGCTGGGCTACGGTCCCGCACACCGTTAGGCCGTCTTCCGCTCACGCCCCAACATCGTGCAGCCCGCCTCCAGTGGTATCGCGACAGGCGTGAATGGAGGGACGAATGGAGACGTGTCGTCTTCAGCGATGAGAGTCGCTTCTGCCTTGGTGCCAATGACGGTCGTATACGTGTTTGGCGCCGTGCAGGTGAGCGCCACAATCAGGACTGCATACGACCGAGGCACACAGGGCCAACACCCGGCATCATGGTGTGGGGAGCGATCTCCTACACTGGCCGTACACCACTGGTGATCGTCGAGGGGACACTGAATAGTGCACGGTACATCCAAACCGTCATCGAATCCATCGTTCTACCATTCCTAGACCGGCAAGGGAACTTGCTGTTCCAACAGGACAATGCACGTCCGCATGTATCCCGTGCCACCCAACGTGCCTAGAAGGTGTAAGTCAACTACCCTGGCCAGCAAGATCTCCGGATCTGTCCCCCATTGAGCATTTTTGGGACTGGATGAAGCGTCGTCTCACGCGGTCTGCACGTCCAGCACGAACGCTGGTCCAACTGAGGCGCCAGGTGGAAATGGCATGGCAAGCCGTTCCACAGGACTACATCCAGCATCTCTACGATCGTCTCCATGGGAGAATAGCAGCCTGCATTGCTGCGAAAGGTAGATATACACTGTACTAGTGCCGACATTGTTCATGCTCTGTTGCCTGTGTCTATGTGCCTGTGGTTCTGTCAGTGTGATCATGTGATGTATCTGACCCCAGGAATGTGTCAATAAAGTTTCCCCTTCCTGGGACAATGAATTCACGGTGTTCTTATTTCAATTTCCAGGAGTGTATTTACAAAAGGGGCAGTCGAATGAAAACAAGGCAGAGCGAAAAGGAGTAAGTAAACTGTTTATTATTCCAAATGTAATCGCCATAACTGTTAATACGTGTATCCTACTATGAGACGAGACAGTCAGTGCCTTCATAGAAAAGTTTTAGAGGTTGCCTACTTAACAATGTTTGTTCCCAAGCGTGCGCCTCTTCCTCCGAAGCTTCCTCCGCAGCAAATCGGCGGCCAAATGGTTCAAATGGCTCTGAGCACTATGAGACTTAACATCTGAGGTCATTAGTCCCCTAGAACTTAGAACTACTTAAACCTAGCTAACCTAAGGACGCCGCACACATCGATGCCCGAGGCAGGATTCGAACCTGCGACCGTTGCGATAGCGCGGTTCCAGACTGAAGCGCCTAGAACCGCTCGGCCACACCGGCTGGCTAAATCGACGGCCAAGAATGTCTTTCTGCGGGCTCCAAAAATATGAAAATCGCATGGAGAGGAATAGGGACTATATGAAGGATGTGTAAGGGCTTCCCAGCGAAACTTCTGCAGCGTATTCGTAACAACCTTAGCAACATGTGGACGGGAAGCCCTTAAACATCTTCTCTTACCCATCGGTTCAACCGATATGGTCACGAACCCAGGAGAGACGCTGCAGACAGCGCCGTCTTACTAGCAAAGGCACTCGTGTCGGTCGTCTGCTGTCTTAGCCCATTAACGTCAGATTTCGTCGCACTGTCGTAACGGATACGTTCGTCGTACGTCCCACATTGATTTCTGCGGTTATTTCGCACAGTGTTGCTTATCTGCTACAACTGACACCTCTACGCAATCGTCACTGCTGTCGGTCGTCAAGTAGAGGCCGTCGGCCACTGCGTTATTCGTGATGAGAGTTGATGCCGGAAATTTTGTATTCTCCGTGTGATGTCGTCAGTCATACGACTACACTGCCGCCGAATGCGATTCTCTCGATAAACGGAACAGAAAAACGGCTGTGTTAGCCAACGAGTACACAGCTAGTCGCAGTACTTAACGCTCGCCGCGAGGCGCCGCTAGGCCACTTCATGTGCAGCACGAGAGTAGTGCAGTTGTACCAGTCTACATTCCCGCTCAGGCTACGGAGAGGTACGGATCGCTGTTGTCGCCGTTGCTGCTCGAGATGTCGGGACGCGGGAGGGGACGCGAAGCTGCAGCCCTAGCGGAGTTGCTGCTCACCGTGGCAGGAACGTCCGGCAACAAGAAGAAGAAGACTGTAGTGCAATGCTTTCGCTGCCAAAAGCTTGGCCACGTCGCCGAGCACTGCAGAGGCGCAGTAGCGTGTTTGAAGTGTGCGCAAGCACATGGCACAAGCGACTGCAAGAAGGAGAATCATACCCCTTGTACCTGCGTCAACTGCGGCGGCGCACACGCGGCGAACGCCCGTTCCTGCGCCTACAAGAGAAATTGGCGCGGACCGGAGAAGAAGACGCAGAAGCAAGTGACCACCACACACGAAGAGGTGGTCTCTTGTACAGAAGACGTCGTCTCCAGGCGTCTAAAGGACGCTGTACGAGAAGCCATGTCCGCCTTCAAATCCGCCACGGCGGAAGAGAGGGCAGCCATGTTGGCGGAACTGGGCGAGGCTCGGCGTCAGATTGCTGTGCCGAAGCAGGAACTTCGCTCAGCCAAAGAAGACTCCGCCACAAGAGAAGACACCGCCACCCAGACGACTCCTGCACGAGAGAAGGAGTTCGCAACGGTGGCCACGCAAATCGACGAGCCTGCCGAAGGGGAGGCGACGCAGCAAAAGGACACCGAAGCAGCTGTACAACAGGAATAAAAGTGGGAAGAAATAGCACTCCTCCCGCTTCCGGACATGTACAGCGCAAGTGCTGTACTGAAGAAGATTGCTAGTTCGCTTCGCGACGGTACATACCCTCACCACGAAAATCCCTACCGTTTTGTCCCACCAAACCATCCAAAACCGTCACTCCCACATGAGGGACTTGGCTATCCAGAAGGTCTTACTGAAATTTCCAGGGAGGATTGTGAGCTCATTAATTCCTACCCTATCTTTACTACAATGCACATGCATTGTCTAATCATTTCTCTGGTTTCCGGAGAAAAATCGAAGACAGAATACGTTACGCATCAAGCCAACACCGAGGAACAGTCCTCAGTCACCAGTAAGAAGAAAAAGTGTGACATCGACAAGAACGAGAAATAGATTATCGGCACTTCTTGCCAGTTCCAGATATAATCAAACAGTCCAGAAACAAGTTTCATCAAGATTCTTAGTGGAGTAAGGGCCAACAGGCCACAAACTTCCACTTGAACTTCCTCACAGAGAGGAAAGTCAAAAAGGAGCAGAGAGAGAGAGAGAGAGAGAGAGAGAGAGAGAGAGAGAGAGAGAGAGAGAGACAGTCTACAGTTCGTAGCCGCGCTCAGTGGTCAGCCAGCGCCGATGTTAGTCATCGTCTGCATCTCAGTCACTGCTGCCACCAAGTCTTTGTAGCTCCGTTCCAGGTTAGTCTTCAAATTCACCGGACTCGACATTCAAGATTACGAGATTTTCATCCGTCACTGCAAGATTTGTGACTTGTAAATTATGTCATTCTACAGACGCCTATTCTAGTCGCGTCTTCTATAATTGTCAACCAACTGATCATGGACTACAGCAAAGTTACGTAATAAATACTTTCTTATTTTGTACTCCTGATAATTAATTGTGTTTTCCTGTTGTAGCTACCAAGCAGTCTTGGCATAGTAGAAACCACGATTCCACCTCCTTGGCTACCTCATATTTGACACCTCGTGTTGATGGACTCGATCATGTTGGAAGATCGATAGCCATCACTCGGCACACTCTTGACACTGTGCATCTCAGAAGATTGAATTCCCTAACGATTTCCGAAATGGGATGTCCCACGAGTCTAGCTCCAACTTCCATTCTGCGTTCAGAGTCTTAATTCCCGTCACGTCGGATACCTTCCACATGAATCACCCGAGAACATATGAAAGCTCCGCCAATGCACTGCCCTTTTGTACCATGTGTTCGTGATACTAGCGGCCTCTGTATATGTGCATATTGCTATCGTATCACTTCTGTCTCCTAAGTGTACACCGAGTTTCTCTCCTAAGGATCGTCAGGCGCATTTTCCCTAGTGTTTCGGCGGATATTTGCAATTTAGTTTTTCCAGTGTGCAGCTGGACTCTGTCCAGACAAATGTTGCTCATCACGTCTTTCATGCGACATTCAACGTCGACGGAAAGCGTCGGTTTGTTTCCCCTTACAAACAAATTGTTGTTTGAAGGGGAGTTTTACACGTTCATTTGATAGAGCAATCCCAAGTTAATCTATGGCGATTTTATTTTCAACGACATGTAATAACGGGGCAGTAAAACACTAAGAATACCAGGTACTCTAGCAGCGACAGCACTACATCTACATCTACATGGATAATCTGCAAATCACATTTAAGTGCCTGGCAGAAGGTTCGTCGAACCACCTTCACAATTCTCCGTTATTCCAATCTCGTATAGCGCGCGGAAAGAATGAACACCTATATCTTTCCGTACGAGCTCGGATTTCCCTTATCTTATCGTGGTGATCGTTCCTCCCTATGTAGGTCAGTCCCAACAAAATATTTTCGCATTCGGAGGAGAAAGTTGGTGATTGGAATTTCGTGAGAAGACTCCGTCGCGACGAAAAACGCCTTTCTTTTAATGATTTCCAGCCCAAATCCTGTATCATTTCTGTTACACTCTCTCCCATATTTCGCGATAATACAAAACATGCGGCCTTTCTTTGAACTTTTTCGATGTACTCTGTCAGTCGTACCTGGTAAGGATCCCACATCTTGCAGCAGTATTCTAAAAGAGGACGGACAAGCGTAGTGTAGGCAGTCTCCTTAGTAGGTCTGTTACACTTTTTAAGTGTTCTGCCAATAATACGGAGCCTTTGGTTAGCCTTCCCCATAAGAGTTTCTATGTGCTCCTTCCAATTTAAGTTGTTCGTAATTGTAATACCTAGGTTGAATTTACGGCTTTTAGATTAGACTCATTTATCGTGTAACCGAAGTTTAACGAGTTCCTTTTTGCACTCATGTGGATGACCTCACACTTTTCGTTATTTAGGGTCAACTGCCACTTTCCGCACCATTCAGATATTTTTTCTAAATCGTTTTGAAGTTTGATTTGATCTTCTGATGACTTTATTATTCGATAAACGACAGCGTCATCTGCAAACAACCGAAGACGGCTGCTCAGATTGTCTCCCAAATCGTTTATATAGATAAGGAGCAGCAAAGGGCCTATAACACCACCTTGGGGAACGCCAGATTCAAATGGCTCTGAGCACTATGGGACTTACCATCTATGGTCATCAGTCCCCTAGAACTTAGAACTACTTAAACCTAACTAACCTAAGGACATCACACAACACCCAGCCATCACGAGGCAGAGAAAATCCCTGACCCCGCCGGGAATCGAACCCGGGAACCAGGGCGTGGGAAGCGAGAACGCTACCGCACGACCACGAGATGCGGGCAGGGGGGAACGCCAGAAATCACTTCTGTTTTACTCGATGATGTTCCGTCAATTACTACGAACTGTGACATCTGTGACAGGAAATCGAAAATCCATTCGCATAACTGAGACATTCCATAAGCACGCAATTTCACTACGAGCCGCTTGTGTGGTACAGTGTCAAAAGTCTTCCGTAAATCTAGGAATTCGGAATCGATCTGAAATACCTTGTCAATAGCACTCAGCACTTCAGGTGAATAAAGAGCTAGTTGTGTTTCACAGGAACGATGTTTTCTAAACCCATGCTGACTGTGTGTTTTCTTCGAGGTAATTCATAATGTTCGAACACAATATATGTTCTAAAATCCTGCTGCATATCGACGTTAACGATATGGGCCTGTAATTTAGTGGATTACTCCTACTACCTTTCCTGAATATTGGTGTGACCTGTGCAACTTTCCAGTCTTTGGGTACGGATCTTCCGTCGAGCGAACGGTTGTATATGATTGTTAAGTATGGAGCCAATGCATCAGCACACTCTGAAAGGAACCTAATTGGTATACAGCCTGGACCAGAAGACTTGCCACCACCGTGGAACAGCGCGCTGCTCAGTCGCTGCTTGAGTAACTGAGGCATTGTTCGTGTTTTACTGCCCCCGTTAAAACGGATATCGCACTTATATGGGACCGCTCTAACGAATGAGCACGTAAAATTCCGCTTTAAGACTCATTTTGTTTGTGACTGGAAAGAAACCAACGCTTTCCATCGCCATTGGTCATCGCATGAAAGGCGTGATGAGCACTGCTTGTTCCGTCTGAATCCAGCTACGCACTAATAAAATGAAACTGGCAGTATTTGGTGAAACGCTAGAGAAAATGTGTCTGACAACTCTTAGGTGATACACGCTGTATATGTATGAATTTGTAACAAACAAATTTCTTCGAGAGAGTCAGCTCTGCTGCGTTTATTCGCAGAGTAGTCACGGTCTGCAGTGGAAGATATTGAGTGTCCTATACAGCGCAAAGTTAAATTTCTTAAGTGTAGGGACATTTGCCTGACCCGTACGTCCGTGCGAACGCACGAGGATAAACCAGTCAATTTCAGATTAGACACGCAAGATCCACGAGAACGACGTCAAGCGAGCGGTGATTTACGACTGGTGAACACAGTTGCCAAAGCGCACTCGGCCTGCCACGCAAGTACCGCAGCCTTATATGGAGGCTAAAAGACAGGGCACTCCATCTCATTATTACACCGTCGGCAGTCGGCGGCGGATTTCCCACCGGGTACAATTGTTCCGCTAAGTCAAGGCACCGCAGATGGTTATCGTATTCTTGCTCGGTGCGACTTTTATTTCTCATTTCTGCACAACATCACCTCTCTCGCTATTACAGGGTACAATAGTGCCATTAGACTGCTGAAAGGAGACATTAACGTAGTTGCCCTTGCGCGAACGACGCCCTAATCTTCGTTCGGCTGTCTGTGCTGTCCGCTGAAGTGTTAACAGTTCTTCATCGCAAGCCTACACACACGTCATGCTATTAAAATTAAACTGAACATTCATACCACGAAACTCGTCTATCAATTTCTTGAGATATATTGTAATGTATGTCAGGCCAGGATTCGAACCTGGAAACTTTCCTCTCGGGTTCAGTGTTCTCGCCAACTGAGCTAAGCAGTCGCGGCTCGTGCTGCACCTCACACGTTTTTCTGCTAGCAAGGTACGCAAGAGGGCTTGTGTTGAGTAGGAACGGTGGGGAAGAGTTAATGGGCGGTTGAAGGGGTCCAGCATAGTCTCTGTGCAGCTCAGTCTGCAAGGGCGTTAGTTGCAATCGGGAAGATTCGGTTTTGTGTACTGGTCTGGCAAGGACGTCAAAAGTGCGAGGAATCTATATTATTGTCGCAACGTGCTGAAAACTAAAGGGTTAATTCTCGAGTATTACTGCCCTTCGTTTAGTCGAAGTTCGCTTGGATAAATACACTGATGAGCCGAACCATTATGGTCAGCTGCTTGATAGCGTCTTGTTCCACCTTTGGAAGGAGGTTACGTAATTCCCGTAAATTGCGGGTTGGTTCAGATCAGGTGTATCTGGTCGCCAAGAAATCACCTGTCCTGCTCCTACTGTAGCGGATGCCGATGCGTACAGTTGTTCTGCTGGAAGATGCCATCATTTGCGTGTTAGACATCAAGCGCGAAGGGGTACATGTAGTCCGCAATAATATTGATTGGTCTGGCAGATGGGCCGGCCGGTGTTGACGAGCGGTTGTAGGCGCTTCAGTATGGAATCCTGACTCGGGCATGGATGTGTATGGTGTCCTTAGCTTAATTAGGTTTAAGTAGTTCTAAGTTTTAGGGGACTGATGACCTCAGATGTTAATTCCCAGGCCGGCCGGTGTGGCCGTGCGGTTAAAGGCGCTTCAGTCTGGAACCGCGTGGCCGCTGCGGTCGCAGGTTCGAATCCTGCCTCGGGCATGGATGTGTGTGATGTCCTTAGGTTGGTTAGGTTTAATTAGTTCTAAGTTCTAGGGGACTGATGACCACAGATGTTAAGTCCCATAGTACTCAGAGCCATTTGATTTGTTAATTCCCATAGTGCTTAGAGCCATTTAAATCTGGCAGGTGCCCTGTCAACAAACTGTCAACTTTACAGCTACGAAGGAGAAGGAAAAGTAAGAAATATTAGAGCTTAACGATCCATTGACTGAGACATTAGAGACCTAGCACTTACTGAGAATGGATTCTCGGATATGTGAGCATCTCAAAGACTTTTTAATCAAGCGAATTTAGTATGTTGCCATGGGCGTCGAGTGTTCACTGGAGCACGGCTATTGTCAGGAGTGCCCCAGGAAAGTGTGACAGGACCTCTCTTGTTCCCTCTATACATAAACGATCCGACGGATAGGGTACGCAGCAAACTGCTACAGTTTTCTGATGAGGCTTTAGTGTAGGAGGAAAGTGTTGTCGTTGAGTGTTTGTAGGAGTGGAATGCCTGCGCTAACAGGAAAGAGCGGATTAGGTTGTGGAAAGGGACCAAAATGAGTTCCTGTCAGTTTCACTCAATGTACAAACTTTATTTATCAACACACAATATAACAACAAGGATGCAAAACACTTAAAACTTTAATTGACCTCCCTTGATTAACTTTAAATCGGCTTCAGGCCACACTCAAAATCCAAGACACAAGGCCTAAGCAAGGAATTGAATTACAAGGTTCTTCTGGAGGTTTCAAGGAAAAATATTTTATAAATCTTCAATCTAAACAGGCCGAAGGCTTTAGCGATTTAATTTTAATGAAACTTGACTGGAGGCTCCACATTAAGCAATAAGGGGAGTTACAATCAAAAGGCAGAAGGCCTTATCTTAAAACATTTCATGCAAAAGGGCAAAACAAGAACATTAATTTAAGAGATATTAAAACTCGGCTGAAGACCGCACATCAACTAAATAACTAAAACCCAAACAGGGAAATGACTATGTAGCGCACAAGGAACGGCGCTCAGAAGTTTCCAAGGGTCGGCCTGGGATTGTAACACTAACGCCCGATTAGGTGAGACAGGCAGCCGGTCCAATAACTTCTTAATTTGAAGGCAACCCAACCGACAGACAGGCGACCGACCAATCAAGCAAATCAGTTCCGCTCGACGCAACCAGCAAAATGACCACGACACACACAATACTGGCGCCCACAACGACCAACAACGCCGCAGCTGTCGAACTACACGCCGTGCTGGACAGCAACAACACGACGAGGAAAGTACACCGCCGAGAATTACGTCAACGACAAGGGCAGCTAACTGGAACGACAACGGCCACAAGGCAGAAGATACCGCTGGTCAAGTTGTTGCTCGCGGGAATGTCCCGAAGCGACAAGCAGGATCAAACGAAGAAATGCAAAAAGTTGAAGCTCGATAGTAGGTCAGGTGAGGACTGAACTTTCATGTCGAAGATCGGTGGGCGACGAACTTCGTAGCACTCGCAAGCACCACCTCGCGCTCCAACCGTGCCTGCACGCCGCAGCGGCTCCAGCCCGACTCCGCACGACGGGGACTTGCCTGCTGCTCCACGCCAACCGACCGACAGCTCAGGCCCGGAAACAGTGAAAGGACCAAATATATGTCGGCCGACGAGACGACCAACCAACGGTTGTCCCACTCCAATCTCCTCCCGTCGGACAGTTCATGTGTGTCGCCAGCGGTCGGCGAGCACTGGCTGTCCGCGCCTCACCGGCGCTCCGTCCCCGACTTCACTGCCGGTCCGTCTCCAACTGACTGCCAGGCACACGACGACCCGGAAATACTATCGGTCGCTCCAGAGATGGTAGGACAGTGCACTTATCGATACGCGCTGCTGCTGCCGCTCACGGGCAAGTACGGCAGGAAGTTAGTGCCGCTAGTAAATGGAATAAGAAAACGAGGCGGCAGTACCGTAATAGAAGATGACAAACAACAAATCGCATGAACACTAGCAGTGCGCGGCTCAAGGAGGATACGTAGTAATTACCTTTGGTATGAAGTGTGGCAGCTTGCTATAAAGTACAAAAATGTAAGTTAATGCCGATGAGTAGGAAAGGCAATGCTATAATGTTCGAATACAGTGTTGGTGGTGTGCTGCTTGGCGCATGCACGTCGATTAACTATCTAGATGTAACACTGGGGAGCGACTTGAAATAGAAAGAGCATGTAAGGTTCTTTTAGGGAAGGCAAATGGTCGACTTCTGTTTATTAATAGAGTTCTAGCAAAGTGTACCCTCTTCTCTTTTCTTCTCTCTCTCAGTATATATAAAGTAAATTTCCGTGCTCGCTTCTGTTTGCATGTTCGATCTAATCTCGGGAACTACTGTAAGCATTTTGATCTAGTTTTGTTTAATAGATATATTGATTAACGACGAAGATTTGTTAATTTAGTTTATCAATATGTCGTGTAAATTGGCTGAATTATGATGAATTAAAGCCAGCCGCCACTGTGAAGAAGATACCATTGCCATCTAGCGGTACAGTCGCCGCAACTTAGGAGAGAAGTGAAGCTTCAGCAGAATCCGAGTTCGGCCTGGTGGTGCAGCAATAAGGGGCGTGCCTGGAAAACGACAGACCGCAGGATCGAATTCCGAGTTGCTACCTCTGGATCATGGGGTCCCGAGTTCGATTCCGGGCCGGGTTGGGTATTTTCTCTTCCTGGGGACTGGGTATTTGTGTTGTCCTCATCATTTTATCCGCATCCTCATCCTTTGTGACACTGGCTCGATTGGACTGTCAAAAAAATTGGACTGAGAAAAAAATTGGGACTTTGTACGGGTGCTGATGCCTGCGCAGTTAAGCGCCACACAGACCAAACATCATCATCATCATCATCATAATCAAATTCCGATCGGAGCACAGATCTTTCCCTCTCTTTTTTAATGTAGCATTCATTTCTCCACGAGGTGGGCATTCGCCAGAAGTACTGCTTGGATTGGATTCAATGTTAAAATATATGTCTCTTTTCCTGAAGCAGCATTTGAATCGGGCTGAGTGGTCTAGCGGTAAACAATCTAACTGGTAAATGGAAGGTAGTGATATGGAATCCCGATTGGGCCATAGATGTTTTGTTTGTCTTTTAGTGTTCCGTGCCTCAAATAAGTGAAAATGGAACCCTTATGGATCGCTTTGTTGTCCGTTCCTCCGTCTGTCTGTCAAGACCCCTCTCTCTCACGAATGGGTAGACATATCAAATTGAAACTCATCACCAATAATAAGGTCCACAGTCCGTTGGCTGTGTAATAAATGTAAACTTCTACATCAATGCAGTCAAAAGATACGGCCATTTATGTCACGTATCTTGATACTCGGAAACTCACTCATCAAAATATGTAGGTACTTCGCGTTGACCTAGAATCACGAAAATTGGCAAGAAGCAAGGCTTAACAGTAGAAGCAAAGGAAAAAATCTGAAATTGATAATTTGTAAAAATATCACAAGAAAAAATTTCTTTTGTGATTCTTTATCCGACTTCAAACTTTCTTTTAAGGCGTTCTCGAAAGTTTTGGAATTGCCGGCACCGATATCTTACCAGTATCGATATCGACAATAGGCAAAAATCACAGAGATTCTCGATTCCTGGGATTTATGAATTGTCTGTATAGATAATTAAGCCTGTACGGAAGCCTCAGTGCGCTCGAGTCCTACCGACTGTTTAACCTAGGGGTCACCTCCCAATGATTTGGATATTCGCCAGAAACGACAAACGTGTTTCGAATTTTGCATTAAATTGTAGGTGGCCTTTTTCTGGTTGGATAACTGGCAACAGAGACGCAAGTCACCGAAGTGACATCCAATTGAGTGACTTGTACCAGGCCATTGAGCCGTGCGAAATTATTATTATCAGAAGCTATACACATATACATTCCCCTTCTGTCCATACTGTACATTAAAGTCCCCTTGATGTTTCTTCTGCCTACACAGGATGTTCTAAAAAAGTGAGGGATACTTTGCGAGATGGTAGTACTCATTGAAACAAGAAAAATAAGTTCAATAAACATGGGTCCGGAAATGCATACTTTCTGCGATAAACACACGTTTTGGCCGAGCGATTCTACGCGCTTCAGTCCGGAACCGCGCTGCTGCTACGGTCGCAGGTTCGAATCCTGTCTCGGGCATGGATGTGTGTGATGTTTATAGGTTAGTTAGGTTTAAGTAGTTCTACGTCTAGGGGACTGATGACCTAAGATGTTAAGTCCCATAGTGCTTAGAGCCATTTGAACCATAAACAGACGTTTACAGGAGGTGTTCAACGTGGCATCCATTCATGACAATGCGCCCCTGCCCTCTGGCGTAAGGAATGAAGCACCCTTTGAAGTATACCCGGTTGTCGTTGTACCTGCTGGCACGTACTGAAGACACGACCCTGTAGAGTCCGCACTAGGCGCGGTCTAGGCCAGTTCCTTCAAGTGTCTCCATAACCAAAAGTCTAGGGAATTGAGGTCATGGAAACGAGGAGGCCAGGGCAAGTGTCTCCCCCTCCCCCCCCCCCCCCCTCTCGGTTCCCGACCGACCGTCCAACGGTCCTGAAATGTCCGCGCGTCAGATGTTAGAATGACATTTGTATTCGTTGCTGCAATGGTATAACCTCCAGCAAGGTAGGCAATACAGTAATGAGAAAGTGCAGATAATGAACCTGAGTTACCCTTTGCGGTAGCACGCATAACCCTATTACTCTATCGCGAAGTATGCCTGCCCTTACGTTGATTGAGAATCGGCGTTGATGCCCTCTTTCCTGAATTGCTTGGGGATTCGCGTCTGCCCATACATGCTGGTTAAGAAAATTCACAACACCATCTCTTGTCAAACCTGCCTCACCAGTAAATAGAGTCTTAAATGTGAACAGTGGATCTGCGGCACAGCTGCAACAGTCATTGACAGAACGGCCGTCTGCCATGATGATCCTGTGGCCTTAGGACCTGAACGCGCTGTAGACGATGTGGGTACGACAGTTGTTCACGAAGTATCCCCTAGATAAGAGGGTGTGACACGCCTTCTGCTGCTGCTGCTGCTAATCGTCGCACACTGGTCCCGGGAATTTCTCCCACTGAACGTAGCACACGCTCCCCCATGGCAGGGGTGCAGGGCCTTCCACTGTCAGTTTTCCGAGTTACAAGGGTACCCGTGTCCCCCAGACGCTGGAAAAGTCTGCCGAACATCTTATCAAAGGGCACTTTGCGCAGGGGATATTTTTCAACGTAGAGGGCACGAGCTCACAGGCTACGTCCATTTGCTAAACCATAGCAGAATATCGTATCAGCCATTTCACATGTCGAGTAGTAGGCTCCCATTGCTAACAAGTGGTGGAAGACAGAAAATATGAATGTACTACACCATTTGTATGTACAAAGAGCGCAGTAACACTAAACACATAAGTGAATCCGCGTTTGGAAGAAAATAAAACAGGACGATACGTACCCAGAGCTGACAGTACTGTATAATAAGGCACGCAAACACAGCGAAAACTACGTAGCCTACAACACAGCACGAACCACACAACTGACTGCAAGACCACTTAATTATAGGTAGAGTACTGTGAGTAAGAACTCAAGATTCCCTGCCGACACATTTGACGGAGCGCCAATGCGACTGTGCTAGAATCCGCAACCAAGCGTCGCGCAACCCTTCCTAAAAACACGTGTTTATCTCGGAAAGTATACGTTTCCGGACCTATATTTATCGGACTTATATTTTCGTTTCGCTGAGCACTGCCACCTCTCAAAGTATTTGACACTTTTTTTGAACACCCTGTATATGAAGGCTAATCCGGGAACTGTCGTAGTAATAGATACATTTATTCACGAGGGAGATTCGCGGGTATAATTTATAAATGAGAGGGTTGTAACTTAAATAGTGGCAGCTATTTATTCACAACCGATACGAAAGAGTTATATGCTTGCACATGTTACTGTCCTGCAAAGTAGTCACCAGCGTTGTGTAGAACCAGTTGCCAGCGATGTGGAAGGCGTAGTATACCGTTAGCAGAGCCTGTTCTGTTGATGGTGTGAATGGAGCGGTCTACTGCCTGTCGAATCACTGGAACAGGTCTGAAGCGAATGCCACGAAGTGATTCCTTCATCTTCGGAATCAAATCAAAGTCACAAGAACTTAAGTCCGGGGAGTATGGTGGATAGTACAATACTTCTCAGTCCCATCGACCGAACAGAGCAGCCACAGCCTGCGCTGTATGCGCCCGCGCATTGTCGTGCAAAATGATGGGTGGGTTGCGCAGAGAGTGTCGCCGATTCTTTCACAGAGCTGGTCGCAGGTGATGCTACAAAAACGAACAGTAATACTGTGCATTGATGGTGTGCCGTGGAGGAACGTAATGCGTTAGGATAACACCATCACAGTCGTACACGAGAATCACCATAACTTTAGACCGCTCCATTCGCACCATCAACAGAACAGGCTCTGCTAACGGTATACTACGCCTACCACATCACTGACAACGGGTTCTATACGACGCTGGTGACTACTTTGAAGGAAAGTAACAGGTGCAAACATGTAATTCTCTTGTATCGGTTGTGAATACGAGGAGCGTTTGAAAAGTCCGTGCAAAGTTCGAGAGATGGCACTACCGGCGCCGTATCGAGGTCATGTTTAGTTAGTAGCATCTTTGGAAAGAATGCACACCAAGTTTCAGCCATATTGGTCTATTTCTTTGTGTTCGGCATTCATGTGAATCAAGGAAGTCGAGTGATTGTAAAAAAATAGATGAAAAAGAAATTCGTGTGGTGATTAAACATTACTTTGTGAAAGGCAAAACGCCTCAGGAACTAAAGAGAAGTTTGGTAAACATTACGGTGACCCTGCAACTTCGATTAGAACAGTTTGTAAGTGGTTTCAAAATTTTCGGAGTGGCCATATGGGTACAAGTGATGCTGAACGTTCTGGACGCCCTGTGGAGGTTACGACTCCAGAAATCATTGATAAAATCCATGATATGGTGATGGATGACAGAAGAGTTAAGGTGCATGAGATTGCTAGTTATGTGGGCATCTCGAATGAACGGGTACATAATATTTTGCATAAACATTTGGACATGAGAAAGCTATCCGCAAGATGGGTTCCGCGATTGCTTACACTTGACCAGAAACGTAATCGTGTGAAGTGTTGCACGGATGGTTTGCAGCTGTTCAGGAAGAATCCGCAGGACTTTAAGCGCCGTTTCGTCACTGTAGATGAAACATGGATACATACTGCACTCCTGAGATTAAACAGCAATCTAAACAATGGGTTACCAAGGGAGAATCTGCACCAAAAAAGGCGAAGACCATTCCTTCGGCCGGAAAGGTTATGGCGACTGTCTTTTGGGATTCGCAAAAGGAAAATGGTAAAACTATTACAGGTACATATTAGTCATCGTTATTGGACCATTTGAAAGCCGAGCTGCAAGAAAAACGCCGGATATTGGACCGAAAAAAAGTCCTTTTCCTTCACGACAATGCACCAGCACACACCTCAGCAGTTGTGGTCTCGAAATTATTGGAAATAGGATTCCAACTCGTTCACATTCCCCCCTATTCTCCAGATCTGGCTCCCTCGGACTACTATTTGTTTCCCAATTCGAAGAAACGGCTGGCAGGACAAAGATTTTATTCAAACGAGGTGGTGATTGTAGCAACTAACAGCTATTTTGCAGTCTTGGACAATTCATATTATTCGGATGGGATCAACAAATTAGAGCAGCATTGGGTGAAGGTTTACCCCAAACACGTAAGTAGTTTTTATTATTGCACGGACTTTTCAAACGCCCCTCGAAAATAGTTGCCACTATTTAAGTTCCAACCCTTGTATTGGTTCAAATTGACTGAGCTATGATGAATTACAGTCCCCTGCTGCGATTTTCTGTTTGCATTTGAAGGCTACTATCAGGAACTACTGTAGGAATTTTGATACTCGCACTGGGGTTGGAAAGTTCTCAGAAAGCACGAATGTTATCTGTTCCACATTGAAGTGGCGTTAGGAGTGACAACTCGTGGCAATGGTGGCAGGTGCGAACTAGCGCGCCGCCTCTGACGCACTGTTCGCATTGTTAGCGTGTAGCGTGCCGGAAGTTCGCTGACGCCTTTATGCGCTGCAGCACGCCGTCAAGTGACGTGTGCTCCTCAAATCGTTGAATTTAAATGAAAGGAATGGTATTCTATTTCCTAACACTGTTTTTTTGATTTTTATCATAGTTATACGCAGTGGACTGCAAACAGAATTTCGGTACGCCAGAGAAGTCGTCAGGCCGTAAACGCTTAGTGCTACCCTAGCGAAGCCAGGAGGGTCGCCAGATCATCTATAAGGAAGACCGCGTGTAGAAAGCTGTTGCAACCTATTCTTGAGTAGCGCCGAGTGATTACGTTCCCCACCAGGTCGCATTAAAGGAAGGCACTGAAGCAATTTAGACGCGTGCCACCAGATTTGTTACTGGTATGTTCGATCAACACGTGATTATTACGAAAATGATCTGTAAATTGAAATCAGACCTCTGAACGGAACAAGACGTTATTTTCGGCAAACACTATTGTAGAAGTTTGAAGAAATAGTATATATGACCGATTGCAGAACGGTTCTACTGCCACTAACATAAACCTCGAGCAAGGATCGCGAAAACAAGACAAACCAGGGTTCAGAGGGAAGGGTCTAGACTGTCGTTTTTCCGTGGGTCCACTTTGGAATGGACTAAGAAAGAGAATGACTACCGTTGGTATATGGTGCCCTGCGCCATGCAAAGTATAGTAGCTTGGGGAAGAAAATCGGCCCTGCTCTTTGAAACGAGTTATCCTGATATTCGCCTTAAGCGATTTAGGGAAATCGGAGGAACCTACACTTTGATAGAGGGACAGGTATTTGAACCGCCATCCAGTCGAGCCCAGAGTCAGACCACAATGCCACCTTACTCCATGCTGTGAAGAACATATCCTGTCTCCGGCATTCGCCAGAGGCGTCTGACTCACCTCGAACAGACAGCGTCCTCCTTGCACAGTTTGCCGACTGAAGCTACTCTCACACGCGATAGGCGATAGTGTGCCAACACTTCCCCTCTACAGCGACAGATAGACAAGTTGAAATAAAGTGGAACACCCACAGCCGTCCTTACTATGTTATTTAGTATTTAGCTACCAGTTTCGCTGCTTCAGTGCACCATGTTCAGGACTTAACTGACGCTGAGGGTTTTAACTCGAATCCTGTACACGATTCATCAGTGGCCCACATCTATGAACTGTTTTTTGCAGACTAACTGTAACAAGATGTTGTGTCTCCAAGCATCAACTACCAACGACTTGGTAGTGGTTAAGGCCTGAAGATGGTGTTCTGAAGCACCGAAACTGGTAGACATATAATAAATAACATAGTAAGGACGGCTGTGGATGTTCCATTTTATTACACAAGTGAACGGCCGAAGTCCCTCAGATCTCCAATGACGTACAAAAGATATACAACTTAGTGTTTTGGTGCAAGTCTAATAAAGTCTAACTAAATGCAGACAAGTCAAAGATGGTATACTTTCCAAAACGCAGACCGAGAGTGGAACCCGTCCAGATGCAAGGACACCGAATGCAGTGGTCTCCACATATACACTACCTAGGTGTTATCTTTCACTCTTTCTCCACGCCCATATCCAGGCGAAACGGAAGAGGTACCTACAAATGGCTGTAGCCTTGACTTCCTTCATCAGTGCGAGCTCCACCACACCACTAAAATACCGCTATGTAAGGCGATCACTCTACCGACCCTTCAGTATGACAGCACAGCACGCGACAGCAGCCCTCCAGACACTCGAAAACAAACACCTATGCTGGATTTGGAGCGACCCCCACCCCCTACCCCTGGGAACGTACACACAATGTGCACATAGCCACTCAAATGGACACCATCAAAACATCACACAAGAAATAAATCAATCAAGCTCTTACCTCAAGTGCAAGACATAGGCGTCGCCAACCCCCGGCTAGGAAATCGCTTTAAGTTCCCACTTTGCATCTTACAAGAAGCCTGTAAGACAACATCTGCCAATAAAACGAACTGGATGTTCATAAAAACTACGACGTCACAGTACGTCTGCTAAGGGCCCCTGAAGCCCATTATTGCCTGTCACCACAAATGCAATTTATTTAAATAAATAAATAAAACAACCTACGAACCTATCTTAGACTATACATGGGAAGTCGCAAGAGCGATGGACCTGTACACAGACACATGACACGAACTGCGTTTTGAATTCTTCAAGTTAACTAGCAAATATTTATGCTGCCAAAAGTAAGCGTAAGCAGCGAAAGCGAATAAATTTCACAACTGCTTATTAGACACATTTGGACTCATTCGTCTCTTCCGACTGCCACTGCATGCGAAAGGAGAAGATGATCTGGTTACGCATTTCTACGAGTTGTTTCTCCTGTGTCACTGAATAGCAGGCGGCAGTCACTGCTGCGAGGATATCGCGAGGTTTCTGAAATTGAGGAAATAGCAGTGCATCACTAGCCAGAAGGAGTCAAGTGCCCTTCGATTAGACAGCGCGTTAAAAGACCATCTCTAAAGTTAAGGACATTGTCGACTTCAGTGGTGCTGGCTTTGCTCATTCATCATCCAAGTTTTGACAGTTTGTGGCTGATAAACACCACAGACAGATTTCACTATATTTGTCTGCCGTCTTGGTCTTTCCGTCAATCTGCCTCACTAAATGTTATTACAAATTCACTGAGGATAATATATTAGACCATGTAAGTACAAGTAGCCAAAGTGCAACAGTGGGGACTCTATTCATTATTTATTTTGTGTAAAAAGGTGCTGCGGAATTCTTGACCGACAAAAGAAAACATAAATTATATTTTTATAGTTTTGATCGGCCTGTTTTCGTCTGCATCATTTAATAACATCCAGTTTATTTACATATATAATCATAAAAATATTGTATGTATAGCGGACAGTCAAATGAAAATGAGACAGATGAGAGAAAAGTAAGTAAACTGTTTATCATTTCAAAAGTAATCGCCATAACCGTTAATACATTTGTCCTGCTGTGAGATAAGATGGTCAGTGGCTTCATGGAAAAACGTTTGCAGTTGCCTACGGAACCACGACTGCACCCAGGCGTGTATCTCTTTGTCCGTATCAAATCGACAGCCATGATTGTCTTTCTTCAGGACATCGAAAATATGGAAATCGCATGGGGAGAAATAGGGACTGTCTGGAGGACCTGTAAAGGCTTCACGCTATACTTCTGCAGCGTACACAAAACAATCTTGGCAACATGTGATCGGGCACATGTATCATCCGCTATATGGAAAAATTAGTGTAACGATAAGATAACCCATTACCCCCACGAGGTTAGAGGTGAAAAGCAATGACGTAAAAACAAACAGTGGGAATGTCCGCGACAATTTCAAGCAAATTTGGTATATACAGGGTGTTTAAAAAATGACCGGTATATTAGAAACGGCAATAAAAACTAAACGAGCAGCGATAGAAATACACCGTTTGTTGCAATATGCTTGGGACAACAGTACATTTTCAGGCAGACAAACTTTCGAAATTACAGTAGTTACAATTTTCAACAACAGATGGCGCTGCGGTCTGGGAAACTCTATAGTACGATATTTTCCACATATCCACCATGCGTAGCAATAATATGGCGTAGTCTCTGAATGAAATTACCCGAAACCTTTGACAACGTGTCTGGCGGAATGGCTTCACATGCAGATGAGATGTACTGCTTCAGCTGTTCAATTGTTTCTGGATTCTGGCGGTACACCTGGTCTTTCAAGTGTCCCCACAGAAAGAAGTCACAGGGGTTCATGTCTGGCGAATAGGGAGGCCAATCCACGCCGCCTCCTGTATGTTTCGGATAGCCCAAAGCAATCACACAATCATCGAAATATTCGTTCAGGAAATTAAAGACGTCGGCCGTGCGATGTGGCCGGGCACCATCTTGCATAAACCACGAGGTGTTCGCAGTGTCGTCTAAGGCAGTTTGTACCGCCACAAATTCACGAAGAATGTCCAGATAGCGTGATGCAGTAATCGTTTCGGATCTGAAAAATGGGCCAATGATTCCTTTGGAAGAAATGGCGGCCCAGACCAGTACTTTTTGAGGATGCAGGGACGATGGGACTGCAACATGGGGCTTTTCGGTTCCCCATATGCGCCAGTTCTGTTTATTGACGAAGCCGTCCAGGTAAAAATAAGCTTCGTCAGTAAACCAAATGCTGCCCACATGCGTATCGCCGTCATCAATCCTGTGCACTATATCGTTAGCGAATGTCTCTCGTGCAGCAATGGTAGCGGCGCTGAGGGGTTGCCGCATTTGAATTTTGTATGGATAGAGGTGTAAACTCTGGCGCATGAGACGATACGTGGACGTTGGCGTCATTTGGACCGCAGCTGCAACACGGCGAACGGAAACCCGAGGCCGCTGTTGGATCACCTGCTGCACTAGCTGCGCGTTGCCCTCTGTGGTTGCCGTACGCGGTCGCCCTACCTTTCCAGCACGTTCATCCGTCACGTTCTCAGTCCGTTGAAATTTTTCAAACAGATCCTTTATTCTATCGCTTTTCAGTCCTTTGGTTACATTAAACCTCCGTTGAAAACTTCGTCTTGTTGCAACAACACTGTGTTCTAGGCGGTGGAATTCCAACACCAGAAAAATCCTCTGTTCTAAGGAATAAACCATGTTGTCTACAGCACACTTGCACGTTGTGAACAGCACACGCTTACAGCAGAAAGACGATGTACAGAATGGCGCGCCCGCAGACTGTGTTGTCTTCTATATCTTTCACATCACTTGCAGCGCCATCTGTTGTTGAAAATTGTAACTACTGTAATTTCGAAAGTTTGTCCGCCTGAAAATGTACTGTTGTCCCAAGCATATTGCAACAAACGGTGTATTTCTATCGCTGCTCGTTTAGTTTTTATTGCCGTTTCAAATATACCGGTCATTTTTGAAACACCCTGTACATGACTCACTTTCAGCGTGAATATGTAGTGGGAGTAAGATACCCCCCACTACCCGTGGAGGTGAGGGTGGACATGAGAAGAGGAGACATGTAAAAATGTTCGAAAACAATCTGTTAGTACTTGTTTTCCTGTATTTAGTTGACTTGCAATACTTTAGAAGTGTGAATGAAACTGCAGGGCGACATTCAGTGTAGATACAGATGAAACATGCGCGGAACTCGTGTAATGCATTTGTGTGCGATTATCTGACATATGCGTACGCGAGTATAGCCGTGAGCAAAAAGCTAGTCGCTGGTAACGTGGGAGCAGTCTAGCGTTGTTTATGACTCGCAAAAGTTGAAACACAAATACATCGTGACAATACTGTGTTTGTAAGGTTTCTAGTTCATTTTTGATATTCAAGGAATGTGACATGAGCTCCATAGTTTCATTCGATGAGTCGTACATATTTGTATTCTGGATATTTTTTAAACAGTAATCTTCAGTATAGAATGAAATTTCCACTCTACAGCGGAGTGTGCGCTGATATGAAACTTTCTGGCAGATCAAAACTGTGTGCCGGACCGAGACTCGAACTCGGGACCTTTACCTTTCGCGGGCAAGTGCTCTACCGACTGAGCTACCCAAGCACAACTCACGCCCCGTCCTCACAGCTTTAATTCCGCCAGCATATGTTACGCCAGGGATATTCTGAGCACAAGCGATATGATCTTTGGCTTTCAGTAGCATTATTGTTGCAGTAGCATCACAGCCTGTGTCAGACTATGTTTTGTGATGAGTAAGGTGTGTTGGTCACACTACTGAGAGGTCTGGAAATAGTATGCAAAGCACAGAGGTAAGGATAGAGGGCAAGGACATAGACAGGATTTTGTCAAAGGCGGTGTCCGATTTGCTAAACAGGACCTTAAAAAGGCTCATGTTTTTCAGTTATTATGAGAAAACGTTAATTTTTAATTTCATGTACATAATCTGCTATCTATAGGGTTTCGTACAAATTGTATTACGTCTATAAAAAGAAGCAAGAAAAGCCATTCTTAAAAAAGTGAAACATATTCACCTAAACGCACAATTAATTTCTTCTTTATTTTGACAGTTTGATAACTTAAAAATATTGCCAAACGAATTAAAATTTTGGTGTAATGCATTGCCTCTTGTCTAACAAAACACAGCTCAACTTTCTAATATGATGTTCACTATCACAGACCAGAAGATTCTTAACGGTGGGTTGAATAACATACAAAGTCAGATGGGTTCAAACTTCTTTCGACAACGGCTAACCCTGTATTTAAATTTACGTCTTGTATGATACCAAGTCAAATTCCTTCAGTACAGCAAAGCACCCCAAGTTCCTCAGTTCAGTCTAAAATTTTATTAAAGTATCTTTCATTTCATAGAAATTCTTCAAAAAATGTTCAGATGTTTGTGAAATCTTATGGGACGTAACTGCTAAGGTCATCAGTCCCTAAGCTTACACACTACTTAACCTAAATTATGCTAAGGACAAACACACACACACACACACACACACACACACACACACACACACACATTCCTGAAGGAGGACTCGAACCTCCGCCGGGACCAGCCGCACAGTCCATGACTGCAGCGCTTGAGACCGCTCGGCTAATCCCGCGCGGCTAGAAATTCTTCAATTTGCTTAAGTAATCAAGAACTTCTTTTTAAATAACAACCAAATCCGTTTACAAAATGAAACGTAATGCACAAATACTACGAGTTACAGTTTTGGGACCTTAAAAATGATTCATGCATTGATGTCAACTAGACTTCTAATGTATGCGACCTCAGTGTAATACGATTATACATTCTTTGACGCTAATAAACTGTTCCGTCGATGTACAACAAACGTTGCCGTTTATATGACGTTTGTTTACAAATACGTTAGAGTTGCGACTGTTGAACTCACTGTTCCACGAATATTAGGAATAAGACATTTCACAGTAGAACATCGTTCATGTATTAAAACGTAAAGACGTGATATACCCACTGTTCCACAAGTGAGCCATCTTTATTCACAGTTACATAGTCCAAAATAACGATCGCCAGCAGCCTTCTAGAGTGAATATCAATGACAGAGGAAGGTGGCTATGGGGCTGCAGTCCCCCTCACCCCCAGAACTACTACTACTGCTAAAAAATTAAAAAAAATCTTTGCGACATGATTTTCAGACCTAATAGTCTTGAAAATTTTCTCGCTAGTTGACTTTATAATAAATGAAGAAGACACCTTTCTTTACTACAGAGAATTTGAAGACGGCACGATGAGGATAAATACACTCCTGGAAATGGAAAAAAGAACACATTGACACCGGTGTGTCAGACCCACCATACTTGCTCCGGACACTGCGAGAGGGCTGTACAAGCAATGATCACACGCACGGCACAGCGGACACACCAGGAACCGCGGTGTTGGCCGTCGAATGGCGCTAGCTGCGCAGCATTTGTGCACCGCCGCCGTCAGTGTCAGCCAGTTTGCCGTGGCATACGGAGCTCCATCGCAGTCTTTAACACTGGTAGTATGCCGCGACAGCGTGGACGTGAACCGTATGTGCAGTTGACGGACTTTGAGCGAGGGCGTATAGTGGGCATGCGGGAGGCCGGGTGGACGTACCGCCGAATTGCTCAACACGTGGGGCGTGAGGTCTCCACAGTACATCGATGTTGTCGCCAGTGGTCGGCGGAAGGTGCACGTGCCCGTCGACCTGGGACCGGACCGCAGCGACGCACGGATGCACGCCAAGACCATAGGATCCTACGCAGTGCCGTAGGGGACCGCACCGCCACTTCCCAGCAAATTAGGGACACTGTTGCTCCTGGGGTATCGGCGAGGACCATTCGCAACCGTCTCCATGAAGCTGGGCTACGGTCCCGCACACCGTTAGGCCGTCTTCCGCTCACGCCCCAACATCGTGCAGCCCGCCTCCAGTGGTGTCGCGACAGGCGTGAATGGAGGGACGAATGGAGACGTGTCGTCTTCAGCGATGAGAGTCGCTTCTGCCTCGGTGCCAATGATGGTCGTATGCGTGTTTGGCGCCGTGCAGGTGAGCGCCACAATCAGGACTGCATACGACCGAGGCACACAGGGCCAACACCCGGCATCATGGTGTGGGGAGCGATCTCCTACACTGGCCGTACACCACTGGTGATCGTCGAGGGGACACTGAATAGTGCACGGTACATCCAAACTGTCATCGAACCCATCGTTCTACCATTCCTAGACCGGCAAGGGAACTTGCTGTTCCAACAGGACAATGCACGTCCGCATGTATCCCGTGCCACCCAACGTGCTCTAGAAGGTGTAAGTCAACTACCCTGGCCAGCAAGATCTCCGGATCTGTCCCCCCTTGAGCATGTTTGGGACTGGATGAAGCGTCGTCTCACGCGGTCTGCACGTCCAGCACGAACGCTGGTCCAACTGAGGCGGCAGGTGGAAATGGCATGGCAAGCCGTTCCACAGGACTACATCCAGCATCTCTACGATCGTCTCCATGGGAGAATAGCAGCCTGCATTGCTGCGAAAGGTGGATATACACTGTACTAGTGCCGACATTGTGCATGCTCTGTTGCCTGTGTCTATGTGCCTGTGGTTCTGTCAGTGTGATCATGTGATGTATCTGACCCCAGGAATGTGTCAATAAAGTTTCCCCTTCCTGGGACAATGAATTCACGGTGTTCTTATTTCAATTTTCAGGAGTGTAGTTTCTGGACGAATGGGGGTGGGGATGCAAATTTCCATCGGCTCAGACGAATTCAACCAGCCCGCTCAAAACGAGCGAACTATAGAAAGCACTCTTATCACATTCCCCTTCCGCTCTCCAGAAACCGGCCCCCATCGTTCCGCATCGGAACTGGTTTTCATAGCTGAGTGCCACCCAGGTGATCATATCGGGTTATATTTTGCCATTTGGACTACTAATGATAGAATTTTGGGCACATTTTTTATGGAAATGCAACCATCGCCATTTGGGCGATATTTTTGTCGATCAGAGCGATTTTTGGACGACATAGGCAAATCCAGGTGTATTTTTTATTCATTGACTTTAATTTCGTGTTATTTGTAATGATGTTTTCCACATAGCTGCCTTGTGAAATACTGAAATGTTGCAACTTCAAAGTTCTACCTGCCTCCAAATAGCGACTCCAGTGCTAACATCAAACTGTTACAGATAGGTAATTGGGCTATTGTAGTAGAGAGTACTTGCTATGTTAAATACATAGCGCTAGTGAACGAATCAAAATCGATTTTCCTCTACTTTCTTGTCACAAACTTGTCCATAATTGGCAACAATAACAACATCACACAGCAAACAAGCAAAAAAGACAGGTGCAAGTAGGAACTGAAATGATTAACAAAACAGCATCGGAGTTCAAGTGAGATCCACAACGTACAGTAGTTGGTCTCGGCTAAATTATGGATGGGCGGCAGCCGACAGCGCTATCGATAGTTCAAATCTATCGAGTCTTGTTGATTATTGATAGTTCAAATGGTTCAAATGGCTCTGAGCACTATGGGACTTAACTTCTGAGGTCATCAGTCCCCTAGAACTTAGAACTACTTAAACCTAACTAACCTAAGGACAGCACACACATCCATGCAGGATTCGAACCAGCGACCGTAGCGGCCGCGCGGTTCCAGACTGTAGCGCCTAGAACCGCTCGGCCACCCTGGCCGGCGATTATTGATACTGCATATCCCTTTTTTCGTCGTGTGATTTAAAATCAAAATATCTTTCCATTTCGCACCATGGCAGCAAAGTCATGTGTAATCTCATTTAGGTGATAGGGGGCTTCCGGGCCCCCTGGAGCGTCCCTTTGGGTACTTCCGTGCACTGAGGATATTGAATTTTGGAAATATGATCTGGTTAAAATTTGAGAATTGTGAAGACTTACAGGCAATATTTGTTGCTGCATTTATTGACTGCGCGCGATTTGGGATGGTTGGAAAATGCAAAAATGTGGTGGGATTTCTTCATTGCTTCAGGTTGGTTAGTTTTACTGTTCAGACATAAATAATAAAGTTATCTGTTCACATGGCTTGCAGTCAGAAGTTACAGATTTACCACTCCTTCACCAGCTCGATAATTAATTTCATGCGAGAGTTGTATTTGTAATAAGAAGCAAATTTTGTAAAGATGGGTGTGTTGGTAAGGAAGGTGTAAGTGTTTCAATATAAGTCTTGAATGCTAGTCTTTTTACATTATTCACTAATACAATATCCTTCATCGCATCCTCACGAATTTTATTTTTGATTGTGTGTGTTGTTGCGGTGCACTGAGCGGAAGCCAGTCACAAAAAAGTAAAGGCGAAGCTTAATGTCATTAGCAGTGCTGCACGTCACTGCATTGCGCTGCAGTAGGATTTTCTTTCATTTAGCCGTTTGCTGCTGCACTGTACTTTTACGTTCATCACTTCCAGCAGTATTGAGTTCCGGTATCACAGTTGAGCCACTTAAATTTTTCAGTGCCATTTTAAAATTACAGTCAGGACACACTTAAAACATCCAGAGTTGTGCGTTGCATTTCAAAGTTGTTATCAGGTTCAGTTCAGGCAAAGATCAGTTTACATTTCGTTTCTTATGCACAGACATTCTTACAGAGCAGTGTTACATTCGCGTGTGTATCACTCAGCGTCTGGAATTCTATTTCGTCGATTGCTTACATAGAATCACAGGCAATTATTGGGAGACATTTTATTTATTTATTCTTTCGAAATACGTTTTGTAATTTCATGAAGCACTTTTTTCTGTTGGTTTTGTGTGTTGGAATTACGAGTCACGTACTGTGACGTCACGCATTGCAGCACTGTCCGCTGCGCTGCGCGATGTAAGTTTCACAGTGCAGCTTATTTAGCCTACCGTTTTACCTATTCTAATTAACTTGGTAAATGTTAACTGAAACACGGTATAGAGTTTGAGATATTTTTGGCGGTTCATTCTTACCAGATGGCGTTTTTGTAATTACACTACCTACACTATTCAGGATTACAGCATAGACATACGCGAAGTTAAAGATAAGAAACAAGTTCACAGAAGTTACATATTATATGGATTTAATAGAACAGAGTTTGAGAGGAAGTGCTATCACAAGGTGAAACAAGATGCACCAAATTATACCAAAAACAACTCGTCTTGGAAGGGTCGTTAATACTTAAGTGCCTTATTACACCGTATTTGCTTGTCACGAGAGTCATAAGCAGAAGTCACGGCATAAGGCACCAAATAATTCAATATGCCACGGCGTCAGCTGTGTCCGTCTCGATCAGCTGGTCACAGCTAAGCAATTACGATGGACTCCACTACCATTTCTAGAGATGCGAAAGATTCGAAGGAGACCACTAAAAAGAGCTGACAAGTCTCATACCAATTATCGCCGCTTCTCGTTCAGCTCGCTGCAATTTAAAATGTGGCATTACGTCGGAATCCACCCAGCACATAGGACTGGATTGCTTCTTCGCTGGTATAAGATATTTACCGTTCATAAACGTTACTGTGTTCTTTATGTTTTAATATCTGATTTGGCGAACAAAAAAGGTTTTAAATAAACGTAACGTCACTTTGACAAATGGCTGACGTCATGCGTTCAGTACAGTAGTTGGTCTACCAATAAAGCGGAGATCGCAAACAGCGGATCGAGAACCACATGTGGCTTTTTGGTCCCTTGAGCCTGGCTGTCCTACGAAATACCGCTTGCGGGCACCCACATACATTTACAGAAAGATAAAATGTCAACGCGTATCGTCAAGTCATATCTTTGCATCGTGTTCTACAGTGCACTACTACTGAATGCGTGTCCCCGCAGGAAACAATACCATTGTACTTAAAAGCCACACCCCTGCGGTTGGCAATTCTACCTGCCTCAGTCTGAAGCGTAATGACTCCCCTCCAAGTTCTCCCAGCGCCGCTTTCTTCTCTACTCGCTGCCGTTCTGCGCATTTAGTGGCCACGAAATTACAGTCGGCCTCCACGCACAGCGTTGGTGTTGAGTGAGCCAGTCAGCCGTCTCACTATGCAGTGTTTAGTGCTAGTCGCGTCCGAGAGTTGGGCACGGTCGGCAAAAGTACCTACTCGAAACATGAAATTACCTCTATTATTCCAACCAGCTGCAGATGCCAAAGGTATTTTTGTTACCAATTTAAGCAATAGAATTATTTTGTGTTGGTGGCTTTGTTATTGCAAAAACAAGGAGTTTTAGGTGCACTGTTTGACATCACTGCAAAGAAGAAACAAAGAAAAGCTGAAGACAAAAACAGTACATTGAAAGTCGAGTGGACCAAGACTTCCGCGTTTATTTAGAACTTAAAGGCCTGCCGGCCTGTGTTGTCTGTCAGGAATAATTGGATCATAACAATATATCAAATTTGGGGACAGACTTTACAGCTAAATACGTGGTACATGGAAGACACATGGAAGAAAGCAGCTCAAGACCTTCAGAAGAGTCAAGAAACATGAAGTTACGCATTTCATTACTGGGAGCAGTGTTTCAGCAATCCTAATATTGAAAGTTTTCTGGTTATCCAAGATACCACTAAGGGAGGAAAACGATACACAGACTTCGAGTATACAGCGTGGTCCATTGATGGTGACCGGGCCAAATATCTCACGAAAAAATTACAAAGAACGAAACTTGTCTAGCTTGAACGGGGAAACCAGATGGCGCTATGGTTGGCCCGCTAGATGGCGCTGCCATATATCAAACGGATATCAACTGCGTTTTTTTTTTACACAGGAACCCCCATTTTTATTACATATTCGTGTAGTACGTAAAGAAATATGAATGTTTTAGTTGGACCACTTTTTTCGCTTTGTGATAGATGGCGCTGTAATAGTCACAAACGTATAAGTACGTGGTATCACGTAACATTCCGCCAGTGCGGACGGTATTTACTTCGTGATACATTACCCGTGTTAAAATGAACCGTTTACCAATTGCGGAAAAGGTCGATATCGTGTTGATGTATGGCTATTGTGATAAAAATGCCCAACGGGCGTGTGCTATGTATGCTGATCGGTATCCTGGACGATATCATCCAAGTTCGGCAGATAGTTACGTTATTTAAGGAAACAGGAACTGTTCAGCCACATGTGAAACATCAACCACGACCTGCAACAAATAATGATGCCCAAGTAGGTGTTTTAGCTGCTATCGCGGCTAATCCGCAAATCAGTAGCAGACAAATTGCGCGAGAATCGGGAATCTCAAAAACGTCGGTGTTGAGAATGCTACATCAACATCGACTGCACCCGTACCATATTTATATGCACGGAATTGCATGGCGACGACTTTGAAGGTCGTGTACAGTTCTGCCACTGGGCAAAAGAGAAATTACGGGACGATGACAGATTTTTTGCACGCGTTCTGTTTAGCGACGAAGCATCATTCACCAACAGCGGTAACGTAAACCAGCATTATATGCACTATTGGGCAACGGAAAATCCACGATGGCTGCGACAAGTGGAACATCAGCGACCTTGGCGGGTTAATATATGGTGAAGCATAACGGGAGGAAGGATAATTGGCCCCGATTATATCGATGGCAATCTAAATGGTGCAATGTATGCAGATTTCCGACGTAATGTTCTACACATGTTACTAAAAAATGTTTCACTGCATGACAGAACGGCGATGTACTTCCAACGTGATGGATGTCCGGCACATAGCTCGCGTGCGGTTGAAGCGGTATTGAATAGCGTATTTCATGACAGGTGAATTGGTCGTCGAAGCACCATACAATGGACCGCACGTTCACCGGATCTGACGTCCCCGGATTTCTTTCTGTGGGGAAAGTTGAAGCATATTTGCTGTCGTAATCCACCGACAACGCCTGACAACATGCGTCAACGCATTGTCAATGCATGTGCCAACATTTCGGAAGGCGAACTACTCGCTGTTGAGAGGAATGTCGTTACACGTATTGCCAAATGCACTGAGGTTGACGGACATCATTTTGAGCATTTATTGCATTAATGTGGTATTTACAGGTAATCACTCTGGAACAGCATGTGTTCTCAGAAATAATAAGTTCACAAAGGTACATGTATCGCATTGGAACAACCGAAATAAAATGTTCAAATGTACCTACGATCTGTATTTTAATTTAAAAAACCTATCTGTTACCAACTGTTTGTCTAAAATCGTGAGCCATATGTTTGTGACTATTACAGTGCCATGTATCACAAAGCGAAAAAAGTAGTTCAACTAAAACATTCATATTTCTTTACGTACTATACGAATATGTAATAGAAATGGGGTTTCCAATAAAAAAAACTGCAGTTGGTATCCGTTTGGCCTATGGCAGCGCCATCTAGTGGCCCAACCATAGCGCCATCTGGTTTCTCCCTTCAAGCTAAACAAGTTTCGTTCTTTGTAGTTTTTTCGTTTGACTCTTATTTCGTGAGATATTTGGCCCGGTCACGATTAATGGACCACCCTGTATGCGAGAGGACTTTACAAAATAAGCAACACATGTCATCGCACGGCTGAGACCACCGCACAACAAGAGTGACGCATGATCAGAGGAGTGTACATGTTCCGGCTTTCCTCCAAACAAAGTTCTGCTGTGATACGAGTAACAGGTGCATCACAATGTAGGGGTGAAATGGCGGGGCAACTGGAAACGTGCTCCAAAGTTGAAGTAAGCGAGACATTACGATTCTTGTGCGCATAAGTCTGAGATGCACCCAGATTCACCGTGAAATTCTGAAGCTATGTGGAACACATAATGCCGCCTCCAACCGTAGTGGAATGTTTCAATTTGACGAAGGCAGCATGGACGTGGGTGATGCTGGCCAGGAAGGAATGTCACCAACATTGACTACAATCGACAAAGTCCAGGCTGTCGAGGAGCTACCTCGCACCAGTCGCAGATGAGGACGTTCACACAGCAGATCTCGAACGCTTCCGTGACCAGGGAGCTGATTTTTATCGCTGAGGAACTGAACGATTGGTTGGGAATTCTGACCGTTATTAACAGAGACTTGGTAACTGTTTTGAAAAATAGTGTCCCATAGAATGAAATTTTCACTTTGCAGCGAAGTGTACGCTGATACACTATGGGATCAAAAGTAACCCGACACCTGGCTGAAAATGATTTACAAGTTCGTGGCGTCCTTCATCAGTAATGCTGGAATTCGATATGGTGTTGGTCACCCTTAGCTTCCACTCTCGCAGGCATACGTTCAATCAGGTGCTGGAAGGTTTCTTCGGGAATGGCAGCCCTTTCTTCACGGAGTGCTGCACGGATGAATCTGTAGTATTCAGGTCAGGACTCTGTGCAGGCCTGTCCATTACAATATCTACATCTCCATGAATACTCTGCAAATCACATTTAAGTGCCTGGCAGAGGGTTCATCGAACCACCTTCACAATTCTCTATTATTCCAATCTCGTATAGCGTGCGGAAAGAATGAACACCTATAGCTTTCCGTACGAGATCGGATTTCCCTTATTTTATTGTGGTGATCGTTCCTCTCTATGTAGGTCGGTGTCAACAAAATATTTTCACATTCGGAGGAGAAAGATGGTGATTGGAATTTCGTGAGAAGATTCCGTCGCAATGAAAAACGCCCTTCTTTTAATGATTTCCAGCCCATATCCTGTATAATTTCTGTGACACTCTCTGCCATATTTTGCGATAATAGAAAACGTTCTGCATTTCTTTGAACTTTTTCGATGTACTCCCACACCGCGCAGAAGTATTCTAAAAGAGGACGGACAAGCGTGGTGTAGGTAGTCTCCTTAGTAGGTCTGTTACATTTTCTAAGTGTCCTGCCAATGAAACGCAGTCTTTGGTTAGCCTTCCCCACAACATTTTCTATTTGTTCCTTCCAATTTAAGTTGTTCGTAATTGTAATACCTAGGTGTTTAGTTGAATTTACGGCTTTTAGGTTAGACTGATTTATCGTGTAACCGAAGTTTAACGAGTTCCTTTTAGCAGTCAGGTCGATGACCTTATACTTTTCGTTATTTAAGGTCAACTGCCACTTTTCGCACCATTCAGATATTTTTTCTAAATCGTTTTGCAGTTTGTTTTGATCTTCTGATGACTTTATTAGTCGATAAACGACAGCATCTGCAGACAACCGAAGACCGCTGCTCAGATTGTCTCCCAAATCGTTTATATAGATAAGGAACAGCAAAGGGCCTATTACAATACCTTGGGGAAAGCCAGAAATCACTTCTGTTTTACTCGATGACTTTCCGTCAGTTACTACGAACTGTGACCTCTCTGACAGGAAATCACAAATCCAATCACATAACTGAGAAGATATTCCATAAGCACGCAATTTCACTACGAGCCGCTTGTGTGGTACACTGTAAAAAGCCTTCCGGAAACCCAGAAATAAGGAATTGATCTGAAATCCCTTGTCAATAGCACTCAAAACTTCGTGTGAATGAAGAGCTAGTTGTGTTTCAAAGGAACGATGTTTTCTAAACCCACGTTGACTATGTGTCAATAGACCGTTTTCTTCGAGGTAATTCATAATGTGCGAACACAATATATGTTCCAAAATCCTGATGCATATCGACGTTAACGTAATTTAGTGGACTACTCCTACTACCTTTCTTGAATATTGGTGTGACCTATGCAACTTTCCAGCCTTTGGGTACGGATCTTTCGTCGAGCGAACGGTTGTATATGATTGTTAAGTATGGAGCCAATGCATCAGCATACTCCGAAAGGAACCTAATTGGTATACAGTCTGGACCAGAAGGCTGCCCGAGGTGGCCGAGCCGTTCTAGGTGCTACAGTCTGGAGCCGCGCGACCGCTACGGTCGCACGTTCGAATCCTGTGTCGGGTATGGATGTGTGTGATGACCTTAGGTTAGTTAGGTTTAAGCAGTTCTAAGTTCTAGGGGACTGATGACCTCAGCAGTAAAGTCCCATAGTGCTCAGAGCCATTTGGACCAGAAGACTTGCTTATATTAAGTGATTTAAGTTGCTTCACTACTCCGAGGATATTTACTTCTACGTTACTCATGATGGCAACTGTTCTCGATTCGAATTTTGGAATATTTACTTTATCTTCTGTTGTGAAGGCATTTCGGAAGGCTGTGTTTAGTAACTCTGCTTTGGCAGCACTGTCTTCGATAGTATCTCCATTGCTATCGAGCAGAGAAGGCATTGATTGTTTCTTGCTGCTAACATACTTCACATACGACCAGAATCTCTCTGGATTTTCTACCGGGTTTCGAGAGAAAGTTTCGTTGTGGAAACTGTTATAGGCATCTCGCATTGAAGTCCTCGCTAAATTTCGAGCTTCTGTAAAAGATCGACAATCTTGGGGATTTTGCGTCTGTTTAACTTTAGCATGTTTGTTTCGTTGTTTCTGCAACAGTGTTTTGACACGTTTAGTGTACCAAGGAGGATCAGCTCCGTCGTCTGTTAATTTATTTGGTATACATCTCTCAATTGCTGCCGATACTATTTCTTTGAATTTAAGCCACATCTGTTCTACACTAATATTATTAATTTTAAATGAGTGGAGATTGTCTCTCAGGAAGACGTCAAGTGAATTTTCATCTGTTTTTTTGAATAGGTTTATTTTTCGCTTATTTTTGGAGGATTTGGGGATTTCAATATTCAGTCTCGCTACGACAACCCTCTGTTCACTAATCCCTGAATCGGTTTTGATGCTCGTTATTAACTCAGGAATATTTGTTGCTATGAGGCCAAGCGTGTTTTCACAACCGTTTACTATTTGCATGGGCTCATGAACTAACTGCTCGTGCGTTTAGCACATTTCGGATGATATTTTATGCGTACCTCCAGAATTAAACATGTACTTACGCCAACATATCGAGGGAAAATTAAAGTCACCACCAACTATTATCGTATGAGTCGGGCACGTGTTTGAAATCAAACTCAAGTTTTCTTTGAACTTTTCAGCAACTGTACCATTTGAATTGGGAGGTCGGTAAAAGGATCCAATTATTATTTAATTCCGGTGGCCAACAATGACCTCTGCCCATACTAACACACAGGAAGAATCTACTTCAATTTCGCGACAGGTATGTTATTGTCGTTTAACCACTCCGACACAGGCCGTGCATGATGAACAGGTGCTCGATTGTGTTGAAAGATGCAATCGCCATCCCCGAATTGCTCTCCAACAGTGGGAAGTTAGAAGGTGCTTAAAACATCAATGTAGGCCAGTGCTGTGATAGTGCCACGCTAAACAACAAGGGGTCCAAGCCGCCTCCACGAAAAACACGACCACACCATAACACCACCGCCTCCGAACTTTACTGTTGACACTACACACGCTGGTAGATGACGTTCACCGGGCAACCTGCCATCGGATAGCCACATTGTGTACCGTGATTCGTCATTCCACACAACGTTTTTCCACTGTTCAGTCGTCCAATGTTTACGCTCCTTACACCAAGCGTGGCGTCGTTTGGCATTTACCGGCGCGATGTGTGGCTTATGAGCAGCCGCTCAGCCATTCAATCCAAGTTTTCTCACCTCCCGCCTAACTGTCGTACTACTTGCAGTGGATTCTGATGCAATTTGGAATGTGTGATGGTCTGGATATATGTCTGCCCATTACACATTACGACCCTCTTCAACTGGCGGCGGTCTCTGTAAGTCAAGAGACGAGGTCGGCCTTTACGCTTTTGTGCTTTACGTGTCCCGTCACGTTTCCACTTCACCACTACATCGGAAACAGTGGACCTAGCGATGTTTAGGAGTGTGGAAATGCCGCGTACAGAAGTATGACACAAGTTCGAAGTCCATGAGTTCCGCGGTGCGCACCATTCTGCTCTCACGGTGTCTAATGACTACTGAGGTCGCTGATATGGAGTCCCTGGCAGTAGGTGGCAGCACAATGGACCTAATATCAAAAACATGTGTTTTTGGGGGTGTAAATTGGAAACTTGTGGTAAGGCCCTATGGGACCAAACTGCTGAGGTCATCGGTACCTAAGCCTACACACTATTTAATCTAACTTAAACTGACTTACACTATGGACAACACACACACCCCTGCCCGAGGGAGGACTCTAACCTCCGACGGGGGGAGCCGCACATACCGTGACAAGGCGCCCGAGACCGCGCGGCCACCCCACGCAGCGTTTTGGGGGGGGAGGGGGGGTCCAGATTCTTTTGACCACATTGTCTATGAAACATTCTGGCGGATTGAAACTGTGTGGCAGACCGAGACTCGAACTCGGGATCTTTGCCGTTCGCAGGCAAGTGCTCTACCGATTGAGCTACCCAAGCACGACTCACGCCCCCTTCTCACAGCTTTACTTCCGCCAGTACCTCGTCTTCTACTTTTCCAACTTCACAGAAGCTCTCCAGCGAACTTAGCAAGACTAGGGCTCCTGGAAGAAAGGACATTGTGGAGATATTACTTAGCAACGTCCTGAGGGGTGTTTTCAGAATGAAACTTTCACTCTGCAGCGGAGTGCGCACTGATATGAAACTTGCTGGCAGTTTAAAACTGTGTGCCGGACCGAGACTCGAACTAGGGACGTTTGCCTTCATTCTGGAAACAATCCCCAGGCTGTGGCTAAGAGACGTCTCCGAAATACCCTTTCTTCCAGAACTGCTAGTCTTATCAGGTTTGTAGAAGAACTTCCGTGAAGTTGGAAAAGTAGAAGACGAGGTACTGGCGGAAGTACAGCTGTGAGGACGGGGCGTAAGTCGTGCTTGGGTAGCTCAGTGGAGCCAGCACGGTAGCTCAGCGTGTTCGGTCAGAGAGGTGGCCGCTCTCTGTAATGAGTGAAGAGATCAGCAATGAACTTCAACGGATGTCACGTGACGTCCGCTACGACCACATGCAACGAACAATAACGAACAAAATGGCAAAAAACAAAAAAAATGGTAGGGCACATGCCTGTGAAGGGGTTAGGTCCCGAGTTCGAGTCCCAATCTGGCGCACCATTTTAATCTGTTAGGAAGCTTAGTAGTGTCCTGTATCTGTGTCACTTTGAAGTGTAGTGCAGCATTCAGTAAATTTTACTTGGCTTGCTTTAAGAATGTTTAACTTGCATTTGGGAGTCCCCTCCTAAGAAGGGACTATGGATAGGTGGCGCTTGGTGGGAATGTGGGTCGGCCATGAGGCGTGCCGAAATGGTCCGTGCAGTTGCGATAACGTTGTGTGCCGGATGGCACCTACCTAGTATGCAGAGATCCCGGGTTCGAATCCTGGTACGGTACACAGTTTCACTCTGCGCAGCTGATTCCCCATGTCCCGCTGCATCTCACTACAGTGATCGCCTTCAGTATATATATAAATACTATTCTGCCTATTGTTCTGATTCAGTATGGCCAGGAGGGACGTGACTGGGGTGATGGACCAACACAAAGATGAACTGAAATATGAACTTGATTAGGAGTGTGGATACTGTTTCCAACCGATTTCTCACACACAAACAGCAATTGACCGGCGTTGCCTGGGGAAACGCTGTTGTGATGCCTCGTGTATGGAGGAGAAATGCGTACCATCACGTTTCCGACTTTGATAAAGGTCGGATTGTAGCCTATCACGATTGCGGTTTATCGTATCGCGACATTGCTGCTCACGTTGGTCTAGATCCAAATACTGTTAGCAGAATATGGAATCGGTGGGTTCAGGAGGGTGATACGGAACGCCGTGCCGGATCCCAACGGCTTCGTATCACTAGCATTCGAGATGACAGGCATCTTATCCGCATGGCTGTAACGGATCGTGCAGCCACGTCTCGATCCCTGAGTCAACAGATGGGGACGTTTGCAAGACAACCACCATCTGCATGAACAATTCGACGACGTCTGCAGCAGCATGGACTATCAGGTCGGAGACCATGGCTGGGGTTACCCTTGACGCTGCATCACAGACAGGGGCGCCTGCGATGGTGTACTCAACGACGAACCTGCGTGCACGAATGGCAAAACGTCATTTTTTCGGATGAATCCGGGTTCTGTTTACAGCATCATGATGGTCGCATCCGTGTTTGGCGACATCGCGGTGAACGCACATTGGAAGCGTGTATTCGTCATCGCCATACTGGCGTAGCATCTGGCGTGATGGTATGTGGTGCAATTGGTTACACGCCTCAGCCATCTCTTGTTCACATTGACGGCACTTTGAAAAGTGGACGTTACATTTCAGATGTGTTACAACCCGTGGCTCTACCCTTCATTCGATCCCTGCAAAACCCTACATTTCAGCAGGATAATGCACGACCGCATGTTGCAGGTCCTGTACGAGCCTTTATGGATACAGAAAATGTACGTCTGCTGCCCTGGCCAGCACATTTTCCAGATCTCTCACCAACTGAAAACGTCTGATCAATGGGGGCCGAGCAACTGGCTCGTCTCAATACGCCAGTCACTACTCTTGATGAACTGTGGTATCGTGTTGAAGCTGCATGGGCAGCTGTACCTGTACACGCCATCCAAGCTCTGTTTGACTCAATGCCCAGGCGTATCAAGGTCGTTATTACGGCCAGAGGTGGTTGTTCTAGGTACTGATTTCTCAGGATCTATGCACCCAAATTGCGTGAAAATGTAATCACCTGTCAGTTCTAGTTTAATATATTTGTCCAATGAATACCCGTTTATCATCTGCATTTCTTCTTGATGTAGTAATTTTAATCGTCAGTAGTGTACATACAAACACTATTCTGCCTGTTGCTCTGTTTCAGTATGGCAAGGAGGGACGTGACTGAGGTGATGGACCAACACAAAGATGAACTGAAATATGAACTTGATTAGGAGTGTGTATATCGTGGGGAGCACAATGGTTGTAAAGCAGTGGTTAGTAGTGGTCAATAAAAACTAGAATGCTCCTCAAACCACTGTAAAAAGATTCTGGCCTGGTGATACTACCGTTTTCTGCTGGATGATGTAATCGCCGTTGGAGAAGACGTCAGCCGTCAAGTGATGCTGAGGGTCCAGAATAAAGTTCAAGTAATTTATAGCTGTCATGGTGCCCTAGATTACTGCTACAGGTCTCCTGGAAGCACAGGCGAATGTCACTCACAGCATAATACTGCCTTCGCGTATCTGCGTCTGTGGTGCAATGCGTGTTTCGAGCAGCCGTTATCACGGTTGATATATCGGGACACGAACATTCATCTGGAGTAACAAGGAACGTGACTCACCCGCCCAGGAGATACGATTGCCCAGTCCCTCCAGTCCTTACGTCACTGCAATTGTAAGTGAATATGTAGTTGGGGACAGCATGGGAACACACAGTGGTCTTCGGTTGTTAGTATCCTGTTGAGCTACAAGCACTGAACGGTGTTCTCCGAAACACTTGTCTGCACCAGCATTGTCGATCCGCCACACGTCGCCGTCTACACTGCTTTACAGAGCGGGTAAGCCTCCGAACTCACGTTCTGTGAAACGCGGACCCCTGACTGCAGTCTCCTCGTGGTTTCAATACATTGCAATCAGTTTCCATGGATGATCACGAAAGTAGCACGCGAAAGGCCGACGAACGTCGCCATTCCCGAGATTCCCGTTCCCAGGTGCCGGGCTTAACAGGCTGCCTTTTGTCAAAGTCGCTTACGTCAGTAGCCGGCCGAAGTGGCCGTGCGGTTAAAGGCGCTGCAGTCTGGAACCGCAAGACCGCTACGGTCGCAGGTTCGAATCCTGCCTCGGGCATGGATGTTTGTGATGTCCTTAGGTTAGTTAGGTTTAACTAGTTCTAAGTTCTAGGGGACTAATGACCTCAGCAGTTGAGTCCCATAGTGCTCAGAGCCATTTGAACCATTTTTGCTTACGTCAGTCGAGTTCCCCATTTGCGGCCGGTACCGTTATTAGAATATTCCTCGTTCGACCCTGCTCCGCTTACATCCTGCCTTACCGCTTCACGTGCCGCCAACGCTAACATATGGTGTTCAATCTCGCGGGGGGCAGTAGTCATAATGTTTTGTTTCATCACTGTCTGTTTGCCTGTCATCATCACGAATAAATCTTGTAGCTAGATAGGAGTGGAAAAAAAGTCTGACCAACACGGTATCAATATTCTGTGGATGACATACGTACAGAATTAATGTCTACGACGAGATTTGCCAACACATGCTGAAAAGGAGGCTCGATTTACAGTGAAGATGCATTATAGTGGGAAAAGAATTTGCCACGGAATTGATGAAACAGAGTAAATAATATTGTCTATGTTCTACAACAGTGTTTCCGAACCTTTCTGACATCTTTAACTGCGAGTGCAATCAGATATTTTACAGCAGTCACCCTTCCCCCCTAGCGTCCCCTGCCTTGCCTTTACCATCGCCAGTAATAATGAGCGTCGTCGTAACTGCCGTCTGCTTCACGTCTGCTGTGCAGCGAGCTACCTTAATTAGAGTATTAACTGTATTTTTCGTACTTGTCACTTCTTCTTCCGTGTGTTTTTGCTTTTAGGAAGCTTTAATTGTCGAGTACTAGTAATAGTGTTCCATAGATTACGTGTTTGTTTTGAACACAGTCAGAGAGTACCTTTAGTCAGCTGTGGTACCAGTAATGCTAGCGTTTGTTTTGAATACAGTCCAGAGACAGGTAGTGCTTATTTTCATTGTTTTCAACAAGAAGTGTCTAGTAACTACAGTTTAGTCAGCTATCAGCCGCCTTTAGTGAATCAGTAGTCTAGTTAGAAGTTGATTAACTCTCTACAAAAAATGCTCTTAGCACTATGGGACTTAACTTCGGAGGTCATCAGTCCCCTAGAACTTAGAACTAATTAAACCTAACTAACCTAAGGACACCACACACATCCATGCCCGAGGCAGGATTCGAACCTGCAACCGAAGCGGTCGCGCGGTTCCAGACTGTAGCGCCTGGAACCGCTGGGCCACTCTGGTAGGCAACTCTCTACAGTAAACTGATTTCCTAGGATGGATAGGATGTGTGACTGCTGTGTACGGACGCAGGAGGAGCCGGCCACTGTTCGCGAACAGCTGAACGTGTTGATGGCTGCGGTCAGCCGTCTTCAGGCTGCTGCCTCGGAGTGTAGCGGCAGTGGGGAGTCTGGTGCGTCGCATGGTACACCCCAGGTGTTACATGCTTCACCCACTGTCCCTGCTGTCGAGACATCTTCGCGGGTACCGGGCGCGGTTGGGCCACCCTCTCCCCAAGGGGAGTGGCGGGTTCAGTGGCGTTCGCGGCGCACGAGGGGGAGAGTAAATGTGGAGGCTGGCCGTGTGGCATCGCCCGTTCTGCCTGTGAGTGGACATGTGGCCGCTCCTTCAGCAAGGTCCGAGCAGGCACACGGGGGGAGGGGTTTATTAGTTATTGGGAGCTCCAACGTTAGGCGGGTGATGGAGCCCCTTAGGGAAATAGCGGAAAGGTCGGGGAAGAAGGCCAGTGTTCACTCTGTCTGCTTGCCGGGGGGTCTCATCCGAGATGTGGAGGAGGCCCTGCCGGCGGCGATAGAGAGCACTGGGTGCACCCGACTGCAAATTGTTGCTTCATGTCGGCACCAATGACTCCTGCCGCCTGGGTTCAGATGTCATCCTCAGTTCGTACAGGCGGTTGGCGGAATTGGTGAAGGCGGAAAGCCTCGCTCGCGGGGTGGAATCAGAGATAACTATTTGTAGTATCGTTCCCAGAACCGATCGCGGTCCTCTGGTTTGGAGCCAGAGGCTCAGACGATTCTGCGGAGATCTGGGGTGCAAATTTCTCGACCTCCGCTATCGGGTGGAGAAATGTAGGGTCCCTCTGAATAGGTCAGGCGTGCACTACACGCCGGAAGCGGCTACAAGGGTAGCGGAGTACGTGTGGAGTGCGCATGGGAGTTTTTTAGGTTAGAGAATTCCCTCCCTAGGCCCGACAAGACGCCTCCTGAGACGCGGCAAGGTAGGAGTAGGCTAAATGCAACAGGGAATAACAATATTAATGTGCTAATAGTAAACTGCAGGAGCGTCTATAGAAAGGTCCCAGAACTGCACTCATTAATAAACGGTCACAACGCCCATATAGTGCTAGGGACAGAAAGTTGGCTGAAACCAGACGTAAACAGTAACGAAATCCTAAACTCAGATTGGAATGTATACAGCAGAGACAGGCTGGACAGTGAAGGGGGAGGCGTGTTTATAGCGATAAGAAGTGCAATAGTATCGAAGGAAATTGACGGAGATCCGAAATGTGAAATAATTTAGGTGAAGGTCACGGTTAAAGCAGGCTCAGACATGGTAATTGGATGTCTCTATGCGCCCCCTGGCTCAGCAACTGTTGTGGCTGAGCACCTGAAGGATAATTTGGAAAATATTTCGAGTAGATTTCCCCACCATGTTATAGTTCTGGGTGGAGATTTTAATTTGCCGGATATAGACTGGGAGACTCAGACGTTCATAACGGGTGGCAGGGACAAAGAACCCAGTGAAATTTTTTTAAGTGCTTTATCTGAAAACTTTCTTGAGCAGTTAAACAGAGAACCGACTCGTGGCGATAACATATTAAACCTCCCGGTGACAAACAGACCCGAACTATTTGAAACAGTTAACGCAAAACGGGGAATCAGCGATCATAAAGCGGTTAAAAAAATGGTTCAAATGGCTCTGAGCACTATGGGACTTAACTACTGCGGTCATCAGTCCCCTAGAACTTAGAACTACTTAAACCTAACTAACCTAAGGACATGACACACATCCATGCCCGAGGCAGGATTCGAACCTGCGACCGTAGCAGTCGCGCGGTTCCGGACTGGGCGCCTAGAACCGCTAGACCAACGCGGCCGGCATAAAGCGGTTACCGCATCGATGATTTCAGCCGTAGACAGAAATATTAAGAAAGGTAAGAAAATTTTTCTGTTTACCAAAAGTGACAAAAAGCAGATTACAGAGTACCTGATGGCTCAACACAAAAATTTTGTCTGAAGTACAGATAGTGTTGAGGATCAGTGGACAAAGTTCAAAACCATGAAGATCGTAAGAGATGTAAAAGAGCCACCGTGGTATAACAACCGAGTTAGAAAACTGCTGCGGAAGCAAAGGGAGCTTCACAGCAAACATAAACATAGCCAAAGCCTTGCAGACAAACAAAAATTACGCGAAGCGAAATGTAGTGTGAGGAGGGCTATGTGAGATGCGTTCAATGAATTCGAAAGTAAAGTTCTATGTACTGACTTGGCAGAAAATCCTAAGAAATTTTGGTCTTATGTCAAAGCGGTAGGTGCATCAAAACAAAATGTCCGGACACTCTGTGACCAAAATGGCACTGAAACAGAGGATGACAGACTAAAGGCCGAAATACTAAATGTCTTTTTCCAAAGCTGTTTCACAGAGGAAGACCGCATTGTAGTTCCTTCTCTAGATTGTCGCACAGATGACAAAATGGTAGATATTGAAATAGACGACAGAGGGAGAGAGAAACAATTAAAATCGCTCAAAAGAGGAAAGGCCGCTGGACCTGATGGGATACCAGTTCGATTTCACACAGAGTACGCGAAGGAACTTGCCCCCCTTCTTGCAGCGGTGTACCGTAGGTCTCTAGAAGAGCGTAGCGATCCAAAGGATTGGAAAAGAGCACAGGTAATCCCCATTTTCAAGAAGGGACGTCGAACAGATATGCAGAACCATAGACCTATATCTCTAACGTCGATCAGTTGTAGAATTTTGGAACACGTATTATGTTCGAGTATAATGACTTTTCTGGAGACTAGAAATCTTCTCTGTAGGAATCAGGATGGGTTTCGAAAAAGACGGTCGTGTGAAACCCAGCTCGCGCTATTCGTCCACGAGACTCAGAGGGCCATAGACACGCGTTCCCAGGTAGATGCCGTGTTTCTTGATTCCGCAAGGCGTTCGATACAGTTCCCCACAGTCGTTGAATGAACAAAGTAAGAGCATATGGACTATCAGACCAATTATGTGATTGGATTGAAGAGTTCCTAGATAACAGAACGCAGCATTTCATTCTCAATGGAGAGAAGTCTTCCGAAGTAAGAGTGATCTCAGGTGTGGTGCAGGGGAGTGTCTTAGGACCGTCGCTATTCACAATATACATAAATGACTTTGTGGATGACGTCGGAAGTTCACTGAGGCTTTTTGCGGATGATGCTGTGGTATATCGAGAGGTTGTAACAATGAAAAATTGTACTGAAATGCAGGAGGATCTGCAGCAAATTGACGCATGGTGCAGGGAATGGCAATTGAATCTCAATGTAGACAAGTGTAATGTGCTGCGAATACACAGAAAGATAGATCCTTTATCATTTAGCTACAAAATAGCAGGTCAGCAACTGGAAGCAGTTAATTCCATAAATTATCTGGGAATACGCATTAGGAGTGATTTAAAATGGAATGATCATATAAAGTTGGTAAAGCAGATGCCAGACTGAGATTCATTGGAAGAATCCTAAGGAAATGCAATCCCGACAACAATGGAAGTAGGTTACAGTACGCTTGTTCGCGCACTGCTTGAATACTGCTCAGCAGTGTGGGATCCGTACCAGATAGGGTTGATAGAAGAGATAGAGAAGATCCAACGGAGAGCAGCGCGCTTCGTTACAGGATTATTTAGTGATCGCGAAAGCGTTACGGAGATGATAGATAAACTCCAGTGGAAAACTCTGCAGGAGAGACGCTCAGTAGCTCGGTACGGGCTTTTGTTGAAGTTTCGAGAACATACCTTCACCGAAGAGTCAAACAGTATATTGCTCCCTCCTACGTATATTTCGCGAAGAGACCATGAGGATAAAATCAGAGCCCACACAGAAGCGTGCCGACAATCTTTCTTTCCACAAACAATACGAGACTGGAATAGAAGGGAGAACCGATAGAGGTACTCAAGGTACCCTCCGCCACACACCGTCAGGTGGCTTGCGGAGTATGGATGTAGATGTAAAGCGTATGGCATTGGTGGCCGGGAGACCCCTCGCGGGGCGGATCGGCCGCCGCTCCACAAGTTCTTTAACGCCACTACGGCGACTTGCGAGTGAATGAGGATGAAATGATGATGAAAGACACACAACACCCAGTCATCTCGAGGCAGAGAAAATCAATGACCCCGCCGGGAATCGAAGCAAGAACGCTACCGCAAGACCACGAGCCGCGGACACCATCAGCAGTCTTAGCGGCTAACTCAACTTTAGAATGAAAAAAAAAATTTCTTAAAACATTTTCGTTTTTAAAATGATAAAAGATAAATGTTTATTTTTTGTACATGTTTTATTTAAACGCAAGCTAATGAATCTACGAGACAAATGGTAGTGCTTACTTCTTACAACTTTTTTTATAGAATGAGAAAGAATTTCTCATTGCATCACGAATGCTATATATAACTCCTCCTCAGAAAAGAAAGCCAACTATCAACATTGATGGCACCCTCGTTTAAATCGACAAAACTAAAACATCTGCGCAATACTGTGGCCTAATGTTTATAAATCACTTCATTCATGGACTCATTTCTGAACAGGGAGGAATTATAAGAACTCTGCTTGCCAGTGATTTACGCCTCACCGTTTAATAATAATAATTATAATAACGCAGCAGTGTAGTAGCCATCACGTAGTAACTAGTGCATTGTCCTGTCAGTTATTTCGCCGGCCGGAGTGGCCGAGCGGTTCTAGGCGCTACAGTCTGGAACCGCGCGACCGCTACGGTCGCAGGTTCTAATCCTGCCTCGGGCATAGATGTGTGTGATGTCCTTAGGTTAGTTAGGGGACTGATAAAATGGTTCAAATGGCTCTGAGCACTATGCGACTTAACTTCTGAGGTCATCAGTCGCCTAGAACTTAGAACTAATTAAACCTAACTAACCTAAGGGCATCACACACATCCATGCCCGAGGCAGGATTCGAACCTGCGACCGTAGCGGTCACGCGGTTCCAGACTGAAGCGCCTAGAACCGCACGGCCACACCGGCCGGCGGGACTGATAACCTCGGAAATTAAGTCCCATAGTGCTCAGAGCCATTTGAACCATTTTTTTGTCAGTTATTTCGATTACTGTTGCGAAGTGAATAATGAAATTATTTCTGGGAACTACATGCAACTTAGACACGGGATTTTCAGGAGATAAGCATATGTGACGTAAATGTCTCAATTTTACTGCCACAGATGCGTGGTACAAAGCTTACGGGTAGTGGGTAGACTATGGGGGGAAGATGATGTTCACACACTCGTTTCACAAGCTGTAACCTCTACTACCTTGTCCCTCTTTAGTACCGGTATTTTAAAAAATTTATTTATTAGTAACTAACATAATAAATCTGTCCGCCCCGGTAGCTGAGTGGTCAGTGCTTCAGAATGTCAATTCTAAGGGCCCGGGTTCGATTTCCGGCTTGTTCGGAGATTTTATCCGCTCAGGGACTGGGTGTTGTCCTAATCATTGTCATTTCATCCCAATCGACACGCAAGACGCTGAAGTGGCGTCAAATTGAAAGATTTGGTCCCGGCGCAAGGTCTACCCGAAGGATACAACCCTTACAGAATATTGATAATAGTAAAGATGCTTCTAAAAAGTTTAATCTTGTGGCCGGATCGCAGTTGAACCCTAATGTTTCTATACCTCAGAAAATTATTACTCCCAGGTTGGAAAAATGAACTATAGCAGAATTATACAACTTGTAACAGGTAAAAGTGCAGATATTTTTATATGTGGTACCTTAATATGTACAAAGAGTTGCTTGTTTTTTCTCAGCGTCGAGCGGTCTTCCCACAAATACGTCGTAAACTTTACGACTTGATGTTCTCTGCACGGCCATAACTGCACCATTAAGTCAAATATTTCTGTCAGACTAATCGCTCTTCGTCTACGAGTCCACACTTCAAAACCTGACCTGCTGCCCAGAGGAAAATAAGCATTAATGCCTTCATCTTGACACATGAACTTGGAACTTAAAACACACGACTTGTAGTAACTATTAGTCTACAGATGACGTAAATACCGATGTAATGTTGTTCAGTACACCGTCCTAAGTCACCGATTTTTTTTTTTTTTACTTTATTGTTATTTTAAAGCCTGTACAACAGGCAGGCCGTCAGCAGCACACTACGCTGCTCTTCAGCCATAGAATATACAAGCAGAGAAAACAGGAGAAGACACATAAGTTACAGAATGTGGGCAATAAAACAGGAGACACATAGAGACAAACACGGAGCCGTTCACACTCGTCGATAATCCACACTGCTAACTGATGAGACGACGCACAAACTCTGAAGATGACGATGGCACTGGTGAACGAGGGAGTGTGACAGGGAACACTGAACACTAAACACGACGGCACACACTAGACGCTGATGGCGATGATCTCCGGCGCGCGAATGTTCACCATGCGTGTGTGAGTCCGGGGACCTGCCAAGAGAGGAGGAGGAGGAAGGGGAAGGGGAGTGGGAGAGGGAGAGGGGAGAGCAGAGATGCCACGGGCAGGGGAGAAAGGGGGAGGGAGGAAGGGGGAGGGGAAGCCCGGGGGGAAGAGTGGCGGAGGGAGGGGATGGGGGAAAAGGAAAGAGAAGGGGAGGGAGGGGAAGAGAAGGGAGGGAGGGAGGGTGCCTAAAGGAAAGGACACCGGAAGTGGGTGGTGGGGCAGGGTCAAAGTTGATAGGAGGGGTAGATGGAGGGGAGGAGGCCATCATCAGGGAGGGGGAGCTGGCGGAAGCCACCTTGGGAGAGAGTAAGGAGGGTTGAGAGATGGAGACCGGGCGGGACGTGGGAATACAGGCGCAGCAGCGGGCGGGGATGGGAGAGGATTGGGGAGACGAGTGGGTGAGGAGGATCGAGTTTACGGGAGGTGTACAGGATCCTAAGTCACCGACGGAAATATCTGCATTTATACCCGTTGCGCCCTTTATAATGATGGCTGATGTAATGTACTGTGATTCATGAATCACGATAGTATTCTCTAGAAAACGTGAATAAACAGAAATCATATCATGAATAATGTGAGTTGATTTTCTTATCCCACAGTGAACGTAGTACAAGAATGTCGATTGAGTGAAATAGTGTAAGCATGTAACGCCGGAAATGCATATCCTCCTATTTCCATCTATTGTACTATAAATTTTTTCCTTATTTTGTTACCTGAAGAAATGACATTTCTGCGTCTTTATATATTGTAATTGTTTTACAATTTGTATATATATATATATATATATATATATATATATATATATATATATATTGATGTATAATAGGTTTGTTTTGTAAATACTATTTGTATTTTTACGCCGGGTCTTGCCTAGGGAAAACTATGCTATCGAATGATTACGTCGATAGGTCTTGTGGGGAACCAAAGTGTTTAGGATCTTTGGTGGTGTTCACTCTGCCGCGTGGAGCGCGGACAGAGGAGAGTCTGGCTGGAGTAGGGCGGTGGAGCAGGTGTGTTGAGTGACGCTCCCGCGAGTTGCCGCACTTTTGAGGTTTGGCAGCATGTAATTGCGCTCGACTTGCTATGATAGTTTCTGGCACGGTGTCGCGGACGGGAAACATTAGCTGGCACGCATCAAGAGCCCGTTTCGCCTGGTGACCGTATCGAGAAGAAGGCGCGCCAACAACCAGCTTCTGCAACAGCGACGACCGTCAATAAGTGACTGTCGTCACCTCCTCGATCGACGACTTCAAACCTTCAATCAACCAACAAGGAAGACTGAAAGCACGTAAAGTTTTAGAACTGTATGGCAGACCTCAGCTTTTCAAACTGTTCCATTTGTATCACTAAAATACAGCAACTTAGCATGAACCTTTGTTGCTCATTGTCCCAATTGCATTACCAAGCAGGGTCCCTTCCTTTTCCGAAATGAACCCGTGTGTCGTTGATATTCAAACGCCAGCATTAAAGTAATATCATTCCATTTCACTGATTTAATTTCAAAGTTTAGTTAAAGTATTCATAGCTGGCTACAATATTTAGATTACACAAGCACAAATTAAGAGTGCGAGTTTTGTTACCATATTTTAACTTACCTGTGACTGCAGCTCAGCTTCGTACGTACTAAATTTTACTATTGTTAATTATTCAAAATCATTTAATTCAAGTTCAAAGTTAAATCTCTTATTTCTAAATTGCGTAGATTCCAGTAGCTTTTGAGATGATTGTTGAGGTAGCCCAAGACTAACCTTATTTAATTTAATTTCGTAGTGCTTCAGAAGCAAAGTTTTCTATTAATTTCAGTCACTAAATTAACTTTCAATTTTCCGGTTTTATTAATTCATTTGCTAAATTAAGTCAGAGTGTAGCGAAATTTATTACTTCTGACAAACATTCAGTTTTCACACAACACGTGTCAACCTTCAGTTGCCACGCTTTTAGTGATAATTATATGTGCATTAACCTTTCTTTTTCAGTTATTATAGTAGTTGTCCATAGGACTGGCGACCGTAATTTTCCCCAAATATCAAATATCTAATTAACCCCAGTTAATTGTTAACGTACCGACCGCACATTTACTTTCTTCATTAACTTTACCCTTTTTCAAAATTAATTTCCACCAATTTCATTTGCATTTTTCCTTTCATTTAGATGTAACCCTTTCCTCCCTCTTTACCGACAGATTAACTTCGGTGACGATTGCTTTTCCCAAATTTCCATTAGGTACACGTGGTTTAATTTGTCACTGTCATTAAGGAGGGTCGGACGTCAAACGGGCCGACTTGGAGCAGGAGAGGCACCACAGGACATTTTATTTTCTACTGTCTATATTTTTACAAATAAATTCATAAAACTTTGTCAGCATGACCAGGAAGGATTCAGGATTCACACTCATAGCATTGAAAGTGCAAAAACATAACAGAATAATGTTTTTTTAGATATGAAATTTCATCATTTTTTCACTTACTGCTAGCTGCATTTGTTGCTATGGGTACATTTTTCTTCACAAGTAAGAGAGATCCTTTGATGCATTTTGCACAGCATACAAACCATACTTACAGGTGTATGAAACTCTAGAATTTTCCAAATCTATTAAAAACTGTGGTAAAATTGAGATAATTAACTACAAAACTAAAGTTTTTTTCTAAACATAAAGTTTAAAACGTAATTGCTCATTCATTTTTTCATAAATTAAATAGATTCTAGAATTTCAGACACCTGTAAGTATGGTTTGTATGCTGTGCAAAATTCATCGAACAGTCTCTCTTACTTATGAAGAAAAGTGTACCTATAGCAACAAATGCAGCCAATAGTAAGTGAAAAAGTGATGACATTTCACATGTAAAAAAATTATTTTGTTATGTTTTTGAACTTCCGCTGCTACGAGTGTGAATCCTGAATCATTCCTGTTCATGCTGACAACGTTTTATGAATTTACTTGTAAAAGAATGGACAGTGGAAATTAAAATGTCCTGTGGTGCCTCTCCTGCTCCAAGTCGGCCCATTTGACGTCCAACCCCCCTTAAGGTCGATAAGTGAGGGGGAGGTTACAAGCAGAGTTACGCAAAGACTCTGTTTAGGAAATATCTTCGGAAGTTTCCTGCAGCATTAGTAGCTTCCTCCTGCGTCTCTTTCCTCGACGGCACTGAAGCTGTTCCGTGGCAAGGCTGGCAGGTAGTATGAATTTGCAGGCCAAAAAGTCACAAGTTAGTGGAAATGCTACGTTCGTAGTGAATAACCTGCGTCCGAGATATTTGTGGACGCAGATAATTTCACGACAGGTGCGCTTCCAGAAAGAAGCACACCGCATTTCTTGGAGCTCAGTTTGCTTTACTCTCAAGGAAGGTGGTGCTGCTCTTGTGGCATGGGAGCAGGTGTTGCCCAGAGTTAACGAATGGGCTTCTACACATGCAGGTAGAAGAGGCTCCACTGTGCTGGAGAACTGCGCCTTCTTTACGAGATCGCCCGAGAGCACTTGAGAAGATGGCGCGCCATAAACATCTTTGGCCGCACAGTGATATCCTTGTGAGGCTTGCGCGAAGGACGTTTACGATCATTTTTCTCACGGACGCCACGTCTCGCTTCTAGAATCTCTTTTCTTATCCGTTGTACGGGAACCATCATTCCTGGCGCAAGAGCTGCCTGACAGTTTTGTGACGACCGTTTAGCGATCACGTTCTTGCAGGATTAATTATCAATTTATCTATTCAAAAGCTCTCTACCCGACGGCGAAGAGTTCCAGCAGACTTTCGACATTAAATTTTAATTGCTGTTGCTATAAGAACACGCTGCGAGTAGGTGTAGTGCGTGCAGCAAATCGTGTTTGCGGCAAAGAAGTGATGACAAATCACGTCTAGTTTGTATGAAAATAAGTCTAAGAACTGTTATGAAAACGCTTGTCTTAAATTGTGACTTACTGACTCACCTGAGGACACAGTTGCTTTCCAGAAATCCATAGTTTATACAGCAATATATACTGGGTGATCAAGAAGTCAGTATAAATTTGAAAACTTAATAAACCACGGAATAATGTAGATAGAGAAGAAAAAATTGACACACATGCTTGGAATGACACGGGGTTTTGTTAGAACCAAAAGAAACAAAGTTCACAAAATGTCCGACAGACGGCGCTGGACAGCAAAACGTCAGTGACTGCGCATGAAAATCGTGTATAAAAGGAGCTTGGCCTCCCAGGTCCCCAGACCTCAGTCCGTGCGATTATTGGCTTTGGGGTTACCTGAAGTCGCAAGTGTATCGTGATCGACCGACATCTCTAGGGTTGCTGAAAGACAACATCCGACGCCAATGCCTCACCATTACTCCGAATATGCTTTACAGTGCTGTTCACAACATTATTCCTCGACTACAGCTATTGTTGAAGAATGATGGTAGACATATTGAGAATTTCCTGTAAAGAACATCATCTTTGCTTTACTTTGTTATGCTATTTATTGCTATTCTGATCAGATGAAGCGCTATCTGTCGGACATTTTTTGAAGTTTTGTATTTTTTCGGTTCTAATAAAACCCCCTGTCATTCCAAGCATGTATGTCAATTTGTACCTCTCTATCTACCTTATTCCGTGAGTTATTCAGTTTTCAAATTTATACTGACTTTTTCATCACCATATTATATATATATATATATATATATATATATATATATATATATATATATATATATATATGGCGGTATTATAATGGGAAGTAGCAGTGCAGACCTATGTTGTAGGCTGCTTTTAAGTCGGCGCCATGTTGAATACACCACAACTTGTGCAAACTACTGCTTACGATTGAAACGTCCCCTTAGAAAAATTATACAAGACTGTGCTTAACCTGACACACAATATTTTTAGCGCAACGCAATCTGACTTTCAAAAAATCCCTACAAAAGAATGGCCCTGACTAACATTAAACTATACCTTTCACAAATCACTTACCTCACAAAAATCTTCGCTACTCGGAACTACTGCAAAACAGCGAGCGCCACTACTGCCAGCTAAATAAAAGATTCAAACTACGGAAGGCACTAACTACTGATAGGCCTAGTAGGAAATGAAAGATTTTAGTAGAGAACAAACAATGTATTTACCTTAATAGTCATAATATATATAGCAGTTCATGACAAATTACAAAACTCCATCTCTCTCCCCACATCCACCACTGCTGGCGGCTCACCTCCAACTGCGCAACGCTACGCGCTGTTCGCAGCCAGCTGCCTAACACTACAATGGCGAGCATTACAACAATGCAAAGCAGCCACAGACTGCACACAGCACAGCCAGTGATTTTCATACAGAGGTGGCGTTACCCCAATAAGAAAACCTAAACAGCCTACTTACACGATTGCTTATTGCCCTTAACTTATGTCGTGCGCACACATTTCTTTTAAACAGAAAACGTTACAGTGCTTTTGTAAATAACACTTCAGGAAAATATTTTCAGACGTTTTTATGGTCTTAAATACATATTTGATCCAGTAAAACGACTAATTTCGCCTCATCAGTGTACGTTTCGAACAACGAAAAGAGAAGTATGCGATGTGAAAAGGCTGCTTTCGTAACCCAGCAGCTTTCTTAAGACAGAATCGCGAAACCGATGTTCGGTCTATGCTCTGTTCCCGAAGATGCTGAGGACATATTTTGCTGTTTGGGCGGTTTCCAGTCTTCCCTTATCACATCGTTCATCCAGAGAATTGGGCAGATAGGAAATGTAAAGAAAAATGTCAGAACTCAAACCACTAAAGTAAAAGCAAACATTGCAACCAAAATTCATGTGCGAGGGTCATTCAATAATTAGAGACAAATTGGTTTGGAGAAAAAGAGCGTTTATTTTTACAAAAGAATACTTTCTCTGCTTTCTAACATAATTCCCATGACCATTTATGCACTTGTTCCGTCGGGGTACAAGCTTTTTATTCCGGCTGCAAAGAAATCTTTATCTTGTTGTTTGAACCAATTTCCCGCAAACTTTTTCACGTCCTCGTTGTACTGGAACCTCTCCCCACGCAATCCTTCAGTGCACCAAACAAATGGAAATCACCAGGTGCTAAATCAGGACTGTAAGGGGGATGATGCAGTACTTCCCAGCCCTTTTTGTCGAAGGTTTCACTGGTTAGTTGAGAAATATCACGACGTGCATTGTCTTACTGGAGAATCACACCTCTCCTCTGAGATCCACGACGTCTCTCTCCCTCATGGCTGGCTTCACCTAGTTTAAAAGCAAATCAGAGTAGTATTGGCTGTTCATTGTACGCTGCTCTTAGACATAATCACAAAACACTGAACCTTCAGCGTCCCAAAATACCGTCAACATGACTTTTCCTGCTGATGCTTGGGTTTTGAATTGTTTCTTGACAGGTGAGGTGGTGTGCTTCCACTCCATGCTTTGTATTTTCGAGTGTAGCTCATAATAGTGAACCCAAGTTTCATCACAAGTTAAAATTTTGTTGAGGAAGTGCTCACCTTCTCTTTCATAACTCCTTTAGCTCTGTGCACACTCCCAACCTTGTTTCCTTGTGTAGCCGCGTCAACTCCTTTGGGACCAATTTTGCACATGTTTTGAAGTACTTCAGCTTACTACAGATAATGTTATAAAATGTACCAGTACTCAAAAATGGTTCAAATGGCACTGAGCACAATGGGACTTAACATCTGTGGTCATCAGTCCCCTAGAACTCAGAACTACTTAAACCTAACTAACCTAAGGACATCACACACATCCATGCCCGAGGCAGGATTCGAACCTGCGACTGTAGCAGTCGCGCGGTTCCGGACTGAGCGCCTAGAACCGCTAGACCACCGCGACCGGCTGTACCAGTACTAACTTGAACCTTATCAACTATAATTTCCGCAGTCACACGGCGGTAAGCAAGAATAATGTCATCAATTCGACTTCCAAGTGAGGGAGTTGAACTGCAACTGGTCGGCCAGAACGGTGTTCGTCAGTCACTGAGTCGAGACCATTTTCGAATTGCTCTACCCACTTGTAAAAATTTGCACGATTCATACAACCTTCACTATAAACTTCAAAACATTCTACAGCATATATTCACTGGTTTCTCGCCTTCAGCAAGTAAAAAATGAATAACAAACGTTGTTCAACTAATGTGGACGTTTCAAGCGGGCTCGCTATCTTGAAATGTATTTTTGAGGTTATAAACACAACAATGTTTATACATCAGCTGATCAGGGTTCATCCCAGTGATGCCAACTTAAACCCATAAAAGTACCAAACTTGACCTACTAACAAGTTTTCCCCAGACCAGTTTGTCTCTTTAATTATTGAATGACCCTCATTATAAACCCAAATATCGCTCCAGCGAGTCTACTTACGAATGAAATGTGATTCCTTTACAGAATGATTAGTACACCCGAAAATGACGCAAGCTGGCATTTTTGATCAAAACACTTCCATTAGAAGATCATGTCTGGGACAGTTAACACGGCAGACGTCAGATTCAAGTTTGTGTCACGATGACAGCTCCCCTCATTATACCTCTATTACTATATAAAGGGTGATTTTTTCCACCTTGTACAATAATCTGTAGAGATCGATCGATGAGAGGATACGGAACAAAAAAGGTTTAAAGAACTTGTGTCCGGAAATGCATGGTTCCCATCCTAAATCAATCATTCTTTGTTACAGAGATTGCTGTCTAATATGCGCTGTACCATGCAGCCACAGTTACAACAGCGTGCGTAGTTTCCTCCTAGAGGGAGGTACTGTTCCTCGTACGTCATGCCGTTGCACCCTCTCCTGCCGTAGTAATTGGTAATGTTGTGTCCGGTTCACTTCTATTGCTGACTCATCCTGTGGTGGATGTGATACAGCGCTGTACAAATGGTTCCGTATTCGAATCGAGAGCTTGCCGACATGGTGCTTACTTACGGAAAGGCAACGGGCGGCGGGCAGCAAGGTTGTATCAGGATTCCGCCGTATGCGCTGTCGAGAATCGTGAAGGACTTCTGAAAACGATTCATTGGAAGGGAGAAGCGGACTCGGTAAGGTGAGTTCCCGCGCCTCGAAGAATGCTTATTGAAACGGCATAGTCAATGTAGAGTGCATGACGTATCTGCCGTACATTAAGCTCCTTGATCAGTCAAACTTTCGATAAATCGAACTCTCAATTATTCAAAATATTTCTGAGGTCCTTTGAACTTCGAATTATCGAAACGACCGTATCACGCATTTAGCGCCGAGGTTATTGGGCTCGTTTCAGCCGGCCTGAGTGGCCGTGCGGTTCTCGGTGCTACAGTCTGGAGCCGGGGGACCGCAACGGTCGCAGGGTCGAATCTTGCCTCGGGCATGGATGTGTGTGATGTCCTTAGGTTAGTTAGGTTTAATTAGTTCTAAGTTCTAGGCGACTGATGACCTCAGAAGTTAAGTGGCATAGTGCTCAGAGCCATTTTTTTGGGCTCGTTTCACTCCGGCTTCCAGTACTGCACATTTCTTGACGTAAATCACACAAAATATTGCACCAGTAACGTTTATTTACGTTCTCAACGTATGAGACATGCGTTTAAATAAATATGCAGTTTCAGTAACTGCAAAGACGGATTTGAAATATCGTTAGTAAATGTGGCTGAACTCTATAACAAAATGAAGTAGTTGTGATGTAAACTAAATAGAATACCCAGAGTACGTGTCTGAAGCTTTTAGGAAAGTAAAATGTCTCGAGTATGTGTCTGAAGCTTTTTGATGTGATAGTAGTAATCTTACAAACAATAACAAATTTATGAAATTGATTTACAGAAAAGAAAAGAAGGAAAAAAAACTTTATGACTGACATTTTACCGGCCTTTGATAACAAGTTCACCTGCCTGCAATAGTGACGCATTGCATCAAGACAGTGATTTCCCCACTGCTGTGAAGAGAGTTGAAAATGAGCTTTCCTAATATTTCCTACAGTATGAGGTTGTTGATGCAGCAAGACATTCGCTCCGACGTCGACCAGTAGAATAGTAAAGTTTGGAAGGTAGGAGACGGATACTGGCAGACGTAAAGCTGTGAGTACCGGGCGTGAGTCGTGCTTCGGTAGCTCAGATGGTGGAGCACTTACCCGCGAAAGACAAAGGTCCCGAGTTCGAGTCTCGGTCGGGCACACAGTTTTAATCTGTCAGGAAGTTTCATATCAGCGCACACTCCGCTGCAGAGTGAAAATCTCATTCTAGAATAGTACCATGCGGACATACAGGTCATCACACTAAGGCGGCGTAAGGCCTTAGCATTTAACGGAGATTATGTTGAAAAACTGTTCTGTAGCGAAAACAGCGGGGAATAATATGGGGTGCTGGAATCCTGAATCAAACCAACCTTATTTCAAAAAATTGTGTTGCCTTACTTGCTGAACACCCCTCGTATTTGCATACGCTGCTAATTTCATGAAGACAAATCAGTCTGAAGATGCTCATAATGACTCAAACCGATAATTGTACAAACACATATTTGTGATCAGAGACTGTTGTTGTATTTACAGAATTTCACAATATTTGATCACTGTCACCTCCATAGTGACTGTCACCCCGCCTCACGTAACTTCCGTCTCGTCGACCTGTGCTTTTGGGGGAGTGTAGATGAGACTCCGCTATCCCGACAGACTGTGCAGCCTCATTTAGCACACTACAAAGATTATTTCACTCAATGCCGACCGAAATTGTGTAACCACTATACCGTTTTCGACTGTCTAGTCATTATCAATAACCCATAACTAATGCTAGGGCGATGGTTTTGCCGAAACATGCCAAAAATCAGGAGAGTAATGAAACTAAAAAATTTGTGTGAGCACTGACTGAAATAAACTTTATAGCGCAGATTAATGAGTTCTCAGCAAACAGAATGGCAAATACGAGTCATTTATCACATTTCTCCCTTATGTGAGATGGGAAATGATACTGCGAGATGATTTTGACTGAACACTGAAAGATCTTAGTCGAAACCAGGGCCCCGAAGTAGATGACACTACATCAGAATTTCTGAGATTCCACCTGGTGTGCAAGATATACAACGTTCAGCCACAACATTATGACCACCGGCCTCTTATCGATATAAACCCGTCTAGGCGATAACAGCGTCACCTGGCGAGGAATGACTGCTGGTCAGACTCACAAACGGTACATGTAGCATGAGTGAACGTGCTGTCCGTGCGCAGAATGGGGAAGTCTTGCGATCTATCAGAATTTGACCGAGGGCAGATTATGCTGGCCTGGAGGCTCGGCACGAACGTTTCGGAAACTGCACGACCTGTCGGGTGTTCGAGGAGTGCTGTGGTGAGTTTATTCAACACGTGGTGAGTCCAAGGTGAAACCACATCCAGACGTCGTGTGTTTGGGTGGCAAGCACTAAGACACGCAGTAGTCACTCTCAACGGTGCGGGCGGAAATTATCTTGTTGAAATTTAAACCCATGATGTCTTGTCATGAAGGGCAACCAAAGTGGGCATAGAATATCCTCGACTCACTTTTGAGATCATGAAAACCAAAGTGATCCTGCCATAAAAATAAATGGCACCTCAGACAATCACTTTGGTTGTAGGGTTGTATGGAGGGTGAAAGTCACGTTGATATCCCACTGATTTCTGGGGCATCTCCAGACGAACATCTTCACTGGACACTGGGGCGTCGAATTTCATTAACAGGAGCAGAATTGTCTTCAGTGATGAGTCCCGCTACGAAATGAGACTGGAAGTGAGACAGTAATAGCAGTAGATTGGTTTCGTTGTTTGGTCAGCAAAATCGGTGATCTCAGAAGTACAGAGGATATAGGATGGAGACTGGCTATTGTCAGAAGCCCGTTTCTCAAAAGCATAAATTTGTGTACATCGAATATAGATTTAAATGTTACGTAGTCTTTTCTGAAGGCATTTTTTCTGGAATGTAGCCTTGTATGGAAGTGAATAAAACAAGGGAAGATTTGCGAAATGTAGTGCTACAGGAGAATGCTGAGGATTTTAGGGACTTCAGGTAACTAACGACAAGATATTGAATTGAACTGTACAGAAAGGAAATTTATGGCACAGTCTGACTAAAAGAAAGGAAGGCTGATAGGAAACATCCTTACACATCAAGGAATCATCAATTTGGTAACAGAGAGAGGGGTCGAGGTTAAAAATTATAGGGGGAGAACAAAACTTGACTTCTGTAAGCAGGTTGAAATGGATGCAGGTTAAACAAGTTACGCAGAGATGAAAAGGCTTATACAGGATGGGCTAGTGTGGAGAGCTACAGCAAACCTATCTTTCGACTGAAGACAAAAATTACAGCAGTTACATGACACGGCACAAGAATGCGTTATGAACTTTTGTACGGGATTGGTAGAGTTCGCGCAAGATACGGTGGTCTATGCGCAGTGACCAATTTTCGTCCAAAGCTCTGGGCGATTTCATTCATTTGTTCGGGAGGGGAGCCCGACAGTGTTGCCACCTTTCGGCCTGCTGGCGATGGCGGAATCCAGGCGCACGCCCTGCAATCTTTCTAAAACTATTTGCGGGAACTATTCGCTTAAAATTCATTTTTGACGTACTTACAGGTTTCTATGTCACGCTCATGATGACGTGTCCATAATTTCATTAATAGTCATAGTTATTGTGATATTTAGATGGAAGTAAGTCGCAGTGCGAAGTTTCCCCACAGAAAGAAATCCGGGGACGTCAGATCCGGTGAACGCTTCGACAACCAATCAAAAAATGGTTCAAATGGCTCTGAGCACTATGGGACTTAACATCTAAGGTCATCAGTCCCCTAGAACTCAGAACTACTTAAACCTAACTAACCTAAGGACATCACACACATCCATGCCCGAGGCAGGATTCGAACCTGCGACCGTAGCAGTCGCGCGGTTCCGGACTGAAGCGCTTAGAACCGCTCGGCCACCGCGGCCGGCGACAACCAATCCACCTGTCATGAAATATGCTATTCAATACCGCTTCAACCTCACGCGAGCTATGTGCCGGACATCCATCATGTTGGAAGTACATCGCCATTCTGTCATGCAGTGAAACATCTTTTAGTAACATGTGTAGAACATTACGTAGGAAATCAGCATACATTGCACCATTTAGATTGCCATCGATAAAATGGGGGCCAATTATTCTTCCTCCCATAATGTTGCACCGTACATTAACCCGCCAAGGTCGCTGATGTTCCAGTTGTCGCATCCATTGTGGATTTTCCGTTGCCCAGTAGTCTATATTATGCCGGTTTACGTTACCGCTGTTGGTGAATGACGCTTCGTCGCTAAATAGAACACGTGCGAAAAATCTGTCATCGTCCCGTAATTTCTCTCGTGCCCAGTGGCAGAACTGATCACGCCGTTCAAAGTCGTCGCCATGCAATTCCTGGTGCATAGAAATATGGTACGGGTGCAATCGATGTTGATATAGCATTCTCAACACTGACGTTATTGAGATTCTCGATTCTCGCGCAATTTGCCTGCTGCTGATGTGCGGATTAGCCGCTTGGGCATCATCATTTTGTTGCAGGTCGTGGTTGACGTTTCAAACGTGACTGAACGCTTCCTGTTTCCTTAAATAACATAACTATCCGGCGAACGGTGGACAGTTGGATGATGTCGTCCAGGATACTGATCAGCATACATAGCACACGCCCGTTGGGCATTTTGATCACAATAGCCATACATCAAATCGATATCGACCTTTTCCGCTATTGGTAAACGGTCCATTTTAACACGGGTAATGTAGCACGAAGCAAATACCGTCCGCACTGGCAGATCGTTACGTGATACCACGAATTACACGTTTGTGACTATTACGGCACCATCTATCACAAAGTGAAAAAAGTGGTCGAACTAAAACATTCATATTTCTTTACGTACTACACGAATATGTAATAAAAAGTCGGAGTTCCTATTAAAAAAAAAAAAACGCAGTTGACATCCGGTTGACCTATGGCAGCGCCATCTAGCGGGCCAACTATAGCGCCGTCTGGTTTCCCCCATCAATCTAGACGAGTTTCGATCTTTGTAGTTTCTTCGTTTAACGCTTATATCGTGAGATATTTGGCCCGATCTGTATCAATGGACCACCCTGTATAGTGGAGTCGCAGCAAGTTAAAGCATGTAATAATAATTACTTAGCAGATACTTACTAGTGGGCGGCAGGGATCAGGGTGACTACCACTGCTCCACAAGGTCATATTACTGTCAACGATTATGTGACCATTTCCGCTGATCAGGTCCATTTCTTGGCACAGTGTTTTTGACCCAATGGTGATGCTACGTTCCATGGTGACAGGACTCCTATTCACACAGTTCCCATCGTCAAGGAGTGGTTTTGTGAGTTGTCTCACCTCCTCTGGCTACCGCAGCCGCCAGATCTCAATAGTACTGAGCCTTTGTGGTCTACTTTGGAAAGAAGGGTTCTTGATCGTTATCCACCTCCATCATCGTTACCTGAACTTGCCACTATTTTCCTGGAAGAATGGTGTAAGATTCCCTTCAAAAACATACAGCACCTGTATTGTTATCCATTGCGAGATGACTGGAAACAGTTATGAATGCCAAAGGGTTTCCCCGTATCAGCCATAGTAATGTGTTTTGATTTTGTTTTTTCCATATTTTCGTCCAACCACTGTACGTTCTGGTACTTAACCAGCTAGTCTGTCAAGCCAGTTCTTATCAGGAACCGCTTTTTGCAGATTTTGTCAAATAATTTCATTTGAATGTCTGAATGACTCTCTCGACACCATTTTGTTATAAATTGAACGATTTTCGCCCAGGAATGCAAAACACTGAAATAATAAAAGTAAATGTCGTGTGACTAGGGCCTCCCGTCTGGCAGATTGTTCGCCGGGTGGAAGTCTTTCGATTTGACGCCACTTCGGCGACTTGCGCATCGATGGGGATGAAATGCTGATCAACCGGAAATCGAACCCGGGCCCTTAGGATTGACATTCTGTCACGCTGACCACTCAGCTACTGGGGGCGGACACTGAAATAATGAAAAAGTGATACTAAAATTCAAAAGTGCTGAAGTTGCCACATGGATGTTTTTCGGTTTTAGCTACCGTGTAATTACTGTCACAAGGTAGGCTAAAGCCTCTAAAGCTTCCTCTTTAAAGCTGTGTTCATAATGATAAACTATAGTTGTTCCAAAAAAGTAGTTAAGGTGACGGATATGTATCGAGTACGGGGAACAGGATTGGAGCGATACTTGAAGCAAGTGACAGGCGAAAAATGCTTTTCCTGTACACAGTCTTCGTTCCCGCCTTTACCTTGCAGGAGCGCCGTGCTGAAGCATGCAATCTATTTTTGATTAGGGGCGTCGGCAAACTCAAACGGGAAGTAAAAGAAGAGCCAACGTGACCCACTTCAGCGTCACCATGCTCAACGTGTTAGAGAACCAAATCTCATACTCAAGGCAAGGAAGGCTTTGTTTAAGCACTTATAGTAAATCAAAATAAATATATTGATATTAATAGTGAAGCTGCACCTCAACTGAAAACATAACTTAATGAAAAGAACTCACCGAATTTTAAACAAGACTGTGACGTACAAGATATTTTAGTAGATATTAAATTCCTTAGAGTATGTAGGAATTACAAGCCTTTTCTACAGAGTGACAGAGTAACAACAATAACAGAAATAGTAGACGTACACATTGACTGCCAGATATCCACGCTACCTTGAGAGGCACGAGTATGTCTATGTGAGAAATGTCAAGTGATCGTTTTGGCATTCAAAGCTGCCTAGTGTGTTGTGCATGTGGCTACGAAACCAGCAACTACAAGTTGAAGAGTTCGACTCCAGGGAAGATAAGACGCCGCAGCGAAAATATTCTGACTTTACGTACGTTAATGTAACAAGGAAAAACTGGAGAGTCAGTTGTTATTTACGGGTTTAGAGAGATCCTACGGTAAGAGAGATTGAAGCAAGACTTTTGGAACACTGTTGAAAAATGGGTGAAATACAAAAGTATGCGAATAAATTAGCTCTAGAAGTGCTCGTAAACCAAAAAAGCTTTCATCATGTTAAAAGAGGCCAACGTATAAGTCATTAGAAATGGAGCTCTAGCTTCCATTGGACAAGGATGGAGGAGGTAAAAGACGTGACTTAGTTGGAGGAACCATACAACTTTTCTTCTGGTTTTAGAGACGACCATGGATTTGAACTTCACTCCCCCCTATATGAATGATGCGAATGAGTTGCTCCAAATATTTCTCTCTCTCTCTCTCTCTCTCTCTCTCTCTCTCTCTCTCTCTCTCTCTCTGCCTGTCTTTCCGTAAGAGGCAATGGAAAACAAATAAATAAAAAAGTTAATAATGCTGTGAAACTGATTATGTAGATGCTGGGACTCGCAAATGACATCTGTTTCTACATGCAAATGTTGGTGTCAAAAATATAAGAAACCTGTGACATACGTTCAGATTTCCTCAAACCGACTGTCACCCTATTAACAAAAAAGGCACATACGGAGAAATGTGAAGACTATCACATGATTAATCTGACAAGTGTCATTCGTAAACTACTGGCCAACATAATAAAAAGAATATAAACAAATATTGAAGAAGGATTGGACGAGAGCTTGGTTGCAGCAAAGGAACTGTCGTCTTCTGTCATGATGTACCACTTTAATGGATCATGCTTATCTGAATCAAGAATATCCGTTGCCTTATTAAGTATCGCCTATGACACACAAAATATCTGTAGTTCGTTTAGATTTTATTAGCCCGTTTTCACCTTCTTCATTCTAATATCCAGCTCTCAGTCATACTGGTCTTTCGTAACTAAATATTCTTCATATGCTTTGCGTTTAATTTGCGTCTACTCTTCCATATCCTGATGTCATTGGTTGTTGTGGTACCTGCACATTTAGGAATCAGATCTAATGCTCCTTAGGCGGTCTCATGTAACACGTTGTTTAGCTGTTCGTACATAAATTTTGCTGACAATGAAACCGGTAGTTCATCCGTGAACTATTTCGACGTGATGAAATCTATCAAGTAATAGAAAAAAGTAACGGACACAATAAAACAGTAATATCTTTCGGGAATTTGTAAGGACGAATGACAAACTGACAAAGATTTTCAGGTAATTCTGGAAAAATTAACAAGAAGCTGCATCGGAGAAGTTAAAAATATATTTAGAAATGCACAAATAAAAACAAGAAGCAACAGAAAAAAATGTATTTTCAGGATTCAGTTGTTAAATTTAGGGTTCCAAGGCAAAAGCAAAGAGAGAACAGGTGTGATGTGAAGAAATGAACGAAAGACACAAAGAAAAGACGAAAGAGTACTGGAGAAAAAGAAAAGAGCAAATGAGAAGGAACTATTGTGACTCTGGTTGGGCCAAACAGAAGTTATTTACAAAAAACGAGTAGTAGCTGTCGTCACCCACGAAATATACAGCAGTCTAGAGGTATGTGTGACTAGCGCGGAGACTGCACCCGCGGTCATCCCGGGCGCAGGGCTCTTGCCTCGCCGGCAAGCCACAGCCACCCACCACCCACGCACCGGCGCGGTGCGGCCACTGGCCCGTGGCTTACCGCATTATCTCCACTTGCCGGCGCCCGCCTGCGTCACGGCGTCGCTCCACACACTCAATGGCCGCTGTCTCTCTCCGCGAGCTGCGCCTCTTTTAGGGCCGGCTCAAAAATAAAACAAAGCACTACTGCTCCAAACTTACAGTACTAGGTTAACACGCAAGCAAGGGCACGGTTACTTGCGGTGCTCTCACGAAAACTGATCACTCGCCGAAATATTAATCTAACATAGTGCAACGCGTTTCGAACATGTTTTGTTCATTTTCAAGCGTTTGTACATACATATATACATCGAAAAATGTTACTTAAAAATAAAAAGTTTTAAACTAGATTAATCTACAACACTTTTTTTTTTTTTTTTTTTTTTTTTTTTTTTTTTTTTTTTTTTTTTTTTTTTTTTTTTTTTTACTGTAGCTGCTGGTGTGGCATTTGGTGGGGAGGAGGGGGGCAGTGCATATCCAGAAATCGAAGTCAGTGATGTCTTCTGCCGGTTTTCTTCTTTGTTGTTGACTATGTATATCACAGCCTGTATCGGATGCAGATAGGTTTGCATCAGTTATGTGTTACGAAAATAGTGTGAAAGGCTTTTATATGACAGTTGATCACTTACAGTTCCATCTTCTTGCTGCTTCACTTGTATCACTGGTGTAATGGCGGAGCTGTTTATTGACATTATACTATTGCACATTATATATTTTTTTTCTTTCACTGAATGCCACTGCCCAAATTGCTTCGATGTTATACACACAACACAAAATGGCGGACTGTAGCATGTGAGTCTGTATCGATTATCTAGTCGATTATTTTCATTGACACTTCGTGAATCTATTGAGTTAGAACTGGCTTAAGACTGTTGAATTTTGAGTTTTTGAATACGGTTATTTCATTGAGAATGTTATCTCCATGCTTTGTGTTATGTATGAAAATTTCCATTTATTCCATGCTATCCATTCTTTTACTTTTTCCTATTTTGTGTAAAATTTCGAGGTTGTCTTCGATTTTCAAAGTGTGGCCTGTGTCTTTAATATTTGTTGAACGGTCGAGGCGAGCTTACATTACAACTTAACGAGTCTTGGGAGAACCCGAGGAACAGAGTGTTAAGCCACGTTTACACGGTAGACTTTCTTGTCTCGATTGACTACTCGAGACAAGCGAGTCTACTGCAGCGCCCCTGGCGTCTCATTCCTGTACTCAGTGTCGTCTGTTTCGAATTGTCATTTTCGTTTACACGTCAGAGCCAAAATTGCATGTGCTATGAAAGCTGTCTGCTGAGAAGGTTATGTGGGACTATACTTTTTACGAAAAAATAAGATAGTAGCAAAATATTGGAAGGAGCATTGATAATACGGTTTATCAATGTCCACAGCAGAATTCATAGTGAAAGCTCTTGTCAGCGGTCGTGTGGCACATTCTCTACACTCTAGAGCACTGACAGAAAAGGAAAAGTGTCATCCAGACATTTCAGAACATGTCAGTATAGATTTATTTGCTCGATAAAATTTATACTTGCTAAATGCAAACAAATCAAACAATATTCAGAACGCAGTAAATAGCGTCTTTTTGCTTTATGATTTATAGTTCATTTTCTTGCTGAGTGCCAAATTATTTTTCTTGTCACATAAATCTGACCTTTTTACAGTTGAAATAATTTTCATTTAAACACTTTATCTGTTTACGTTTATATTTCTGTCTATTACAGGCTTTTTCTGTGTAATACGTAAATACCTTTTTGTTTCAGTTATTTCGTCTATCCCGTTAGAGAACGTTGTGTCACGAAAACAAAGGAAACAACACAATAAAGATTAAGGAGACACGAAAGCATAAAATCCATTTCCATAATGGGAGTGAACAGGGCCGGAATAGGTTAACTTTCGATTTTAGCAGAGGCCGACAAAGTCGCTTGTTTCTGCGCATGCGCAACGTGCTGCATAGCTGGAAATTCAGAACTCCACATTCGGCACAATCTATAGATCAGGACGTCAAAGATATAGTCGCGTCATGGTTGGTTGCTGATTTATATGCAGGCACAAAAGGAGCACGGACTTTCAGTAGTCGAGTTTCACCAGAAAGTCTCTCGTGTAAAACGGGCTTTAAGTGGGTTTTAAGTCCGAGCAAATATGAACAGAAAGGTAGACGCTTGGAAATGGTTTCCACTAAGCAGACATGGAGAGGGCCTACGGACAATGACAAGATTAGCGAAAGCGAGCGACTGGGCTTCACCAGCAGGACGAATACAGGCAGCCGCAGGACAGCCACGATGGACCGCAGGTAGTTGGACATCGACTGGGTAACGGCAGACGTGGTATACACTGTAACAACATGAAATGAGACCAGGAAGACTGGTACAATAAATGAATGACTACCACACAATCAACAGAGTGCAACACATCGTATAAAAATTGCCAGCTGCAATCTTAAACATATTTACAATTAAACCACTCATTCCATCACAAACGTTTACATTTACTGAGTGATAAATAAATTTGATATACAGTAAACCATATGGCCGGTAACGGCGTTGCACAGTAGCCATCATAGAGACAAATAACGAATATTACATTGTTGTGAAATATTCTATAATATTAAGTTCATATGTCTAAGCGTGTCGAAATAGACTGCTCGTTACACTTGTACTGAAAAAAACGAAGCAGTACGTAGTTATTAATGGATCGATTTATTAGCCTATGATCAATACTGATTATAATACGAATAAAGGCGAGCTACAAGCACAAATATAGCAATGTTAATGAGGTATGCAATTAAAAATGTTAAGAATTTGTGTCAACACACGCCTCATGACACATCCTGTCAATTACAATACTTGTTTTAGTTATAGAATAATTACTATAGGGCTGGTGGTCCATTTACACATAAGTCAAATGTTGTATGAAATGTGTAACTTTGTGGGGCGCTGGTGAAGCTCTCATTGGCTGAATTGACAACACGTTGGTGGGAAGAAGTGCTTTAGGGAGCAAGGTGGACGAAGAGAAGGGAGAAGAGTTCGGGACATCGATCGAGAAGGAGGGATAGTACTTTTCAGTCATCGGAGAGTACAGCAGAGTGGTGTGATTTAATTTATGTAGAGGCACATCGGATTGCTTATCGGATGTAAGTTATGGACCTTTAATAATGGAAGTGAAAAAAATTTATGTATCGAATACAAGTCGCGACTTCATCTGAGTGAGAATTCTGTCGTCTTTCGTGTCACATCAGAAAATTCAAGGGCTGTAATACATTTCAATAATTAACTAAATTTACATAGAAACTGCTAGCAGGACCACCATTCAGTAGGAGTTTGAACCTTACTGAATAAACCGTCCATTCTTTAAAGTTAAATCTGCAGTGTTGCTTATGTTTATTACGAATATTTCCCTGTTTGTTTATGGCCGTTAATTCATAATTCGTGTAAGTTGTCTACCCTCAATTATAGGACCGTAGGATCACCTTTTCATTAGCCCGTATCGATTTTTGCTGCTAGCGTATCGTTGGTCCAAAGAGTACGCGCTCGCTCGACCCAGAGGAGCTAAGCGAACGGCGGGCTTTTAAGCAGTGCGAATCACTGAGTTGTGGTCTGTCTTGGAGGTGTAGGAGCGAAGGAGAGGGGGCGCTGATCGAGAACGGTATGGACGACCACCACCGTGACAACTGTAAAGGAGCGTGAGGGGAGCAGATTGGATTCAACTGACGGGTTAGCCGGTGGAACTGTTGCTGTCTGGCGGAGGTACAATGCGAGCTGCTGTGACCAAGTAGATGTTTGAACTTCCTTTTTTGGTGAGCGGACATGCCGTTTAAAGTGTGGCGGGTTTTGGCTGTTAAAGTGTCGGACCATCTGATAGAAGTATCTGAAGCCCATGCGCGTCCGCTGAGGAGATGAACCTTGTTCTTTACGTTTGTGGGTCTAGTTAATACAGTTTGTTTAAAATGTGTCACGTCGCCAGTTTCATATTCCTAGTTAACGAAAGACGTTGTCAACATCCCTAATTGACGTTGTGTAGGGCTGCTCTCACCTTAGCATGTTTGAATGCCTAGAAATTGGCCCCGCAGAGGTCGGAGGGTCCTTAATTGGTGTATTATTAATTAGACGTTTTCTGCTGTAGGAGTTTATACATAAAGATCGATGCAACACTGGTCTTAACGAGAGACTGAAGGAGTGGGCTGGGTTGAAGCGCTTTGGTGGAGCGTAACGTACCGGATGTGAAGCAGAGGCAGTGCTGATTCAGCTCCAGGGCAGCTCCAGAACACTACTGTACAAGTGGTAAGCGCAGGAGGGTGAAGAAATTATTTCTATTTGTTGATATCAAGTTGTTGTAGTATCAGTGCTTCATGACCTCAAGTGGCTGCTTTCCACACTCAGTGGAGAGAATAGGTTGACGTATGAATGAGTTGAGTTCTTCGTTTTTGACCTGTATCATGGTTGCAACTTGGAAGCAACTAAAGATGCTATCCGTAAAGATGCTTTAGTATAGCGTGGATATACTTACAAATGGTTCCTTCGAAGCCGCGATGCCCGAGGTCTAGGTTATTGGTGCTCTCCTTCAAGGACAAGCTTATCTGTCAGATTGTTAGTCTGTACTTTCAAGAAAATTCTGGAAGAGAGATTTCAGGGTATCGAAATACCTGCCATGTGTAAATTAAAGAAGTTAGTTTGTGTCTTTACCTTTAGTCTATATATTAAATGAACAGTCTTACGCTATTGGTTATTAGTGTTTAAAGTTGTTCTATAGTTAAGTAATCGAATTAGATTAACATCAGAGCTTATTTTAATTCCCTGTTAAATTTAATTGTGAATTTGGTGACGAAAGTTGGCATTGGTTATAGAAACTGTGTCATTTACCCTTCTAGTTGAAGTTTGGGACTTGCATTTGCGCCAGATATTACACTGCTGTGTTTTTCTAAAGTATTATTGAAATTTCAGCCTTATCAAGCGAACTAAGTAAGGTTATTTAAAATTTTAATTATTTTACCACTGTTTTGTTGAATTGTAAAGATTTACTTTTCGACATCTGTGCGTGTTGTTTTGAGCGTTGAGATTCAAAGAAAATTCATGTTATTGGTGAAAATTTTGAAAGACGGATTGCCTGTGTGAGCAAGTTGGTAAAATAAATCGTATGTTACATAATTAGCTGCATCTCTACCACCAGAATCCTGCATTCACGTCTGACCCGCTAAAAGGACCACCCTACTACATGCCGTTCTTGTCAAAGGGGCGTTTAACATTTAGTAAAATATTCTGCTAATGCAGCAACAGGGCGTATAGCAGACGGTGTACGACTCGTCCCTAGGTCTCTTGCGAGCCACGCGTAATTCAGAGTCGTACATATGCCCCACTGTCGCATTAAAAGCAGAGCAGTAACGTCGCAAATTCTTGGCACATGATTCATAGAACCACTTTCAGACTGTGTGAAAAATGGAAATGTCAGATCTTCTAAGTCATATTTTTTCACAGTCCGCATTTTCAGTGCTCATGTGTTCTCGGTACTGTGTTGCCTGTTCATAAATTGTTCCAAGTGCCAAATAATAGAAAAAATATTTCAAACTTTCATTAATAGATGACACATTGTATTTTTGCTAATTAATACTCCCCTCTGGAGTTACGAGTGCCATGCGTCGTAGTCTCTTTCAATTAGCCTGCGGTAGTTCGCGGAGACGACACGCAAGTTTTGTGAGAGTGGGCACAGATGCTTGAGCCACGATTTTGCAACTATAGAGAAACGAAAAATGATAACCTATGCCTCTAACGCAAGATTGACACAACATTTGGTCAGTTAAAGCTATAACCCCATTCCATGTAATTCTAGTGCATACAACTTACTTCCTTGATTTTAAAGATGCTGCTGAAACACTGTTGTCAATGCATGCGTGTAAGATCCCAAAATACACTCCTGGAAATTGAAATAAGAACACCGTGAATTCATTGTCCCAGGAAGGGGAAACTTTATTGACGCATTCCTGGGGTCAGATACATCACATGATCACACTGACAGAACCACAGGCACATAGACACAGGCAACAGAGCATGCACAATGTCGGCACTAGTACAGTGTATATCCACCTTTCGCAGCAATGCAGACTGCTATTCTCCCATGGAGACGATCGTAGAGATGCTGGATGTAGTCCTGTGGAACGGCTTGCCATGCCATTTCCACCTGGCGCCTCAGTTGGACCAGCGTTCGTGCTGGACGTGCAGACCGCGTGAGACGACGCTTCATCCAGTCCCAAACATGCTCAATGGGGGACAGATCCGGAGATCTTGCTGGCCAGGGTAGTTGACTTACACCTTCTAGAGCACGTTGGGTGGCACGGGATACATGCGGACGTGCATTGTCCTGTTGGAACAGCAAGTTCCCTTGCCGGTGTAGGAATGGTAGAACGATGGGTTCGATGACGGTTTGGATGTACCGTGCACTATTCAGTGTCCCCTCGACGATCACCAGTGGTGTGCGGCCAGTGTAGGAGATCGCTCCCCACACCATGATGCCGGGTGTTGGCCCTGTGTGCCTCGGTCGTATGCAGTCCTGATTGTGGCGCTCACCTGCACGGCGCCAAACACGCATACGACCATCATTGGCACCAAGGCAGAAGCGACTCTCATCGCTGAAGACGACACGTCTCCATTCGTCCCTCCATTCACGCCTGTCGCGACACCACTGGAGGCGGGCTGCACGATGTTGGGGCGTGAGCGGAAGACGGCCTAACGGTGTGCGGGACCGTAGCCCAGCTTCATGGAAACGGTTGCGAATGGTCCTCGCCGATACCCCAGGAGCAACAGTGTCCCTAATTTGCTGGGAAGTGGCGGTGCGGTCCCCTACGGCACTGCGTAGGATCCTACGGTCTTGGCGTGCATCCGTGCGTCGCTGCGGTCCGGTCCCAGGTCGACGGGCACGTGCACCTTCCGCCGACCACTGGCGACAACATCGATGTACTGTGGAGACCTCACGCCCCACGTGTTGAGCAATTCGGCGGTACGTCCACCCGGCCTCCCGCATGCCCATTATACGCCCTCGCTCAAAGTCCGTCAACTGCACATACGGTTCACGTCCACGCTGTCGCGGCATGCTACCAGTGTTAAAGACTGCGATGGAGCTCCGTATGCCACGGCAAACTGGCTGACACTGACGGCGGCGGTGCACAAATGCTGCGACGGCCAACAACGCTGTTCCTGGTGTGTCCGCTGTGCCGTGCATGTAATCATTGCTTGTACAGCCCTCTCGCAGTGTCCGGAGCAAGTATGGTGGGTCTGACACACCGGTGTCAATGTGTTCTTTTTTCCATTTCCAGGAGTGTACAGTACATTCAAAGTGTCTCACACTCAACCATCTTAAACAGCTATTACAATTTTTACTCTGAAACGCTGGAGAAATGTCAAAACTTCTGCCGTATTTCTCCGATTATATTATCACAAATAAAACTTAGTGCCTTTGTAGCAGTGGCTCCTGAAACAAAAACATCTATATTGGCATTTAAAACCAGTAAGTTTTATGATGTGGCAAGTAGAACGTTCGTAATAAATTATTTATTTTCTCATTTCTCATGTTCTGCGTACCACGTCCGTGAAAGTCTATCCAATGTTTCGCGGTAATATAAAACGAGCTGCTCTCCTTTCAACTTTTTCAATGTCGTCCTACGCCAATCCTACTGGTAAGGATACCACACCACGCAGCAGTGCTCCAGAAGACGACGGTAGCACTGTGCACAGTCTCTTTAGAAGATTTGTTGCAAATTCTAAGTGTTCTGCCAATGAAACGTACTCTTTAGTTTTTCCTCCACATACAGCATTTCATGTCACGATTCCAGTTTATGTTCTTTGTAATTGTAATTCTTATTTATTTAGGTCGACCGACAACCTTTATATTTGTGAGATATATCGTGTAATTGACATTTAGCGGTTTTTTTAGTAATCATGTGAAGGAGCTCACATGTTTAATGTTTAGGGTCAATTGCCACTTTTCGCATAATGTAGATATCTTGTTTAAATCTTCGTTCTGATCTTCTGATGATATTCCTAGCCCGTGGTAACATCACTCGCAAACAACCTATGAAGTTCAGATTGTCTGCTAAGTCACAGTGATCCCAAAGGGCGTAAAAACAGTATTTCATATTTCAGAAGTGGTAGTATGGACCAAAAAAAGGAAAAAAATGTCCGGTGAACTTGGGCTCTAAAATGCGTACCTTAAGAGCCATGAACACTTTTTCTGTTTTGCTACAGCGAATCACATCTCTTCTGTAACCTCTTTTCTTTGTGAACGACCTAAAGAATGCAATAAACAAATGAGAACACATTCTGTTATTTCCATCTCCTTGCTGTTACGTATGACCTACTCGTGTGAGCTGTCACTAAAGGAGATGCTCAATATAATAACGCATGCTTCTGTCCAACGTCTTACGGAATCACGCACTTTCTGAAAAATCCGTGTTGGTCATGAATGCGCTGGAGGGGGGAGGGGGAGGGAGAATTTGATGACGAGTTACTGAAGTGTCTCTACGTCATTAATGGGACTTGCATACACCAAAGATCTCAAGGGTCCCCACAACCAAAAATTCAAGGAATTAAGATCGATTGGACAAGCTGATCAACTTAATGGACGTCCCTGAGCAATCTGGTGACAGTTGTCTGAGTGAGGTGTTCTGAAACATTCCGGAGAAAATGGGCTGACGCTCCATCAGGCATGAACCACATAGCGACCCTTTGTCCTCCTCCAGCAGGACAGGCAAGAAACTAAAACTACTTTGCACCAGTCACCCTGTTTGGCAGTATGTAAGGTCTCGGTTCTCTTACTCTGTCGCCAATAACTCGTGCCTGTACATCAACTGAAAATCGGCGCTGATGCCTTTCTTTTTCAATTGAGTGTGGATTTGCATTAGTCCACGCATGTTGCTTATGAAAATTGACAGTCTCATCTCAAGTGAAACCAGCCTCGTCTGTGTACAGTTATATCTGTTGTGGATCTTTGCTACAGCGATTGTAAGAATTGCCTTCTGGCAGTTGGTCTTGTGGCCGAAGGACTTGAGTATGCTGCACTTGAAATGAGCATAGTAACTGCTCGTGCAGGATCGCCCAGAGTAAGGACGACTAGCCCATACAGATGCTGAAATGCTACATACAGTATTTTCAGGACCATCTTCCACTTGTTGCGATACTCGCTCCTCCACTACAGGAGTAAGAATGGTGCGAAGTGTGCTACGATCCGCCGTTGATGGAGCTACGGAGCCAGAGTCTGCTAGCCTTTGGGAAAAGACGGCTGAATAATTGTGCAGGTGGTACTCTGTGTTCTGGAATTTTTCAGCATGCGCCCTAGGGATGGGAAAAGCCGACTGGTTAAAACCGATGCAGGTGTTTTAGTTCTGAATGCCAGGTATTTTTCGTTATTTGTTTCGTCTCAATTATAACAGGTACTTTAATTTTTAGCTAGCAACCAGCGGAAAAAACCGGCATATCAGTTTGTCATAGCAGAAGATCAAAAATTTTTGGTTTTCAAATAGTTTTTTTAAAAAACGAGGAATTTTTCGTAAAATGCCCATTGCTTTGAAATACTGGATTATTATTAACTAAAGTAAACTCTGTCCGAACAGGCGTCGCAGGCCCGACGGTACCGACCTATGCCGTGTCATCCTCAGCCCATAGGCTTCACTGGAAGCGGATATGGAGGGGTATGTGGTGAACGCATCGTTCTCCCGCTCGTTGTCAGTTTTCATGGCCGAGAGTCGCTTCTTCTCAGTCAAGTAACTCCTCAACTGGCCTCACAACGGATTGGTGCACCCCGCTTGCTGACAGCGCTCGGCAGACCAGGATGGTCACCCGTCCAAGTGCTAGTCAAGCCCGACAGTTCTTACTTTGGTGATGAGAATCGGTATTACCACTGCTGTAAGGCCGTTGGCACTCAATTATTATGGAACTTGGGAAAAGCGATCATCACTATTTTAGTAACAACTACTATATTGCAGTTGTAAGGTAGCCGCAAACAGAATCGGTAGAGCACTGCGAAGACAATAGTGTACCCCTTACCGTGTGATGCGGCCTATTAGACGGTGTGTGTTGTAACACCCCAAGAAACCCGAAAACCCAAAGAAGCATGTCATGGTAACTTAAAGTAGAGAACAGTGTTATCCTGACAGGTAAGACAACTTTGACAATAATATAACACCTTAAAGTTTTGATGAACACCAATTTCAATAATTACTGAGTATATCACGATATAAAGCTAGAAAGAAAGAAAAGTTATTTTTAATTAGCTATCAAACATCTCAGTAATTACTGCAAATCAATACGACGAAAGTTAAGTCCGAATTAATATGTCGGTCAGAGATAACATTTATTGTGAAAGAGAGTTGTAAACGCGGCGAAAAGGCATAGAGTAGAAATATCTCCAGGGTGAGCATTGCGTCCTGCGCATGTTGTCAACATTAAACTGGAATTGTCACGTGATCTAGGGACGACGTCGATTGTTTAACGCCAATTCGCATCCGCCATCAGGTGACGTCACGTCTCGTCACAAAACACCAAAACGTTCTACAATACCTTTCGAATGGAGGCATTCGCACAGGTCATCAACGGAACGTCACGTCATTTCACAGTACATCAAGGTTTCTCGGGAAGAAAATTTTGACGGTACCAGTCTGTTAACATCTTAAGTTAACCTATTTTCGCCGCGCTCATTCTCCTTATAATAGTGGATTTTGTACTGTTGTATCTTCATAATCTTTATTTTATAATAGCGCTTTGTTTTAGTGACAAATTGGAGATGTTCCATGAAGACTGGGATATTTTTTCCACTTTCTTACACAACCGAGGTCGTATATCTGAAGGCGAAAAGTTATTTAGGTTTTACGATAACACAAAGGTGCTGACGCCCACAATGTATATGTATAAGAACATGAGTAGACGAAGCAAATTCCACCATATGACATTTTAAGCAAAAAAGTCAGCTTTAATGAAGGAGTCAAATACAGTTGTTTATGACGTTATTAATTACGTAAGAAAAAACATAATGGATAAGTTTAACAGGCCTCATTAATTCGTTTGAAGCTTTCTTTGATGTGTATGAATGTAAATATTTTCCCTAGCAAATAATTGTCGATGTTTTGAAACGTTGTCTTACTTCTCAGTAATTTACCAAAAATAATTGATCAAGAACATAGGTTATAAAGTTTTCTTCGGCCATTGACAAATTTTGTCGTTGTTTGCTCCTCAGTTCTGATACTATACTCTAACAGTTTATGCATCTTAGAGATGGTGACTCAAAACCCCAATTTCGCCGTTCAGTACTGTGTTAAGCGACTTGACGAGACATGACATGAAAGACATTTGATGTCGTGAAGCTTCTGTGACGTCGTGCTCGTTCATTTTGCTCTTCAAAGCTAAGAGCCCAATTTATTTCAAATATCAGACGTAAACTGCTATGGTGCCTGCAAAACGTCTATACTAAATCCACAGCACTTACGAAGGGAATCTGTATTTACTAGCGATATGACAACATTCAAAATTTATAGGATAAATGTCGGACAAATCTTCGGCGTCCCGAGATCACGTGACCATTGTGGCAACGTATGTTGACAACACAAAAACAATTCTGCGCTTCTGAATGCCCACTCCAGAGATATTTCGACTCTATGCGAAAAGGAAATTCAATGCATCTACAATGCTCGATCATGGAAATCTTAGTCGCTTGCTAGCTTGCTTGCTATCAAGTCGAGAGAGAGCACCGTTTGTTATAGTACTACAAACGGAACGCTACGAGGTTATTTCTATTAAAAAAAGTAAGATTGTGTGATAGAGATGAGCAGACTTTGTTCTCAGTTATTCTGACTTGAGAACTTGAACTGAAGTAATATTCTGATAGTGTGCTACGAGCTAATGAACTTTAAATATTGCAGATATTATTGTTGGACTCAACCTTCATCAAAGTGAACAGTTACAACGAAGAATGGACATAGTATTGAAGACTGCAATACCTGATTAGCCTGGAGTAGGAAATGGTTCAAATGGCTCTGAGCACTATGGGACTTAACTTCTGAGGTCATCAGTCCCCTAGAACATAGAACTAATTAAACCTAACTAACCTAAGGACGTCACACACATCCATGCCCAAAGCAGGATTCGAACCTGCGACCGTAGCGGTCGCGCGGTTCCAGACTGAAGCGCCTAGAATCGCTCGGCCACACTGGCCGGCTGGAGTAGGAAACATTAATACAGCCACACGAAGATAATACAAATACGCCGATTGTAAAAGTTGTCGTAATTGTCACGGTCACCGAATTGAAAAAAATCGTAATTGGTCTGATCCATCGATGTGCGTGGGGTGTGATGATTATAAACTAATTGCTAAGAAGGAACAATAAAATTGTTCGTCAGTAATGGAAATCTCACGAGTTGGCTCCATCATTAATTGAACTGTGTGATAGTTGATGATCAAAATTAATTAACTGTGAACATTTTAGTGAAAGAGTGACTTGGTGAACATTGAGCATTGAAAGGAGTGTTTTGCCGAAATAATATCACGACGCACGAAAGCAAGATAACATTATAGATTATCTCTGGATTTGCATAGTGCAGTAGTGAACAATTCTGCCTAGCAACGTAACAACAACAACTGATACTGAACCGCAAATGAATGTTTCCTCGCTTCACTTGTGTGAAACAACGCCGGCAATGAATGATTCACTCAATACTGCAGTAACCAACTAACCGGGCATAGCAAATCCTCATAAAGCCATAACAGACAATTAAAATCAGCAGTTTTCATCGCTGAGAAGACTGTTCGGACTCGCAAACGAACTTCCATACATTACGCGAGGAACAATTTTCTTTAGAGATTTTCAGGTGCTGCTCCACGTTATCCGACGGGGACAACCATCACTGCCGCGCGGGACTAGCCGAGCGGTGTGAGGCGCTGCAGTCATGGACTGTGCGGCTGGTCCCGGCGGAGGTTCGAGTCCTCCCTCGGGTATGGGTGTGTGTGTGTGTTTGTCCTTAGGATTCAAATGGTTCAAATGGCTCTGAGCACTATCGGACTTAACTTCTAAGGTCATCAGTCCCCTAGAACTTAGAACTACTTAAACCTAACTAACCTAAGGACATCACACACATCCATGCCCGAGGCAGGATCCGAACCTGCGACCGTAGCGGTCGCGCGATTCCAGATTGTAGCGCCGAGAACCGCTCGGCCATCCCGGCCGGCTGTAAGCTTAGGGACTGATGACCTTAGCAGTTAAGTCCCATAAGAGTTCACACACAAACAAACAACCATCACTGCGCGTCGCGTCTCCATTCCACCGACCGAGCTGTAGCAGTAGCAGTAGCGACTCAACATCAACAGCGACAACAAAATCGGAGCGCGCCTCAGCGCGTAGTGTGAAGCAGTCGCCCTGCGTTTCTGGTGGAGGCGCCGCTGTGGCAATTGCAGCTTTGGTGTCTCCCTCTAGTGGGAGAAGGGAAAAGTTACCTGTTCAGGTGCATTTAAGGGGCGCTGTGAGCTCGCCAGTGGGTCAGTCTGGGTCAGTCTCTCGTCCCCAGCTTGCTAGTCTGTCTCTCGTCCACATTTGTTAGGCAGTTAGTGTCTGCCTGTCGTTCGGAGTGCTAATATGTCTGTCGTTCGGCTCAACCTTTAAAGCCGGCAAAATGAGTCTTTCCACTCCGCCAGTAAGAGAACTTAGCGAGTGGTCGCCCGGTCGGGGCTTAGTTCCTGCATCTGAGTCTGCGCGCTAGGCCGCCAGTATGCTCGTGTTTGCTCAGGCAATGGTCATTGGCAGTTGGATCGACCGGTTGGTCGGTCGCGCACTGAGACACAAGATGACTTGTCCGTCTTGAGCGTCGGCGCATGTGAGGTCGCCACGTGAGTCCAGTGGGCCGCGGCGTATAGCGAGGGGTAGTGACTTCTAGGTCGACACGAGAGCAACAGGAGTCAACCCACGAGATCAGTGTGGCCGGTGCGAGCTGCGACGCCGTGAGACGGGAGATCGGCGAGCCTTCCTGCGTCCGTTGAAGCGGCTGGCAACGGACGGTTCGGGAGAGCGATTTGGGGGTGCTGCGCCAGGTCTTCTCGAGAAATCGCAGTTTATTAGAAGTTAGGTGATTGGTGATATCTTGTTTGATTTACCCTTGTTAAATTCTACTTGTTTTCTTGGTGAGGTCATCAGCTGTTTTGCTTTGGGGTCGTCCCACCATTCTTCTCCGTTTGCCCAAGGGTGGGAAGGTGGTTGTTTATAAACTGGGTGGTACGTTTTTCCCTTGTGGAGTAGGGGCGGGTTAGAGCAACCTGCGGTTCGGGTTGTTCGGTAATCTCCCTATCAATATACCGTACGTTAGTAGCTGCCTCTGCCATGTTTGTCGGATTTGATGTGTTAACGAATTTATTGCTTGGAGTGTAACGGCCTAATACTTGAAATATGTTTTGATCTTATTGCCTATGATCTTGAGAGGCGGTATCTCTGTACTGCAGAGCATCTTAACTATTGTTTGGCCAACCTTGTAGAATTTTATATAAGATTGCATTTCATGGGCTTTTATTTAAATGATCATTTTAGTATATAAAGTTGCCACCCTTTCACCGTAAGACTTTATGTTTGGCATTCGCGTGAATCAAGGAAGTTGAGAGATTGTCAAAAAATGGACGAAAAAGAATTTCGTGTGGTGGTTAAACATTACTTTATGAAAGGCAAAACGCCTCAGGAGACTAAAGAGGAGCCTGATAAACGTTACGGTGACTCTGCACCTTCTATTAGAACAGTTTATAAGTGGTTTCAAAATTTTCGGAGTGACCATACGGGCACAAGTGATGCTGAACGTTCTGGATGCCATTTGGAGGTTACGACTCCAGAAATCATTGATAAAATCCATGATATGGTGATGGATGACAGAAGAGTTAAGGTGCATGAGATTGCTAGTGCTGTGGGCATCTCCAATGAACGGGTACATAATATTTTGCGTAAACATTTGGACATTAGAAAGCTATCCGCAAGATGCGTTCCGCGATTGCTCACGCTTGACCAAAAACAGAATCGTGTGAAGTGTTGCAAGGATGGTTTGCAGCTGTTCAGGAAGAATCCGCAGAACTTTAAGCGTCGTTTCGTCACTGTGGATGAAACATAGATACATTACTATACTCCTGAGAGCAAACAACAATCTAAGCAATGGGTTACCCAGAGAGAATCTGCACCAAAAAAGGCGAAAACCATTCCTTTGGCTGGAAAGGTTATGGCGACTGTCTTATGGGATTCGCAAGAGATAATCCTCATTGACTATCTGGAAAAGGGTACAACTATTACAGGTGCATATTATTCATTGTTATTTGACCATTTGAACACCGAGTTGCAAGAAGAACGCCGGCGGTTGAACCGCAAAAAAGTCCTTTTCAATCACGACAATGCACCAGCACACACCTCAGCACTCGTGGTCTCAAAATTAATGGATTCAAACTCGTTTCACATCCCCCCTGTTCTCCAGACTTGGCTCCCTCATACTACTATTTTTGCCACAACTTGGAGAATTGGCTGGCGGGACAAAGATTTTATTCAAATGAGGAGGTGATTGCAGCAACTAATAGCTATTTTGCAGACGTGGACAATTCCTGTTATTCGCAAGGGATCAACAAATTAGAACAGCACTGGATGAAGTGTATAAGTCTAAAAGGTATGTCGAAAAATAAAAAAGGTTAACCCCAAACAGGTAATTTGTTTTTATTTTTGCATGGACTTTTCAAACGCCTCTCGTAGTGGTACATGGTACCCTCCGTCACGTACCGTACAGTGACTTGCGGATTATATATTTAGATGTAGATCTGCTCATTGATTTTTTTCTGATCTGCTGTGCTTAGAGGTGTTAAGCGATGTGGTAACTAAATGATTACTGACGCCTGATGCATTTTTTCGGAACATGTGTTAAGTAAAATGTTTTTCCGTCTGTTCTAGTAGTGTCTAAAGTCGCTCTATACTGTACTTGAATTTACCTTCTGACAGAAGCTGTATGTAATTCAATATTTCAAAACTCAACTGATAAGATTTAGAGGTGATTTTCTTGCATTGATTTCATGTTCTCAAATTTCATGTGTTAAAAGAAATTCATAATTATTGTTTGTAGCACTTCTGAAATAAAAGTTGTATTTTCTGTTATTTCTTTGTGACCTGGCATCTTTCCACTCCCAGCTCCTCGCCTGCTGAAATATTTCATAGTTCTCACGAAAACCTGTTGTGCAAATGTAGAGAAAATTGGAAATTTGTGGTAAGGTCTTATGGGACCAAACTGCTGAGGTCATCGGTCCCCAAGCTTACACACTATTTAATCTAACTTAAACTAACTTACGCTAAGGACGACACGCACACCCATGCCCGAAAGAGGACTCGAACCTCTGACAGGGGGAGCCGCGCGGACCGTCACAAGACGCCTGAGACCGAGCGGCTACACGGCGCGGCTAAATGCATAGAAGTTGCATTCGAAGTAGACTGTGCGACCATTCTGCTACAACTATCGAGGAGGGATCATGACAGTAAGGTAAGAAAGATTAGCATGCGTACAGAGGCATATAGCTTCATTTTCCTGTTTCTCCACAACCACCCACTGCTACCAACTTTGTGTTATAATGAAACACAGTCTCTAGTCTTCCATCAACTATAAGAAATTTTAATAGCGGTGGCAATCCGCGGGTATTAGTAGGTAGCGGAAATGTATAGCGATATAGGTACTATGTACAACATGATTTGCTCTAAGCGCATGAGAATGCACCACTTCTTTCTTCCTATGATTTGACTTTTTCAAACACATTGGTTACATAAGAGAAGTCCGAGACTGCGGAAAATGTTTTGAACGGCGGAGGGTGACGATGACTATTGGAGACGTGGAAGTGTTGCAAAAGATGTGCGAGTAAGACGACATGGATTGCAACGAATAAGAGAATGTGAAAGTGAAGAACAACGAGAAGATGTACAGACGGGGCCAGTGTTAGAGTACGCTCAAATTGAAACAGAGGACCAGACGAAAAAAACAATAGCAGAACTAAAGAATCAGAGACATAGTGAACAATATTTGCGAAAATCGGTGTGTCTAAACACACAATATTGCTGTCTGGAACATGTGACATTCAATTATTATCCGAAGAAAGAACACGGTCAATATCGAACTGACGTCCCAAGAAAAAATCGTTAACACTGCGAATATAGAATGTACATAAGTTTTGTAGCGAAAATGGAAAATACCCGATTGTGATGAAAAAGAATGAAATTAAAAAGCTTTTATTTAACTGTAATAAAAAAAACACTTACTTAGTAGTAACCCTTACCTATGGCCCGGTGAAGCCGGTAATGCAGCTAGTAATAATATAAATAATAGTAATAACACGAATGTGGCTTCAGGAGAATCAGGCCATGCACAGAGCCGACACTAAATCCAAATTCCGTAATGATTTATTTGAAGAACAGTTATAAAAATTTTGCAATTACTTTTGTTGATTTTATAAAAGTGTATGAGTCAGTTGAAAGCACATCATGGTTTAAAATTCATAAGAAATGGGCTCGAGGTAATGAAACAGCCAGCTTCGTTAAGGAAACGCCAGCAAACACTTATTCTGAAGTTAAATTCAGAAGTGAAATATCCAGGAAAATTTAAGATTAAAGCTGATGTCTGGCAAGGAAATGGTCATTGCTTTACCTGTTTATGATGTAATCGTGAGAGAATGGAAGAAATTTTTAGAGAAAAATCAGGCCAACAGAAGAATTAAACTACATACAGGGGAGAGAGAACATATCAAGTCTTTGCAGACGATCTACCAGTCCTGGCATAACCACTAGAGCCTGCGACCAAACGAAATTAACTACTGAAAAAATTATACTGAAAAAAAGTTTAGAGACCCCATTTATGAAAACTAAATTTATGAGAAGCATTGCGACATCCCCTTGGAACATAATGTCTATAAATACGGCCATATTAATCAACCAACAATTTGAAATATTTGGGGAAAGTAACTGAACAAAACGTGAAAAAAAGAATCAGTTACCAAAATGAAAGTAGCGTACCAACTAACAAGGATACCTATAACAAAGAATTAAACCTTGATGCAACTGCAATTATTCGCCTAGAAGCTGTGGAAAGCCTGCTTCTGAATGAGAAAAAGACGACGGAAGAACTGTAAATCACTGAAATGAGGATATTAGTCAAATATTAGGCTCAAGTAATGGAGAGGAACGCAGAAGACGCACAGCACTAACAAGGAAATTTCTACACACATTTGAAAAAATACAGATATAGTCAGGAAGGTAAGACTTGTTCTTTATGGCCATAATCAAAGATGGATCATAGCACACTAACAAGAAAACAATACAATTATTTTGCAAAATTGAGAATGGCTAACTCGTGGATCAAAGAAACCGGAAAGGACATGGAACAACTCAAAATAATTCCTGAGGAAATCCAGGTACGTATCTCACTTAAGGAAAGTTACGAAATTGTGCAAGGTTCTAGGAAAAGCCTAAATCTGGGCTGAAAAGCTCGCAAACAATACCGTGAAAAACTGAGGGAGGCGTGGAGCAGACGAACAGAAAGTAACAGCTGAAATTATTGTAATGTATAGCGGCTGACATGAACGAAAGAAAAAAAAAATAATGACATTACTGTGCTCCGGAGCAATAGCACATTAATGCTTGGTGCTTGCGCGTAATCTGTGGAACATATACGCTCGATAAGAGTTGCAATTAAATATCACTTGTACGGTATATTTGTACAATTGTGCAAGAATAAAAATACAACCACAGCGAAAAGCAAGAGAGCGAACCTATATTATTACATACAGCTGACATACGTCACTGCCTAAAGATGGATGAAAATTATTATAATACTGCGCTGGGAAGACATAATGATAAATGACGGTGGTGTAGAGCTATACGTCGCAGTGTTTATTACGTCATCAAAGAGATAACAATTATGGGACGGCTCACTTCGATCGGGAGTCGAACCAGCTGGTCGATATCTGTCGATCTCGGCTTTCCATATGCCTTACATGAAGGAAACGTCGATGAAAGGGAACGTCGACAAAGGTGTCGCGCAGCTTCTGGACCACTGACGGAGGAGTTCTGCAATCGTCCTTGATATACGTGACGATTAACAGAACGGGACCCAAGGAGACGACTGCGGTTTCACACAAACCACAACAGAAGCAACGGACACCATGTTGTGCTACTGAAGATTCGAATTTCTGCGGTCGAAAAAATGCCAGCAGCGCTTTTCCGAATTCAGGACGCCATGTATTCCAAGGAAAGATACTGAGAATTCGCTTCAAATGGGTTAGTGAAACCAAAACATAAATCACGTAGGCACTACGGCGATTTAAAACTCGGTCTTCCTAAACACGAGATGAGTGTCTCAGCGGCTGAACAGCAGGCTCAGTCGTGAAAACAGATGGCAGAGACGTCCAACAACAAAACTTGCCTACCACTTACTTCAACCATTAAACACAAACATTGCATAAGAGAATGTAGTAGAATACATGACTTACAGTATAACAGTTGTGCTGTGTTCTACTTGGCAAAACAAAGAGAGCTTTCCATACACGCTGCAAAGAGCACAACTGATGCCTGCCCTTCTGTATACTTCACAGGAAGTAATCGAAGAAAACTTTATCTGTTAGAACAACTAGAAATAGTATTACACAGGAAAAAAAATCTCTGCAGACATCAAAGGAAGAAACCACACTTAACCGCATTAGGACGCTATAATGTAACAGTTATAACCATTTTACAACATAAAGTTACAGCTAATATACACTGTTTGACATGTTATTTCTAACACGACATAAAGAAGTTATATTTTTATGGCTACACAGATGTTACTTGCAAAACGAAATTTTTCTACAGACTTTAGATGTAATCTTTGCCAATTTTGTACAAATGTGTTGTGAAAGTAAAAGGGTGTGCATGCACACATTTTGGTTCCAGATACTGTACCTAAAAACTATGTAACCACTGCTGGAAACAGAAAGTAATTTTCTTTTCTGTCTAAGTTATGTAAAACTTTAGCTGCATTACAACACTTTATAATACCTTTTAATATATTTATGTGCATTTAACAGTACTAGTGGCAACCTGTTTCCAAAACATGATGTAAAGTGAAATAGATTTCACACGAAAAAAAAACAACATCAAAACAGATTGTGTGATACGGCTGTGTGGATAAGCCGACGTTATTACTACCACAGAGTGCTTTAGTTCCACACAGCTGTTTAAGTTTTATGTCGTTTCCATTGAACAAGTCTATTTTCAGGAAACAGAGCACCTGTAAAGGATGGTATAATTTTCTCAAAGCCAAAGAAGGAGATTGCTGTGGTTAACAGTAAAGTGAGCACGGAAATTTTGCATGCTTTACTCTGCGAATCTATACGGTAAAAAAGAGCTTTAAATTCTCGTAACACAAGTGAAATAGTGGCTGTCAGTTGTCAAAATCAGCAATATTAGCTGCGCTTACATTTCATTACCCATACATTCTTTCCCGTAACATCAAAGACAGTCTACATTTAACGAACTATTTACTAAACGGCGCAAATGGCCACCTGGGTCCACTTGCAGTTTACCTATCTCACAGCATCCTTGATGTAGCATAACTCACGGTGTGCGAATCACCCACATTACGTTCACTCAGTATGACAGTACCTAAGTGACTTCCAACAAATTTTATTCATAATTTTAAGCGTTTTCGAAACCTCTTCTCACTGACACCACCCTCCCCCTCCCCCTCCCCTCTCCCTTTCCCCTTAAAATGATGTCGTACCGCAGTTTCTGCAATATGTTTCTTAAATTCATCTTAGCGGCAGTTTTCAAAACGAGCTCTATAAAGTTGTGCGTCCTGTGAAGAGTGACTGCTAGAGAACGTGGACTTCTGTTTTGCCTCAGCTATTTCCCTTCAAAATATACCTTTATTTCTTTGTAGGCGATCTTGTAGTTAAGATGGAAACTGGTAACTTCTGTTTTGGTAGCACTTGGCTGTAATCTCCTGTTTCGGAAGTACTTGCTAATAATTTTTAAGTCTTCGCTCAAGACGGACTTAATAACGCCTAAGTCCTTGTGGCTCGCAGCAAGAGTCGAATCGACAGCATATCCAGATTTCCTTATTGTTGTTTTAGGCATGTCTGCTATACGCAGGGAAAACAGACGAGGGGCTAGCACTTATCCTCAAGGAAAGATGTTATTAAGTTTTATTACAGGGTTCACCTTATTGCCTTCTAGAACCTGTACTCTACTACTGCTTAACATAGCACTGATGATGTTTCTAGTTTTGAAATGTGATACGTCTCGTAAAGTTTATACAGTATTCTTTCGAAAAGTTTATATACTGTGATAAATAAAGCAATGGGACGGTAACTTCCCACTTTATCATTTGGTTTACCTTGTTTTAATATGGCAGATACATCTCTTCCACCTAGTGGACAATATTGGTGGTGCAATTCTTTCGCTCTCAAGATTGAAACTAGATACATCCGTACCGATCACCCTCCTTTCAATAAGATTAGGCTAACAATGTGGTGTCCTTTTTTTTCTTATATTGACCAGTTCTTGTTCGCCCGAAACCACGAAGGGCTTTTATAAACCACTAACGGACGCCATCTCGAGAAGAGTTACCGTCTAGAACCTCAGGGCTACTGTCTCATTGATTCAAACGTAACACATCACTTTCACAATTTTCTAGATGTGTATTAGGACGACAGAAGCTACACTCGTAATGGCTAACGAAATATCCAGATTTATAATATTTGCCAATAAATTCATGCCTAATTACTGTAAATCATCTAAGTGAACGGAACGGTCACGTGTCAAATTCTTGAACCCTAGACATGAATTACTTCAGCCGTTTCTTTCAGCTTTTTCTTTTTTTTTTCTCATCGACAGCGAGGTCTTCGTACACGCAATATAAATTCTCCGTTAATGGAGGTGAGTCTCCAAGAAAAAAGTCGCTGTCATGTCAGGGAATGTATTGTAGTTGTACATTAAATGGAGCGAATACCAACGAACAGCCGCTTGCTTCAGTTACATAACAGGCACTGGCAGGAGTAGCTTTCTAGGTTTTCCTTCTACCGATTGATCCTTCCTGCTTAAGAATATATTTCAGTCCCTGCACTGCTACACGAGAAAAGAAAACAAGCATGAACTTTAGAGACGTAAGTACAACAAACAGAAACAGTTCACTGTTAGAATTAGGTGACTGCAACAATTAATAAACATGTTACCCGAAGCTGCTAGGTGGTTGATGTGATAAATAGGGAAAAAAACTTGTTTGTACTAAACAAAAGGTCGAGTAAATGCTATTGTGTCTTAAGAATGCCTAAGGGCTACTGATATTTTCTAACAGTAGTACTACGAGGGGACTTAAAGAAAGTTTACACGTGTCGTCTTACGCTGATGTCATTATGTTGTGCAACAAGAGTGGCGCATTGTACGAAGATGGGACATGTTATGGATTGACAAGAGACAGTTCTGCTGCAGTGCGGAGAACAGGTGCGTCAGAGTGTGGGGATGAAATGGTGCGGCAACTGGAATGAACTCCTAAGGTGAAGTGCACGGGGCACCACTGTCCTAATGGGCAAAACATCTAAACTGCACATAGGCTCACCGTGCAATTTTTGTGCGCTTACCTTTTACTTATTGTGCATGGTCTCCTTCGGAATAATCTCCTCCACAATTGATACACCGCTCCCAATGCCGTTTCCACTTCCGAAAGCAGCCTTGCTACGCCTTCTCTTGCTGGATCGTGCGAAGAGCTGTCTGCGAATTTTCTTTTATCTCGTCTATCTTTGTAAATCTTCGTCCTTTCAACGGGGTTTACAACTGTGGAAAAAGTCCACAGAGGCCAGGTCTGAAGAGTATGGAGGATGTGGTGGCGCAGTGATTTCGTTCTTTTGTGCAGTAGTCAGGCACCGACAGGGATGAATGTGTTGGTGAGTTGCCGTGATGCGAGAGTCATGATTTTGTCTCGCCACATTTCAGGCCGTTTCCTTCTTACGTTTTCTCACAGGCGTGGCAACACATCCCGATAGTACCAACGATTAAGTTTGTCCCTGTGGCACTAATTCATGCTGAACTAATCCTTCAAAGTCAACGAAATGTATTAGCATGGCTTCGATATCTGACATGACCTGACGAGCTATTTTTGGACCTGGAGAATCTTTCCTGACCCATTGTGAAGACTCAACTTTGGTCTCAGCATCATAACCGCAGACACACGTCTCATCACCAGTTATGATTCTCTTAAGGAACATCTCATTCGCGCGATCCGAAAGTTCTTCACAAATTGCGAGGCGAAGATCTTTCTGGTCTTGACTCATAAGCCGTGGGACGAACTTGGTGGCAACCCGATGCATTCCAAGATGCTGTGTCAGGATTTCATGACATGATCCATCTGAAATGTTACATTCTTCTGCAACCTCTCGGACAGTCAGTCTTCGATTGGCACCCACAATTTCGTTGAAATTCCTGACACCAGCGTCGTCGGTAGACGTCTAGGGATCTACATCTACATCTACATCTACATCCATAATCCACAAGCCACCCGACGGTGTGTGGCGGAGGGTACCCTGAGTACCTCTATCGGTTCTCCCTTCTATTTCAGTCTCCTATTGTTCGTGGAAAGAAGGATTGTCGGTATGCTTCTGTGTGGGCTCTAATCTCTCTGATTTCATCCTCATGGTCTCTTCGCGAGATATACGTAGGAGGGAGCAATATACTGCTTGACTCTTCGGTGAAGGTATGTTCTCGAAACTTTAACAAAAGCCCGTACCGAGCTACTGAGCGTCTCTCCTGCAGAGTCTTCCACTGGAGTTTATCTATCATCTCCGTAACTCTTTCGCGATTATTAAATGATCCTGTAACGAAGCGCGCTGCTCTCCGTTGGATCTTCTCTATCTCTTCTATCAATCCTATCTGGTACGGATCCCACACTGTTGAGCAGTATTCAAGCAGTGGGCGAACAAGCGCACTGTAACCTACTTCCTTTGTTTTCGGATTGCATTTCCTTTGGATTCTTCCAATGAATCTCAGTCTGGCATCTGCTTTACCGACGATCAACTTTATATGATCATTCCATTTTAAATCACTCCTAATGTGTACTCCCAGATAATTTATGGAATTAACTGCTTCCAGTTGCTGACCTGCTATTTTGTAGTTAAATGATAACGGAACTATCTTTCTATGTATTCGCAGCATATTACACTTGTCTACATTGAGACTCAATTGCCACTCCCTGCACCATGCGCCTATTCGCTGCAGATCCTCCTGCATTTCAGTACAATTTTCCATTGTTACAACCTCTCAATACACCACAGCATCATCTGCAAAAAGCCTCAGTGAACCTCCGACGTCATCCACAAGGTCATTTATGTATATTGTGAATAGCAACGGTCCTATGACACTCCCCTGCGGCACACCTGAAATCACTCTTACTTCGGAAGACTTCTCTCCATTGAGAATGACATGCTGTGTTTTGTTATCTAGGAACTCTTCAATCCAATCACACAATTGGTCTGATAGTCCATATGCTCTTACTTTGTTCATTAAACGACTGTGGGGACCTGTATCGAACGCCTTGCGGAAGTCAAGAAACACGGCGTCTCCCTGTGAACCCGTGTCTATGGCCCTCTGAGTGTGAATCACTCGCCCTGAACCATTCGAAACACAGACTACGCCTTAAGCGTTCATCACCGTAGGCTTCTTGCTTCATTTGGTGTGTGTCTGTAAGGGTTTTCTTGAGTTTCACGCAAAATTTAATGACGGCGCGTTGCTTCTCCAATTCTGCCATCTCGAATTTCGCAAACTGTGCGACACAACGTTCTACGTAGTACAGCACCGAACAATAAGTAACAGACGTACAACAATACAACTTTCAGCGGGCCGGCCGGGGTGGATGAGCGGTTCTAGGTGCTACAGTCTGGAATCGCGCGACCGCTACGGTCGCAGGTTCGAATAGTGCCTCGGGCGTGGATGTGTGTGATGTCCTTAGGTTATTTAGGTTTAAGTTCTAGGGGACTGATGACCTCAGATGTTAAGTCCATAGTGCTCAGAGCCATTTGAACCATTTGAACTTTCGGCGGTTATACATTAGACACAGGCGTGTGCAACGATGACGTTCACATAGCGATTCTCGAATGGCTCCGTGACAGAGAAACGGTTCCTTATCGTCGAGGAACTGAATGACTGATAGAACGTTCCAATCGTCGTTCACAGAGACTTAACGAGTCTGTCGAAAAATATTGTCATGTACGTGTGTCACTCTGAAATATAGCGCAGCAGTCAATAAAAGTTACTTTATATGCCGTAACAATGTGTAACTGTCATGGACTGTGCAGCTGATCCCGCCGGAGGTTCGAGTCCTCCCTCGGGGAAGGATAATTTAGGTTAAGTAGCGTGTAAGCTTAGGGACTGATGACCTTAGCAGTTAAGTCCCATAAGATTTCACACACATTTGCACATTTGAATGTGTAACTTTTCCAAGTTCCCTCGTATCTGCTTATCTACGCACATGTGCATAATAGTCTACTGTGGTATGGCATCATGTTACCGACAAGTGGCAGTTTCGCAAAGGAAACATATAGAATTAAAGAAAAGAGTAATAAGGATTTATTTCGAACTTGGAAAATATGAAACTCATTTTCTTCTCTTAAATCAGGTGCTTAAGAATCTGTAGCGGTGGCATCGGGGAAGGTATTAATTTTACAAGCGTGATGAATCAACTTTTAAAACGTACGTATGGCTCTGTAGAGGGCGATCTTTGCATCTCTATCACACTATTTACTGCACCAACGGAATGGATGGCGAGTAAGAACTCGCTCTTGTAGACTCTACTGTTATTTAAGTTAAGGAATCAGCTACAAAGCGAGTGTCTGTGGAGCTGTTCGAAAGTGACGTCCAAACAAGACGTGTCATGTAACCAGCCCCCCCCCCCTCCCATTCCCCGCCAGCTGGCGGGCCGAAGCCCGCTGCTGCCGAGGTAATAAGTGTCACCTTCGCCTCGTAATCCGCTCAAGTGGCCTGTTGTGGCCAACTGCCTACCTGCAAACGCCGAGTCTGCCCGCGTCGCACCTTCAGAACTGCGATACAGCTACTCGACGAATATTCACAGACTGAGGATTCAACTTTAGCGTCGCCACGCATACTTCCTTTTATCTAGCGAGTATATTATGCTCGTGGTCTTGCGGTTGCGTTCTCGCGTCCCGAGCACGGGGTCCCGGGTTCGATTCCCGGCAGGGTCAGAGATTTTCCCTGCCTCGAGATGACTGGGTGTTGTTGTGTCGTCATCATCATCATCATTCATCCCCATTACGGTCGGAGGAAGGCAATGGCAAACCACCTCCACTAGGACCTTGCCTAGTACGGCGGTGCGGGTCTCCCGCATCGTTCCCCTATGCTCTGTCACGGAGTATGGGACTTCATCATCATATTACTAAATGGCTAAAACTGACGAGATGTCTGTGGAAGAAACCCTATCTAAAGGTTTCCAGGGGCGACAAAATTTTTATAAAAATATGTAATATAAATAGTTATGAGCCAAATGTAAGAAGTTAAAATACCATCGGTGGGAAGCAGTGACAGATGTGCGCCTGCATAACATCTTCTCAGGTGCTAAATTTCCAAGTGGATTCGACCTACCACGCAAGACCTCGACTACTCTCAACAGAATCTGTACCGGCCATGGCCGATGCAGGGATGCTCTCTTTCAGTGGAAGAACCTGCCTAAACCAGCCTGTGACTGCGGGCTCAATACCAGACTGTTCAACACATTGTCAGTGAATGCAGGATTCGAGCCTATCACGGTGCTGAAGAGGACATCCTGCTAGCAACTCCAGATGCATTGCGCTGGATTCAAGGACTGGATATTCAGTTGTAAAGACAAACTTAAGTTTCTTGTGTGTCAGTATTTACATATGTATGTGTAATTTAATTTCATGATATATCTGTATTACCCATAAGCTAAATAAAATAGATAAAACCATCAAAATCTACTCATTAAGAGGTATAATCTCAAGGTTAAGGTTAATACAATATTAATAGTAACACAATATTAATAGTAACACAATATTAACAATATTAAATTTAGAAGCTGTGTATATAGGGTGGTTCCGTGACGATGTGACACACCCTCATGGATCATAGAGAAGGATAAGTGTATTAGTGTGAGATAAGGAACCCTGATCCAGAAGCAACAGAGCCAACAATTATGAGGGAAAACCATTCTAATACCTCTGGAATGAATGTACCGACACTGTTGTTGTTAAGATTGTAGGGTAGGCAGCTTCCACAAGTGGTAGCATGGACCAAATCAAGGAAAAGTGTCGAGTAAATATGGGCTCTAAAATGGATACTTTAAGATCTATGAGCACTTGTTCGTCCTCGATAATGTGAAACATATTTCTACTGAACAAGTGCCCATGGCTCTTAAGGTATGCATTTTAGAGGCGGGACTTTTGTTCTTGTTTTGTGCATACTAGATCCTCCAGAAATAAGGCAACTAAGGTGTTTGCAGGAGAAGAGATGTGTTTGACAGTACAGAAGCTGAACAAGGAATGCATTTTAGAGCTCATGTTTGCAAGACTTTTTTTTCTTGTTTTGGCCCATACTGCCACTTCTACAAGTTGCCTACACTGCCTACAATCTTAGCAAAAGCTGTACCGGTACAAGTATTTCGCATTCAGAGTTACCAGAACGATCTTCGCTATAACTTTCGATTCGTTTCCAGACCAGAGTCCCTGACCTCAAATTGATACATTCACCCTTCTCCACCATCCATGAAAGTTTGTAACGTCGTCAAGGAATCACCCTGTGTATCTTGAGGCAGCGCAAATTACCAAGACTATATTCATCCGGTATTCTAAAATGAGAACACTTAGCAACTTCCAACAAAATGTAACGGTATTTCAAACCTTTTCGAAACTGTCTCTCTCTGACAGCCACCCCAAAAAACAATGGAAGTAGAAAACTGTATCGTTTACGACATTTTCGCTCTTCATAAATCAAATCTTGAGCATCAGGTATGACGTTTTAATTTATTACTTTTTACTACTAACGCTATTCGCAACATATTTTGCAGCCGTTATCAACATATACCAGTAAATGTATCTGAAAAATTATGTCATTATACGATATCTGACGTCATAATCACTGAGATCCTTGGAAACGGAGAGCAAATTACCCAGGCCATACAAGTCCAGTGTTTCACCATTAGCGATTTCCAACAAACGTTTCAAGCTGTTTATGAGAACATGTAGGTTCGATTCTTGAAAAAATCCGGATTTGGGGTATTACTGGTATTAACCTACATCACGAGATCATGCTCTTAGCCTCCAGTAAACAAAATCTACAACACAACATCAATGTATGGGTGTAAGTTTTGAAGAAGAAAGGAACAGAGGGAAATAGCGAAAAACAAAGCCACCATTATTAACAAAGTGAAGTAACGCATGACTTCATGTACACCTACACATGATATTGTCGCCTGTGGTCGAAAAATGGTTCAAATGGCTCTGAGCTGTATGGGACTTAACATCTGAGGTCATCAGTCCCCTAGAACTTAGAACTACTTAAACCTAACTAACCTAAGGACATCAGACACATCCTTGCCCGAGGCAGGATTCGAACCTGCGACCGTAGCGGTCGCGAGGTTCCAGACTGAAGCGCCTAGAACCGCTCGGCCACACTGGCCGGCCCTGTGGTCAAAATTCGACCATTTGCGGCAGTGGACCTGCTCTGTGATAGTAGATATCACGTATCTTAAAGTGACTGGCATTTTAGTCGCAGAACTGATCCGTGGCAAATGTTGCATTGTAGCTACCTGTATTCTTGGAATAATTCTTTGATTTCTCTTTAATTGTTCGAGCACTGCTGACGTCATAGTCGTCGTATCAGATGTCGCATTGTAGCTGCCCGGTATGCATGTTTTACTGCAAATCACAGTGTAAACATGAAAGCCCCTAGAAGGTAATTTCATGAAATGGTGTTACCTTCGCATGTCTGATCGGTTTGCAGGGCAGAAATCGATAATTCTACAGTTTTCGATGTTCAAGTAGTGGAGATTTTAATGCGTGGTAGAGGGTGTAACATCAGTGTTATGAATTTGAAAGCTTCTACTTCAATTTTCGTGTTCACGTATCAATATGATGATGATGCATACATGCTGAGTAAACCACTGTGAAGTGAATGACAAAGGATACTTAGCACGTTGGACACACTTTCTGTTCCAGTCGCGTATAGAGCGCGGGAGGAATGACTTCGTAGATACGAGATCTGTGGTCTCTGTAATTCATATTGTTTACGCTGTCCCTAAGAGAATGAGACATCTACATCTGTATAACTACTCTGCAGTTCATACTTAAGTGCCTGGCAGAGGGTTCCTGCAACAGTTTTCACTCTATTTCTCTATCGTCCTACTCTCGAACAGACGCGGGAAAAACGAACACTTAAATCTTTCCATACGATCTCTGATGTCTCTTATTTTATTACGGTGACCATCTCACTTTATGTAGGTGGGTACCAATAAAATGTAGTCGCATTCGGGGTGGAATATCGCAGATTAGAATTTCATGAAAAGATCTCGACGCAACGAAAACGCCTTTGTTTTAATGACTTCCACTCCAAATTGCGTATCATATTCGTGATACTCTGTCCCATTTCGCGATAATACAAAACGAGCTGCCTTTTTTTGAACTTTTTCGATGTCCTCCGTCAATCCATTTGATAAAGGGCCCATACCGCATAGTAATCTTCTAGCAGAAGATGGACAAGTGTAGTGTAGGGAGTCTCTTTAGTAGATTCGTTGCGTATTCTAAATGGTCTGAGACTTAAATGCAGTATATGGTTCGCCTTCCCAGTAACATTATCTATTTGATCGTCTAGTTTAAGTTGTTCGTAATTGTTATTCGCAGGTATTTAGTTGAACTGACAGCCTTTAGATTTGTAAGATTTATCATGTGACTGAAATTTAACGCATACCTTTTAGGAATTATGTGGGTGACTTCACACTTTTCATTATTTAAAGCCAATTGCCAATTTTAACACAATACAGATATGTTGTCTACATAATTTTGCGATTAGTTTTGATCATTGATAACTTTACAAGACGGTAAACGACATCATCACCTGCAAAAATCTAACTCAGGTGCTGAGTTTGTCTCCTAAATCATTTATACAGATTACGAACAACAGGTCTCCTAAAACAGTTCTTTGGCGAACAGGACAGATATCACTTCTGTTTACTGGACGAATTTCCGTCAGTTACTACGAACTGTGCCCGTTCTGACAGGAAATTACGAATTCAGTCTCACAATTGAAGCGATATTCCATAGGCACGCCATTTGATTGGCAAGCGTTTGTGAGGAACCTAGAAATACGAAATCAGTTTGAGATCCCCTATCGATAACACTCATAATCCTTGAGATTGCCGAGCGAGGTGGCGCAGTGGTTAGACACTGGACTCGCATTCGGGAGGACGACGGTTCAATCCCGCGTCCGGCCATCCTGATTTAGGTTTTCCGTGATTTCCCTAAATCATTCCAGGCAAATGCCGGGATGGTTCCTCTGAAAGGGCACGGCCGACTTCCTTCCCTAATCCGATGAGACCGATGACCACGCTGTCTGGTCTCCTTCACCAACCAACCAACCCTGAGATTAAAGAGCTTGTCGTGTTGCACAAGAGTAGTATTTTCTGAATCCCTGATATATACCAATAGATCGATATGAACGAGGACATTACTAAGGTTGGAAAATAGTATATCTTCCAAAATGCCACTGCAAATCTAATTCAGTGATATGGATGTGTTTTCAGCCTATTATTCCTGTTTTCTTTCTTATTGTGTGTCCTATTCAACTTCCCATTCTTCAGGTACGGCTCTTCCGTCGAGCGAGCTGTTATATACGATTGCTAAACATGGAGCAATTCATCAGCTTACTCTGAAAGGGACCCAGCTGGTATGCAATACGGACCGAAATTTTTACCTTTATTAAGTGACATAAGGTTATGGTGTAAGCCTAGGCTTCCTGTTTCCTGGATCTCGTAGCCTTTCGGGGGATGCTTGGCGTCTACCTGGAAGAGTCTACCAGTTCAGGTTTTTCAGTGTTTCCGTGAAGTTCTCCCGTGAGTTGAAGAAACTTGTGATCATTCGTGCCGCACTTCTTTGTATTCGTACAGTATCCCTTATTAGTGCTATACGGTATGGTGGCACGCACTTGAGCAATTTTCTGAGATTTGGAGTGATTTCTAAGCTATATCCATTGTGCGCTAATTTCATTTCTCAGTCTCCTGCCAATGAAACGAAGCCGCCACGTGAATTATACCCGACGGGGTCATCACGTTTCACATCCGCACGGCTTGCGGCAGAAGTAAAGCTACTAAAAAAGATGCGTAAATTTATATACTTAGCTTCTATCACTAATGCAAATGGAAACGAGAAAGAATAAATCTGGGAACATGTCTTTATGGAAGTCAGACGGATCCTTCTCAAAAAGACAGAGATAACTGAAGAAACAAAGTTAGCCAAACGCTATTTGTCGAAAATTGATATTTTAAGAACCGTGGCTTAATAGTGGCAGCAACCACCCGCAAGAAATATTTATCTAACCAAACCATGATCGATTCCGGATTTTTTACAAATCACTCTTCAAGATCGTTGTTACAGATTTCGTTTTCTTCTTGTGGAGGTTTCGTTTGTATTCGTTATTGGTTTTTTCTCTAGGATAAACAGAAAGTTTGTCTTTCAATGTTCCATAAAATTTACAAGAGATTTTGTTCTTTTGCCCTACCAAAATATTTATGAATCGGATTTACAGTTATTAAAACATGAAACGTGGTGAAGACGTACGTACCGTATAATTCTGTGTGACGAAATCATCCTGTGTTTTCTTTAAAATTTTAAAATCAACGCAATGTTGGAAGCGCACTATGCGAGCCCCGCTCAATTCACTGACAAACACTTTACACCAGACTATTCTCTGTTTATTGGCAACACGTACGATAAACATTTACAAAGTGTTGCCCAGCTTCACATCAGTAACATAAACAATATTTTCAGATATATCACGGTGGTAAGGATGTTAGGTTGGCGATGCTCTGAGAGTGAATGGGAGTAGAAAAATGTTTCTTTGCTAGTGCAATAGAAATTTTTAAAAATTGAAAAGAGAAGTAAAATTTTTTACAATAATTTCTGGTATGCTGAATCGTTACGATTACATATAAAAATTTATATACAAAAAATGCCAACACTGTACAGTACATAAACCAATTTGCTACTCTTTCTGTTACAGCTATAAAACTAAGTTTGAACATTGAATCTGAAGTTGAATTTTACATTACAAATAGTAATCTTTAGATTCGTCAGACAATTAACATCATATAAAAGTTAATTTAACAGTAAAGGTATAAGTAGATTATACTGCATTTATACAACTTTAAAAGCTGCTTGTTGTGACCGTAGAAAATTTTAATTTTTATTCTTGCTTTAGTGACCGTAATAAGAGTCCAGGTCCATAGGCAAACAGCCAGCCAACATTAAGAAATAGTCCACCAGAACGTAGGTACAAGATAAGCGGCGTAGGCTGCCAAGTATGGCTTGTTGATCAAATAACTTAGTGTTTGACTTCCTGCCAGAGGAAGCAGCATGAATCAAACTTGCGCAATGGAAAAGGCGATAATACAGCAAGAGAGAGTGTGTAAGTCACGTGCGGAAAAGACTCGTGTGGAACCAAATTAAGTTGTGTGCAGCTAGAAACGAAAGTGTCGTGTGGAACCGAAGGCATTCTTGCGCAAGCCGACCAATTAGAAACGAGAGTGTCGTGTGGAACCATAGGCATTCTTGTGCAATCCGATCACTTAGAAATGAAAGGGTGGTGTGAAACAAATTAACTAATGTGCATCCAAGTACATGAGAAACGAAATAAAAGGCCAGGCAGCGATATAGCTAGGAGCAGAGATTCAGATGCAGATTCAGAGCCAGTGCCGGCAGTTTGGAGACTCCGCAGCGAGACACCAGCGGGGCCGAGTAGGCCCGTAGCAGCCGATACAGCTGATAAAGACTTCAACGACGAGAAGACGGTGATAGACTCTGGTGGACACTCAGGAACTGCAGGTCAAGTAGGATTTTTAGAGTTTCATTGGAATAGTGTTGAACAGAGGCTGTCAGTCTCAATTACTTAGCGAGATTTCAGTGCTAACCAAGAACAAGTAATTGCTTTGTACTTGTTTCTTATTTGTACCGGCAATTAGCTTTGAAGTAGCAAGTCTGAACAAATAGACTGAATCTTACTAAGGAGTTTATCGTCCAATGCCTCACATAAGTATATGTGAGAATAAACTTGATAGAAACTAACCAATCTTTTCTGCCTATTGCAATTCTGTAACCTATTTTCAGGAAACGTATTTGCTTCAAACAAAGGAGATTCTCTCCCTCTCATCTCAGATATAAAAGTTGACAGCAATTTATAACTAACCCATTGTCGTTCATGTCCCGATTGCACTACGCAGTTCGCACTTATTTCATTCTGGTATAGTGAGGCTGCGCCGGGATGCGACATAAATTCATAAAAATATTTTTTACGCTTCTTGTATGATCTCAATATAAACTACTTCTACCTTATGCGCTGTTTGCGATTTTCCCGACGTAATGACTGCTTCAGTGATTCACGTGCGTCGCGTCGGATAACGTTGTGAAAGCTGCAAAATATTTCAACGAGACAGCTGCTCGTCACCTTCAGTTGCTTCCTGACGTGTTGCTGCAGTGGCTCGCCAATATATGCGCTAGCTCGCTACAAAAACGGCGACATCCAGTGCCTCCTGTCAGAGAAACGGGCCACGGTCTCCGCATGGTGCAGTGCTACGTGGTCACTTTCGGACAGGGCGCGGCAGCAGGCTGTGGCGCCTCAAACTTTCATCGTCATGCACGCCAGCCATCGCAAGAAGATGAAGTGTACAGACGCGCTGTGTTTAGTTACATAGATAAACAACTGAGTGAAGCTGTGGTATCGGTGCTGGAAAAGGGACTAAATTTTGGGCCAACTCCAAAGACCTTACACATCAAGGAATTTATCAGTGCCGTTGAGCAAGATGTTCTGAACTTCCCAAGCGAAGCTGCTGAAGAAATAATGCGAGACCTTTCAGGACCATAACTAGGATGTCCACGCCAAGGTAGAACACTCCCTGATAAGGAAAACGTTACTCTACTTCTGACTGCAACATCTTACTTTGGCAAGATGACGGATTTAGTGCAAGACAGCGCATCGTCGTCGCCAGAAGGATGCAGTACATCAGAAGACATCCGTCCTCCACAAATCCACCCTGTTTCCTGATCATCTTAAGCAGAGCTTAAGAGTGCAAGCGACAGTCCGACCACAACTTTATGGGTTGCCTATTACACATAAAGAAGGGGTTCCGTCTCGCCCCTTTGTGCGCAATAAAGAAGCCCCAATAAATTACACTCCGGGTCACCGAAAGACTTGCGCCCGGCCAACGGTCTACCCGACGAGAGGTCCTAGTCACACGACATTTATTTACACTACTGGCCATTAAAATTGCTACACCACGAAGATGACGTGATACAGACGCAAAATTTAACCGACAGGAACAAGGTGCTGTGATACGCAAATGATTAGCGTTTCAGAGCATTCACACAAGGTTGGCGCCGGTGGCGATACCTACAACTTGCTGACATCAGGAAAGTTTCCAGCCGATTTCTCATACAGAAACAGCAGCTGACCGGCGTTGCCTGGTGAAACGTCGTTGTGATGCCTCGTGTAAGGACGAGAAATGCGTACCATCACGTTTCCGACTTTGATAAAGGTCAGATTGTAGCCTATCGCCATTTCGATTTATCGTAACGCGACATTGTTGGTCGCGTTGGTCGAGATCCAATGACTGTTAGCAAAATATGGAGTCGGTGGGTTCAGGAGGGTAATACGGAACGCCGTGCTGAATCCCAACGGCCTCGTATGATTACCAGTCGAGATGACAGGCATGTTATGCGCATGGCAGTAACGGATCGTGCAGCCACGTCACGATCCCTAGACAACAGATGGGGACGTTTGCACGACCAACCATCTGCACTAAAAGTTCGACGACGTTTGCAGCAGCATGGACTATCACCTCGAAGACCATGGCTGCGGTTACCCTTGACGCTGCATCACAGACAGGAGCGCCTGCGATGGTGTACTCAACGACGAATCTGGGTGCACGAATGGCAAAACGTCATTTTTTCGGATGAATCCAGGTTCTGTTTACAGCATCATGATGGTCGCATCCGTGTTTGGCGACATCGCGGTGAACGCACATTGGAAGCGTGTATTCGTCATCGCCATACTGGCGTATCAGCCGGCGTGATGGTATGGGGTGCCATTGGTTACACGTCTCGGTCACCTCTTGTTCGCATTGCCGGCACTTTGAACAGTGGACGTTACATTTCAGATGTGTTACTACCCGCGGCTCTACACTTCATTCGATCCCTGCGAAACCTTACATTTCAGCAGGATAATGCACGACCGCATGTTGCAGGTCGTGTACGTGCCTTTCTGGATACAGAAAATGGTCGACTGCTGCCCTGCCCAGCACATTCTCCAGATCTCTCACCAATTGAAAACGTCTGGTCAATGGTGGCCGAGCAACGGCTTCGTCACAATACGCCAGTGACTACTCTTGATGAACTGTGGTATCGTGTTGAAGCTTCTTGGGCAGCTGTACCTGTACACGCCATCCAAGCTCTTTTTGACTCAATGCCCAGGCGTATCAAGGCCGTTATTACGGCCAGAGGTGGTTGTTCTGGGTACTGGTTTCTCAGGATGTATGCACCCAAATTGCGTGAAAATGTAATCACATGTCAGTTCTAGTATAATATATTTGTCCAATGAATACCCGTTTATCATCTGCATTTTTTCTTGGTGTAGCAAATTTATTGGCCAGTAGTATACGTAGCAAAACCTCTAGAACGTAGGGCAGGGAGTAAGTTACTGTCAGCTGTTCAGTGTTAGGTGGTGGTCATCAGAATGGACAGCAAACTAACATCGACAACGATAGTTTAGGTATAAATGCCAACGTCGCAAGCCAAAGATAGGTTTTTTTCCCTTTTTTGAGCCATCAGTCTTCTAACTGTTTTGATGCGGCCAGCCAACAATTCCTCTCCTATGCCAACCTCTTCGTCTCAGAATAGCACTTACAACCTACGTCCTCAATTATTTGATTTATCTGTTATAATCTCTGGCTTCCCATACAGCTTTTACCCTCTACAGCTCCCTCTAGTACCATGGCAGTTATTCTCTGAGGTTTAAACACATGACCTAGCATCTTGTCCTTTCTTCTCGTCAGTGTTTTCCATCTTTTCTTTCCTCACCGATTCTGCAGAGAACCTCTTCATTGCATACCTTACCAGTCCACCTAATTTTCACAATTCTTCTGTAACAACACATTTGAAATGCTTCGATTTTCTTCTGTTCCGGTTTTCCCACAGTCGGTGTTTCACTATCATACAATGCTCTGCTCCAGATGTACGTTTTCAGACATATCTTCCTGAAATTAAGGCCTACGTTTGATACTAGTAGACTTCCCTTGGACATAAAGGCCCTTTTTACAGTGCGATTCTGCTTTTGATGTCCTCCTTGCTCCGTCCATCATGGGTTATTTTGCTCCGTAGATAGTAGAATTCGTTCACATCATCTACTTCCTGACGACCAGCCGGCCGGAGTGGCCGAGCGGTTAAAGGCGCTACAGTCTGGAACCGCACGACCGCTACGGTCGCAGGTTCGAATCCTGCCTCGGGCATGGATGTGTGCGATGTCCTTAGGTTAGTTAGGTTTAAGTAGTTCTAAGTTCTAGGGGACTTATGACACAGCAGTTGAGTCCCATAGTGCTCAGAGCCATTTGAACCATTTGAACCTGACGACCAATCCTGATGCTGTGTTCCCCACTGTTCTCATTTCTGCTTCTTCTCATTACTTTCGTCTTTCTTCGATTTACTCTCAGTTCATATTCTGTACACAATAAACTGTCCATTCCATTCAGCATATCCTGCAATTCTTCTTTTACTGAGGCATGCAATGTCATCACCGAATCGCGTCATTGATATTATTTCCCCTTGAATTGTAATTCCACTCTTGAACCTTTCTTTTATTTCCGTCATTGTTTCTTAGATGTATAGATTGAACAGTAGGGACGAGAGACTACACACCTGTCTTACACGATTTTTAAACCGAATACTTCGTTTTTCCTCTTCCGCTCTTATTGTTCCCTTTTGGCTCTTATATATATTGTGTATTACGCATCTTTCCATGGATATTTTTGTGCTTCCTTCTTTCATTGATCAACTCAAGTATTTATTCTGTTACTCATGGTTTTTAGCTGTTACGTTTTTTGTCCTTATGATTTTCTTTCCAACTTCTGTGACTGTTCTTCTGGGAGATGTTCATTCCTCTTCTACTGAACTGCCTACTAAGCTGTTCCTTATCGCAGAATCTATAGCCTGAGAGAACTTCAAGCGTATCTCGTCATTTATTAGAATTTCCGTGTACCACTTCCTTGCGCGTTGGTTCTTCCTGACTAGATAAAAAATGGTTCAAATGGCTCTGAGCACTATGGGACTCAACTTCCAAGGTCATCAGTCCCCTAGAACTTAGAACTACTTAAACCTAACTAACCTAAGGACAGTACACACATCCATGCCCGAGGCAGGGTTCGAACCTTCGACCGTAGCTTCCTGACTAGTCTCTTAAGTTTCAGCCTAGTTTTCATTACTACTAAATTGCGATCTGAGCCTACATCTTGTCCTGTTTACGCCTTACAATCCAGTATCTGATTTCGGAATCTCTGCCTAACGATAAGGTAATATAGCTGCAAACTTCCCGTGTCTCCTGGCCTTTTCAATTAAATATCCTCCTCTTGTGATTCTTGAACGGAGTCGCTATTACTAGCTGAAATGTATGCAGAACTTAGGCATTCTCCTACTCAGTTGTAACAGCAAGACCTTATTCTCCCGTTAAGACTTTCTCCCACTGCTTTCCTTACAACCCCATTCCAAACTCCCATGACCGTTAGATTTTCATCTCGCATTTCATACTAAATTACCCGTTTAGGATCCTCATACACTTTCTCTCCCTCTTCATAGTACACACAGTCTAGGGGTAACGTCTCTGATTAGAAATCAAAACGTCTTCGGTCTCGGTTTCGAAACCCACCATCACTTAAATTTTGAATAAAAATCATCAACAATGGCATAAGAAGTCACCATCATTCGCCAGCGGTCTTGTCAAAGATGGCGGAGGAGTTGATAGGCTCAGGGCACTCTCTTGCTCTTGGGGTGGGAAACTGTCCTTCGGAAGAATCAGCAACGACCAGCGGCCTGAGGATGGGAACCACTGGGTAATAGACACGAAACGAATATCCACAGGACATGTGGCCTGTAATTGAGAAAGTGTGGTGGTGATCTCTTCGTTGGCAAAAGATTCCCGACTAGGCCACCATTCCGATCTTCGGGACGGGCTGCCAAAGGGCAGGTGACGATGAGAGAAAAAGATTGAACAACCAACGAAAGAATAATGTTCTACGGGTCAAGTGTGGAATGTCGGAAGTCTGAACGTGGCAGGCGAGCTAGAAAATCTGGAAAGGGAAATTCTAAGGTTCAGTCTAGATACGCTGGGGTCAACGAAATGAAATGGAAATGAGAGAAGCATTTCTGATCAGATGATTATAGGGTAATATCAACAGTAGCAAAAAGATGTGTAACAGGCGTAAGATTCTTCATGAACAGGAAGGTAGGGCAGCAAGTGAGTTGCTGTCAGTAATTCAGTGACAGGGTTGTTCTTATCAGAATCGACTGCAAATCAGCACCGACAACGATAGTTCAGGTATACATGTCAACTTCGCAAGCTGAAGATGAAGAGAGAGAGAGAATATTTGAAGATATTGAACGGGTAATGTAGTATGTAAAGGGAGGTGAAAATCTAATAGTCATGGATGAGTGATATGCGGTTCTGGGGGAAGGAGAAGCAGAAAGGGTTACAGGCGAATATGGGCTCGGTACGGGTAATGAGAGAGGCGGAAGACTAATTAAGGTCTACATCGGATTACAGCTACTACTTGCGAATATTCTGTTCAGTTATCACAGGAGGAGGTGATATACTTCAAAAACGCCGGGAGGTACGGTAAGATTAATGTTAGATTACCTTATGGTTAGGCAGAGATTCCAAATCAGATACTGATTGTAAAGCATACCCAGGAGCATATATAGACTCAGATCACAATTTAGTAGTGACGAAGAGTAGACTGAAATTTAAGAGAGTAGTCAGGAAGAAACAATGCGCAAAGAAGTGGGATACGAAAGTATCAAGGAATGAAGAAGTACACTTGAAGTTATCTACGGCTATATATACTGCGGTTAGCAATAGCACAGTACTCAGTTCAGCTGAAGAGGAATGGATATCCCTAAAAAGGGCAATCACAGAAGTTGGAAAGAAAATCATAGGCACAAAGAAGGTAACAGCGAAGAAACCATAGGTAACAGAAAAAATGCTTCAGTTGATCAATGAAAGAAGGAAGTACAAAAACGTTCAGGGAAATTCAGGAATATAGAAATACAAGTAATTTAGGAATCAAATAAATTGAAAGTACAGGGAAGCACAGGCGAAATGGCTACGTGAAAATAGTGAAGAAATCAAAAACAAAATGACTGTCGGAAGGATTGACTCAGCGTATAGGAAAGTCAAAACAATCTTCGGTGAAATTAAAAGCAAGTGTGGTAAGAGAGGAATGGGAACTTCACTGTTAAATGCAGGAAAGAGAGCAGATAGGTGGAAAAAGTACGTTGAAGGCCTCTATAACGGAGAACACTTGTCTGAGGGAGTGATAGAGAAAGGAACAGTAGTCGATATGGAAGAGATTTGGAGTCCAGTATTATAATTTAAAGGAGACTTGAGAAGGCAGAAGGGATAAATAATATTCCATCATAATTTCTACAGTCATTGGGAGAAGTGGCATCCAAACGACTATTCACTTTTGTCTGTGGAATGTGTGAGTCTGGCGATATACCATCTGACGTTTGGAAAATATCATCCACACAATTCCGAAGATCGCAAGAGCCGACAATTGCGAAAATTATACATATATGGACATGGCGTCTGTTGTTTCGGACATATAAATATATAGTTCTGGCAATACCAGCCATGACCTTCTTCTTCTGTGCGGATGCACACATATTCCCCGAACTCTTACGGGACTTGGTGAGAATGTCTTCCACGAGTAATGAGTGTGTTGGATGTTTTTTTTGTGGGGTTTTAGGGCGCTCAACTACTGAGGTCATTAGCTTCCAGTCACAAATGTAAGTGCACATATAATCTGGTAAAACGCAAGGGGAGGGGAACACCAGAAAGTGCTTACAAAGGCGCAGATAAAATAATTAAAAGAGTTAGATGTCTATGGACAATCCGTCAAAGTAATAAAACGAAGAACACTAGCAGCTGCTTGAGCGTCATCAGCTAAAATTTCCTGTAAAGTAGATGGCAGACACAGGACAACACGAGATCGATTAAAACGGGGACACGACAATAAAACATGGCACACTGTCAATGCAGTACCACAGCGGCACTGCGGGGCGGGGTCACCGGATAGCAGGTAGCGGTTGCTAAACTGGCAATGCCCAATCCGCAACCTGGCCAAAAGGACCTCCTCTCGCCGAGATGGTCGGGAGGAGGTTGTCCAAACTGTTGGGAACGGTTTTATGGCCTGGAGCTTATTTTCTTGAAGTGACGACCAAGTATCCCACCATAATGACACAAGCCTCTTACAAACAACCCCACTAATGTCAGACGATGGGACACAAAGGGAGGCTGGCCGAGGCAGGAGGACTGCAGCCTTGGCCGCAGCATCAGCAGCCTCATTCCCAGGCACTCCTACATGGCCTGGAACCCACTTAAAGCTAACAGGAGAGCCATCATCAGCAAAATAATCCGTTGCACCGAGGGATGGACCGGATATGGAGCTCCAAGCTTCTGAAGAGCACTGAGTGAATCAGAGCAGAGTACATACAGAGAATGGCGGTGGCGGTGGACATACTGAACGGTCTGGTGGAGAGCAAAAAGCCCGGCCGTACAGCTGGAATACTGGTCGAGGAGCCGGTATTTAATGGTGACGTCCCTGACGACAAAGGCACAACCGACACCATCGTCAGTTTTCGAGCCATCAGTGTAAATAAAGGTGTTAATGGCAAGTCGCGCACGAAGTTCGACCAATCGTGAGCAATACACTGCATCCGAAGTACCCTCCTTCGGGGGCGAGCTGAGGTCAAGATGAATGTGAACCGGAGCCTGGAGCCAAGATCGTGTCGGGCTCTCACCCTCTCTGAAGGTGGTAGGGAGGGCAAAATCCAGTTGTCGAAGCAGGTGACGAAAGCGGACTCCAGGGGCCAGCAGGGCAGACACATAAAACCCATACTGACGGTCGGGAGAATCGGCGAAGAAGGACTATTAATAGGGGTGGTCGGGCATTGACAACAGCCGGCAGGCATACCGACAAAGCAGTACGTCGCGCCGGTAGGTCAATGGTAATTCGGCAGCTTCAGCATAAAGACTCTCGACGGGACTAGTGTAGAATGCTCCGGTCGCAAGACGTAACCCCCGATGATGGATGGAGTTGAGACGGCATAGAGGGATGGCCGGGCAGACGAGTAGACAAGGCTCCCATAATCCAGCTTTGATCGCACTATGGACCGATATAAGCGAAGCAGGACAGTGCAATCCGCTCCCCAAGATGAACCACTAAGAACACGGAGGACATTAAGGGAACGTGCACAACGAGCAGCCAGATAAGAGACATGCAGAGACCAACAAAGTTTCCTGTACATGCAGAGACCAACAAAGTTTCCTGTCCAGTGTGAGCCCTAAAAACTTTGTTGTCTCCATGAATGGGAGAACAACGGGACCGAGATGTAAGGGTGGTGGAAGGAATGCTTTATATCGCCAAAAGTTGATGCAAACCGTCTTCTCTTCAGAGAACTGGAAGCCATTAGCCACACTCCATAAGTATAGGCTGTCAAGACAACGCTGAAGGCAGCGCTCCAGGAGGCATGTTCTCTGGGCACTGCAGTAGATCGCGAAGTCATCGACGAAAAGAGAGCCCGAGACGTTAGGTGGAATGCAATCCATAATTGGATTGATCGTTATGGCAAAAAGGGCTACGCTCAAAACGGAGCCCTGAGGCACTCCGTTCTCCTGGAGGAAGACGTCGGGCAATACGGAACCCACACGTACCCTAAACATTCGATCTGTTAGAAATGAATCAATAAAAAGGGGCAGGCGACCACGTAGGCCCCACCTGTGCTTAGTGCGGAGGATACCTCCTCTCCAACAGGTATCGTAAGCCTTCTCCAAATCGAAGAACACAGCTACCGTTTGGCGCTTTCGCAAAAAGTTGTTCATGGTGAACGTCGACAAGGTCACAAGGTGGTCAACAGCGGAGCGTTGTCGACGAAAGCCGCATTGAACATTGGTATGTAGCAGTCGAGATTTAAGAATCCAAACTAACCGAGCGTTAACCATGCGCTCCATCACCTTACAGACACACTTTGTAAGAGAAATGAGGCGGTAACTAGAAGGAAGGTGTCTATCCTTCCCGGGTTTGGGTATGGGAACAACGACAGCCCCACGCCAACGCATGGGGACCTGACCTTCGGTCCAGACGCGATTATAGGTACAAAGAAGAAAGCATTTGCCTGCCGAAGAAAGGTGTGTCAGCATCTGAACGTGAATGGCATCTGGCCCCGGAGCAGAGGACCGGGACAGTGCAAGTGCACGTTCTAGTTCCAGCATGGTAAAGGGGGCATTATAATCTTCCAGATTCAGCGAGTGGAAGGAAGGTCGCCGAGCCTCTTCTGCCTCTTTTCTGGGAAGGAAGGCAGGGTGGTAATGGGCGGAGCTTGAAATCTCCGCGGAAAAGCGGCCGAAGGCGTTGGAGACATCCACAGGGTCCACAAGTACCTCATTACCTGAAGTCAGACCAGGTATCGAGGAGTGGGCCTTAATGACCGACAGCCGGCGCAGGTCATCCCAAACGACAGAAGAGGGAGTAAAACTGTTAAAGGAGCTTGTGAAAGAGGCCCAGCAAGCTTTTTTGCTGTCTTTGATGACTCGACGACATTGCGCTCGGAGTCGTTTGTAAGCAATACAATTCGTCAGCGTAGGATGGCGGCGAAAGGCGCGTAAAGCACGTCGTCGAGCGAGGATAGCGTCTCTGCAAGCCTCATTCCACCAGGGGACTGAAACACGACGTGAAGAAGAGGTAGTACGAATAATGGAATGTTCGGCAGCATTGATGATCACAACCGTGAGGTATTCGACCTGACTATCACAGCTGAGAAAATCTTGGTCCGAAAGGTCGCCAGGGAGGAGTAAAGTCCCCAGTCAGCTTTCAGTATGTTCCAGCTCGAGGGATGCGGGGATGCGGTGTGGTGCAGTAGACGAACAACACAGGGGAAATGGTCGCTCAAATAGGTGTCAGAAAGGACATACCACTCGAAGAGTGGTAGAACAGATCGAGAGGTCCAAGTGGGAGTAGGTATGAGCAGAATCCGAAAGGAAAGTCGGGGCGCCAGTATTGAGGCAGACAAGATTGAGATGAAACTTCCTGGCAGATTAAAACTGTGTGCCCGACCGAGACTCGAACTCAGGACCTTTGCCTTTCGCGGACAAGTGCTCTACCATCTGAGCTACCGAAGCACGACTCACGCCCGGTACTCACAGCGCACGCTCCGCTGCGGAGTGAAAATCTCATTCTGGAAGATTGAGATGGTTGAAAATATCCATCAAGAGAGAGCCTCTCTGACAGGATGCAGGGGAACCCCAAAGGGGATGATGGACATTGAAGTCACCAAACAATAAAAACGGCGGAGGAAGCTGAGCAATGAGGTGCAGCATGTCAGCCCGACTAACTGCAGATGACGATGGAGTGTAGACAGTACAAATAGAAAAAGTAAAGGCAGAAAGAGTAATACAGACAGCTATTGCTTGGAGTGGGGTGGTCAATGGGATGGGATGGTAATAGACATCGTCCCGAACGAGCAACATGACCCCACCATGAGCTGGAATACTGTCCACAGGGGTTAGATCAGATCACTCAGAGGTATAGTGGGTAAAAGCACTACGGTCAGTTGGGCGTAACTTCGTTTCCTGGAGACCAATGACGAGTGGACAGTGCAGGCGGAGGAGCAGTTGTAATTCCTCCCGATTAGATCGAATACCTCTTTATGTTCCAATGTAACAGAGCCATCGCGAATCAGAGAAAGGGGGAACGAAACGGGTGAAGAGCTGGTCACCTCGATGGCCGCAGAGGGCCAGGTTTCGAGGGAACATCGCTACAACCGTTGGGAGGCGGATCCTGTTCCATAGAGTCGTCGCCAGCTGCGGCCACATTCCTGGGGTGCGCAAGAGGGGCAGCATCGTCCGCCGACGACAGGCCAGCTGAGCGCCTGGCAGCAGAGCATCCCGGCGAAACTGAGGACGGCCGGGAGCAGCGACTATCGGATCGAGCATCAGACGAATCGCGCCGGGGTGGTGAGGGGGATAAAGACTTCTTCTTTGAGGCCTTCTTGGAAGACCGATGAGTCACAGGGATGGTAGGCTGTGGGGGCTGGCCCCGAAGAAAGTCCTCACGCTTGGGGTCCGTTTTGGAACGCCGGACCTCGGAAGCTGGGGTCCGTAACATTTCCCTGATGGACGCCTGAGAAGAGGATAGCTTCTCAGGCGGCGGCGGAGGAGGAGGAGGAGGAGGAAGGGTGGCCCCTGGGGCAGAGGGGGCAGGGGCCGCGAGGGAGGAGGATTTGGAAGGGAGGGATTTGGGATGCAGAGGCATAGACGCCGGTTGGGGTGAGGAAGTGGAGGGGGGACAGGATAGGGGTGAGGATACTGCAGAAGGAGTGGACACGACCGATGCAAACGACGTTGTCAACATCACGGGATGGAGGCGGTCATATTTCTTCCTTGCCTCAGAATAAGACAGACGGTCCAAGGTTTTCAATTCTTGTATCTTCTTCTCCTTCTGATATGCAGTTCAGTCGAAAGATCTAGGCGAGTGGAGGCCAGGACAATTGACCCACCAAGGTGGTGGGGTGCATGTATGTCCCTCACGAAGAGGACGTCCACAATCGCCACAAAGGGGCTCAGTTTCACACCGTGACGATATGTGCCCGAAGCGCAAACATCGAAAGCATCGCATAGGAGGTGGGACATAAGTTCGCACTTCGCACCGGTAGCACATCACCTTTACCTTCTCTGGGAGAACGTCCCCCTCGAAGGCGAGGATAAAGGCCCCAGCGTCGATGCGACGGTCTTTGGGGCCACGCTGGACTCGCTGGACGAAATGCACGCCACGGCGCTCCAGGTTGGCTCTGAGCTCCTCATCAGATTGCAGCAGGAGGTCCCGATCGAAAATAATCCCCTGCGTCCTATTGAACGCCAGATGTGGGACAATGGACACTGTGATGTCCCCTAGTCGGTCGCATGCCTGGAGCGCCACCGACTGTGTAGCGGAGGTGGTCTTTATGAGAATGGAACCCAAAGGCATTTTACTAAGAGCCTCGATTTCTCAGAAGATATCCTCGATATGCTGTACAAAGAACATGGGATTGGAGGTAGCGAACGTCCCCCCATTGGTCCGAGGACTAAATAGTGGGGGAAGTTTTTCGCCCCAAGCCGGTGGGCCTGTCCTTCCTCCCAGGGAGTGGCCAAGGGGGAAAAGGCAGAAGTACCAGAACCAGAGACAGAGACAGAACCTTTCCTCTTGGAAGACGCAGCCGCAGAGCGACCTGATGCATGTTGACGTTTCAGCTGCGAAACGTCCTCCCCGATACCACCCACTCCGACCAGGGGCTCTCCCCACGGGCGCCACCCAGCCTCAGTAAGGGCCACCTGGCAGGATGACCATTGCCGGGAGTCCTGATGCCCCAGGTAGACGGGCATCTACTCCTTGGCTGACGTGGGGAGGGTGCAGCTCAGGTATTGGGAGTACGATCCCTGTGTTGTCAGGGGGCTACAACCTAGAGGGTTCATGACGACCCCACCACAACGGGCTGGCTACCGTGCTGGATTTCGGGTGCCGTGGAAAGTCCATCATGATCGTAGGTGCAGATGAGGACGCACTATGGGTGTAACTGGTGCAACCCATCAGGTGTATAGGCCCAAATTGATGAACAGTGGGTGCAGTTACGACGCTGTTACGATGAGGAGTGCCAAGGTCTTAGTGCACTGAGGACCGGTGATACACCACGTAAGGTGTCCTTCCCCAAAATGGAGGTCAAACCCCAATGGGGACCATTACATTGAAGGCCGAAATGGTTGAAACTCCTTTTAGTCGCCTCTTACGACAGGTAGCAATACTTCGGGCCTATTCTTACCCCGGACCCGCAGGGGGAGAGTGTGTTGGGGTGGGACAGTACGAGTGTAGTGTGTGGACATACAAGGTGAGAATGTGGGTCTCGCGGGAGGCGTGCGCGAGATAGTCCCTGCAGACGCACTATCCTCTGTGCCCTCGGTGGCTCAGCTGGATAGAGCGTCTGCCATGTAAGCAGGAAATCCCGGGTTCGAGTCCCGGTCGGGGCACACATATTCACCTGTCCGCGTTGACATATCAACGCCCGTCAGCAGCTGAAGGTAATAAATTAATTCTAATTCGAAAATTATTGCACAATCAGCTTAACAGTTGATACATCCTAGTTGCTGACAAGAATAATATATAGAAGAATGGAAAAGAAAATTGAGGAGCTGCTACTTGACGATCAGTTTGGGTAAAGGGGAGGTAAAGGCACCAGAGACAGTTGCCACGTTGCGGTTGACAACGAAAGCAAGATACAGAAAAATCAAGAAGCATTCAAAGGATCTGTCGTCCTCGACACAGTATCCGACAATGTCAAATGGTGCAAGAGGTTCGAAATTCTGAGAAGAATAAGGGCAAGCTATACGGAAGGACTAGTAATATACAATAAGCACAATGGCCACCAGGGAACAATACAAGTGGAAGACCAAGAATGAAGTGCTCGGATTTAAAACAATGTAAGACAGGGATGTGGTTTTTCGCCCCTACTGTGTAATCTATACATCGAAGAAGCAATAAACGGAAATAAAAGTTAAAAGTGGAATCACAATTCAAGGCGAAACAATTTCAGTGTTAAGATTCGCTGATGATATTGCTATCCTCATTGAAGGTGGAGAAGAATTACGTGGAATGTACAGTCTAATGAGCACAGAATATCGATTGAGAGCGTGCCGGTTGGTTTCATCGTCCGTCAATTTGCATTTCGCGCCGTTACTGCTCTACCACAGTTCCTTTGTATTCCCCACAGTGTTCGTTGTGCCTAGGTGCGCGAGTGACGCTTCGGTGGAGCTAGCGGCGTCAAAGGTAACAGCCAGTTCTCGACTGCCGGTGTTTACGGCCTCGGCGTTGCCTAGGGGCACCGCAGTGACGATGCAGACTTGTGTTGGCCAGGTCGTGGCTGCCGATAGCAAGTGTGTCCGTCTTCGAAAGTGTTGAAATACATCCGTAGTGTTTTAGGTCTACGTTGCTGTTCTTCGTTTTGGCTATTACATGGATTAGTCAAGTTACTGTAGAGTGTAATTCGTAGCCAAGATTTGTGTTTAGGCTCGGCTCACCGTTCCTATTGGATTTTAGAACATATATTGTGTTCGAACATTATGAATTACCTCGAAGGAAACGGTCTATTGACACACAGTCAAAATGGGTTTAGAAAACATCGTTCCTGTGAAACACAACTAGCCCTTTATTCACATTAAGTGCTGAGTGCTATTGACAAGGGATTTCAGATCGATGCCGTATTCCTGGATTTCCGGAAGGCTTTTGACACTACCACACAAGCTGCTCGTAGTAAAATTTCGTGCTTATGGAATATCGTCTCAGTTATGTGACTGGATTTGTAATTTCCTGTCAGAGAGGTCACAGTTCGTAGTAGTTGACGGAAAGTCATCGAGTAAAACAGAAGTGATTTCAGGCGTTCCCCAAGGTAGTGTCATAGGCCCTTTGCTGCTCCTTAACTAACAAACTTTTTGGGAGACAATCTGAGCAGCCATCTTCGGTTGTTTGCAGATGACGCTGTCGTTTATCCACTAATAAAGTGATCAGAAGATCAAAACAAACTGCAAAACGATTTAGAGAAGATATCAGAATGGTGCGAAAAGAGGCAGTTGACCCTAAATAACGAAAAGTGTGAGGTCATCCACACGAGTGCTAAAAGGAACTCGTTAAACTTCGGTTACACTATAAATCAGTCTAATCTAAACGCAACGAACAACTTAAATTGGAAAGAACACATAGAAAATGTTGTGGGGAAGGCTACCCAAAGATTCCGTTTTATTGGCAGGACACTTAGATTGGCAGGACACTTAGAAAATGTAACAGACCTACTAAGGAGACTGCCTACACTACGACCTCTTTTAGAATACTGCTGCGCGGTGTGTGATCCTTACCAGGTAGGACTGACGGAGCACATCGAAAAAGTTTAAAGAAAGGCAGCACGTTTTGTATTATCGCGAAATATGGGAGAGAGTGTCACAGAAATGATACAGGATTTGGGCTGGAAATCATTAAAAGAAAGGCGTTTTTCGTCGCGACGGAGTCTTCTCACGAAATTCCTATCACCAACTTTCTCCTCCGAATGCGAAAATATTTTGTTGGCACCGACCTACATAGGGCGGAACGATCACCACGATAAAAAAAATGGCTCTGAGCACTATGCGACTTAACTTTCAAGGTCATTAGTCGCCTAGAACTTAGAACTAATTAAACCTAACTAACCTAAGGACATCACACACATCCATGCCCGAGGCAGGATTCGAACCTGCGACCGCAGCGGTCACGCGGTTCCAGACTGAAGCGCCTTTAACCGCACGGCCACACCGGCCGGCGATCACCACGATAAAATAAGAGAAATCAGAGCTCATGCGGAAAGATATAGGTGTCCATTCTTTCCGCGCGCTGTACGAGATTGGAGTAATAGAGAATTGTGAAGGTGGTTCGATGAACTCTCTGCCAGGCACTTAAATGTGATTTGCAGAGTATCCATGTAGATGTAGATGTAGATTGTCATTCCTCAACGTTACCGGCCGGGTTCGGTTAAGTGGTCCCTAGGGTCGTTGTAACGTTTATTTCTACCTTAAGAAGACAACGCCGATAGGCCACGCCGACGATTAGAAGCTATGTGGTGTTGCGACGATGCTTGACAAGGAGAACCAAGACAGTGCGTTGGTTCCGCAGCTTCTTGGTCGTGTTTTCTATCATACTACAGGCCGGTAACGAATGTGAATTGTTAGCGTTGTTGAACTGTGTGATTTACTTGTTTTATTTTGTGGTGCGGCCGTTGTGAGTTATTGCAAGGACTGACTCTGACAACAGCTGTGCTTGATGACCCTGTTGCTAAGGCAAACTACAAAATCGTGTTCACCGTGGTAAAGTGATGGAAACGACCGTTACGGAGTAGCTGCTACCACTCTAGAGGTTCTGCGTTTGATTCTTGTTGTTTTGGTGTCGTAAGGCTGTTGTGGAATGTTGTTAGGATTGCCTCCAGCGGCAATGTTAGTGGTAAAAGTTTCATTGATTACAAATGAGTTTTAGCACATGGAACCGTCGTAGTATGCTGACTGGAAAGATCTTTATGCAGCAGTGATACCATCCTTGGCTGTGGAGATTCTAGATCCTCTGTATCTGGTTGTTGCTATTGATGTTACTCAAAAGGGGAGGTACTGATTGTCTGTCGCAGGGGTACGGAGTGTTTTTTAAAAACTGAGGCTTGGATTGTGGAAAGTTGAGATTTCCATGTGCTTTGTTGTGTGGTCACAATGTCCTGGCAGTGCAGGGAATAGCATGGTCAGGGCTTTTACTGTATTTGAATTGATTCTAAAGTTTTTCTTAATAAAGTGTGTATGTTGCCCTTTGGAGCGGTTGTATTTCGGGGTGTATTCTCTGAAGTAGCGTACTTCGCTACTGTAGAATAGCAAAGTGGTGCACAAGTATTGTTTGAAGTAGCGTGCTTCGCTTCTGCCGGATAGCGAAGTGGTGCATCACCATAGTTCGTAAATTTTAAGTAAGAGTGCTTGACTGCAGCTGATGGACTGGATGCGGTGGTACAGGCTTATTTAATATTGTTTTGCGCAGCGCCTTAGTGGCCACAGGATTACGGCTTGGACGGTGCACGGCCTCGCTTGCGTGGCTATGCCGCGTTAATGTTAAGGATACCGCATTGTGGTTGCGGCCCTGTGAGCGTATAGCGCGTCTGGGGTGACAGTAACTTGAATGTAGTGGTCATTGAGATTGGCCAGTGTTAAGTTTAGTGTTTCAGGTTTTAAAAGCCTTGTTGCTAAGCCGTGTTAGGCTATTCTATGTGAATATACTCTTAGTAATCGTGCGCTTGGCCAATATAGAGTTTTTTTTAGCTTAGTAAGTTTTAAAAGCCTTGTTGCTAAAGCTGGGCCCTGTTAGATTAACTTAGTAATCATCACTTGGCCACCATGCAGTTTAACTTGTAAGAACCTTGTTGCTAAATCTTGATTCAGTTTTGCCTGCCATTTGTCTTTGATGGTTAAATTATTACCCTACTGTTGAAGTTAGCTACCGCCCTTTCTTGTTCTTTTTTTTCCTTATCGTGAGGCTAAGTAATCGAACTTCAGGCATGGGCTACCCCTATTAAAGCTAAAACGAGCCAATATAAATTTAACTGTACATTGGATGCTTAAGCTCTTAACCCCTCTGCTAATTTTGCGCTACGTCACTTCCAGGACGAAGATAGTGATTGCCGTCTTAGTTTCAGGGATCCTGCTGCAGCGTGTTGAACGTTTGGCCTGGATTCATGGCTCACCACACGATCTTGCGGGATATCTTCCAGAGCTCCAGAAGGACCGAGACGGCGTTCGTTTCCTGTCATCATACAGCGGGCGACGGGTGTTGAACATCGGGGAGAGCTTGATTTTTAATTGCTGAAAACCATTAAAGGAAATTTAAAAGACTGATTCGATTCCACCTCGACACTTAATGATCTAGCCCTCCAGTCCTACGAAATCGGGAAGAAGAGCAAATCGAAAAACGACGAAAGTAATGAGAAGCAGAAATGAGAATAGCGAGGAATTCAACATCAGAATTGGTGATCACGAAGTAGATGGTGTTAATGAATTCTACTATCCTGGGAGTAAAATAACCCATGACAGACGGAGCAAGCAGGACATCAAAAGCAGACCAGCAATGGCGAAAAGGGCATTCCTGGCCAAGCGTGGACTACTAGTATCATACATAGGCGTTAATTTGAGGAGCCTGTGGTGAAGTTCTTACTGTACTGACAGTGTGACTACGAACGTCTTGGTCTACCCGTTTTCAAAGGGCACACTTATTCGTTTTTGGTTTACCAGTCTTGACAGTTGGTATCCTTGTGCACTCTGTCGTATAAGTGAGTCAAATTAGTCTTTGGTACGACTGGCGAATGAGTGTGTCACACACTGAAATCTATCGTGAGTTCAGAGCTCTGGTAAAGAGTAAATTGCGATCTGTCTGCCTGATCGCTAGACTGTGAGATTTTGCATTTCTTTCGTGGCCGCGATCGATTCGCGGATGCCGCCTTACGCCTAGCCCCCGACGCACACATCTCGCCAGCTGCAAGTTACATCGCTGCACGAAGCAAACAGGGTAACGTACTGCTGCTCCGGCCTTGTCAGGCTTGTACAAATCACAATCGCCACTTGTTCTCAGCTACACCTACATAGACTTCTGTGGATTATCGATCAAAGTTTGCTCAGCGTTAGACCAATTCAGATTGCGTTATCCACATTTTTAGGGCCAGAGTACTTGACTCATTTTTGCCACCCGGGATCCTTGTCCATTGTGGTCTTAATCCACCTGTAAGTTATTTACGATATTCAATCATAACGTAGTCTGCATAAATTGTCAGTCTTTGTTTTTGGGAAAATAAATGTTGTCGGTCGACTAGGTTTTACATACATTATCAATCATTTTTATATAACCCCCAAAAACGTTAACTTTCATTGTGGGGTCCGCTGCCAGTATCTCGGATTGATGGCACCTGTGACAGTCAGATAGCGTTGCCTAGCGTAGTCATTCAATTTGACGTTCCTTGCGCAGAATTTTGAATTGATGGCACCTTGGGTGACCGTCAGATCGTAGATAGTGTTGCATAGTGACGTTTGTGTTCCCCATGTTTAATGTGATACACTGGGCAGAATAAACTCGCGTTGCTGGCACCTAGACATAGTACTAATACTTAATTATTGTATGTGTGTATTTTCATGTTTTGGCTGTGACTCCTGTGTGACTTGATTGTTTCTGACAGCGAACGGCGTAGTGTTGATTTGTTAGGATTGAGATTTTTGTTTTCTAGCATAGACACGGATGCTGGTATTTGAATTCGTTGTCAGGAACTAGGAATCGGTAGCTCACGGGAGCGTAATTTAAGATTACAATCTGTGTGGCATAGGAATGTGTAGTGTTTAAATTCGTGTGGGCCAGAATTAGAGTGCATGCTTACAAGAAGCAAGGCAAGTTTGCTACAGAATAACGGAAGTAATTGTAGCACAGAATTGTATGGTAGTGAAACAGGGGCTGTGAGAATGCCGGAACAGAGAGAATTTAAGTACTTGAGGTGTGGTACTACAGACGAATGTTGAAAATTAGGACTGACAAGGTACGGAATGATGAGCTTCCGCGCAGAATCGAATAGGAGAGGAATATGTGTGAAAAGACTGAAAAGAAGGGACGGGATGACAAGACATCTGCTAAGACGTCAGGAAATGACTTTCGTGGTATTAGAGGGATCTGCAGAGGAAAACAGAAGTCGGAATACATCGAGGACGTAGGCTGCAACTGATAGTCTGAGCTCAAACGGGTGATACGCCACTATGGCGAGGAAGAGTACACGCTTCCAATGGGCGTTCACCGCGATGTCACCAAACACGGATGCGACCATCATGATGCTGTAAACAGAACCTGGATTCATCCGAAAAAATGACGTTTTGCCATTCGTGCACCCAGGTTCGTCGTTGAATACACCATCGCAGGCGCTTCTGTCTGTGATGCAGCGTCAAGGGTAACCCCAGCCATGGTCTCCGAGCTGATAGTGCATGGTGCTGCAAACGTCGTCTAACGGTTCGTGCAGATGGTTGTTGTCTTGCAAACGTCCCCATCTGTTGACTCAGGGATCGAGGCGTGGCTGCACGATCCGTTACAGTCATGCGGATAAGATACCTGTCATCTCGACTGCTAGTGATACGAGGCCGTTGGGATCCAGCACGGCGTTCCGTATTACCCTCCTGCACCCACGGATTCCATATTCTGCTAACAGTCATTGGATTTTGACCAACGCTAGCAGCAATGTCGCGATACGATAAACCGCAATGGCGATAGGCTACAATCCGACATTTATCAAAGTCGGAAACGTGATTGTACGCATTTGTCCTCCTTACACGAGGCATCGCAACAGCGTTTCACCAGGCAACGCCGGCCAACTGCTGTTTGTGTATGAGAAATCGGTTGGAAACTTTTCTCACGTCGGCACGTTGTAGGTGTCGCCACCGGCGCCAACCTTGCGTGAATGCTCTGAAGAGCTAATCATTTGCATATCACAGCATCCTCTTCCTGTCGGTTAAATTTCGCGTCTGTAGCACATCATCTTTGAGGTGTAGCAATTTTAATGGCCAGTAGTGTACAATGGGGCTGCAGGCCAACGATTTCCGTAGGGAAGCAATGTCAAAGATTGTCACGAACGTCGGCCTGTTCCTCACTGCACTGCAAACTGTCATTTTCGACCGCGAAATGCCTGGGAATCAATGCCTGAAGGAAAATGGTGGTTTCATTGTCGCAATCTCTGTCACCCCCTGACACCTCCTGGTATCGATTCCGAGCGGTAGTGTGCCTGGTATGATTTCCTCGGCGGCTCATAAGAAAACCGTGTGATTTCAACGTTGGGTGTCGCAGTTATGACTACCATCGCAGAGCGTCAAAAGAAGGGGGTGAAATGTGGGTAAGACAGCGTACGACGACCTTCCCGTCGCGCTAAACGTCCACGTAGGGCAGAACTGTGGTGAAATTTTTTGCTAATGTGACTTCAGTAACACATGTTACACCTCACTTGAACTTTGAACTCTGTTCTTTCTTTCGCATGTGTCGACACCTCGCTGTTTCACACATCTCGGAGCTCGAGGGTGAAGCGGCAGGGTGCCACGATTTTGTAACATTACAGAAGAAGACTGGAGGCACCTCTGAGCCACATTTCAAACATCTACATCGCAGTGGGAGACAAGTAAGGAATTCGAAACAATGACAAGTTGCGTAGCGCCGTCTATACATATTTTGTGAGTTGATAGTGTGGACCAAACGCAAGAAAAAAATTTCCATTAAACATGTGCTCTAAAGCACATACCTTAAGAAGTATGAGCACTTGTTCATCTTAGCTGCTGTGGAATACATTTCTTCTGCTGAAGAAGTGCCCATAGATGTTAAGTTATGATGTTTTGAGCCCATGTTTACCAGACAATTTTTTCTTCCTTTAGTCCATACTACATCCTCCCAAAACATCGAAAGCAAAGAGCTTGCAGTAGAAGGGATTTGTTTCATAGTATCGAAGATGATGTGTTCATAGCTTTTGAGATGTGCATTGTAGGACCCATATTTATCACATTTTTTTGCTTCGAATGATCATCCCTATCATATACCTAAATACTGAGGATTCCTTCTGGGAGACATGAGTATGTGCGTGAGTGTTCTGGTGTGTGTGTGTGTGTGTGTGTGTGTGTGTGTGTGTGTGTGAGAGAGAGAGAGAGAGAGAGAGAGAGAGAGAGAGAGAATACTCTACTGCAAAAGGCGGACTGAATAGCCTCTACAGTTAATGTGATGTTATACCTTATAGCGGCTGGACAATCAAGATGAGTGTAAAAATGCTGACGACGCCATAGACCAGTGATGGTTAAACTTTTTTGCTCAAGAGCTAATATAGACATTGCGGAGCATCACCTCTGATGATGATGATGATGATTAGTGTTTTAGGGCGCAAAACAGCGAGGTTATCAGCGCCCGCTCACCTCGGACCTTAGCATGTTGTGTGCCCTTCAATGGACTAGCTACAGTAAGGGCGCGGTAAGTTGGACGCCATCCTTCCAGTACTGATCGTTAAAAGTCGGCACGATTCGGAAAATTTCGTAACGACTAGTCTGTTTCAGATTACAGTCACTGTCTGCGACCCCAAAGCTGTCACACTGTAATTGCCTGATAGAGCGGATGATTAATTGATTAATAATAGTAACTATAATTGTATTTAAAGGCATTATGCAAAATGAGTCACTACCACAAATTCTTGCCATATCTTTTGAATGTCATGTGTCTTCTACACGTAGTGTTGTTCTACAATGATGTTCCTTGCTAGGAAGAAGTAGCACATTTGAAGACCGAGCGAGGTGGCGCAGTGGTTAGCACACTGGACTCGCATTCGGGAGGACGACGGTTCAATCCCGTCTCCGGCCATCATGATTTAGGTTTTCCGTGATTTCCCTAAATCGTTTCAGGCAAATGCCGGGATGGTTCCTTTGAAAGAGCACGGCCGATTTCCTTCCCAATCCTTCCATAACCCGAGCTTGCGCTCCGTCTCTAATGACCTCGTTGTCGACGGGACGTTAAACACTAACCACCACCACCACCACCACCACATTTGAAGATGACCATCACTGTAATGCGCATTCACGAATGGGTGTTACCTCTGTGTCCAGGTTTATACTATGGCAGATTACTGGAATGAGCCATTGACGCCTGTGAGTTGCCAGTACTGCAAGACAAAGAATAAAACGTTGCCCCCCTCACATCCTCCATCCCCACAATGGCCGCGCTACTTACCCCTCTGCCCCTGCGGAAAGCGACCAACTTTACTTAGCGCACAGCCGAATTCACAAACGTCAATTAAATGAAGCACATATTACAATATGAAAGACCCTCTAAGTATTTTTGTTTGTTACTGACAAGGAGAGGTCCCCACCTGTGAGATCGACTTTTTTAAACTATCTATACGGTGATGTAGTTTAAGATCCCAGGTATCACACGCTGTAGCCATTTACCCTGGTGGAACCTCGTTTGCGAGTAATTGAAAAAAAAAAAAAAAATCGGAATTTTGTGTAACGTTGAATACCATTAGAAAAGTCGTATTAAATAGCCTGGATGCGTGGTATAATGGATAGGATAACAGCTTCAAGCGCAGGACATTGTGGGTACGAATCTTGTCAGGTGCAGTAAGATTTATTTTTAAATCTTTACCGAGTGGCTTCGATCATCGTTTCTATTCAGTTAACTGATTTAGAAGTAATTCCTTCGGCACATAATTTTAATCATATCAACTTCTTCATTTGTTTTCACTTTTCTTCCTATCATTCTTTCTCCACTTGAAATTTTTGCTCTTGCGTTTCTATTTAATTTTATGTATTAATTTCAGTTTAATGTCTTTTGTTTGATCACCCAATCTTTTCGTTCACATTACTGCATTCGTTATATCTATTTCTTATTTTGCTTGAATTTCATTTTACTTATAAACCCGTCTTTCATTTAAACTTTCATCTGCGTTATTCTGTCCATAGTGCAATAGGTATTTAGGTTATGTATTAAATGACTGTGTAACAATTACTGTGCAAAAAAATGCGCATCTGACATAAAAAATATGTTTTTTACACCATTGCACAAATGTAAATAGATTATTTCGTCTTTTGTTTTTTAACTGATAGATCGGTATTTTCAAATAATTGGATATTATAATAGATAAATGTAATTAAATTCATGTTCACAAAAATTCCGATTAGAAAACGCACGATACGAAGAAAAAAGAGTAAATGAAATTTATGTTATGATTAACATTAGGTGACAAAGAAGTGGAATTAAAAATTACATTTAAATTAATTAATTCAATAAAAATAATGATCAAAAGTCATTTCGATAGAGATTCAAAAATTGAAAAAACTTTCTGCAACTGATGAGTATTTAACCCGTAACCTCCTGCATGCGAAGCTGTTATCCTATCATTTACACCTCGCAGTCGGACTATAGCATATAACGCGACTTTTTTTAGCATTATTGAGTGTCACACAAAATTTCGAAATTTTCTCGTCAATTAATCGCAAATGAGGGGCCACCAGGGTGAATGGCTGTAGTGTGTGATACGTGGGATCTTAACCTACATAACCGTGTTGATAGTTTCAAGCCTACCGCTGTGGGCGAGAGGTTCTAGGCTCTTCAGTCTGGAACCGCGCGACCACTACGGTCGCAGGTTCGAATCCTGCCTCGGGCATGGATGTGTGTGATGTCTTTAGGTTAGTTAGGTTTAAGTAGTTCTAAGTTCTAGGGGACTGATGACCTTAGATGTTAAGTCCCATAGTGCTCAGAGTCATTTGGACCATTTGATAGTTTCAAAAAGTCGATCGCACCGCTGTGAACCTCTCCCTGTGAGCAGGAAAATTAGAAACTGCTAAGGTTAGTTGACGTTTTAGGATTGGGCTGTTAGTTGCTAGATGCATATTGCTATAAATACGGCTGAGAACAGCCGGCCGCACGGATACGTGATTCGGGCCACAGTTTGACGACCACTGCCATAGACTATTTACATTCTATACATTCTATGGAGGTTACTGACCTCGGTTGTACGACGGCAACAGAACACTCATGCGGACGCGGCTGCCATGGACGTCATGCGGGCAGGTGCCACCTACCTGCCACCGGCGACAGCTTCCTCATCACGCACCACCGGCACTTCCACTAGAAACAGAAGGCCACACGTCACTCACTGTGCACTGGCAGCTGACGCTGTTCAAGGCTGTACCTGCTAAAACGGAACTGTAGTTCAGCACCACTAATGGATCGATATCAACAGTTGGTGATCGATCGAAAGCCCATGTAGAGTTCTTGATGCGGAATTCAGCTGTGCCATATCTCATATAAGTTACGCAGTGTTATTCGTAGGTACCTACAGGGTTTCAAAAGACGACCGCATGAAAACTACAAGACATTCAGAAAACAGACACATATCAGTTGATAGAACATCTCTCGAAGTTTTAGACTCACATTGCAGGTGCTCAGTATTGTTACCGTTTGTGACGCAGCAAAGATCGACACGGTATTCAGACTCTTCACATACACGACCCAAAACATCATGGTTGATATCAGTCACCGCATAATTATTCTTCCTAGCAACTCTTCCAAATTAGGTGACAGTGGAGGCAGGAATAATCACGTGGAATTAAGTCAGTTGACAGTGAGGGCCAGTGAAGTAGAGGAGTTCGGCATTGAGATAGTAACAAACGTCTGAAAGAAAGTATGGTGGAGCACCGTCTTATTGTAAAACGTAATCCCCACTTCCTTGTTGTAATTGCGGCGTAAGTCGTTGCTTTAGCATTTAAAAGCTGCACGAAACCAGTCTAGTTTTCACCGCAAGGAAAAAGTTCTGGTAATCCATTGTAAATAGCAGCTACTTGAAGATCTCAACAGAAGAGTTCGCCCATCTACCAATACCCACTGGCCATGCTGTTGAAGTGCTCGCAAGAGAAACTGCAGACGAAGAGGTCAAGACTGCTTTGATGACAATGAAGCCTGGGAAAGCCACTGGCCCCAAATGATCTTTGCCGGCCGCGGTGGCTGAGCGGTTCTAGGCGCTTTAGTCCGGAACCGCGTGACTGCTACGGTCGCAGGTTCGAATCCTGCCTCGGGCGTGGATGTGTGTGATGTGCTTAAGTTATTTAGGTTTAAGTAGTTCTAAGTTCTAGGGGACTGATGACCTCAGAAGTTAAGTCCCATAGTGCTCAGAGCCAGAGCCAGATGACCTTCCAGCAGTGTTATGGTGTTCCCATCATTGGAAGGGAGTTGAAAGTTTAACGGAACTCTTCAACAAGATCATTGACGGGGGACGAACACCAGCTGATCGGCAACAGAGCAGCACCGTGCCTATCTTTAAGAAAAAGGGAAATTCTGCCGAATGCATTTCGATTTCTCTGTCACGCAATGAAAATCTCTGAGCGTGTTGTGGATCCAAGGGTCCGTGAGATCACACAGATTTCCAGAAACCAAGTTGGATTTGTGAAGAACTGCGGCACAATTGATGCGATTCATGCTGCAAGACCCTTAGTCGAGAAACATCTTGAGAAAGCCAAGCCGCTGTGTCTAGCATTCCTGGATCTCGAAAAGGCCTTTGATCGGGTGCCACAGAGTCTCATCTGGCTAGCACTTCGACAGCATGATGTTCCAGAGCAGCTTATTAACTTGGTGCAGTTACTTCATGCACAGCCAAGAAGTTATGTCCGTACAACCTCAGGACGATTCAAGGACTTCCCATCACAGTCGGCGTTCATCAAGGTTCTGCATTATAACCACTTCTTTTCACTCTCGTAATGGACACCGTGACAGCTGACCTGCACCGGCCATTTCCGTGGACCCTACTTTATGCTGACGACGTGATGCTGGCAGCAGAAAACAAGTTTGATCTGCAGAGCCAAAATCAAAAATGGAGTGACCGGTTGGCGCCACAAGGTTTGCACTTTAATTTGAAGAAAACCGAGTACATGACATGAGACAGACATGAAATGGGTTCATCACGATTAATGGTGCAGATATGACTCGTGTGGCTAAATTTAAGCACCTCGGTTCCACGATCTCTGTTGATGGCCGACTCACCAAAGAGGTCAACACCAGAACTCAGGCAGCCTGCATGTAGTGGCGATCAACAACCGGAGTCACTTGCGACCGCAGGATGAAAGATAATTTAGCATCAAAAACCTATCCCTCTGTCATTCGACCAGTCGCCTTGTATGATTGTAAGTGATAGTTAACTACAGTTGAGGCAAAACACCGCCTGAGTGTAATGGAAACAAAGATGCTAAGGTGGACAGCAAGCCTCACTGAGTTAGATCACGTTTCCAATGACACCATTAGCCGGCCGGTGTGGGCGAGTGGTTCTAGGCGCTTCAGTCTGGAACCGCGCGAACGCTACGGTCGCAGGTTCGAATCCTGCCTCGGGCATGGATGTGTGTGATGTCCTTACGTTAGTTAGGTTTAAGTAGTTCTAAGTTCTAGGGACTGATGACCTCAGATGTTAAGTCCCATAGTGCTCAGAGCCATTTGAACGATGTGACCGCATTAGGAAACAAGATGCGTGAGAGTCGTCTTCGATGGTTTGGGCATGTTTTACGGGCCGGTGATGACTCTATTGGCAAGGCTGGTTATACACTTGAAGTCGTCGGCAGAACACCCAAAGGGCGATCTAAGCAACGTTGGGTTGATACGATTCATAAAGACCTTAAATGCGTGAACACGCAGCCGGTGATAAAGCGAAATGGAGACAACGGACCTATGTAGCGGACCCCGCAAGCACGCGGGACAAACGCCGAAGGAAAAGAAGAATCCATTGTAAATAATGGGACAGCAGCCGGATATGAAGAACTTGAAAAAATTGAAACCACCTGCTGTATTGTAATTCAATCGTTCATTCAAAACGTGCTACCAGATTCGATGCGGAAAAGCGTCGTCTTCAGGTCCCAAGCACAGTCTGCCATCAACGTACGAACCACATTGACGAAAACCAACGGAGTCTTCAAATGGAAGCAGTACAACCTATTAAGCATGTTACGCCAGCATGCCTAAGTAAGTCGAGTGCAGCGGAGCAACAATAAACTAGATTCCGTAACTTCCGATAACAAGCCCACAAATGGTCAGACGGCAATAGTCCGCTGCGCTCTACTTACTTGGCTGCAGATTCTGACGTAACATGCTTAATAGGTTGTACTGCTTCCATTTGAAGACTTCGTTGATCTTGGTCAATGTGTTTGGTACGCTGATGGCAGAATACGCTTGGGGCCTGATGACGTTTTTCGCATCGAAACTGGTAGCACGTTTTGAATAAACGATGACTGAACTACAATGCAACTGTTGGTTTCAATTTTCATTATTCAGGTGCAAAAAAATGGTCCATAAACTTTTCAAGAGGACAGGATACGAAAGGCGCTAACTTTAGTTGAATCACGAATGTCTTCTACAAAAGCGTGTAGCTATTGTGCGCCCCAGATAACGCATGTTATGAGCATTCACCTTTTTGAGACACAAGGAACGTTGCTTCGTCACTGAAAACCAATGTATGTGAAAAAGTGTTTTGCTCCAGTTACCGCTAAAGTCATTTCAAAAGTTAAAAAGCTTATTCCGAGTAGTCAGCGCATATGACAACTGCAGCCGATATTGTTTTACAGGCACACATGTGAGCGGAATGCACCAGACAGTTGTGTGTGGCATCTGCAGTTCTCTGCTCGCACACGTCATCGGTTTCTTTGGGCTCCTGGTGAATGATTCTCGCATACATTTCACTTCCTCTGCCAGCAGTCCCGCCTGGCCTGTTCTCTTCGCACTGCATAAGCTGGTAGTCTCACGGAATATGTCGTGCCACTTCTGACTGTTTTGTCCGCTAGAACTTTGACCTGATATTTGGTACTAAATTATCACGAAAACGTCATAGTTGACACACATTTAGCGAATTCAAGGAAACAAACAGCGCGCGTCGCTCCATTATGCACAATATTTCGACATGTCAGCCCCATAATGGTGGGCTCTACAACTACACTACTGCAGGTATTGCGAATCAAAAGTTGGTGAGATGGTCTGTCCAGTGATAAGTGTCATTTTTCTGTAAGTCTTAATTTTCCTGCCGTCTCTTCTGAGACGCCGGAAGATAAACTTATGAATAACCCCTATACAGACAGAATTCTATGTACAAGATGGATGCTCATTCCAAAGTCGCTAGTTAATTATGCGTAAGACCTTGTGTGATTACAACGTTTAATCTTTATGAAAAAATTTGCACCGGCCTTCGATATACAGGGTGAGTCCAAAGGTATGATAGTAGCTAAAACGTTTCTGGACCAAATGTTGCATGGGACAACGGGGGCCATAATATGACGTCGGTTTTGTGTTGCCAGGTGAAGTCGCGTCATACATATGAAGATCAATTTTTTTTTAATAGGATGCTATAGTTCGGTACTTAATTTCTGGTAGCGGCTATCGAGGCGAATCCAATGATGTGTAACAGTACGGTCTTTGAAGGCCAACGAAGGTCAAAAAGGTGGCATGAACGTCAATTTACAGAAGGTTTTCGAAGTGATGAGCATTGGTATCAATGCAGTGCTGCAATCTTCTTATCATGGATTGAGTGGTATTCCATATCGAAGCACAGGCTCTGACAATTCTCTCTTGTATATCGTGAAAATAGTAAATATTCGTCGAATACGGCGTATCCATATAACGTGCCATTGACATGTAAACACCATTCGACGGTTTCGCAATACAACACTAATAGGAGCGGTAAGACTAGTATCGTCAAATCAAGCGAATGTGAATGATGTGTTCCTCTGAAGAACAAGCTGATACGCTTCTCATTTACGGAGAATATTAACGAAATTCAGTGAGAGCTAGAGACTTATACGCTGAAAGATATCCTCAACGTACTCACCCTACAGGTCGTACATTTAAATGTGTGTATGATAAACTGAGAACAACTGGATCTTTAGAGCATTGGAAACATATCCGGTATAAGAAAGTTACTAACGAGGAAACGGAAATTACTACTCTTACCACTGTGCTTCGAGATCCTTGTGTCAGTTCGCGTCAAATCGCAAGGGAATCAGGCATGAGCAAGAATAGTGTTGTTCGTGTTCTGCATCGCTATAAATATCATCCTTACCATATCAGTCTCTACCAAGAATTAACTGGCACGGATTGTATGCGACGCATTGAATTCTGCCGATGGGCTGAACTTCAGATTCAGAGGGGCGACACGTTTATTAATCTCATTTTATTTACTGACGAGGCTACATTCAAGAACCATGGAAATGTTACACTACTGGCCATTAAAATTGCTACACCAAGAAGAAATGCAGATAATAAACGGGTATTCATTGGACAAATATATTATACTAGAACTGACATGTAATTACATTTTCAGGCAGTTTGGGTGCATAGATCCTGAGAAATCAGTACCCAGAACAACCACCTATGGCCCTAATAACGGTCTTGATACGCCTGGGCATTGAGTGAAACAGAGCTTGGATGGCGTGTACAGCTACAGCTGCCCATGCAGCTTCAACACGATGCCACAGTTCGTCAAGAGTAGTGACTGAAGTATTTTGACGAGGCAGTTGCGCGGCCACCATTGACCAGACGTTTTCAGTTGGTGAGAGATCTGGAGATTGTGCTGGCCAGGGCAGCAGTCGAACATTTTCTGTATCCAGAAAGGCCTGTACAGGACCAGCAACATGCGGTCGTGCATTATCCTGCTGAAATATTGGGTTTCGCAAGGATCGAATGAAGGGTAGAGCCACGGGTCGTAACACATCTGAAATGTAACGTCCACTGTTCAAAGTGCCGCCAATGCGAACAAGAGGTGACCGAGACGTGTAACCAATAGCACCCCATACCATCACGCCGGGTGATACACCAGTATGGCGATGACGAATACACGCTTCCAATGTGCGTTCACAGCGATGTCACCAAAAACGGATTCGCCCGTCATGACGCTGTAAACAGAACCTGGACTCATCCGAGAAAATGACGTTTTGCGATTCGTGCACCCAGGTTCGTCGTTGAGTACACCACCGCAGGCGCTACTGTCTGTGATGCAGCGTCGAGGGTAACTGCAGCCTTGGTCTCCGAGCTGATAGTCCATGCTGCTGCAAACATCGTTGAACTGTTCGTGGAGATGGTTGTTGTCTTGCAAACGTCCCCATCTGTTGACTCAGGGATCGAGACGTGGCTGCACGATCCGTTACAGGCATGCGGATGAGATGCTTGTCATCTCAACTCCTAGTGATACGAGGCCGTTGGGATCCAGCACGGCGTTCTGTATTACCCTCCTGAACCCACCGATTCCATATTCTGCTCACAGTGATTGGATGTCGACCAACGCAAGCAGTAACGTCGCGATACGATAAACCGCAATCGCGATAGGCTACAATCCGACCTTTATTGTAGCCGGAAACGTGACGGTACGCATTTCTCCTCCTTACACGAGGCATCACAACAACGTTTACCCAGTCAACGCCGGTCAACTGCTGTTTGTGTGTGAGAAATGGGTTGGAAACTTTCCTCATGTCAGCCGTTGTAGGTGTCGCCACCTGCGCCAAATCTGTGTGAATGCTCTTGAAAGCTAATCATTTGCATATCACAGCATCTTCTTCCTGTTGGTTATATTTCGCATCTGTACCACGTCATAATCGTGGTGTAGCAATTTTAATGGCCAGTAGTGTAATTTGCATAACATGCGTTATTGGGCAACTGAAAATCCATGTTGGCTGCGGCTAGTCGCACACCAAAAACCGTGGTCGGTGAGTGTATGGTGTGGAATTCTGGAGGACAGAATTATAGGCCGCTATTTCATCGAAGGAAATCTTAATGGTAGGAAGTGCACCACATTCCTGCAAGAAACATTAGGTCTGTTATTGGAAGAAATACCTTTAGGAACAAGGAACAGAACGTGTTATCAACACGATGGGTGTGTGGTATATTTTTCGCTGATGGCTAGAAAAGAGTTGCAGCGACACTTCCCAGACCGTTGGATTGCACGCGAAGAAAATGTGTCGTGGTCGGCTCGTTCGCCACACTTGACGCCTCTGTATTTTTTCTTGTGGGGATTCGTAAAAGCTATTGTTTATAAAGACGTTCCAACTACACCTGAATATATGCGAGAGAGAATAGTCAGAGCATGTGCTTCGATAAGTGCTGATGTGATAAGGAATCCGTGATATGAAGATTGCAGCACTGCATTGATACCAATGGTCATCACTTCGAACACCTTGTGTAAACGGACGTTCATGCCACCTTTGTGACCTTCGTTGACCTTGAAAGACCTTACTGTTACACATCATTGGATTCCTCTCGATAGCCGCTGTCAGAAAATAAATACCAAACTATACTATCCCGTTTAAAAAAAAAGTTTACTTTCATATCTCTGACGCGACCCCACTTAGTAACCAAAAAAAAAAAGAAAAAAAATCAACGTCTTATTATGGCCGCTATTTTCCCATGTAACTTTTGTCCCACAAAGTTTTCAGCTCCTATCATTCTTTCGGAGTTATTCTAGGTGGCAATACTTAGTGACTCACCCTGTATATAGGATGTTTCCGTAAGAGCGTGTAAAAATGTAACAGGACATAAAGAGTGCTCCGCTGAACAATTTGAGGCAGGGAACCTGAGGTCAGAGAAGCCGACTTAAGGGCATACGGAAGTAAACTTATCTATCGCTTTGTCTAGCAATACTGTTTTCCAGCTTATTTGCAAATAACATGTGTACAAGTTTACACGTACTGTGTTGTTTATTTACATGTACATTCTTTATTTCCTGCAAGGAAACTAGGACAAAGCTGATTACTAGGAAGTCATGATGGAGGCTTTGTTTATTTTACTCGTCCATAAGAGGGCTCTGTTGCATTGTATTTACATTGTCCCATGACAGAACGTGCTATGAATCAACGACGTACCCGTTCATTACTCAGTGCTATTCAGAGACGTACAGCACAATACGATGGAGCAGCATCGGTACAGTCTTGCATAGCTCTCTGACATGCAGTCCTCTCGCTGATGAAAGGTTATACAGGGAACGATTTTCTAACAGGCATCATACGTCACGACGAGTGTTTATTTCTCTCGATCGTCAAATGCGTGGGAGATTGGTTCATTGGAAAGAAGAAACAAGGGACTTGGCAACATGACGGGCACTCGCACACCCGATTTTGAGAATAGATGCCGGTACGTGTTGCAGCGGACTCCACTACAAGTGCTCGTCGTATTGCACGCGAAATGGAGGCTGCACATACTAGCGTGTGGCGAGTTCTCCACGAACAACAGTTACACACATATAACCTCCACAATGAGCCCATGCAATGCTTGTGAGGAACTTTGCACCAGGGGTTGTACTCTGTCAGTGGTTGCTCCAGCAATGGATTGATCGGCCAGATTTGCTCCAAATCGTGCTGTTTACTGACGAGGTCTCATTTGATCGTGATGATATTTCGAACAGCACGAATAGTCATGTGTGGGATGAGGAAAACCCTCACGCTCTAGTAGACTCACACCATCAAGTACGTTTTGGTATGAGTATCTGTGCCGGCATTGTAGGTGACATTTTCATGGCACCATATCTTCTACCTGGCCGTCTGAATGGCCACCTGTACTTGAGATTCCTGCAAAAAATTCTGCCGAGTTATTGGAGAATGTACCCGTGGCCGTTCGTGGTAGGATGTGGATAAAACATGACGGTGCACAGCCTCACTTCAATGTGGATGTCTGCAACCATCACAATGCTGTATTTCCTGGTTGCTGGACTGGAAGCGGAGCTCCTATTCCATGGCCTGCGATATCTCCTGGCCCGAATCCCTTGATTATTTCGTATGGGAGTATCTAAAGTCATTTCTGTGTGAGATCCCGAACATGGAATTAGTTGCCGGGATTGTAGCTGTCTGTGATGCGAGTCGAAACCACCAGGGATATTTGTCCGACTGAATCAGAATCCTGTTCGCCGATGTCATGCTTCCATTGAGGCCGATGGTTGTCAGTTTCTCTAGATTTTGTAAGAAACAGTACAAATAGTACATTCATTGTGTCAATGATGGTGTTTTGCTGTTAACTATAATTAATGTAAAAAGTACACAGTAATGCGATTTCATTCCTATTATCTTCTTAAGCTGGCTTCTCCGACCCCCAGGTTCTCTACCTCAAATTATTCAGTGGAGCGTCCTCTATGTCTTAAATTTTTGCATTCTCTTAGGGAGACACACTATACAAGATGAAATTCGTTTCCATTCTTCCTGAAGCTGGGTTTAGACGGCCTGGTACACCGCCCTGGTACACTACTGACACTCTGGTTGTTTTCAAAACTTTTGGATCAGAGCGAGAAGTTCGAGAGGTCAATCCAGCAAATCCAGATTTTCTTCGACTTCGATGCAATGTTGCGCCCGCCGGTTGGCCGTGCGGTCTCACGCACGGCTTTCCGGGCGGGGAGGAGCGCCTGGTCCCCGGCACGAATCCGCCCGGCGGGTTTGTGTCGAGGTCCGGTGAGCCGGCCAGTCTGTGGATGGTTTTTAGGCGGTTTTCCGTCTGCCTCGGCAAATGCGGGCTGGTTCCCCTTATTCCGCCTCGGTTACACTATGACCGCGAATGCTCCGCAAACAAGTTCTCCACGTACGCTCACACCACCATTACTCTACCACGCAAACATAGGAGTTATACTCGTCTGGTGTGAGACGTTCCCTGGGGGGTCCACCGGGGGCCGAACCGCACAATATCTCTGAAAGAGTGGTTCGGTGTGGGGTGGCGGACGGGTAAAGTGGACTGCGGCAGTCGTCGTGGGGTTGCGGACCACTGCGGCTGCGACGAGGACGGAGCTTCTCCGTCGTTTATAGGTCCCCGGTTAACCTAACATAACCAAACCTAACTAACGATGCAATGATTCATGCTTTGTACACTGGATCAATTATCCTGTTGATACACAAAATCGCTTCGTAACGAACTGTTCCTGCTGAGTGATAAGCATTCGATTTTGTTTAAAATGTTTTCAGTAATGGGTGGAGTATTTAACTGGAATAACAGCCCCCCATCGTTGCATCACTCTTGCCGAACTCGCAGGATTGGAACCTTGTTGTCACTGTGTCATCTGACGGGTGTGCCCCTACTCGATGGCAAGTAGTGGACAGTAGCTTCGGACAGAAAGTGAACGTGGGAACTGGTCGGACGGCTGGTTCCTTGCCCATTAACAACAGGTGTTGATAACACATCCGAGCTAGCATAAGATACCGCGTATCTTGGGCTGCGTATCTTGCCACATGTGGACAAGCACGAAGTGCGGTGATGTTGGTCATTTGGAGCACGAACGTTCGGCGAGTAATGGAGCCCCCAGGGACATAGTAGGCATATCACGAAAGAAGGCCAGTGAACACTCGATATATCTATCGGGAGGCCTCGTTATAAACGTGAAGTAAACTCTGCCGGCGGCTATCGAACGCAATGGACGCAACCGGCTGCAAGTCGTGGCTCATGTCGGCACGAATGACGCCTGGCGCTTGGATTCTGAGACCGTCCTCAGTTCCTTTAGACGGCTGGCAGCATTGGCAAAAGCATTTAGCATCACACGCGGGTCGCAAGCATGGCTCACTGTTCGCAGCATCGTACCATAATCGATCGCGATCTCCTCATCTGAAGCTGAGTGGAAAGTCTAAACTAGAGGCTCAGACGGGCTCTGCGACTATCTTTGATTCAGTTGAGGAGCAGCAAACTTAAAACAAGCTATCATGTATGCTATATAGTTCAGTGAAGTACTTATGTTAACACAAATGTATTGGTGACTGGTTTTAATATGTTCGGATTCCGTTCTGAACTGAAGGTCCCCTTTCTCTGGTAGGATTACTGGGGCAGGTTAAGAGCACACAGATCGCCGAAATGTCGTGAGATTGAAAGAACTTGTAGACAGCCGGCTGAACATCCCTCTTGTGGGACTAACCATCATTCCATAAGAAATTACTTTTATCTGAGACCTGCCTCTGGACTGATGTGTTCGTCTGTGATCGCGATTTTCGGATGTCGTTCGTGTACATTGTTTTCAGTATATGAGCGACCACATCTAAATTCTGCCACTCGATTATTAATTGTTGAAAATGAGGGCGCCGAATTTTCATAAACCTTCAGCAACTCTGAAGAATTTCTGTAGGTTATGACAGGCAGTATCCTTGTCAATCGAAACATACACAGCACTCGTCACTCGTACAAAAAGTAATTTCGCGTACCTCCTTGGCACGTGAGTTATGTTAATGCTCAACATGTAGCAGGTGGTACAAATGCCGTCTTTCTGGCAAGCTGTAAATATTTTAAGAGTGGAAATGAGAAACGTTCTAAGTGCCAAAGCCGAGATTTGTCAGGAGACTGAAAAAAATCAATGTATCTCACAACTTTGAAATATGGAAAGGTCTTGACCGCATAATTATTTATTAAGCGTTACACGTTTCAAAATTTCCTCGTCGGAGAGAAGCTGTGGGATAAAGTGTGCAAAGGAATTGACGGTAACGAATGTGTACATACTGAGATAAGTATCCATGTTAGTGATCCATATACACAATTTTGAATATAATACTTGTATTTAAAACAAAATTTAGCAAAAGGCTCGCGAAAGTGAGCGCACAGAGAATACAGAGCTCCTATAGGCATGTATGACAGTGCTGTTGTCTATTCGAAGAGAACAAGTGCCAAACTGACTGTAGCGATCAAGCTATATAAGAAGTAAACGAAGGCGTCTACTGTGGATGTATTTCTCCATCAAGTAACGGGACAATGTATTTCTGTCTTTACATACCTGTCTTATATCCAAAAAATTCGGGATATTCTGTTACCCCTGAATTATGCCTGTACCACATCACCGCAAAAAAATGAGAGAAATTAGAAAATAAATACTTTCTTAAGAACGTTCTAAGTGGTATACTAGGAAACTAACTGGTTCTAAGCGTCAATAAGAAAGTAGTTACGAAATGCTATTTGCAAAGAAGGAAACTGTAACCAGCCACTCTTAATAATGGTATTTATAATGGTATTTATGTATCGTTATGGGTCTCGAACCAACAGATTGTTCACGTTTATATTACGTTTGCTGTTTACATTCCTTGGGTTTTACTTTTCCAGCAGCTAATGTAAACTGCAAAAAAATGCAATATAAACGTGAACAGCCTGCTGAAGGTGAACCTGCCAGCGGGAAATAGGCAACACCGCTGTTTGAGTAAATACGAGGAGCGTTCAATAAGTAATGCAACACTTTTTTTCCCTGAAGCAGTTTGGTTTTATTCAGGTTTCCAGTACGCCAATTTATTCCTCACTCTTTTAGCTACAAAACTGTATTTTTCAACGTAATCTCCGTTCAGTGTGAAGGCCTTACGCCACCTTATTTGGAGGACCCGTGTGGTCGCATGGTATCACTTTTCTGGTGGAGTTCTGAGCCAACGTTTTGCTTCATCGAAAACCTTCCGATCATCCACATACTACTTGCCGCCGAGTGCATATTTCATTAGGCCAAATAGATGGAAGTCAGATGGTGCGAGATCCGGACTGTAGGGTGGATGAGGAAAACAGTCCAATGAAGTTTTGTGAGCTCGTCTCGGGAGCGCAGACTAGTGTGAGGTACTGCGCTACCATCGAGAAGGAAAATTCGTCTGCATTTTTTGGCGATGAAGACGCTGAAGTTGTTCCTTCACTTTCTTGAGGGTAGCACAATACACTTCTGAATTGATTGTTACACATTGAGGGAGGACATCAAACAGAGTAACCTGATCAGAGTCCCAGAAGATCATCGCCATGACCTTACCAGCCGAGGTCGCAGCTTTGAACGTTTTCTTCGGAGGAGAGGTACCGTTTTGTTTCTGGTTTTAAGTGATGGACCCATGTTTCTTGACCTGTGACAACGTTCGAGAAAAATTGTCAGATCAACCTCGTAATGCGGGAGCACTTCCACACAGATGGTTCTTCGTTGCTCTTTGTGGTCTTCTGTTAGGCGGCGACGAACCCAGCGGGCACACACCTTTCAGTACCTCTACTGGAGGGTGAAAGTGTCAGTACTGTCAAGGGACACCCCCAGTTGTGCAGCGTGGTGTTTGACTGTGATCCCTCGATCGCCTCGAATGAGGGTGTCCGCACGTTCCAACGCTGCAGGAGCCACAGCCGTGTGCAGCCGGTTGGCACGCGGGAGATCTGACAGGTTTGCGATAATCACACGCCTCGTCCAATGACTCTCCGTGCTCTTGTTCATTGCCAGGTCTCTGCAGAGATTCTGCAAGCGCCTGTGAATATCACGTGATGCTCTGGTTTACCGCCAAAAGGATGGTTCAAATGGCTCTGAGCACTATGGGACTCAACTGTTGTGGTCATCAGTCCCCTAGAACTTAGAACTACTTAAACCTAACTAACCTAAGGACATCACAAACATCCATGCCCGAGGCAGGATTCGAACCTGCGACCGTAGCAGTCGCACGGTTCCGGACTGCGCGCCTAGAACCGCGAGACCACCGCGGCCGGCGTCAAAAGGAACTCTATGACAGCTTTCTGCTTGAAATGCGTCTCCATTACAGAAATTATTCAGAAGGCTATGTATTGTGCCGACACTCATCGGAACGCCATGAAACTACAGGGCATGAAGGGGTTTTTTTTTTTTTTTGGTAGGGTTTAAGGGCGCTCAACTGCTGAGGTCATTAGCGCCCAGTCACTGGTGTTAGAGCACAAGGAACCTGCTAAAACTCAAGGGGATTGGGGGACATCAAAAGGACCTGACGAAGATGCAGATGAAATAAGTAAAAGGCTAAATGTCTTTGGTCAAGCCAGTTAAAGTTATAAAACGCAGAAGACGAGCAGTTGCTCGAGCGTCATCAGCTAAAACATCCGGTAAGGTAGATGGCAGGGACAGGACAACACGAAATTGACTAAAACGGGGACACGACAATAAAACATGGCGCACCGTTAATGCCTGACCACAAGGGCACTGCGGGGCTGGGTCACCAGAGAGCAGGTAGCGGTGGCTAAACCGGCAATGCCCAATCCGCAACCTGGTCAGAAGGACCTCCTCGCGCCGAGATGGTCGGGAGGAAGTTGTCCAAGCAGTTGGGAGCGGTTTTACTGCCCGGAGCTTGTTTCCTTGGAGGGATGACCAAGCATCCCACCACAAGGACACAAGCCTCTTACATACATCCCCACAAACGTCAGATGACGGGACACAATGGGAGGCTGGCCGAGGCTGGAGGACTGCAGCCTTGGCTGCAGCATCCGCAGCCTCATTCCCAGGCACTCCTACATGTCCGGGGACCCACAGAAAGCTGACAGAACCGCCATTATCAGCGAAACAATGGAGGGACTGCTGTATTCGTTGAATCAAGGGATGGACCGGATAGGGAGCCCCAAGGCTCTGAAGAGCACTGAGTGAGTCAGTGCAGAGGACATACGATGAATGGCGGTGGCGGCGGGCATACTGAATGGCCTGATGGAGAGCAAAAAGCTCGGCCGTAAAGCTGGAACATTGGTCAAGGAGCCGGTATTTAAAGGTGGCGGTCCCGACGACAAAGGCACAGCCGACACCATCGTCAGTTTTGGAGCCATCGGTGTAAATAAAGGTGTGACCAGCAAGTCTAGCACGAAGTTCGACGAACCGTGAGCAATACACTGCAGCCGGAGTACCCTCCTTCGGGAGTGCGCTGAGGTCGAGAGAAATACGAACCGGAGCCTGGAGCCAAGGTGGTGTCGGGCTCTCACCCTCTCTGAAGGTGGTAGGGAGGGCAAAATCCAATTGTCGAAGCAGGCGACGGAAGCGGACTCCGGGGGGCAGCAGGGCAGACACATATAACCCGTACTGACGGTCGAGAGAATCAGCGAAGAAGGACTTGTAAGAGGGGTGTTCGGGCATAGACAACAGCCGGCAGGCATACCGACACAGCAGTATGTCGCGCCGGTAGGTCAACGGTAACTCGGCAGCTTCAGCGTAAAGACTCTCAACAGGACTAGTGTAGAAGGCTCCGGTCGCAAGACGTATCCCCCGATGGTGGATGGAGTTGAGCCGGCGTAAGAGGGATGGCCGAGCGGACGAGTAGACGAAGCTCCCATAATCCAGCTTCGATCGGACTATGGACCGATACAAGCGAAGCAGGACAGTGCGATCCGCTCCCCAAGATGAACCGCTAAGAACTCTGAGGACATTAAGGGAACGTGTACAACGGGCCGCCAAATAAGAGACATGTGGAGACCAACACAGTTTCCGGTCCAACGTGAGCCCTAGAAACTTAGTTGTGTCCACGAATGGGAGAACAACGGGACCGAGATGTAAGGATGGCGGAAGGAACGCTTTATATCTCCAAAAGTTGATACATACCGTCTTCTCTTCAGAGAACCGGAAGCCATTTGCCACGCTCCATGAGTAGAGGCTGTCTAGACAACGCTGGAGGCAGCGCTCCAGGAGGCATGTTCTCTGGGCACTGCAGTAGATCGCGAAGTCATCGACAAAGAGAGAGCCTGAGACATTAGGTGGAATGCAATCCATAATTGGATTGATCGCGATGGCAAAAAGGGCTACGCTCAAGACGGAGCCCTGAGGCACTCCGTTCTCCTGGAGGAAGACGTCGGACAATACGGAACCCACACGTACCCTAAACTTTCGATCCGTTAAAAAGGAATCAATAAAAAGGGGCAGACGACCGCGTAGGCCCCACTTGTGCATAGTGCGGAGGATACCTCCTCTCCAACAGGTATCATAAGCCTTCTCCAAGTCGAAGAACACGGCTACCGTTTGGCGCCTTCGCAAAAAGTTGTTCATGATGAATGTCGACAAGGTCACAAGGTGGTCAACAGCGGAGCGGCGGCGACGAAAGCCGCATTGGACATTAGTAAGTAGTCGTCGAGATTCAAGAATCCAAACTAACCGAGCATTAACCATGCGCTCCATCACCTTACAGACACAGCTTGTAAGAGAAATGGGGCGGTAACTAGAAGGAAGGTGTCTATCCTTCCCGGGTTTGGGTATAGGAACAACAACGGCGTCACGCCAACACATGGGGACCTGACCTTCGGTCCAGACGCGATTGTAGGTACGAAGAAGGAAGCTTTTGCCCGCCGGAGAAAGGTGGGCCAGCATCTGAACGTGAATGGCATCTGGCCCCGGAGCAGAGGACCGGGACAGTGCAAGCGCACGTTCGAGTTCCTGCATAGTAAAGGGGGCATTGTAAGTCTCCAGATTCAGCGAGTGGAAGGAAGGTCGCCGAGCCTCGTCTGCCTCTTTCCTGGGAAGGAAGGCAGGATGGTAATGGGCGGAGCTTGAAACCTCCGCGAAAAAGCGGCCAAAGGCGTTGGAGACAGCCACAGGATCAACAAGGACCTCATTACCTGAGGTCAGGCCAGGTACTGAGGAGTGGGCCTTAATGCCCGACAGCCGGCGCAGGCTACCCCAAACAACGGAAGAGGGAGTAAAACTGGTAAAGGAGCTCGTGAAAGAGGCCCAGCAAGCTTTTTTGCTGTCTTTGATGACTCTACGGCATTGCGCTCGGAGTCGTTTGTATTCAATACAATTCGCCAACGTAGGATGGCGGCGAAAGGTGCGTAAAGCACGTCGTCGAGCACGGATAGCGTCCCTACAAGCCTCGTTCCACCAGGGGACGGAAACGCGACATGAAGAAGAAGTAGTACGAGGTATGGAACGTTCGGCAGCATTGATAATAACAGCCGTGAGGTATTCGACCTGACTGTCACAACTGGAAAAATCGCGGTCCGGAAAGGTCGCCAGGGAGGAGTAAAGTCCCCAGTCAGCTTTCAGTATGTTCCAGCGCGAAGGACGTGGGGATGGGGTGTGGTGCAGGAGACGAACGACACAGGGGAAGTGGTCGCTCGAATAGGTGTCAGAAAGGACATACCACTCGAACCGACGGGCAAGAGTGGTAGAACAGATCGAGAGGTCCAAGTGGGAGTAGGTATGAGTAGAGTCCGAGAGGAAAGTCGGGGCGCCGGTATTAAGGCAGACAAGATTGAGATGGTTGAAGACATCCGCCAAGAGTGAGCCTCTTTGACAGGATGCAGGAGAGCCCCAAAGGGGATGATGGGCATTGAAGTCGCCAAACAATAAGAACGGCGGGGGAAGCTGATCGATCAGGTGCATCATGTCAGCCCGACTAACAGCAGATGACGGTGGAGTGTAGACGGTACAAACGGAAAAAGTAAAAGCAGAAAGAGTAATGCGGATAGCTATTGCTTGGAGTGGGGTGGTCAATGGGATGGGATGGTAATATACATCGTCCCGAACGAGCAACATGACCCCACCATGAGCTGGGATACCGTCCACAGGGGCGAGGTCATACCGCTCCGAGGTATAGTGGGAAAAGGCAATACGGTCAGTCGGGCGCAACTTGGTTTCCTGGAGACCAAGGACGAGCGGACAGTGCAGGCGGAGGAGCAGTTGTAATTCCTCCCGATTAGATCGAATACCCCTTATGTTCCAATGAAACAACGCCATTGCTAGTCAAAAAGTTGGGGGAACGAGACGGGGAAGAGCTGGTCACCTCGATGGCCGCGGAGGGCCAGGTTGCGAGGCAACAACGCTACAACTGACGGCAGGCGGATCCGGTTCCATCGACTCGTCGCCAGCTGCGGCCGCTGTCCCTGATTGTGTAGGAGGGGCCGCATCATTTGCCGACAAAAGGCCGGCGGAACGCCTGGCAGCAGAGCGTCCCGGCGAAACTGAGGACGGCCGGGAGCAGCGACTCACGGATGAAGCGTCAGATGAAACGCGCCGGGGTGGAGAGGGGGATAGAGATTTCTTCTTGGAGGCCTTCTTGGAAGGCCGAGGAGGCACAGGGATGGTGGGCTGGACCCGAAGAAGGTCCTCACGCGCGGGGTCCGTTTTGGAACGCCGGACCTCGGAAGCTGGGGTCCGGAACGTTTCCCCGATGGACGCCTGAGAAGAGGATCGCTTCTCAGGTGGCGTGGGGGGAGGAGGAGGAGGAAGGGTGGCCCCTGGGGCAGGGGGGGTGGGGGCCGCGGGGGAGGAGGATTTGGAAGGGAGGGATTTGGGAGGCGGAGGCAGAGCCCCCTGACGGGCAGAGGAGGCGGAGGGGGGACAGGATAGAGGTGAGGATACAGCGGAAGGAGTGGACACAACTGAGGCAAACGAAGTGGCCAGTGACACGGGATGAAGGCGGTCATACTTCTTCCTGGCCTCAGAATAAGAGAGCCGATCCAAAGTTTTGAGTTCCTGTATCTTTTTCTCCTTCTGATAGGCGGGGCAGTCCGGGGACCTAGGCGAGTGGACGCCAGGACAATTAGGGCACCGAGGTGGTGGGGTGCAAGTATGTTCCTCACGAAGAGGACGTCCACAGTCGCCACAAAGGGGCTCAGCCTCACACCGGGACGACATGTGCCCAAAGCGCAAACACCTAAAACAGCGCATAGGAGGCGGGACGTAAGGTCGCACGTCGCACCGGTAGCACATCACCTTTACCTTCTCCGGGAGAACGTCCCCCTCGAAGGCGAGGATAAAGGCCCCGGTGTCGATGCGACGGTCCTTGGGGCCGCGCTGGACTCGCCGGACGAAATGCACGCCGCGGCGCTCCAGGTTGGCCCTGAGCTCCTCATCAGATTGTAGCAGGAGGTCACGATGAAAAATGACCCCCTGCGTCCTATTGAGTGCCAGATGTGGGACAATGGAGACTGGGATGTCCCCTAGGCGGTCGCACGCCTGGAGTGCCGCCGATTGTGTGGCAGAGGTGGTCTTGATAAGAACGGACCCCGATCTCATCTTGCTGAGAGCCTCGATTTCCCCGAAGACGTCCTCAATGTGTTGAACAAAGAACATGGGCTTGGAGGTGGCGAACGTCCCCCCATCTGTTCGAGAACAGACCAAATAGCGGGGGAAGTACTTCGCCCCAAGCCGGCGGGCCTGTCCCTCCTCCCATGGAGTGGCCAAGGGGGAAAGGGCAGGAGAACCAGAACTAGAAACGGTACCTTTTCTTTTGGAAGACTCGGCCGCAGAGCGACCTGATACATGTTGACGTTTCATGTGCGAAACGTCCGCCCCGATACCACCCACTCCGACCAGGGGCTCTCCCCACGGGCGCCACCCAGCCGCAGCAAGGGCCACCTGGCAGGATGACCATTGCCGGGAGTCCTGATGCCCCAAGGAGACGGGCATCTACTCCTTGGCCAACGTGGGGAGGGTGCAGCTCAGGTATCGGCAGTACGATCCCTGTGTTGTCAGGGGGCTACAACCTAGAGGGTACATGACGACCCCACCACAACGGGCTGGCTACCGTGCTGGATTTCTGGTGCCATGGAAAGTCCATCATGATCGCTGGTGCAGATGGAGAGGCACTATGGGCGTAACGTGGACAACCCATCAGGCGTTTAGGCCCAATTTAAGGAATAATGGGTATGGTGACAACGCCGGTGCAATGCTGAGTGCCAAGGTCTTAGTGCACTTAGGACCAGTGGTACACCATGTAAGGTGTCCTTCCCCAAAAGGCTCGTACTTCTGTAGAATTTTGAAAAATGGAGGTCAAACCCCAAGGGGGACCATCACATTAAGGCCAAAACATTTGAGACTCCTTTTAGTCGCCTCTTACGACAGGCAGGAATACCGCGGGCCTATTCTAATCCCCGGACCCGCAGGGGGGGGCATGAAGGGGGAATACTGCACGATATCCCTCAACAAATTCCGCATTTTTTCAACCAGAACTGACCGAGGAAAAAAGTGTTGCATTACCTGATGAATGACCTTCATACATAGCATTTTAACAGTGGGTCGTCATTGGTTTCTTCACGACACGAATTAAAAATTGTATTTTGTACACAGCCACAGTCTCAAAAACGTCAGTTCTCGACAAAATTGAAGGAAGAAAGTTTTTGTTCCAAGTGCTACCAATACGTTTTGTTTGTGGTAATACAAGTACAGAAATACAGCATTAGGTCTTTAACTAATAGAACTATAGTCAACAAAAACAATGTCTCGTATCTTTAAGGTTTTGGAGTTACAGAGGGAAGCATAGGTTGGCACAAAGACCATGCATCATCTACTAACGCGTGTCTGAAAGACTTTGTCCATATTTTGGCACCTGGATCAAGTAAAGGGGAATGTAACAAATGAACGTGAAAACAACAGCATCGAAAACCCGTTTTGAGAAAAGATGGCACTTTAAAAGTTTTACATTTCCCCCTTGTCTCGTATAGCGCACCCACGTTACCCAGCATGACATCCAGGAAATGATAAAGTCTTTTTTACTACAAAAGGTGGGCCAAGCAGGTTCTTTTGATTTCTGCAGACTACTCGTATATCTTCTACATGAATGAAAATAGAAACTTCAGGTGAATTTGAATTTAGGCATAAAAACTAAAAGTTTACCTCTGCGCTGGTTGTAGGATGCCATTTCCTGTTGTTGTTGGGAGGGCTTTCCCTCATGCAGCTCGCTCCCTCCCGCCTTTGTTTGTTAGCCAACGTGCCTCTAGATGGCGATAATACAGCAACAATGTGCATTCTGCCTCCTCCGTTTCAACAGATGCAATTCGTCACAGCGGTGCGGCGTGATTTTTGTCGAGAATGCAGCCCTGCACCTCCTAAAGTACACAGCATTCGACAAAAGCTGAGTCAGTTTGAAGACACTGGCCGTTTATGTGAGTGAAATGCTACAGACCGCTCCTGTGTGCTCGTTCAAGTCGCATTGAATAATGTGCACATAGTCCAACTATGTGTTATCACCGAACCAGGCGAGAGTCGGCCATTCCTCGTATATACAGGGTGTTTCAAAAATGACCGGTATATTTGAAACGGCAATAAAAACTAAACGAGCAGCGATAGAAATACACCGTTTGTTGCAATATGCTTGGGACAACAGTACATTTTCAGGCAGACAAACTTTCGAAATTACAGTAGTTACAATTTTCAACAACAGATGGCGCTGCGGTCTGGGAAACTCTATAGTACGATATTTTCCACATATCCACCATGCGTAGCAATAATATGGCGTAGTCTCTGAATGAAATTACCCGAAACCTTTGACAACGTGTCTGGCGGAATGGCTTCACATGCAGATGAGATGTACTGCTTCAGCTGTTCAATTGTTTCTGGATTCTGGCGGTACACCTGGTCTTTCAAGTGTCCCCACAGAAAGAAGTCACAGGGGTTCATGTCTGGCGAATAGGGAGGCCAATCCACGCCGCCTCCTGTATGTTTCGGATAGCCCAAAGCAATCACACGATCATCGAAATATTCATTCAGGAAATTAAAGACGTCGGCCGTGCGATGTGGCCGGGCACCATCTTGCATAAACCATGAGGTGTTTTCAGTGTCGTCTAAGGCAGTTTGTACCGCCACAAATTCACGAAGAATGTCCAGATAGCGTGATGCAGCAATCGTTTCGGATCTGAAAAATGGGCCAATGATTCCTTTGGAAGAAATGGCGGCCCAGATCAGTACTTTTTGAGGATGCAGGGACGATGGGACTGCAACATGGGGCTTTTCGGTTCCCCATATACGCCAGTTCTGTTTATTGATGAAGCCGTCCAGGTAAAAATAAGCTCCGTCAGTAAACCAAATGCTGCCCACATGCATATCGCCGTCATCAATCCTGTGCACTATATCGTTAGCGAATGTCTCTCGTGCAGCAATGGTAGCGGCGCTGAGGGGTTGCCGCGTTGAATTTTGTATGGATAGAGGTGTAAACTCTGGCGCATGAGACGATACGTGGACGTTGGCGTCATTTGGACCGCAGCTGCAACACGGCGAACGGAAACCCGAGGCCGCTGTTGGATCACCTGCTGCACTAGCTGCGCGTTGCCCTCTGTGGTTGCCGTATGCGGTCGCCCTACCTTTCCAGCACGTTCATCCATCACGTTCCCAGTCCGTTGAAATTTTTCAAACAGATCCTTTATTGTATCGCTTTTCGGTCCTTTGGTTACATTAAACCTCCGTTGAAAACTTCGTCTTGTTGCAACAACACTGTGTTCTAGGTGGTGGAATTCCAACACCAGAAAAACCCTCTGTTCTAAGGAATAAACCATGTTGTCTACAGCACACTTGCACGTTGTGAACAGCACACGCTTACAGCAGAAAGACGACGTACAGAATGGCGCACCCACAGACTGCGTTGTCTTCTATATCTTTCACATCACTTGCAGCGCCATCTGTTGTTGAAAATTGTAACTACTGTAATTTCGAAAGTTTGTCTGCCTGAAAATGTACTGTTGTCCCAAGCATATTGCAACAAACGGTGTATTTCTATCGCTGCTCGTTTGGTTTTTATTGCCGTTTCAAATATACCGGTCATTTTTGAAACACCCTGTAAGTGTGTGTGTGTGTGTGTGTGTGTGTGTGTGTGTGTGTGTGTGTGTGTTTTGCTGTGAGTGTATTTCAACTTACACAGTATTCGATTGCTAAAAGCCCTTCATGCTGGTGACAAGCAACATCCTTTAGAAGTTTGCGAATTCATTGATTGAAAGATAACGGTTTCCTTTCTCGATTAGTGTTGAGTGACGAGGCAACGTTCCATTTGAGTGATATGCCGCGACGTAAGAATATGGGCAACACATCTGCCACATACACAGTCCAGCCACATTATTGCGACCACCTGTCAAAAGCCTAGTAACCACCTTTCGCAGACGTGCAGGAAGAGAATCGGTTTAGTTCTTGAATATACCGACAGGGACGTGGAGCCATGCCGGCTCCATTAACGTGCCCAGCTGCGCTAGGTTTCTCGGTTGAATATCCATGGCGCGAACACTCCGATCGAGATGGTACCACAAATTCTATATTGGGTTTAAATCCGGGGAGTGTGGTGGCCAGGGGAGTACGGTAAATTAATCCTGGTGCTCTTCGAAACACGCACATACACTGCCAGTTTGTTGAAGCGTTGCATTGTCTTGCTGGTAGATGCCATAGCTCAAAGGAAGGAACATCTATGTTTTAACTGGATGCGTGGGTGGACATAGTCTCCAAGCATAGATGCACAGTTGAGTTGATCCATTGTGTCTTTCAGAATATCGAGATCACCCAGGGAAAGCTACGAAAACATACCCGAGACCACAACGCTTCTTTCCACGGGCTGGACCGTTCCAACGATTGTTGCAGGGTGTTTGGTTTGAGACGTTTCACGCCGTACACGCCAACGGCAATCTGTCCAATGGAGCATAAAAAGTGATTGATCTGAAAAGGCCACCTATCGCCAATCAGTGAACGTCCAGTTGCGGTACGGCGTGCAAATTCTAGCTTTCGTCGTCGAAGAACAGCAGTCAACGCGAGTGCATGGACCAAGCGGCTGCTGCAGGGCCCACACGCAGCAACATTCGCTGAACAGTCGTTAATAGACAGTGTCGGTAGCTTCCTTGGCTCACCTGGGCGGTTAGTTCCTCAACAGAAGCACGTCAACTCGCCCGTACGTATCTCCGCAGCCGCCATTCAACCCTTTCATCTGTGGCTCTATGTGCACTACTGTTACCTCGGCGCCGGTTTGAGATAGCGCCATTTTGCTATGCACGGTATACTTTAACCACGGCGGCACGCGAACAGTTTACAAATGTGGCAGTTTTGGAAATCTTCCACCCTTGGCGTGAAAGCCAATGATCATTCCCTTTCGGACGCCACATAAATCGCTCCTTTTCCTCAACAAGACAACTGTGCTATATATCCGCGTCCCCGGCCGTGCTTTAAATAGCCCCCACCCCACCGACATGCTTTAAATAGCTTCCAATGCTAGTGCTGCCATCTGACGTCTGCGAGTGGTTTTTGCACGTTGACGACGAACATGGGTGGTAGTCACTTTAATGTGACTGGACCGAGTACCATAGAACTGCAAGAGAAAGACTATGCAAAGCTTCATGTGTTTTGCGTCGTACTGTAAGAAAATATTTCGGCTCCTTCCTTTTATCCGTAAAAGACTGTTATACGATCACGAACGTCAATACGTTAGAGATCTGGCTTTTTTTGCATTTGAGAGAACATGCCGAAAATTTAATTCTCCAACGAGATAGAGTATTACCGTACAAGGAATTACGTGTAACAGCATTTCTCAATAGTGCGCTTTCTCAACACTGACTCGGACCTAGGGGGTGTACGTATCTTGCATTGCACCACTGGCCTCCAAGATCGCCAGATCTCGGAGTATGTGATTTCTTTTGTTGCGCTGGGTATTTCTGAAAGACTCCACGTGCCTTCTCTTTCAGTAACTTCGCGTCAACTACGACGTCGCATAGTGCTATGAATGTAATGATTGCATATATATTCCATAAAAGTATGGACTGAGTTTTTGACTATTACCTGGATGTTTGTTGTGCGTCTGGTGGAAGGCTCGTTCAACATTTACGAAAAATAAATGAAGAGATAAATGTAATTTAAAAAGGTAATTGTGATTGCATGCAAAAGATATTAGCTTGTATAATCGGATGGTTATTTCGAAAAACTTTGTAGTTCTGTATGCAAGTTAAAATTCACCGAAGTTTCTATCTTCATGTATGTGAAAGACATTCTCTCGTGAAAGTGGATGAAACTTTCTAAGCTACTCTAAATTTAGCTACATTTCTTTATTTCTTGATAGAAACTGGAATCATCGTGCGCCATTATTATCAAACTCTGGTGTAATTCGTGTTTGGCAATGCTGAAAAGTATTCAGAACAAACACCAATCGATAAAAGTGGTATGGAAGCAAAAAAAAAAAAAAAAAAAAAAAAAAAAAAAATATATATATCTCATAGCGATGACGTGCTCCGTGACTACTATAGAGGTACCTTACAATGGTCACCGTATGGCAAACTAGGCGTCCGGTGATAACAACATCGTTTCCAGTCACTACGCACTGATTTAGAAACAAGTCAATGTCGGTTTGGAAGTAATTTTTGTTTATTTGTTGATGGTCCATTTTTTACGAAATAATCAAACGGTTTCGACCACAGTAGCCATCTTCAGACGCTAAAAGCGGCGTTTAGTGAACAAATGTTTATGCATCGTCAGCGCATTATTTGTTCACTAAATGCCGCTCTTAGCATCTGCAGATGTCCAGTGTGCTGAAACAGGTTATGACTGTGTCATAAAAAGTAGTTGTGTCAACAAGTAAACAATGATTATAAAATGTCAGCCAACGTCTTCTTAAACGAAATGTCGTTGTTCTGTCAGTTGCAAAGTCGTACACAATAGAACACCTAACTACACTGACAGGGTCATCAGGAGAGTGGGCAGTATTTACCTTCTTGCCGTCGCGAAACTTGACAGGCCCCTCGACGATGGTGCTGCTGTCCATCGCTGGCGCGAGGCGCGCGTCATCACAGCTACTGGCTGTTCGCGCACCGCCGCCTGGCAAACACGCCGCCAGCTGCGCGCGCAACCTGCGACCTGCTGACATCTGTCGGCAGACGCGGCAACTACCTGCGCTTTGTTTGAAGAGACGGAGTTCGCTGTCAGATGTGGGTTCGGTGTAATTACCGGGGTAGTTTTGTAAGTCGTGTTGAACTACTTAAGACGAGGCGGTCGCGTGCTCTGAGGTCTGAAGTTCTCATTTGTACAAAACGACGTACGGTTCTGCTCAAAGGCGCTATTTGAGACATCCTAAGGCGTTCGTAAAACACTCGCACTACTCTTGCTGGAGTGTATTAACATGCTGAGAATGTAACACCAATCACGTGCTGTGTAAGTTGTTACCGTCTGGCAATGAACATACATTAGCAGTCTTACCTGCAAGGAAGACGTTCCACACATTATGTCGTATGTGCCGTAAGATGAATGTGTGTTCTTAATTCTCTTTCTACGTAATTTATGAAATAATTATTAAATTTTTGTGTCCCTAGCTTTAGTAAAATATCAAAAGACCTGAACAGTCATAAAATATATAGAAAAATGAATAACTGTAAAATAAGTAATCGGATAATATAAAATAAATGATTGAAATGACGTAAGTTACAGTGAATTGACAAAGAACTGAAGTTGCATATAAATCAACAAACCTCATTGAAAGCAAGAGAATATAAACGCAGTAACACATATTTCTGTAGATGATTGTTCTTCATCTACATCTATACTTTGCAAACCACTGCAAAGTGTATGGCAGAGGGTATTTTCCAATGAATGAGTTATTAGGGGTTTTTCCCAGTCCCTGTCACATATGGAGAGCGGGAAGAATGGTTGTTTAAATGCTCCCGTGAGTGCTGCAATTAATCTAATTTTCTCTTCACGATCCCTACGGCAGGGATATGTGGCGCGTAGTAGTGTATTCTGAGTCATCATTTAAAGCCGGTTCTTGAAAGTTTGTTCGTAGACTTTCTCGGGACCGTTTACATCTCTCTTCAAGAGTCAACCAGTCCAGTTTTTTCAGCATCTCTGTGACATACTCCGACGAATGAAACAAGCCTATGACCGTGCGCGCTGCCCACAGTATCCCCTGTTCATCCTATTTGGTGGGAGTCTCACACACGTGAGCAATATTCTAGGATGGGGTCGCACGAGTTATTTTTATGTAAACTCGTTTGTAGACTGTTTGCACTTCCCCAGCATTCTAGCAATAAACCGAAGTCTATCACCTGCTTTACCCACGGCTGAGCGTATGTGCTCATTCTGACCATTTAAAACAAGTTGCCAATCTTTGCACCACTTTGAAATCTTATCAAGATCTGACTGGATATTTATGCAGCTTCTGTCAGACAGTACTTCATCACAGATATCTGCATCATTTGCAAAGAGTCTGTGGCTAGTATTAATATTATCCGCAAGTTCATTAATACACTACTGGCCATTAAAATTGCTACACCAAGAAGAAATGCAGATGATAAACGGGTATTCATTGGACAAATATATTATACTAGAACTGACAGGTGATTCCATTTTCACGCAATTTGGGTGCATAGATCCTGAGAAATCAGTACCCAGAACAACCACCTCTGGCCGTAATAACGGCCTTGATACGCCTGGGCATTCAGTCAAACAGAGCTTGGATGGCGTGTACAGGTACAGCTGCCCATTCAGCTTCAACACGATACCACAGTTCATGAAGAGTAGTGACTGGCGTATTGTGACGAGCCAGTTGCTCGGACACCATTGACCAGACGTATTCAATTGGTGAGAGGTCTGGAGAATGTGCTGGCCAGGGCAGCAGTCGAACATTTTCTGTATCCAGAAAGGCCCGTACAGGACCTGCAACATGCGGTCGTGCATTATCCTGCTGAAACGTAGGGTTTCGCAGGGATCGTATTACCCTCCTGAACTCACCGATTCCATATTCTGCTAACAGTCATTGGATCTCGACCAACGCGAGCAGCAATGTCGCGATACGATAAACCGCAATCCCGATAGGCTACAATCCGACCTTTATCAAAGTCGGAAACGTTATGGTACGCACTTCTCCTCCTTACACGAGGCATCACAACAACGTTTCAGCAGGCAACGCCGGTCAACTGCTGTTTGTGTATGAGAAATGGTTCAAATGGCTCGGAGCACTATGGGACTTAACATCTGTGGTCATCAGTCCCCTAGAACTTAGAACTACTTAAACCTAACTAACCTAAGGACACCACACACATCCATGCCCGAGGCAGGATTCGAACCTGCGACCGTAGCAGTCCCGCGGTTCCGGACTGAGCGCCTGAACCGCTAGACCACCGCGGTCGGCTTGTGTATGAGAAATCGGTTGGAGCCGGTCGGGGTGGCCGAGCGGTTCTAGGCGCTACAGTCTGGAACCACGCGACCGCTACGGTTGCAGGTTCGAATCCTGCCTCGGGCATGGATGTGTGTGAGGTCCTTACGTTAGTTAGGTTTAATTAGTTCTAAGTTCTAGGCGACTGATGACCTCAGAAGTTAAGTCGCATAGTGCTTAGAACCATTTGAACCATTTTTTGAAATCGGTTGGAAACTTTCCCCATGTCAGCACGTTGTAGGTGTCGCCACCGGCGCCAACCTTGTGTGAATGCTCTGAAACGCTAATCATTTGCATATCACAGCATCCTCTTCCTGTCGGTTAAATTTCGCGTCTGTAGCACGTCATCTTCGCTGTATAGGAATTTTAATGACCAGTAGTGTGTATAACATGAACACTTCCTTGGGGCACATCCGAAATTAATCCTGAATCTGTCGAAGACTCATTCCAACGTAACTCGCAGCGTCCGCCCTACCAAAAAATCCTCAGTCCAATCACATATTTCGTTTGGTGTTCCATACGATCGTATTTTTGATAATAAGTCTAGATGTGGTACTGAGTCAAATACTTTTCGGATATTAGGACGTACAGCATCTATTTGACTGCCTTGATCCAAAGCTTTCAGTATCTCATGTGAGATAAGTGCGATTTGGGTTTCACATGATCCATGTTTTCCGAATCCGTGCTGACTGACTGGCATGGAGGAGGTCAATGTGTTCGAGATACGTCATTACGTTTGAACTTAGAATACGTTCTAAGATCCTACAGTAAATCGATATAAACGATATTGTACGGTAGTTTTGTGGATCACTTATACAAACCTTCATGTTCTTATGTTTGGCTGTTTCTTGGAGACTTAATAATTTTGCATGGAGACTAAAGATTTGCTCTTTGTTGCACTTAGCTCGAATTTCCAGTTCACAAATACTTGTTTTTTTAATAATTTCTTCTTCAAAATACGACGCTGTAGAAAAGATCTGATGTTTGTGGCTCTGATGTATAAACAATTGCGAAATTTATTTATTTTGAGTCGGGAATCAGTTTTAAAGCTTTTGTCATTTTATTAAGCGTCTCTGTGGCAGTTTTCTCTTCAGCTGTTATTCTTGTCATTCTTAAAAAGAAACGTTATTCTTCAGTCAATGTATTTAGATTAGAGGAAATCATATCTAAAGGCACGCGTAACGTGCTGCTCTCAGGACCGATTTCAGACTCGAGCGACACAAGCAGCCACTTAATGCGTCAAGCAGAGAGGGATGCCAGGGGCGGCCAATTGCAGTATAATATGTATACAGTGCGTTTGACAAATAGCAGCGAAAACTGAGACATGTGAACGTGAACCAGGGGAAAGGGACGAAAGGGGAAGGAGGTGGGCAGCGGCGCCACACGGGAAGTCGACTGTGTAGAAAGATGTTGTTGAAGCGGTCCTGGCTATTTCGTATCTCTTGTTGTCCCTAAGAAACATTTAGAGACACAAGTTTGGTGTTTATTTCTTCTTTTTGGAGGGAGGGTGGGTGGGTGGTGTTGGAGGCCATGAGTCTTCCAGTTAGTCTGATGCAGCCCGTCACGAATTCCTCTCCTGCGCCAACCATCTCCTCTCAGAGTAGCACTTGCAACCTACGTCCTCAATTATTTGGTGGATATATACCAATCTCTGTCTTCCACTACAGTTTTCACCCTCTACAGCTCCCTCTGGTACCACGGAAGTTATTCCCTGATGCCTTAACAGATGTCGTATCATCCTGTCCGTTCTTCTTGTCCGTGTTTTCCACATTCGCCAAGCTCCCTTTTCTACAAACCGCGTTACAAATTAATATAAAGGATATGTTCCCACTCATCGGATACAGTTTTCATCAGTGTACCTCGCTGCCCTCTTGCAGCGCTGTTTTCGCAATGTATAACGAAAATTAGCAGCAGTGTCGCAACTGTGGTAACACTTGAATGTGTAATCTTGCAGAGAAGCGAAAGAGCCCATCCTCAAACGACACTACACATTTCCAACTCGATGTAGGCGGCAATTGTTATCTCTTACAGGAACTTAATGGCGATTTATTTTGTCTTTCAGGCTGAGGGTTATCCATATTACATTACTGATGGTGCGAAAGGCTGCTGCAAGCAATATCCTTCGAGCCACATACTAGGTACATTAGTGGTAAAAGTCATTTACGTCAGATCCACTATTAATCTTGCTCTCACATTTAAAAGTTCTGTCAATTTTGAGTTGTAATATTTATCTAGGTGTGAAAATCAAGGACGTGCCCATCTAACGGCAGGGAAGAGCAATTCCCCGTCCTCCACCCCACACCCACCCAAATCAAAAATACATTAACTTCGCAAACAGAACGAGAATTCTGCCCTGGCAGACAGAAATACGAGGGGCCTTCGATAAGTTATGCAACACATCCTTTTCTGAAAGCCGAAATGATATTGATTTTATTGAGGATTCCAGCACACTTTTCACGGCTCCCCCCGTCGGAGATTCGAGTCCTCCCTCGGGCATGGGTGTGTGTGTGTTGATCTTAGCGTAAGTTAGTTTAATTAGTATGTAAGCCTAGGGACCGATGACCTCAGCAGTTTTGTTCCATAGAACCTTACCACAAATTTCCAAAAAATTTCCTAGTGTTGAACATAATCTCCGTTGAATGCGATGGCCTTCCGGCACCTTACTGGGAGAGCCTGTATGCCCGGATGGTACCACTCAAGGGCTGGTCGACGTCGGAGCCAACGTCTTGCTGCGTCAATAACCTGTCCATCGTCTACGTACTGCCTCCTACGGAGTGCATCCTCCACTGGACCAAACAGACGGAAGTCACATGAAGCGAGATCCGAGCTGTTATGGTGGACAAGGAAGAATAGTTCAGTGACGTTTCGTGGCCTCCTCTCGGGTGCGCAGACCTGTATGAGGCCGCGCGTTGTCGGGGAGAAGTTCGTTAGAGTATTGTGACAACGAAAGAACTGACAACGTTCCTTCAGTTACACTACTGGCCATTAAAGTTGCTGCACCAAGAAGAAATGCAGATGATAAACGGGTATTCATTGGACAAAGGACAGAGCTTGGATGGCGTGTACAGGTACAGCTGCCCATGCAGCTTCAACACGATACCACACTTCATCAAGAGTAGTGACTGGCGTATTGTGACGAGTCAGTTGCTCGGCCACCATTGACCAAAGGTTTTCAGTTGGTGAGAGATCTGGAGAATGTGCTGGCCAGGGCAGCAGTCGAACATTTTCTGTGTCCAGAAAGGCCCGTACAGGACCTGAAACATGCGATCGTGCATTATCCTGCTGAAATGTAGCGTTTTGCAGGGATCGAATGAAGGGTAGAGCCACGGGTCGTAACACATCTGAAATGTAACGTCCACAGTTCAAAGTGGGGTCAATCCGAACAAGAGGTGACCGAGACGTGTAACCAATGGCACCCCATACCATCACGCCGGTTGATAGGCCAGTATGGCGATGACGAATAAACGCTTCCAATGTGCGTTCACCGCGATGGCACCAAACAAGGATGCGACCATCATGATGCTGTAAGCAGAACCTGGATTCATCCGAAAAGATGACGTTTTGCCATTCGTGCACCCAGGTTCGTCGTTGAGTACACCATCGCAGGCGCTCGTGTCTCTGATGCTGCGTCAAGGGTAGCCGCAGCCACGGTCTCCGAACTGGTAGTCCATGCTGCTGCAAACGTCGTCGAATTGTTCGTGCAGATGGTTGTTGTCTTGCAAACGCCCCCATCTGTTGACTCAGGGATCGAGACGTGGCTGCACGATCCGTTACAGCCACGCAGATAAGATGCCTGTCGTCTCGACTGCTAGTGATACGACGCCGTTGGGATCCAGCACGGCGTTTCGTATTACCCTCCTGAACCCACCGATTCCATATTCTGCTAGCACACATTGGATCTCGACCGACGCGAACAGCAAAGTCGCGATACGATAAACCGCAATCGCGATAGGCTGCAATCTGACCTTTATCAAAGTCGGAAACGTGATGGTACGCGTTTCTCCTCCTTACACGAGGAATCACAATAACGTTTCACCAGGCAACACCGGTCAACTGCTGTTTGTGTATGAGAAATCGGTTGGAAAATTTCCTCATGTCAGCACGTTGTAGGTGTCGCCACCACCGCCAATCTTGCGTGAATGCTCTGAAAAGGTAATCATTTGTATATCACAGCATCTTCTTCCTGTCGGTTAAATTCCGCGTGTGTAGCATGTCATCTTCGTGGTGTAGCAATTTTAATGGCCAGTAGTGTACTTGAACGTAGAGCTATGATAGAAGGCATGAAATGGAATAATCGTTTCAGAGTCCCAGGAAACCATCATCACGACTTTACAGGTTGAGAATCTGGCTTCCAGATTTTTCTTCCGAGGAGAGTTGCTGTGGCGCCACCCCATGGATTGCTGTTTTATTTCCGGTTCGAAGTGGTGAACCCGCTTTCATCCCCAGTAACGATGTACGATAGCAAAGTATCACGATCATCCTCGTAACGCACAAGCAACTCCGTACAGACGGTCCTTCGTTGCTCTTTATGGTCTTTTGTCAGGTGGCGTGGAACCCAGTGGGCACTTACCTTTAAGTGCCCCAACTCATGGACGAGTGTTTCAGCAATACCAACAGAGATGTCCAGGAGAGAAGCGAGGTGTCTGATTGCCATCCAGCGATCACCTCACAATAGAGTCTGCACGTTCCACCGTTGCAGGAGTCACAGCTGGCCGACACGCGGGGATCGGAACGGTTTGCATGAATTTGTTGTGATGATGACAGAAGCCTCGCCCAACGGCTCAACGTGATTTTGTTCGCTACTAGGTCTCCGTAGACATTGTGCGAGCCATGTCCTGGTTTTCCGCCAAAAGAAAGTCAATGATAGCTCTTAGTTTTGAACGTACCCTCGTTACAGACGCCATTTTGAAGGCTGTGTCTAGCGCCATCACCTTTGAAATTTCATGAATCTATAGGGACTGAAGCGGAAATATTTTACGATCTTCCACAACAAATTCCCCATTTTTTCTACAGAAACTGGCCGAGAAAAAAAAAGTGGTGCTTTATTTATTGGACGCCCCTCTTATGTATGAGTTCAGTATACGTTTCACGAGAGCCAGAGCATCTTAAGGGTACTACTTCGTAACATTTTTACCCAGAGCCATTTCTTGTATAATTTCAAAACATGGCTTCGGATATTCTCCTTGTAACTGAAAACGGCAGATGGCTACCAGTAATGTGCCTCAAATTAGCTATGTTTATTCTCGTCTTCCCAGCCAATGTCGAAAGCAACTGACAATATGGGCCCAGAAAGTTTTCGCATTTATCTGATTGTCACCTCCCAGGGAGCAAAATTCAGTGGAGGCCTACAAATCTCATATGAACTCTCATCTCTCAGTTAAGCACGCTGTAGATAATAGGTACGTGTTTTGCCAAATTACTTTCAAATTTTAAAATACACATTTTTGGAAATGTGTACATTGGCAGGAATAGTCCACCAATTTATTTTTGTAAGTTATTTTTGAAATCCATCGTCATGCGAATTTATCAGTTCTTCTGACGGCGTCAATAACGCTTTTGAATATGTCTCGCCTAATGAGAGCAGACCATATTCATCACATTTCAAGTTCAAAAGCAAACCGGTTTTGGTTGACATTAATATAAAAAGTCTTTCATTGAGAATGATACTATTTGAAACTGTCATTTCCAGTCTCTAATATAATTTTTTGTGTGCTACCAGGCGTGAAAATACCCAATACAATTTGCAGTTTCATCATGCAGCAGCTGACGTTTCCTGAACGTTCAGAAATCATTACAATTTTTTACCGACGTGCCAGCTCGGTTGTGTGTGGTCATCGTTTGTTCACTAGATAATAGGATCGCCATCCCCGTTCCTCTATTTTCGCTATACGTCACTCTGTTGCCAAGACTAAGCGGGATTTCCCTCTGCACGGGCGAAAGCCACCAAGACGACAACGTAAAGCTTTAAGTGAGGACAATATCGAAGCAGGAGCAGCTAGTTTTGAGCAAGAGCTGAATGTGTCAGTTTGAAGACTATCCCAACGGTTGCGCCTGTCTGAGACATCAACTCGGAGAATCTTCCGAAAGTATTCTGGCCTGCATACATACCGAGGTGATGATGATGATGTTTGGTTTGTGGTACAAAGTCCCAATTTCTATACAGTGCATTTTCTTTTTCACAATCCAATCTAGTCACAAATGATAATTATGACGATGAAGTGATGAGGACAACACAAACAACCAGTCTCTGGGCACAGAAAATCCCCAATCCAGCCGTGCATTGAGCCGAGCCCGGGACCGCGTGATACAGAGGCAGCAACGCTAGCCCCTAGACCACGAGCTGTGGAGACATACCGAGGTGAAAACAGTCGTGGGATACCTCGCAATATCGTGTCGGGCCTCCTTTTGTCTAGAATAATGCAGCAGCTCTACGTGGTATGGAGTCAACAAGTCGTTGGAAGTCCCCTGCAGACATACTGAGCCATGGTGCCTCTATATCCGTCCATAATTGCCAAATTGTTGCTGGTGCAGGATTTCGTGCTCCAACTGACTTCTCGATTAAGTCCCATAAATATTCAGTGGGATTCACGTCAGGCGATTTGGATGGCCAAATTACTCGTTCGAACAGTCCAGAATGTTCTTAAAAAAAAAAAAAAAAAAAAAAAAAATGGCTCAAATGGCTCTGAGCACTATGGGACTTAACAGCTATGGTCATCAGTCCCCTAGAACGTAGAACTACTTAAACCTAACTAACCTAAGGACAGCACACAACACCCAGCCATCACGAGGCAGAGAAAATCCCTGACCCCGCCGGGAATCGAACCCGGGAACCCGGGCGTGGGAAGCGAGAACGCTACCGCACGACCACGAGATGCGGGCTGGAATGTTCTTCAAACCAATCACAAAGAGTTGTGGCCCAGTAATATGGCGCATTGTCATGCATAAAAATTCCATCGTTGTTTGAGAACATGAAGTCTGTGAACGGCTGCAAATGGTCACAGCTGGTTCAGCTGGACCAGATGATCCAGTCCATTCCAGCACCAGCTTGCACAGTGCCTCGTTGACATCTTTGGCCGGCCGCTGTGACCGAGCGGTTCTAGCCGCTTCAGTCCGGAACCGCCCTACTACTACGGTCGCAGGTTCGAATCCTGCCTCGGGCATGGATGTGTGTGGTGTCCTTAGGTTAGTTCGGTTTAAGTAGTCCTAAGTCTAGGGGACTGATGACCTCAGATGTTAAGTCCCATAATGCTTAGACCCATTTGAACCATTTTTGACATCTTGGGTTTGTGGTTTCGTGGCGTCTGCGCCACACTCGAATCCTACCATCAGCTCTTAACTGCTGGACTAAGGACTCATCTGACCAGGCCACCGTTTTCCAGACGAGCCTCTGCAGGGGATGTCGTGCTGTTAGCAAACGCACTCGCATCGGTCGTCTGGTGCTACGGCCTATTAACGCTAAATATCTCGGCACTGTCCTAACCGATACGTCTGTAGTACGTCCCACATACATTTCTGCATTTATTTCAGGCACTGTTGCTAGTCTGTTAGCTCTGAAAACTCTACGCATAGGCCGCTGCTCTCGTTCGTTAAGTGAAGGCTGCTGGCCACTGAGTTCCTCGAGGTGGTAGGTAATGCCTGAAGTTTTGTATTCTCGGCAAACTCTTGACACTGTGAATCTCGGAATATTGAATTTCTTAACGATTTCCGAAACTGAAAGTATCACGCGTCTAGCTCCAACTACCATTCCACGTTTAAAATCTGTTCATTGCCTTCGTCCTGCCCTAATGACGTCGGAAACCTTTTCACATTAACCAACTGAGTACAAATGACAGCTCCGTCAATGCACTGCCTTTTATACCTTGTGTACGTGGTGTATGCGCGTTTTGTTATCCCATGACTTTTGGCACCTTAGTGTACAAAGTCGTATTGACGCAAGAAGTCAAGTCAAATGATCAGATTGCGTCGTGAGTTCGTTGATTGGGCCGAACAGGGCTTGGAAGCTGATCCTGGTTTCAGTGGAAAAATCATCTTCTCAAGAGAGGCGCATTTTTGTCTTAGGGTCTTCTTGAAATGGTCGTTATTGGCGCGAGAAGAACATTCAAGTGGTCCATGAGATTCCACTGGATTCAGACAAACTCACAGTTTGATGCGGTTTATGGCATGGCTGCGTCGTTGAACCTTGCTTCTTTCGAAATGATGAGAGAAGAACCATTACCATCTGTGGCAACCGCTACAGATCCAATTTACGCTAATTTCTGTGGGCAGAACTTGAGACCATAGACATTGAAAACATTTGGTGCAGGATAAGGGAGCTGTGTGCCACACTGCTAATGCTACGCTCAGTCTGCTGAAGGAGAAGTTTGGCGATCGAATCATCTCAAGAAGTGGATCTGTGAATTAGCCTGCACGGTTGTGCGACTTAATACCCACACACTTTTCTCTGGGGCTTTCATCAAAGCCCAGGTCAATGCTGAATAGCCACAAACTTTGGAACATTTGAAGGCGAACATTCGTCAGGCTGTCGCAGACATAACGCCACTAATGTCGGGGCAGAGTGATTAACTATTGGAGGCATCTTGTGCGTCATCGTGTTCAAAGCCGTGGTGGACATTTGAACGATATTTATTTCAGTACATAAGTGCAATGTCTAAGCTTCGAAATAAAGCACAACTTACTTTGATAAGTTAAGTTGTTTATTTTCTTTCAGATTTTAAAAAGTATCGCTGTTAGTGAAAGACCCTTCATCTTCCCTGATTTCATACACATCACCCATTTATTTCATTTCAGCTAATCAAATGAAACTGAATATCGACGTTTGTATCATCAGTTGATTGGTCGTATTTGTATTCCCGACACTCAAGTGAATAAGGTTCAAATGGCTCTGAGCACTATGGGACTTAACTTCTAAGGTCATCAGTCCCCTAGAACTTAGAACTACCTAAACTCAACTAACCTAAGGACATCACTCACATCCATGCCCGAGGCAGGACTCGAACCTGCGACCGTAGCGGTCGCACGATTCCGGTCTGTAGCGCCTAGAACCGCTCGGCCACCCCGGCCGGCCAAGCGAATATGTATGCAGCGAAATGAACAAAACAAAAGAAATGTTCAGAAGTGGAATTAAAATTAATGCTGAACGGATGTCATTGATAAGATTCGCTGATGCATTGTGGCGATCTGCGAAAGTTAGGAAGAATTGCAGGACCTATGAAATACGACGAGCAGTCAACTGAGGACAGCCTATGGACTGAGAGTAGAAACCAAAACTACGGTTCGGTAGTTGTGGTACACTACATAAATGAATGTGTAAGAGAAAATGGGAGCTGACGGTTCCTCTGTTTTTTGTTTGTACGGTTGTTCTATATATAATTAGAAACGCACATCATTCAGTATTAGTCCATTGCATATTTTATATTCTTACAGAACATAAATCGCATTTTATAAGTAATAAATATTAGTAGATCGCGTAACTTCTGCGTTTTTATTTTCCAAAGCAACTACTTCTGATGCAAGTACAGTTTACACAAAGATAAGAAAATATACGTAACTATTGTCGTTTCGTTCACAGTAGAACGTCCTTGATAGTGATTAAAGGCAAGACTTTCCTGTTACTATTGATAAACGTGGAAGTTTTTATGAATAACAGAAACATGTTTTATATACCTGCAGCGAAGTATTCAAGCGGTGTTTGATATATTTTTGTTTTGCGCTTTTTTTATTTTACCTTCCGGTTGAGGAAATTGCGTGTTCTAGCGCTATGTGATAAATCTGTATTTTTTTCTTTATTTCTACTACAAGATCTCTCTGTTTCACTTTGCAGATAAAAAGTTTTCGAATAAAACCTGAATTAAACACCGACAAGTTCAATTTTGCTATAAATACTGTTTACTTTTAAGTAACAGACAGGAGGATAACTATAAACAACAAAAACGTTCTGTAGTTTACGCAGTCCTTTATATATCCTCACTCAGTTCCTAGACGGTTCATCGCATCCGGTTGTTAGAGAATTCTAGCAAGACACTGATCGCGTGTGTAAAGAATGCGTACGTTATGAGGTAACATCCGATAGGTATGCAACACCTAACAGGTTACGCGTGTACGATCTTAACTGACGAAAGTACTACTATAGTCTACGCGTACTTATGGTAACATATAGCAGTTTTACAACCCTGAGAATAAATCAGAGAATGATGAAAATATTAACGAGAAGCAGAAAGAGATTTGTGAGAAACTTGACATTGAAAGTAGGAACGACGTGGATGGCGTGAATGAGTTTTGCTATCTTGGAAACAAAGTAGCATATGACGGACGAAGGAAAGAGGACATAAAATGCAGATTAGCTCAGGCAAAGAGGGCATTACCGGCCGAGGCAATATTAGTGTCCAACAAAGGTGCTAGTATGAGGGAGAATTTTCTGACAATGCATCCTTGGAACACACCATGACATGGAAGTCAATTGTGGATTGAGGGAAAATCAGAAAAGTAGAGAATCGAAGCATTTGAGATATGGTAGTATAGAAGGATGTTGAATACTTGGTGAATGATAAGGCAAGGAAGAGTGCAAGAATGGAACTTAGGGAAAGCACTACGTAGAATCCACCAGATGGATAAAATACTCCCACGCACTCAGGCATGGAGTAAGTATTTCTGATATGCGACTCTCTCAAACGTTCATACACAGAGACGTTGCGCTCGCCTTCTTTAAGACTGGAACTCGAATGCTCTGATGTATATTTTCCGTGGTTTCCTTAAATCACCTCAGGTGAATGCAGTTACGGTTCTCTTCAACAGACCGCAGCCGATATAGTATCCTTTATTTACGGCATCTGGGGCGAATCCGTTAGGAAGCCGGATTGTGATCTACCTGATATTGGAATCGTTCAAAATTATAGAGCAGTTAATTCTTCGCTTCCTTCCCGAGTAATAAGATTCACCGTCTTGGGCAGCTCTTGAAACATTTTCGCGGCTGCCGTAGTTTTGTGCTGGGCATCGCTTCATTACAGAGGTCGTTAAGTTGCCGTGCTTAATTACAGTTTGCAACTTGTGGTTTACAGCTTCGCATGCCGCTTTCGCTTTCACGTCATATCCTTTTACCGTCCATAACGCGAGGAGTGCAGGAACCTGGAAGAGCGTCGATATCGACTGGCGTGTTTAAGTCTAATTCCTCTTCCCTTCATTTTAATGTTATCCATTCTTGGTACGCGAGGTGGCAGCAGTTACATTTTACACAGTAATAATGTTTGAATAGAATCCTATTGGGTGTTAGGCTGCATCATCATTACTGAAACACTAAAACAACAATGAAATCCACGCTTTTTGCAGCCGTCGTCCTAAAATGCAATTTAGTTGCCCTGAAGAGCACCGCTGCAAAGACCATCGAAACGCAGGATTTATGGGACAGGTAGGTGGTAGGCGTGGGTTGCCCTGTGAGTGAATACTGTTCTTGTGCGTATTTTATTCCAAACAATGGTTTAACACAACAAAAAAAGGAACGCTAATAATTTCATGACTGAGTGCTAATGATTCGTACGCGCAAAATTACTGAAGGCTATTTAAGACGCACCTCTTTAAAGTTTAAGTAGAACACATTTACCATTTATAATCATCAGCTAAGCAATAATTAGTATAATAGAACAACTCTGTATTAATTTGCTAAATCACTGAGAACGTAACTTGGACTTAACAACGATTACAATTAAATAAAGTCGTATAATAAAATGCAAACAGTAAAGTGTTACTCAGCTACTCATATAAGACTTCACGAGCCACAGTTCTAGCACATCAGTGAAAATAACGTTGGATGTACTATTACAACTGGGCCAATTACAAATCGAAATTATTAAAACGATAATCAGTTTCGCTAATCAGATACAAAAATCTTACGATTAACTAGCAGAGTTCACAATTATTCGGCAGTTTATGAAACACTAGCTGACGAACACGGCACTGCCCGAGTATTCATTTTGCCAGTTTTCTATTAGGAACGAAAACAAAAGACTATCTTTGTTTGTAGTGCAATGTAGAAAAAATTCCATTTTTATGTATTTGTGAAAACTCCTTTAAAACAATGAAACAGTCGTGCAAAGAAACATGCATAATCTACAAATGTGTAAGTACAGTATCCAAATTAAGAAAATGGTTCAAATGGCTCTGAACACTATGGGACTTAACATCTGTGGTCATCAGTCCCCTAGAACTTAGAACTACTTAAACCTAACTAACCTGACATCACACACATCCATGCCCGAGGCAGGATTCGAACCTGCGACCGTAGCAGTCACGCGGTTCCAGACTGAAGCGCCTAGAACCGCTCGGCCACACCGACCGGCCCAAAGTAAGAAACACAGTTTGTGTACACCGGGCGCAGCTGCTTTGCGCTTTTGTAAACATCTCTATGACAGCTCCTCTTTATCGCTCTATAGACAGCTTTCATTTTTGCCTACAGCCGTCATCGCTTCGCAGTCGAAAACTGTCAAAAGCGCTACAGGTGTCAGGGATTTCCTTAAGTCGGCTCAACTGTAGGAGCTTCTTAGTAATAAAGAATAAATATGTTAATATTTCATGCATGATACCGCATTTTTTTCACCCATCTCAGTCTTTATGACGACATATCTCCTGAATAATGTATGGTACCATGCTATAATTTTATAGATACATTTGGCGGCATACCTGTGTATTTCGCAGCATATCTGGATAATGTCTGCAAAATTTATTGCGAATGGATTTGTATGCTGTTGTATGTTAACTGGGGGCCTGGAAACGACGGAGAGGCTCCGTCCCCGCCGCAGCCGCAGTGGTCCACAACCCCACGACGACTACCGCAGCCCATTTCACCCTTCCGCCGCCCCACATGAACCCAGGGTTATTGTGCAGTTCGGCCACCGGTGGGCCCCCCAGGGAACGTCTCACACCAGAAGAGTGTAACCCCTATGTTTGCGTGGTAGAGTAATGGTGGTGTAGGCGTACGTGGAGCACTTGTTTGCGCAGCATTTGCCGACATAGTGTAGCTCAGGCGGAATAAGGGGAACCAGCCCGCATTCACCGTGGCAGATGGAAAGCCACCTAAAAACCATCCACAGACTGGCCGGCTCACCGGACCTCGACACAGGTCCGTCGGGTGGATTCGTGCCGGGAACCAGGCGCTCCTTCCAGCCCGGAAAGCGTGCGTTAGACCGCACGCTAACCGGGCGGGCTGCGAATGGATTTAGTAGCACAAGAGTCATAAATTTAAATGTCACGTATGATACGACAAATTTCCACAAATCTCAGTGTTTATGGTGTCGTACCTCCTGAACTATGGTAGTTATGTGGTTCTTAACTCTGCAGTGGTTGTTCCCTGCCGGTAAGGGGTGTATGCACCAAGTTTGGTTGAAATCGGTAAGGAGGTTTAGGAGGAGAGGTGGAACAAACACACATACATACATCCATTTTTATGATACGTATGGATACAGACAATACACGGCATCCAGGAAATATAGTATTTCCAAGGCCCGAAAGATGTCTCCCACAGTCCGTCGCCGTCATGCTGTATCGTCCGAAACACTGTTCTCTCATGGGCGCAGCTGACGATCTATCTCAATGGTCGGACCGCATCCAAAAGCCCTGTTTTCCGGAACGCACTCCCAGATGCGAGCTATATCAGCGCCACCACACTGCAAACTCAGCGACATACACAGTGTGTCCCATTTCTGTTAAGACTGTGGCTATGAAAAATAGGTCCTGGGTTATTACCAGTACGGACGCATTAAAGACGTCTGTGGAGCAGTAGAGTTAGCCCATGTCATGCTACGAAGGACAATTACGATCAGTGATCGCATCCGTATCATCACGTTAAGCGTAGAAGGCTTGTCAACGAGGTAAACTGCTCGACGTATGCATCTGAGTGGTGCGAATAAGAAATCGGTTCCAACTGACAGCACAACTTCTCCATGTTCGACAGGTGCACAGCATGACTGATATCCACAGCTTTTGAGTCTAAGGAACCGTGGGCTGAGTGCTCCAGAGCTGAATCCGGAATTCGAAGAGGATATAAGATGTATTGCACCCCATAAAACTGTTAGGAGAAGATTCTGTGTTGCAAATTTCCATTCCGGACAGCTATGACGAGCACCACGCCGTACACCACAACATGATGGGCTCCTTTAGAGATGGGAAAGAAATCATGGAGAATGGACGCCCCAGGATTGGCGTCTGGTATGGTTTACGGACGAAACTCGGATCTGTTTGCACCCCACCCTGATAATCGCAGACAATGTGTATGGATACAACCTGGCAATATCGAACGACTCCAACACTGTGCCCCGTATGTACACAAGGGGATGATGGTGTGATGTTCTAGGGTGGCATTACTAGGGGCCAACGTATCTCTCGTAATTGTTAAATTCGACGTAAAACCTTCAGCTATTTATTTTGGGCAATTCACTTCTAGTTATCAAGCTTAGCCTAAAACGAATAAATCAGACCATTAGAGATTACACAGTTTACAGGAAAATATGACCGTAAATAGCATTTCACTTACTGGCACTAACGGCAGGAAAGTTACACCATAATTTGAACAAAAGGAATTTGCTCTTTTAAGCCCACCATAGTACCTAAAATTTTCCACAATAATAACCGTATACGATAAAAGTCCACATCGACGGCTAGTAACTCACTGACAGAAAGACCGAACAGTCAAGGATGCAGCCAAAGACAATGCCAAGTCAGAGATAAAACTATGGTACACGATAGTAATTACAGTATCAGTTTACTAAGAGGTACATCATAATCTTTGTTTCCGAGAGAATTAGATCGTGAAATTCAATACTCGTATACAAAGGTAATACACAGTTATTACTGTGGAAAATATTTTACCTTCTATGGTGGTCTTACAAGAGCAAATGACTTTTGTTTAAATTATGGTATAACTTTCCTGCCATTTATGCCAGGAAGTAAAATACTATTTAACCTCATATTTCCCTGTAAACTGGCCGGCCGCTGTGGCCGAACGGTTCTAGGCGCTTGTCCGGAATCACGCTGCTGCTACGGTCGCAAGTTCGAATCCTGCGTCGGGCATGGATGTGTGTGAAGTCTTTAGGTTAGTGTGGTGTCACCGCCAGACACCACACTTGGTAGGTGGTAGCCTTTAAATCGGCCGCGGTCCGTTAGTATACGTCGGACCCGCGTGTCGCCACTATCAGTGGTTGCAGACCGAGCGCCGCCACACGGCAGGTCTAGAGAGACTTCCTAGCACTCGCCCCAGTTGTACAACCGAGTTTGCTAGCGATGGTTCACTGACAAAATACGTCCTCATTTGCCGTGACGATAGTTAGCATAGCCTTCAGCTACGTCATTTGCTACGACCTAGCAAGGCGCCATTATCAGTTGCTATTAATATTGTGAATCATGTAACGGCAAGACTGACGTTCACCATTAATGGATTAAAGTTAAGTATTCCACCAGCTACGTCCGTTTTTCTAAATTCTAATTTCCTTTTCCCGTTCCAGAGCTCACGCCAGCCTGCGTGAGCTAAAACGCGTGCCTTTCGGCTTCCTCTTGTAACCTGGTGTTGGCTCTCCTGCCAACCCACAACAGTTAGGTTTAAGTAGTTCTAAGTTCTAGGGGACTGATGACCTCAGATGTTAAGTCCCATAGTGCTCAGAGCCATTTTAACCATTTTAAACCCTATAAACTGTGTAATCTCTAATAGTTTGATTTATTCGTTTTAGACTAAGCTTGATAATGGTTATTGGACGAAACTAGTAGCGAATTTTGCAAAACAAATGACAGGTGAAGGTTTCACCATGAATTTTGACAATTGTTTGGCAGCTGAATATTTTCACCTGCAAACATACATAAAATATCTCTTGTAATAGTTACGAGCAGTGTCACTGCTCTACGGTACAGGGATGAGATTCTGCAACCAATAGCGGAACCCTATTACCAACTTTTTGGTAGCAATTTCTCTTGATGGTTGATAACCCGCGTGTTTATTGTGCTGTTCTTGAGAACGTGTTCCTTCAGTATGCTGGGATCACAAGGATCGGGTAGCCTGTCTGTCCACCGGATTTGAACCCAATCGAACATGTGTGGGATCGACTGAAACGAGCTGCTTTGGACGCCGTTAACGACCACGTACTCTGCGCGGCTTACGCAGAATCGCCGTTGAAGAGTGGGACGATTTGGACCAGGGCTGGTTTGATGATCCCATCTGATCCCATCGATGATTTACTGCGACGGTTCCAAGGTGACTTTTCACCACGTACTGGCATTGCTCAGGAGTGCTGCGAACTCCTACACCCTCCCGTTCTCCTCGTGGGAAGCAGAAGATTCTGTCGTTAGATTAGATTAGATTAGATTAGTACTAGTTCCATGGATCATGAAACGATATTTCGTAATGATGTGGAACGAGTCAAATTTTCCAATATATGCCATAATTAAGTTAATTTAACAATATAATTAAGTTAATATAACAACGCAAATGTTCTTTTATATTTTATTTTTGAACTGGTGGCCTGAACATATTGCAAATTAATATATGCGCGTGGCTCAGAATCAGTTTTTGTTTTCTATGCTATGAATTTTGAAATAAAGGGATGATGCGAAACTGCTGTTGGTGTGCGTTTGAATGAACGGATTAGCACAAACTATGAACAAATGTAAGTTTTTACTTCAGAAACCGTGTATTAGGGCGAAATGGTATCGCTGAAGTGATAATACAGCACAGAGATTGTTGCCAAAAACTTTTTTTATTCGGGAGCTTCAGTTAGACCTGATAGAATGAACCCTTTTTTTTCAAAAGAAAAGACAAAGTATCATGCTCCTCTTCTGACACATTTAGTGCAGCCTATCTTTTAAACAGATTTTCCAGCTTTAACCATCTGATTTGTTCCATCAGGACAGGCTGTGGTTGTAAGGAGCTGTGCCATTGAAACCCGTCGTTAAATAGTAGTAATGGCAATCATAATTTACGTCATTCATGGTTACAAATTGAGACTGCGCGAACATAAGGGTTGTGACTAAGTGACATATGGAAGTTTAGATCAGTCCTTGGAGGCGTGCTCTGTTAGCCGAAGTGATTACGGCGACCGCTTGCCACAAGCGGGAAATACGGTTTTGAGTCCCGGTCCGGCACAAGTTTTCATTTGTCGCAGACAGCTGAGGTCAATGGATAGTCGTAATATACGAACTTATTTTATTGTGGATACCTCTTTTACAGTTATAAATTGACAGATTTACAGGAACTATGATAAAACTTACTCTCTATGATGGTGAAGACTTAACTCGCCTTAGGCAACGGCGCTCAGGTTGATGCCGCGTCCCTTGCCTCGTCTGCAAGGTGTTTCATACAGTTTTACATTGTCGTTGGAGGAAACGTACCAAGTATTAGATCAGATTTTTGACAATTCCGAACTATTAAATAGAAGTCATTATATCGTTTTTAGCGGAATTAAGTCGGCAGATGTACAAAAAAAAATCCCAAGGGGGTGTTGTACAGCCATTGCTGTTTCTAATATATAAGGTGTAAATTTTGTCTCAATTTTGGGAATTTTAATAGCGTAAAATTAACAACTGAGTCGTTTTACTTCTCTGGCCTTCTTACTTCGAGACAACCGTGTTTCTAAGTGTTATGTTTAGATCGAATTGGAAACACAGTTTTTAGCATAATTAATATTTTTACTTTCATTATCCTTACAGTAAATGTCAACTTACTTATGTTAATGAACGCAGGTGATGTAAGACGGCGACAGTATATCAGAAATCTCGCGCGGCGCGCATGCGCTGTAGCTTAGTTAGCTTTTTGAGGCAAACTAAGGCTTGCGTAAAATGCATGGTTGACGATCAGCTGCTTTTTTAAAAAAAAACGCAAACATCGACCGGTTTCAGTCAGACCATGTTCACGGATTCTATCCAAAATGTAAAAAATTACATGCAGTATATAGGAAAGTTAAAAATTCTTTTCGAAGGAAGTGCAAAATATGTGTGAATACCTACAGGGTTAAAACGGTTTAAGCCACAGTATCACATCTGTCGTTACTTCTATAATGGCCACGTCTCATAACTAGAGTAAGCAATGAATTCCAGTATAACGTACATTGCTTTTACAGGCAATCATACTAATAACATGCGTAAACAGAGCAGTACTGAAGATAAGACCAGAGCGATAAGTGATACAATTGTACAAAATATTGAGGAGTTGGTCAAAGATCTTTAAAATGTATTTTAGTCATGTGGTACAAACGTAACTCGATAAAAAGTTTCTTGCTGAAAGCAGAGGACTAGGCTATACATGTGTTGACAACTTCCTTAAAGCCAAATCTGGGCACATGGTTGGTTATGCTGTGCTGTGCTATTTAGCGTGACGTACGTGCTAAACAAACAACAGTGATAGACATTACAAGAGAGGTGTTGTACATCGTAGATAGTTTTATGGCTCCAGATCGAAAGTTCCAAGGACAGTCGAGCCGGACATTACTCCCACCCACATACCTTCTCGTGAAATGACCACGATGTGAAGATCAAATCATGGTTCGTACGGTGTCTCACTGACAGGCTTCCTTCCCACGCAACCGAGCAAGGTGGCGCAGTGGTTAGACACTGGACTCGCATTTGGAAGGACGACGGTTCAATCCCGCGTCCGGCCATCCTGATTTAGGTTTTCCGTGATTTCCCTAAATCACTCCAGGCAAATGAGGGGATGGTTCCTTTGAAAAGGGCACGACCGACTTCCTTCCCCATCCTTCCGTAAACCGATGAGACCGATGACCTCGCTGTCTGGTCTCCTTCCCCAAAACAACCCAACCCAACCCTTCCCACGCATAAGTCGAGAATGGGACAGGACAGAGAGGAAATATTAGTTGGTACCGAAAGTACCTCACGTAAATTGGCTTGCGGGATATGAATATAGCTGTGCTACTAGACATCAGTGAAGAAAAAAGTACAAAGAGCTTCTGCGGTTTGTAGCCTGAGATTCATATAGAAGTACGACCTGGGCGGGCTAATTTGCTCAAGATGTTTTAGAGGTCTGTGAGAATGCATTACTCAACCTGCACTACGGCACACTTCCGCGTCCTTCATGTGTATTAAAACACTATCGGATAACAGCTCTCTGCAGTGTTTTTCGACTTTATGGTAATTACAAAGCAGGCTACAAAGCTAACTGGCTCAGCTGTACCAAGACGGGCTTAGAAAAGAACAATCCCATGTGGAATAAATTGGTAGTCGGCTATTAACCAATTCAATAAAGCATTTGCTTCGATTGACAGAGAAAAATTATTCTACATGTAACAAGAATTTAGAGCTGACAACAGATCAGTTGAAATCATAAGAGACACATTAATAAATACAAAATGGAGAATTAAATCTTTAACTGAAATATCCCAAGTTTTTGAGACAAAAATTGGTGTAAGTCAAGGATATGAATTGTCCACACTAGAAAAGTTAATTTGGAAACAGGAAAAGAAGAAGGAATTTACAAAATCATAATTTGATGAAAAGGGAGTAATCAAGGAATGGAGGAAAAGAGGAAGAAGGAATTTAAAAAATCATAATTTTGTGATAAGGGAATAATCTGAGAATTTATTTTTTGGCTTTTGTAGACGATCTTGCCATCTTAGCTGATTTTATAGAAGATGCAACAATGCAGATAAATTTCGTACAAGCGACTGTTTCAAAAGTTGGGCTATGCATATTTTGTGAGGAAAAAAAACCCGGAGTATATGGCTGAAGCGAAGAAGACACCGAAATACATACACTTGTTATGGAAGAATAAAAAGGACACAAAATTTAAACATATAATACAACTTATAATACAGCAACTTATAAACAAATAATACAACAGAATGCTTTGGACAAAGAAACTATCTTAGTAGGGGCAAGGAAAATGGAAACTGCTTTTAAATTGACAAAAGAAATCTTTATCTATAAATGCAAAGCTCCGGTGTTGCAACACTGTCATTAGCCCAGAATGCCTTTACGGCTCAGAATGCCTTTCGTTAGATATAGCCAGACAGTGAGATGAAATAGAAAAGAAAGAGGAATTAGGAAAACTGTGGGACCGAAATATGACACTGGGAAATGGAAATTAAGAAGTAATAAAGAAGTTTATCATAGAATAAAAAGAATGTTAGACACAGTGAGGAAGAGAAGAGTTGTATCCTATGGACACTTTAAAAGGCTAATGAGAAAAGAATAACAAAAAGAACTTTTAGCTTTTTGGCACTAACTCAAAAACATGAATCACGTGGATCGAAGAAGTTAAAGCCGACGTGGGTGGAATAGGAGAAATGGAGGAAGAAATAGCAGAAAGAGAATAGTTCACAGCAAAATTAAAAAGTTTCAAGGGTTTCCAGCAGAAAACAAAGAAAAAGGCACTTGCAGTATTGACAGAACAGAGAAGACAACAACAATGGAAAATAATCAAAAACTACTGGAAAGAAAGAAAGGAGGGAAGAAAGAGGACATCTTGTTTCACGTGCTTCTCAGTAAGATAAGCCAGTAAAAAGATGTAGGGTTCTTTAAGTAAGTAAATGTTACTTAGAATTCTACTACATCGTCAGATTTTTTTCGACCAGCTTCATAGTTACGTAACATATAGGCAACAAGTAAGTGTCAGGGAAGCTGCATTCAAAAGAAGGCTGGATAAGGTATTAAGTTTGCATCACACTAGTTCTTAGCACTTTCTTTGATTTGAGTATCGCTTAGGCTCTTCATACAAGAAGCTGAGCAGACTGTAAGTTGTCTGTAAAGTCGGCGGAACGGACCACTGCCAATAAAACCATAGATATTTCTTTCGAAACAGGATACCTGCAGAAGATAACGAAGGACAAATGATATCTTTTCTGGTTTCTATGAGAGCTTCACTTTCTCTTAGTTCGTGGCATGTGTCTGTCGAGGACGCTTTGCGTTTTATAGAGTAGTATATTTATCTAAATCACCTCTGCATCATTTTGTGATTACCCTAGAGATGAGCGTTATACGAAACCACCTTTTCTCATATTTCGAGACGAGCTAAACGTCGCCATCGTCAAACAAAATAGCTGCACTTGCTAATCCTTTTGCCACTTATTCCGTCCATTTATTTTACAAACATTTCAATTTCATCGGCTTCCGAGAATGGTTGGTAGCGGCTTTTAGCCGGTATTGAACATTATACGCTGGCGAGTGTTGACGTCACTTTGGTGAGGACTGTCGTGAGCAGTGAGAGCAGTTATTCGTTTATCACGCTTCTGGCGTCAATTCTCTGGTTATATCCAGGGCGATTCAGTTTTATTAACGTCCAAAAATTTTTACGATGACACGTTCGTATTTTCGGACAGAATTAAATTTGCTATCGAACTGCGCCATGTGGTGATAACATTCCCACCTAAAGTGAGCCACAGGTCAGTGTGGTTTAAATTAGAAATAGTGACAAGGATGGTGCAAATTGGGATAGCTATCGCGGATATTTTCGCATATAAAAATTAATGAAATAACCGTTTAATCAGAATGACTTTGAATGGAAATTTGCTGGAATGCAACCACAGTAACATTTTATTTCCGACAGAATTGCGTCGTTGTAGATGACGTTCCATTAGAGTATGAAGGTTTCTTACATGAACTTCCAGCGAATACTTCAAGCTATTTATGATTTCTTAGATTCATCTGTCACTGCTCTGTTGTCTAATGTGAGGACGAAGATCTGTAGCTTGAAGAATAATGTTCTGCCGAAATATTGCAAACCGTTATTGTTTTCCTTCGATAGAAACTTTAGACGATAAATACTCGATCCGGTCGCATTTTCGACGTCAGAGTGCAATAACCGGTCACAGACTGCAGTTAGCAGTACTATCAGTGTGGAAGATGTTGTGGTCTTCAGTCCTGAGACTGGTTTGATGCAGCTCTCCATGCTACTCTATCCTGTGCAAGCGTCTTAATCTCCCAGTACATACTGCAGCCTACATCTTTCTGAATCTGCTTAGTCTATTCACCTCTTGGTCTCCCTCTACGTTTTTTACCCTCCACGCTGCCCTCCAATGCTAAATTTGTGATCCCTTGATGCCTCAGAACATGTCCTACCAACCGATCCCTTCTTCTAGTTAAGTTGAGCCACAAACTCCTCTTCTCCCCAATTCTGTTCAATACCTCCTCATTAGTTATGTGATCTACCCATCGAATCTTCAGCATTCTTTTGTAGCACTACATTTCGAAAGCTTCTATTCTCTTCTTGTCCAAACTATTTATCGTCTATGTTTCACTTCCATGCATGGCTACACTCCATACAAATACTTTCAGAAACGACTTCCTGACACTTGAATTCATACTCGATGTTAACAAATTTCTCTTCTCCAGAAACGCTTTCTTTACCATTGCCAGGCTAAATTTTATATCCTCTCTACTTCGACCATCATCAGTTATTTTGCTCCCCAAATAGCAAAACTCATTTACTACTTTAAGCCTCTCATTTACTAATCTACACTCCTGGAAATGGAAAAAAGAACACATTGACACCGGTGTGTCAGACCCACCATACTTGCTCCGGACACTGCGAGAGGGTTGTACAAGCAATGATCACACGCACGGCACAGCGGACACACCAGGAACCGCGGTGTTGGCCGTCGAATGGCGCTAGCTGCGCAGCATTTGTGCACCGCCGCCGTCAGTGTCAGTCAGTTTGCCGTGGCATACGGAGCTCCATCGCAGTCTTTAACACTGGTAGCATGCCGCGACAGCGTGGACGTGAACCGTATGTGCAGTTGACGGACTTTGAGCGAGGGCGTATAGTGGGCATGCGGGAGGCCGGGTGGACGTACCGCCGAATTGCTTAACACGTGGGGCGTGAGGTCTCCACAGTACATCGATGTTGTCGCCAGTGGTCGGCGGAAGGTGCACGTGCCCGTCGACCTGGGACCGGACCGCAGCGACGCACGGATGCACGCCAAGACCGTAGGATCCTACGTAGTGCCGTAGGGGACCGCACCGCCACTTCCCAGCAAATTAGGGACACTGTTGCTCCTGGGGTATCGGCGAGGACCATTCGCAACCGTCTCCATGAAGCTGGGCTACGGTCCCGCACACCGTTAGGCCGTCTTCCGCTCACGCCCCAACATCGTGCAGCCCGCCTCCAGTGGTATCGCGACAGGCGTGAATGGAGGGACGAATGGAGACGTGTCGTCTTCAGCGATGAGAGTCGCTTCTGCCTTGGTGCCAATGATGGTCGTATGCGTGTTTGGCGCCGTGCAGGTGAGCGCCACAATCAGGACTGCATACGACCGAGGCACACAGGGCCAACACCCGGCATCATGGTGTGGGGAGCGATCTCCTACACTGGCCGTACACCACTGGTGATCGTCGAGGGGACACTGAATAGTGCGCGGTACATCCAAACCGTCATCGAACCCATCGTTCTACCATTCCTAGACCGGCAAGGGAACTTGCTGTTCCAACAGGACAATGCACGTCCGCATGTATCCCGTGCCACCCAACGTGCTCTAGAAGGTGTAAGTCACCTACCCTGGCCAGCAAGATCTCCGGATCTGTCCCCCATTGAGCATGTTTGGGACTGGATGAAGCGTCGTCTCACGCGGTCTGCACGTCCAGCACGAACGCTGGTCCAACTGAGGCGCCAGGTGGAAATGGCATGGCAAGCCGTTCCACAGGACTACATCCAGCATCTCTACGATCGTCTCCATGGGAGAATAGCAGCCTGCATTGCTGCGAAAGGTGGATATACACTGTACTAGTGCCGACATTGTGCATGCTCTGTTGCCTGTGTCTATGTGCCTGTGGTTTTGTCAGTGTGATCATGTGATGTATCTGACCCCAGGAATGTGTCAATAAAGTTTCCCCTTCCTGGGACAATGAATTCACGGTGTTCTTATTTCAATTTCCGGGAGTGTAATTCCCTCAGCATCACCCGAGTTAACTCGACTACATTCCATTATCTTCGTTTTGCTCTTGTTGATGTTCATCTTATACACTCCTTTCAAGACACTGTCCATTCCGTTCAACTGCTCTTCCAAGTCCTTTGCTGTCTCTGACTGAATTACAATGTCATCGGCGAAGCTTAAAGTTTTTATTTCTTCTCCATGGATTTTAATACCTACTTCGAATTTTCGTTTTGTTTCCTTTACTGCTTGCTCAATATACAGATTGAATAACATCGGGGATAGGCTACAACCCTGTCTCACTCCCTTCCCAACCGCTGCTTCCCTTTCATGTCCCTCCACTCTTATAAACGCCATCTGGTTTCTGTACAAATTGTAAATAGCCTTTCGCTCCCTGTATTTTACCCCTGCCACCTTCAGAATTTGAAAGAGAGTATTCCAGTCAACTTTGTCAAAAGCTTTCTCTAAGTCTACAAATGCTAGAAACGTAGGTTTGCCTGTTTTAAATCTAGTTTCTAAGATAAATCGTAGGGTCAGTATTGCCTCACGTGTTCCAATATTTCTACGGAATCCAAACTGATCTTCCCCGAGATCGGCTTCTACCAGTTTTTCCATTCGTCTGTTAAGATACATAAAGAATTTGGGGGTGGGGGGGTGGGGAGGGGGGGGGGACACGGAAACAGTGCAGTAGTTGTCGTAATGCGGAAACGGAGCGATTTATCTGACTTCCAAATGGGCATGATCATTGGATTTTGGGCCGAGGGTGGAAGCATTTCCGAAGCAGCCAAGTATGTTAACTGCGCCAGTGCTGCCGCCCTTAAAGTATACCGTACATTGGAAAATGGCGCTATTTATAACCGGCGCACTAGGAGCCGCAGATGACAGGGTTGAAGGACGGCTACGGAGATGTGTAGTGCCGAATAGACGTGCAACTGTTGAACAAAGCCCAGATGAACCATGGGGCTACCAATGCGTTAAGCGAACGTTGCTGCTAGTGGGCAACCGAAGCAGGTGCCTGGTCCATGCACCCATGCTGACTGCTGTTCGTCGTCGACGAAGCATGGAATTTGCACGTCAATACGGCAACTGGAAGTCCTCCGAGTGGTGACAAGTGCGTTTTCAGATGATTCATGTTTTATGCTTCATTGTACAGTTCGCTGTTTAGCATGTGAGGCGTGGAACATCTGAGAACAAACACCCTGACCTGAGGAGGGTGCAGTGTAGTCAGGGCGATGTTTTCGTGGCATTCTCTGTATGATCACGTCATTTCGGAAGGCACAGTGGATGAAGTATGCTTCTATCCTCGGGGATCATGTCCACCCATTCAGTCACTTTGCCGGCCGCGGTGGTCTAGCGGTTCTGGCGCTGCAGTCCGGAACCGCAGGACTGCTACGGTCGCAGGTTCGAATCCTGCCTCGGGCATGGGTGTGTGTGATGTCCTTAGGTTAGTTAGGTTTAAGTAGTTCTCAGTTCTAGGGGACTTATGACCTAAGATGTTGAGTCCCATAGTGCTCAGAGCCATCAGTCACTTTGTTTTTTCCTCGGCACGATGGCACGTACCAGCAGGACAATGCAACAAAAAAAATCAAGTGTGTGTGAAATCTTATGGGACTTAACTGCTAAGGTCATCAGTCCCTAAGCTTACACACTACTTAACCTAAATTATCCTAAGGACAAACACACACACCCATGCCCGAGGGAGGACTCGAACTTCCGCCGGGACCAGCCGCACAGTCCATGACTGCAGCGCCTTAGACCGCTCGGCTAAACCCGCGCGGCGACAATGCAGCATGTCACACAGCTCGCAGTGTACGTGCGTGATTCGAAGAGCAGCAGGTTTATCGTATTCCCCTGGCTACAAAACTCGCCGGATTTAAAATCAACGGAGGGTTCTTGGTGTGATGTCGTCAGAGAGATCGATCCGCCGAATGCGATTCTCTCGATAAACGGAACAGAAGAACGGCTGTGTTAGCCAAAGAGTACACAGCCAGTCGCTGTACTTATGCTCGCCGCGAGGCCAATTCATGTGCAGCACGAGAGTAGTGCAGTTGTATTCGTCTACAGCTCGTAGCCGCGCTCAGTGGTCAGCCAGCGCAGATGTTAGTCATCGTCTGCAGCTCAGTCATTGCTCAGTTCCGTTCCAAGCTAGTCTTCAAATTTACCGGATTCGACATTCAAGAATACGAGAGATTAATTCGTCACTGCAAGATTTGTGACTTGTAAATTACGTCATTCTACAGACGCTTAGTCTAGTCGCGTCTTCTATAATTGTCAACCAACTGATCATGCACCACAGCAAAGTTAAGTAATAAACACTTTCTTATTTTGTACTCCTGCTAATTAATTGTGTTTTCCTGTTGTAGCTACCAAGCAGTCTTGGCATAGTAGAACGCACGTTTCCACCTCCTCATGTTGATGGACTCGATTATGGTGGAAGATCGAGAGCCATCACTTGTGACCACTTATATCGGGCTGTTCGCACCATGGATCCTCAAACGGGAAAGCCAGCACGGCCGGCGACGTCACTGGAGTCCATATGGCTCCCACATCCCTGTGGGTACCTTCCAGAACTTCATTGACTCTCTTCTGTACGTCTTGTAGCGGTCCGCACTGCGAAAGGTTCAGGCTTTCGACAAATGGTCACATTAATGTGACTGGACAGAGTAGATTTCTAACAGAACATTCACGCAAATACACTGCTTGTTAGTGAAACTACAACTTCAAGGGTCGTAGAAAATAATAAATATTTACTTGCTGGGTGCATACTGTATAGTAGGAAGAACGAATTATTAATTTTGTAGGTGATTTGGGAGTGTACAGGGTGCGAAAATTAGTACACAGTCACGAAACTTCCTGGCAGATTAAAACTGTGTGCCCGACCGAGACTCGAACTCGGGACCTTTGCCTTTGCCTACCACGGTAGAGCACTTGCCCGCGAAAGGCAAAGGTCCCGAGTTCGAGTCTCGGTCGGGCACACAGTTTTAATCTGCCAGGAAGTTTCATATCAGTGCACACTTCTCTGCAGAGTGAAAATCTCATTCTGGAAACATCCCCTAGGCTGTGGCTAAGCCATGTCTCTGCAATATCCTTTCTTTCAGGAGTGCTAGTTCTGCTAGGTTCGCAGGAGAGCTTCTGTAAAGTTTGGAAGGTAGGAGACGAGGTACTGGCAGAAGTAAAGCTGTGATACCGGGCGTGAGTCGTGCTTCGGAAGCTCAGTTGGTAGAGCACTTGCCCGCGAAAGGCAAAGGTCCCGAGTTGGAGTCTCGGTCGGGCACACAGTTTTAATCTGCCAGGAAGTTTCATATCAGCGCACCCTCCGCTGCAGAGTGAAAATCTCATTCCAGTACACAGTCACCTCTGACAGAAACAATGGCTCCATCCATTGTGCTATGATGGAAGACTCTGATACGTGATCCTGTTCTGCTTTAACTCTGTGCTAGAGCTCAACAACCATAGTGGTAGCCATGTTTCAGTTGGTGAGAGATCTGGGGAACGTGCTGGAGTGCGCAGCAGTCGAAAACCTTCTGTATCGAGATAGACAGTGCACCACGTGCAGATTGCGGTCTTGCGTTACCTTGTTGAAAGATAACGTCACAGAGACATCGACGATAGGACACAGCCATCGGTCGCAACACGGCAGAAATGTAGCGTTTGCTGTCCAAATTATTGGTTATGGCAGTCCTTGCTGGGGAGCCATATGACGATTATGAAAGCAATTTGCCAACATTCGTTCTCATCGGAGCATCCACAAGCGGATGCGTTTATTCTGATGCTGTCGGCAGAACCGATACCCGTCTGAAAGAGAAAAATGTGACGTCAGTCCTGTGTCTAGTGTGGCCATTTGGCGAAACACATCTCAGTGCGCCTCCCTGCTGCCATGTCAAGGAAAGTCACAAAATGAACTTCGTGCTGACAACCCGTTGTGCTCCACATGATATAGTACTGTTCGTGTGGGCACTTGCCTAGTTGCGAACAAACTTATTTCCTGACTCAAGGTATATGACGTAGCTGTACGAACTCGCGAAATCAAGAGAACAGTATGTCCGTAATTTCGAGCGCTAGTTTCATTAGGCGGTTGAGATTCTGTGTAGACGTAGAGTATGGTCCACTTGAACTCATCGATTCCACATTCGCATCACAGTCCTGTGGCCACGATGAAATAGAGCAACTATATTCCAGAACGATAAACCGCAATGTTGCCAGGCCAGATCCTGCCTCTGTGGAATTACGACAAGTGTTGGTAGAGGTTTGTCGTTCTTACAAGAAGCATAACACGAGCAACCAACATTCAAATGCGACTTCTGAATGAGAAACGCGCTGGCATAATTTTTCCTCATGTACACAATGCAGTGTTTTTTTGCATGTCCAAGCATGTAGCAGACTTTTTCCAAGCCAGTTTGATGTTTTTTGCATGTCATCATCATGGCTTGACAATTTTAATGACGACGGGGTGTCATGTTGTGTCATGTTCTATTTCTTGACATCATCAACAATATCGAACAAGAACTCCGTTTAGCATAACATATCCAAACAGACATATGATATCACCAGAAATCACGTGTCATTGATGGGTACGATGTCTGTGTTTATGGAGTATCTGTGTCTTCAAAATACAATGTTCTTCGGACATGCATGTATGTTCAAAGGAACTTTGCATCGTAGTCCAGAATAACGCAGGCACTGCAGTATTGTGTGGAAGTTTGGATCGGTTCTGGAGGCATTCTCGTATAGTCAAAGAGGCAGTCCAGCTTCGGCAGTGTAACAGCTCGGCAGTCTCTGCTTATGTCCCTGCCGTGGATTTCGCGCTCTATACTTTCATTCGACAAAGAATGGCCTACTCTCATCGTAAATCGACACTGATGATCGGTTTTTCAAGTGGATATGCACGTTCGAAAGCATACTAAATCGAACAATTTGTGAGAGACGATGTTGAGTTACTACAACGATCTTGTTGGCATACACCCCATACACCTATCCACAGTGAGCAGTGTGGTATGTGAAATTAATTAACGACCAGTGTGTGATAGGATTCTAAGTGACAGTAGGAGTGACCTCAAGTTCCGTCATTCGAATGGCAATATTAGTGACGTATCTGTAGATCATGCGGACTCGGCTGTAGACGACGTACGTTTTTGTTGTTTCAAGTATCTTCGGAGACAGAGATTTCTGCGCGAAGTCCATTCGGGAAGGTGGTAAGCCATACGGCTGAGAACTGGGTTCACTTTATCACGTACTGCTCCTCAAAGGAGTGTGGCAGATCGTAGGAATGCACTGATTTCGAATAAACCGACGATGCTGTCCATTATGCATGTCGAGGTTCTCCGGATCGACTCCAGCCCACTACTTGCGCCGCCTCCCACTCGTGAACATTTGCCGACAACGATTGTGCAGCTAGGAGATGATGCGGGAACGTCATTTATGCCTGTGACCTCACCTGCTCCGCCAGTGCTGACGGGTGGCGGGGAAGTCTTGGCATGGGGGACGGAAGTCGACTCCATGCTCGTGCCTACTGCCACCTTTGCGCATGACCTTCTGGACCCACTGATGTCTTTGGATACTGAAGGACACACGCGTAAACAACGTAAGAAACGTCGTCTTACTCCGTGAGGCACGTGCCTGCCACAATCTTTGGACGCTAATGATCCTTTCTGCTAAGACCTTCTCCCGTTAGATAATTCCGTGGCGAAATATCATGCCGTCTCCCATCGGATGCAGAACAATCATCGCACCTGTCATGCACCGTGACTCTAGTCGACGGAAAGCAATCGGGCAGTCTCCATTCTCCTGCCGCCGCCACACTGTCGCCCTTGGGCTCTACAGATTGGACGATCTAGGCCCATTGACTGCTGCGTGCTCAAATGATGCTGAAGATGAACTAACGAACATTGAAGCAGTTGCGGTAGCTGCTGCAGCAAACTATGCTACAGCACCATCGACTGTGGATTTGAATAGAGTCGCACTGTCCGCTGGAGATGCACATATGGACACTGCTGGTCTTCTTGCTTCAATGAGCGTCCCGGTGACTACGGTACCACAGCAGGCTTATAGGATTGCCTCTGCAAATGTCAGCATGACTGGGATGCGGGTCAAATCTAAGTTGTCCAGATCATCAATTTTTATGCTCCCTCTGGCTCGGAAAAGCGAGCAGAAGAGATCGCCTCTTTTTTTGCGCCCACTACAGTCATTTAATTCTTGGTGGAGACTTCAACTGTGTGATACCCTAGAAGGCATTTGCTTCTAACATTGGCAGTGGTCTTCCGGAAGAAAGTGCGGTTCCGATGCGGTTGATGGGAATTACCTTTGCGATTTACGGAGCATGGCGACAGCTAACTGTAAACGCCTCCTTTAACTTATCCGCACGAACGTCCAAGTACTCTGCTGCGAGCTTTGCACATGGTACAACGGATTGATTGCGGAACTCATCTGGCGTCTAGGATACTGCACATGGACCGCATCTTATGAAAGCCGAAGGCGATGGAAAACTGGTTGCTGCTTGCAATTGGTTATTTCGCGAGAGTGGGTTTTATCTTCGAAGTTCGTTATGACACACTTACTCTTCCCTCCCGGCAAGGATGCCTTGGTCTTCTCAGCATACATGTTAGAGCGGTTGCTCTCGATATATGTACAATGGCTATGTTGCAGACCCACCATCCGACAGGTCTGTCTTCAGTGTGATTAATAATTGGCAACCAATACTGTACAATCGCAATAGAGTCATGAGATATTCAATTGACTCTTTTATTAGAACATGTTACGCGTTTCGGGATTACACCCATCTTCAGACATTACAACCCAACTCCTTCCTAACCAATCAGAGGTACAGCCTTGACAACTCAAATAAAGTGAATAACATATGGCTATAACTGCCACAAAAGCTGCTTCAAGACTGCTTGTGTGGCAGTTATAGTCATATGTTATTCGACACTTTCTTTGAGTTGTCAAGGCTGTACTTCTGGTTGGTTGGGAAGGAGTTTGTTTGTGATGTCTGAAGATGGGTGTAATCCCGAATGTTCGTCAGTGACAAGGATGGCTTCAGGAGCCCCCAGGGAAGTGTGATAGGGCCGCTCTTATTCTCTGTACACAATACTGGCCATTAAAATTGCTACACCACGAAGATGACGTGCTACAGACGCGAAATTTAATCGACAGGAAGAAGATGCTGTGATATGCAAATGATTAGCTTTTCAGAGCATTCACACAAGGTTGGCGCCGGTGGCGACACCTACAACGTGCTGACTTGAGGAAAGTTTCCAAAGGATTTCTCATACACAAACAGCAGTTGACAGGCGTTGCCTGGTGAAACATTTTTGTGATGCCTCGTGTAAGGAGGAGAACTGCGTACCATCACGTTTCCGACTTTGATAAAGGTCGGATTGTAGCCTATCGCGATTTCGGTTTATCGTATCGCAACATTGCTGCTCGCGTTGGTCGAGATCCAATGACTGTTAGCAGAATATGGAATCGGTGGGTTCAGGAGGGTAATACGGAACGACGCGCTGAATCCCAACGGCCTCGTATCACAAAAAGTCAAGATGACAGGCATCTTATCCGCATGGCTGTAACGGATCGTGCAGCCACGTCTCGTTCCCTGAGTCAACAGATGCGGACGTTTGCAAGACAACAACCATCTGCACGAACAGTTCGACGACGTTTGCAGCAGCATGAACTATCAGCTCGGAGACTATGGCTGCGGTTACCCTTGAAGCTGCATCACAGACAGGAGCGCCTGCGATGGTGTACTCAGCGACGAACCTGGGTGCACGAATGGCAAAACGTCATTTTTACGGATGAATTCAGGTTCTGTTTACAGTATCGTGATGGTCGCATCCGTGTTTGGCAACATCGAGGTGAACGCACATTGGAAGCGTGTATTCGTCATTTCCATACTGGCATATCACCCGGCGCGATGGTATGGGGTTCCATTGGTTACACGTCTCGGTCACCTGTTGTTCGCATTGACGGAACTGAACAGTGGACGTTACATTTCAGCAGGATAATACACGACCGCATGTTGCAGGTCCTGTACGGACCTTTCTGGGTACAGAAAATGTTCGACTGCTGCCCTAGCAAGCACATTCTCCAAATCTCTAACCAATTGAAAACGTCTGGTCAATGGTGGCCGAGCAACTGACTCGTCACAATACGCCAGTCAGTACTCTTGCTGAACTGTGGTATCGTGTTGAAGCTGTATGGGCAGATGTACCCGTACACGCCATCCAAGCTCTGATTGACTCAATGCCCAGGCGTAGCAAGGCCGTTATTACGGTCAGTGGCGGTTGTTCTGGGTACTGATTTCTCTGGATCTATGCACCCAAATTGCGTGAAAATGTAATCACATGTCAGTTCTAGTATAATATATTTGTCCAATGAATACGCGTTTATCATCTGCACTTCTCCTTGGTGTACCAATTTTAATGGCCAGTAGTGTATAAGTGATCTGACGGACAGGATGATCAGCAATTTACGGCTTTTTGCTTATGACGCTGCGGTGTACGGTAAGGTGTCTCACGAGTCAAGATATTAGTCATCACACTTACCGCTCCGGGGCAATCTCTGTAGTGTAGAACCGGTACCAGAGGGCCATGTCGCCCTCCACCTCTAAGTCATGGCATTAAGATGATGTGTATGAACCAATCGGTCATACGGGATTAGCGCAATAAGATGACTGAACATGGAGCCGCGGTAGAATGGCAGAAAGGAGCTATCCTGTTTGCGACTGCCTATGGCCACACCTTGAATGAAGTTCCCCGATTTTCTGATGTATCAGTGCGTACTTGTCGAAGTGTCTAAAAGGAATATTGTACCAGTCGCAGCTCTGTAACACATCCTAAGAACGGTGGTCGCAAAAACAACGTTTCCGGCAGTGACCAGAAACGAGTACTGTCCTAGCCTCGTTCTGATGAGTAATGTAACAAACTTTGAAATCACAGCTGTTTGTTACAGGAACTGAACAAGTACACTTCTGAGAGAAAATATCTTCACAACTTGGTATCAAAATTGTATCCTGGAGAATATTTAGAGGAACAGGGAAGAGAGTTCGTAGGCAGCCATTGGTAACCGTGCGAAGCGCTACCTTCGGGTGCAGCAGCGGGTGTGACTCCCGATAAAGACGGTACGACATCTCGGCGGACAGCCGTCACGGCAGGTGGGGTCACTGAGCAGAGTTAAAGCGGTTCTTGATCCGTTGGAGCCCAGACCTGTCTGGCCTCCTCTGGGAGGAGAGTGGACCTATGTAGTCGCCTGCGGAAGGATACGGCGCTGTACCACGTGACCACTTGACTGCAAAACCGTCGACCCACACACCAAGTCATGGCTGAGTTGGCACCCTCTGACACTGTAACAGCTACTGGTGGCTCGACTGTGTGCAATTCTCTGCCTCGTCTCTTTACCAACTTCGTAGGTGAGGAAGGAGTTGTACCTGGCCCTCTAAACGTAGACTGTGGTGGTAGAACTACGCAGGGGGGCAGCCCTACACTGCATGCACCACTGGTACCACCCCCTTGTCAATGACAATCGAATTCAAACCCGGCGGGAACTGCTGCCGTCAATGAATGCTTGTCTTGCGCACGGAGTTTTCAAGAGGACATTGCGAATGTATGTAGTGTAGATTTGGACTCACGTATGAACCGTGGTAAAAAGTCCTGTTTTGAAGAGCGCGCCGCAGCGCGTAGTGTGAAGCAGCCGTCCTCCGTTTCTGCCGGTGGCGCCGCTGTGGCAATCGCAGCTTTGGTGTCTCCCTCTGTTGGGAAAGGGGAAAAGTTGCCTGTTCACGTGCATTTAAGGGGCGCTGTGAGCTCGCCAGTCGGTCAGTCTGGGGTCAGTCTCTCGTCCGCATTTGTTAGGCAGTTAGTGTCTGTCTGTCGTTCGGAGTGCTAGTTGGTCTTTCGTTTGGATCAACCTTTAAAGACGCAAAATGAGAGTCTTTCCACTCCACCGGTAAGAGAACTCAGCGAGTGGTCGCCCGGTTGGGGCTTAGTTCCTGCATCTGAGTCTGCGCGTTAGGCCGCCAGTCTGCTCGAGTTCTTCAGGCAACGGTCATTGGCGGTTGGATCGATCGGTTGGTCGGTCGCGCACTGAGACTTTTACAAAAACTGTAAAAATCCAGCTTGTGAGTTTTTTATTTTTCATTTATTTATTTATTTTTCTGCAGAAATTCGCTCTTGCTCTTTGAGGTGCGAACCCTTTACATACATTATGTTTGGCCACATAGGATGATGAATCTCATCAATCATTTTTTTCTAAGTAAGTGTTAAAAGGGACAGTAATGCAACAGCGATAAATAACAGGTGTTTAAAATTTGGGTATAAACATGGGAAAACACCCACCAGATACAAAGGGTGAATCACCTACTTGCACCGCAAATATTGCGGAAAGGGAAGTGCTATTCTCTGCGGTTTTCACAGAATGAATTGGTAGTCAGGGGCTCGTACCGTCAGACAACCAACATATGTGAATAATACTTAGAAAGTGTGTGTTTGTGAAAACGTACACTGTTTGAAATGGAACAAAGCCCAATGACATTAAAAACCTAAAAGTAGGGAAAATTAGAATGTCAGTGGTGTTCGTTGCAGGATTCTACTGCGAGTCGTTTACGAGATATCGTAGTTTGAAAAGTTTCCACATCGACAGTTGTTTGTGCTATTCAACTTGCGTAGTTGCTAGGTGCGGTGCTGTTATGTTTCCTATAGCGTACTTGTGTTTCCTTGAGTTCACTGAGACTTGTTAGTCAGTTAGTGTGTGACAATCCAAACAGTAGGTCGTGAGAGGACGATGGGATTTTCCAACGCAAAAAAAGCTGACATGCTCATGTTTTATGGACAGTTAAGCAGCTTGTTGTTATACTGTGTGTATGTGGCAAGATATTCCAATACAGGTCAATCATCTTGGCAGTTATTTATAACCTCTTAAACTAATATAAGGAGTGTGTCAGAACTCTCCATTATATAAAACAATACGTCCAGCTTAACGCTATTCTTTGCATTGTGTAAGCACTCAGATATCGATAGTAACAATCTGAGGGCGAAACATGGGAGCGCAATTCTAAGCATTGTTGTGAGTCGAGGTTTGTCTGCGAGAGTGGAGGTAGTAGTGTCGGCCAAGAGCTCGGAGACAGAAGACGTGTCAGTCACACTGCCCTCACGTCGGTGATGCCAGATCTTACCACACTCAAGGCCTGATGTCATTTATATAGCCAGGAGAGGTTTAGATGTCGCAACTACTCTTGAAGATAGAATTCAACGTAAAATTCGCAAGTATAGCGCAAAAGCAATTGCAGGTTTAGGCTATGTAACTTGTACACAACAAATATTAACATAGCTACTACCAATATTGCCAATGTTCATCTGTGAAACTGGACTCTATAAGCAACCTGAGCTATCAGTTTCACAGACGAACATAGGCAATGTTGACAGTAGCTACGTTACATATTTGTGTATAAGTTACGTATGGCGATCCTGCCAGTATACGAATGTGGAATCTTCTGATGCAACAAATTTTCAGCAGCAGCAGCAGCTAAATTTAACCTGCATAACACTGTGTGTATGTTGTATGAGTGTCAGTTTCGCTGTCATTTAGCCCTCTGCAGATTTTTACATGAAAAACTTAAAACTAACAATTGGATAAGCTATCTGACTGCGTATTTGAATATGAAAAACTACAGGAACAAATGAACCTGTCACAATGAATACCTAAGCTATTTGAATGCGTTTTTGAACAAGAATTTTCAAATGATACAGAATGTGACTTGTGCAACGGAATTTACTGGACTAGACTACGTGACATGTTGCGGTGTGTCAGTGTCTCTGTTTTGCCACTAAGTTTTGCACTCACCTCTTTAGACGACTGCCTTCTTCCATGTCGTTTACAGCAATGCGCAGCAGCACACAGCAGCAGCAGCAGCAGCTAAAGCTTATTGTTACTAAGAATGAAGATAATAAAAAGGACTTTACTTGCGTCCTGGTAACTACTAAATAAATTTTGAGAGGGGAATTCATTAACCAAGTCTATTTAAAACTTCAGAATCATCCTGTACAAATATTAATAATGGCTATGACAAATGACATATGTATCAATAATGGCTGAGTGCCAGATTAACAAATTATTTCAATTTCAAAGTTAGATTAATATTTAGTAACCACAGCAGTCTTCTTTCACTGACAAGCAAAACATGGGATTATCGCAGACTCGGACTAACAATCACGAGCCCTACCCTGCAGTTGTTTTTGCGCTATGTTTGCTAATTTTACCTTGAATACCATCTTCAAGCGTAGTTCAGCCATCTAAACCTCTCCAAGCTGTACAAATGAAATCAGCCCTTGAGTGTGGGAAGAGCTGGCATCACCGACGTGAGGGCAGCGTGACGCGTCTTCTGTCTCCGAGCTCTCGACCGACATTACTACTTCCACTCTCGCAGACCGACGTCGCCTCACAACAGTGCTTATAATAGCGCTCCCATGTTTCGCCCTCAGATTGTTACTATCGAATAGCGTTAAGTGGGACGTATTGTTTTATGTAATGGAGAGCTCTGACACACTCCTTACACTAGTTGAAGAGGTCAGAAATAAATAACTGCCAAGATGATTGACTTCTATTGGAATATCTTGCCGCATACACACCGTACAAGAACGAGCTGCATTATTCCTACACTGTCCATGAAACATGAACATGTCAGCTTTTTTTGCGTTGGAAAATCCCATCGTCCTCTCACGTCCCACTGTTTGGACTGTCACACACTAACTGACTAGCAAGTCTCAATGAACTCAAGGAAACGCAAGTACGCTATAGGAAACATAACAGCATCGTGCGTAGCAACTACGCAAGTTGAATGGCACAAACAAGTGTCGATGTGGAAACTTTTCAAACTACGATATCTCGTAAACGACTCGCAGTAGAATCCTGCATGGAACACCACTGACATTCTAATTTTCCCTACTTTTAGGTTTTTAATGTCAATGGGCTTTGTCCCATTTCAAAAAGTGTACGTTTTCACAAAAACACACTTTCTAAGTATTATTTACATCTGTTGATTGACTAACAGTACGAGCCCCTGACAATCAATTCATTCGGTGAAAACCGCAGAGGATAGCACTTCCCTTTCCGCAATATTTGCGGTGCAAAGTAGGTGATTCACCCTGAGTATCTGGTAGGTGTTTTCCCATATTTACACGAAAATATTTAACACTTGTTGTTTATCAGTGTTGCATTACTGTTCTTTTAACGCTTAGACAAAAATGATTCATGAAATTCATCATCCTCTGTGGTCAAAACATAATGCGTGTAAAGGGTTCGCACCTCAAATAGCCAGAGCGAATTTCTGCAGAAAAATAAATAAATAAATAAATGAAAAATAAAAAAAACTCACAAGCTGAATGTTTACAGGTTTTCGCCCAGTATTACAGAAACATTCATTAGTCGACTACAGTATTACAGGACCTGGGAGAGAGGGCCGTTCGGTAGGCTTATTGCGTGTTTTTCTCATGATGTTTCACGAGCACGCGCTGGACCATTTGATGGTATATGCACAATGTCCTGAAAGCATTCACAGCTGATTAGTGTAACGTCATCGCTTGTTTCCGGTAATGGTCGCAGGAGGCCAGGTGCAAATATATCATGATCCAGTAGTGTTACAATATGAATGAGTGGTGCATGACAATAGAGTTGCATATGTTAGTGGACTACTGGTAATACACCATTTGCATGTAGGAAAGAGCCAAATAAAGTGACCACAGTGGGCTGTGTGACCATGGGGATCCTGGGAGCTATGAGGGCACGGCGCAGTAAATGCCCAGTCAACCCACGACGTCTAACTTATTTGCTGTGCCGCTCCTCAGAGTCAGAATAATTTTTGAGTGTTTTAGTTATTCTGAAGTAAGACAGTCCGTCTCCGTAACTAAGGTGGTCAGTATATATGGCTGGCACGTGGAAGACCCTGGTTGGATTCCCGGTATTACCAAGGACTTTTCCTTGGCGGGAGGAACTGTGTGGGATGCACTCAGCCTCGTGATACCAACTGAGGATCTACTTGACCGAACAGCAGCGGCTCCACGGTCTGGAAAATCTTCAAAACGGCAGGGAGACGGTGTGTTGACCACATGCTCTTCCATACTGCACCCGCATGAAACCGCAAGGCAGAAGATGATACGGCGGCAGCTCCTCACGGCCTGGCGTGGAGGTCGGTTTTAGCTCGATATAAGATATCTACATCTACATCTACATCTACATCCATACTCCGCAAGCCACCTGACGGTGTGTGGCGGAGGGTACCTTGAGTACCTCTATCGGTTCTCCCTTCTATTCCAGTCTCGTATTGTTCGTGGAAAGAAGGATTGTCGGTATGCCTCTGTGTGGGCTCTAATCTCTCTGATTTTATCCTCATGGTCTCTTCGCGAGATATACGTGGGAGGGAGCAATATACTGCTTGAGTCCTCGGTGAAGGTATGTTCTCGCAACTTTAACAAAAGCCCGTACCGAGCTACTGAGCGTCTCTCCTGCAGAGTTTTCCACTGGAGTTTATCTATCATCTCCGTAACGCTTTCGCGATTACTAAACGATCCTGTAACGAAGCGCGCTGCTCTCCGTTGGATCTTCTCTATCTCTTCTATCAACCCTATTTGGTACGGATCCCACACTGCTGAGCAGTATTCAAGCAGTGGGCGAACAAGCGTACTGTAACCCACTTCCTATGTTTTCGGATTGCATTTCCTTAGGATTCTTCCAATGAATCTCAGTCTGGTATCTGCTTTACCGACGATCAACTTTAAATGATCATTCCATTTTAAATCACTCCTAATGCCTACTCCCAGATAATTTATGGAATTAACTCTCTCCAGTTGCTTACCTGCTTCAGTGTAGCTAAATGATAAGGGATCTTTCTTTCTATGTATTCGCAGCGCGTTACATTTGTCTACATTGAGAGTCAACTGTCATTCCTTGCACCATGCATCAATTCGCTGCAGATTCTCCTGCATTTGAGTACAATTTTCCATTGTTACAACGTCTCGATATACCACAGCATCATCCACAAAAGCCTCAATGAACTTCCGATGTTATCCACAAGGTCATTTATGTATATTGTGTATAGCAACGGTACTACGATACTCCCCTGCGGCACACCTGAAATCATTCTCACTTCGGAAGACTTCTTTCCATTGAGAATGACATGCTGCGTTCTGTTATCTAGGAACTCTTCAAGCCAATCACACAATTGGTCTGATAGTCCATATGCTCTTACTTTGTTCATTAAACGACTGTGGGGAACTGTATCGAACGCCTTGCGGAAGTCAAGAAACACGGGGACTCGTGTCTATGGCCCTCTGAGTCTCGTGGTCTTTGTGTATTTATTGTGGATAGAGGATGTGAAATGCCTTTTTAATGAAACTGTGTTGAAACTATCACACATCGACTCATTGTGTAATAAGGTCAATGTGGGCAAAGTGGCCATCTCGGCGGTGACTTCTGGCCACATTGTGTAGAATGAGAACACTGAGGCCGAAAGAAGGGCTCCACAGCGATACTTTACTGCCGCCCTCATAACAATGACTGCAGTAAATAGAGAAAGAGAAGGAAAATAAAATAAAAAGAAGGAAAACTGCGAAGAACGGCAAACCCATTCCTAGAAGGGCTAATTTTGACGTCAAGTCCAAGTATTGCGAAGAAGAATTTTCAAATTCAAAATCAGAAGAGCAGTAGATTTACCGCCAATTGTGCTCACTCTGGGTCCACGAACTCTGTACAGGTGTTGAGGAAGACTGTTTGACTTATTTGTGTAAAGTGTAAATTATTTTATTCGAATAAATTTTACAATAAAACATATTGAGCTCCTTGTGAAGACAATTTTTTATTTCTTATTTTTAAGTTTAAAAATAAGTGGCAACTTCGTGAAAATTGAACTGTTTAAAGTACTTAAATTGATCGTAATTCGATATTATACTTCAGTAGCTGCACATTATAATCACTCATTTCTGGACATTTCCGTCTATTGCTACTGAGCTTAAGCAATTGGAATACTTTAGCCTGGCTATTTTGTGCGACTCTCTCCTATTAGTCTTTTACTGGCTGATATAGCTGTTCAGTAAGTATAGTGTAGTATGCACATCTCGTTTCCGTTGTTATTTTACATACTGCAATTTTTCCCTTTGCGCTTCTGCAGTGTCGTTGTCACTGGAACTGCATTCACTTTATTACTGGTAACTTTTCTGGGGCTTCAGTATTTTTGGAAGCAATGTCGATATCTGCATGCACAATGTGGATACATACATACGTACGTGGAATATCTGGCGAACGTTCTGCCCAATTCTGCTGTACTGCACGGGTGCTCAATAACATTGTTTGTTTAAGATGAGCCAATCAAATGGCACACTTTTGTTATAGCTGTAGCCTTTTGCAAACATAGCGTCCATTGCGGCGACTGTTTGAATAGCTAACTTCATAGACATACAAAATGCAGTGTAAATATCGGCATTCGTAACGGTCTGTTGGACGTTGTGACATTTAATGGCTCCATATTTATACGTCCCTTTTACGCTACTCCTAATTTTGACAACGTGTGCAGTACGTCACTCATAAAAATTTAGGACAGAGAAACACGCTACCGTAGCATTCATGTTCAGTTTGCGATCGTTAATTTCTGCCAAATCGACGAAGTCATTTCGTTGCGTTGCAAATACGAGAACGCGCTTTAACTGAGAACGGAAAACATAACAATAATGAGAGCTTGCGTAAAAAAAACAAAGTTTGCTAAATTTCTCTGTTGGAGGCGTAAAACCGTAGACAACTATGTCTTTTTATTATTCTATTAGAGAAGTGTTAGGAACCAATGCACATCAAATTTCCCCTTTTAGATGTTCTAGATTTCCGCGGCTGTTTCAAGGTTGTACTGTATTTCTCACAGCAGTTCTTGAGTTACAAAGACGAATGGACTGCGACAGAATATACAAATATTAGTGGAAGTTTTTGGAATAGAGTAGAAGAGATTAATTTAAGGGCTGTGTATAGAAATTTATTGTAAATTATGAAAGTAGCTTGAAGTGGTTTGTCAGAGCTTTCGAAAAAACAAAAAAACAAAAAAATCCTGTTGCCTTCTCCACTCTTGTCATTTAGCAGAATGTCTCCAAATTTTTTTCGTGGAAATAAATTTCTAGTACTTTATCTACTATCCGAGCAAACTGACTAGCGCGGTTGCTTATTGAAGCGACCGTAAAATCAGTTCCCATTTACGATCGCTCCCCGTGCGCCAGGTGTCAGCTTGGTTTACGCGGATAACAGAAACATGTGTCCTATTCTTACTGTATGTACTGCGTGAAGACTGCTAATCTCTTCTACTGTAACCTCGATAAGGCCCACCTCCAATATATGTATGTTGTGGTGAGCTCTATCTTCGTAAATAAGAAATAATTTAAGAGCGCCGCGTTGGCCGAGCGATTCTAGGCGCTTCAGTCCGGAACCGCGCTGTTCGAATCCTGCAGGTTCGAATCCTGCCTTGGGCATGGGTGTGTGTGATATCCTTAGGTTAGTTAAGTTTAATTAGTTCTAAGTTCTAGGGGACTGATGACCTCAGATGTTAAGTCCCATAGTGCTCAGAGCCATTTGAACCAATTTAAGAGGTATAAATACATGCAGGCTGTTTCACAGTTCCTATTAAAGGCTTCTGTGGGTTGTAGGGGCTGTTTTTATAAGTTTGGAGTAATACTTGTTACATACAAAACGAATATGATGTGGAACGTGTCAGTTGCAAGTTTACTAATTTATATCTAAAAATTAATCTTTTGAGTGGGAAGAGCTGCCATTCAGAATTTTTTTCAATCTGTTTTTAAATGTTGGTTGGCTGTCTGTCAGACTTGTGATGCTATTTGGTAAGTGACAAAGATTTTTGTAGCAGTTAATTTACCCCTTTTGTGCCAAAGTTAGATTTAACCCAAAGTAGTGAAGTTCAACCTTTCTCATAGTGTTGAGGCTGTTGTACATTGCTATGGCTTTTGAATTGGGATGGGTCATTAATCACAAATTTCACAAGTGAATAAACACATTACGAAGCTACTGTGTTCCTTAAAGCTACTATGTTCCTTAAATGAATGTCTGCAAGAAGATCTTGGCTGGGCTCTAGTAATAATTCTGATTATACGCTTTTGGGTGAAGGGTGTGCCATAAAGGGAGAGAATGAAGTCATCCATTCCCTTGGGGCGTTCATTTCTACACAGTTTGCAGTCGGTAACGACAGCCTGTAGCGTGATCTGCAACAGGACCACATTCTTGACAACCTTTGGCACTACTGACAACTCTGGACGATTCAGTCTTTCCCTAAGGATATCAGTGGATAGAAACCCCATTGAAAGTGAAGTCACCTTCTTTGGAGTGTTGTGTGGCCACAACTTTTTCTCTGGTGTACACGGTGGAACCATTAGAGACCACTGAAGACCATTGGACGAAATCAGAACGTGATTCATAGCATAAAAGGGTTTTATGGTTTTTAATTACTTCTGTGTCGTGTGCACGGGGAAGGGAGGAGGTTGCGTGATTGACACATATGTCAATAAGTCAGTCTGGAAAAGTTCTCGGTACCACGTGTAAACTTTTATTAGGCACTTGAAAAACGCGCTGTCCACATACACCCATACACCGATCCCTACCGCTGATGGGGCAGGCAACCTGCTTGGCATTGGTGCTTGCTGGCCACATAAAAAAATGTGAGGGGTGTCGAAATGTTTGCCTATCTCGCCGGCGAATAGGGATCTGTGGATGGGTGTATGTACAGAAATATTTTTAAAGCGTCCAATAAAGATGTGCGTGTTGCCCTGAGGATGTTGTCGAACAGGGGTGTGTTAGAGGGACTCTTTGCCACTTTATTCACATGTATGTCAGTGTTACACCTCTCTGTGTACGCGACACAGGAGGGCGCAAAAAAGGAGACATGAAAAAAGCATTAACATCGTTTTATGCTTCGGATCACGCTCAAATTTCATCGAATAGTTTTTAACGATCCTTAGTGATTCCACCCTTGTACCAGAGGCGGAGGCAGATAATCTGCAGGAAGTGAAGGTATGGCTCGTCTGTGAGGCGTTGTGGAAGGATGACTGGCCCCTACCCACATATTGACGCTGAACCTTTGCTGATGTTTGCTACCACCATGTCGTGGTAATTCTCCGTACTCTGTGGCTAATGTACCTCTATCACTGCTAGGGCTGTATGGGTGAGAATCCTTGACACGTAAAAGGATTTTGTTGTTGCTGTGGTCTTCAGTCCTGAGGCTGGTTTGATGCAGCTCTCCATGCTACTCTATCCTGTGCAAGCTTCTTCATCTCCAGTACTTAGTGCAACCTACATCTGAATCTGCTTAGTGTATTCATCTCTTGGTCTCCCTCTACGACTTTTAGCCTCCACTCTGCCCTCCAATACTGATCCCTTGATGCCTCAGAAGATGTCCTACCAACTGGTACCTTCTTCTTGTCAAGTTGTGCCACAAACTCCTCTTCTCCCCAATTCTATTCAGTACCTCCTCATTAATTATGTGATCTACCCATCGAATGTTCAGCATTGTCCTGTAGCACCACGTATTGAAAGCTTCTGTTCCCTTCTTGTCCAAACTATTTATCGTCCATGTTTCACTTCCATACATGGCTACACTCCATACAAATACTTTCAGAAACGACTTCCTGACACTTAAATCTATACTCGATGTTATCAAATTTCTCTTCTTCAGAAACACTTTCCTTGCCATTGCCAGTCTACATATTATATCCTCTCTACTTCGACCATCATCAGTTACTTTGCTCCACAAATAGCAAAACTCCTTTACTACTTTAAGTGCCTCATATCCTAGTCTAATTCCCTCAGCATCACCCGACTTAATTCGACTACATTCCCTCATTTTACATTTGTTGATTTTCGTCTTATATCCTCCTTTCAAGACACTGTCCGTTCCGTTCAACTGCTCTTCCAAGTCCTGTGCTGTCTCTGATAGAATTACAATGTCATCGGCGAACCTCAAAGTTTTGTATTTCTTCTCCATGACTTTTAATACCTACTCCAAATTTTTCTTTTGTTTCCTTTACTGCTTGCTCAATATATACAGATTGAATAACATCGGGAAGAGGCTACAACCCTGTCTCACTCCCTTCCCAACCACTGCTTCTCTTTCGTGCCACTCGACTCTTATAACTGCCATCTGGTTTCTGTACAAATTGTAAATAGCCTTTCGCTCCCCGTATTTTACCCCTGCCACTTTTAGAATTTGAAAGAGAGTATTCCACTCAACATTGTCAAAAGCTTTCTCTAAGTCTACAAATGCTAGAAACATAGGTTTGCCTTTCCTTAATTTATTTTCTAAGTCGTAGGTCAGTATTGCCTCACGTGTTCCATTTCTACGGAATCCAAACTGATCTTCCCCTAGGTCGGCTTCGACCAGTTTTCCATTCGTCTGTAAAGAATTCGTGTTAGTATTTTGCAGCTGTGACTTATTAAACTGATAGTTCGGTAATTTTCACATCTTTCTTTGGGGTTGGAATTATTATATTCTTCTTGAAGTCTGAGAGTATTTCGCCTGTCTCATACATCTTGCTCACCAGATGGTAGAGTTTTGTCAGGACTGGCTCTCCCAAGGCCGTCAGTAGTTCCAATGGAATGTTGTCTACTCCCGGGGCCTTGTTTCGACTCAGGTCTTTCAGTGCTCTGTCAAACTCTTCACACAGTATCGTATCTCCCATTTCATCTTCATCTACATCCTCTTCCATTTCCATAATATTGTCCTCAAGTACATAACCCTTGTATAGACTATATACTCCTTCCACCTTTCTGCTTTCCCGTCTTTCTTAGAACTGGGTTTCCATCTGAACTCTTGATATTCATACAAGTGGCTCTCTTTTCTCCAAAGGTCTCTTTAATTTTCCTGTAGGCAGTATCTATCTTACCCCTCGCGAGATAAGCCTCTACATCCTTACATTTGTCCTCTAGCCATCCCTGCTTAGCCATTTTGCACTTCCTGTCGATCTCATTTTTGAGATGTTTGTATTCCTTTTTGCCTGCTTCATTTAATGCGTTTTTATATTTTTCCTTTCATCAATTAAATATTTCTTCTGTTACCCAAGGATTTCTACTAGCCCTCGTCTTTCTACCTACTTGATCCTCTGCTGCCTTCACTACTTCATCCCTCAGAGCTACCCATTCTTCTTCTACTGTATTTCTTTGCCCCATTCCTGTCAATTGTTCCCTAAAGCTCTCCCTGAAACTCTGTACAACTTCTGGTTTAGTCAGTTTATCCACGTCCCATCTCCTTAAATTCCCACCTTTTTGCAGTTTCTACAGTTTTAATCTACAGTTCATAACCAATAGATTGTGGTCAGAGTCCATATCTGCCCCTGGCAATGTCTTACAATTTAAAACCTGGTTCCTAAATCTCTGTCTTACCATTATATAATCTATCTCATACCTTCTAGTATCTCCGGGATTCTTCCATGTATACAACCGTAAAAGCATTCGAAAATGAATTATACTACAATATGTAATCCGTAGTTTTTTGGGATCGCTAGGTTCCCCGATGACTGCAATCCGTGGTGTGGGGATGGGGAGGAGGTGGGGAAGGGCTGTGTCGGTGTGAAAAGACAGTGATATATCAACATATCTCTATAACACCTGAAGCAATTTCTACCGAAGTTGACAGAGGTATTTGGATGACACTTTTTCTTTTGAGTCATCGGTCTTCTAACTGGTTTGATGCGGCCCCCCACGAATTCCTCTCCCGTGCCAACCTCTTCATCTTTCAGCCTCCGTCCTAAATTACTTGCTGGATGTATTCCAGTCTCTGTCTTCCTCTTCAGTTTTATCATCTATAGCTTCCCCTAGTGCCGTGGAAATTATTACCTGATGTCTTAAAATATGTTTTTTCATCATGTCCCTTCTTCCTATCAGTGTTTTCCATCTGATCCTTTCCTCTCTGGTTCTGCGCAGGGCGTTCTCTTCCCTATCTTATTAGACCACCTAATTTGCAACATCTGACTGCAGCACCACATCTCAAACGCTTCGATTCTCTTCTGCTGCGAATTTCACACAATCCACGTTTCACTACCATACAATGCTGTACCCCAAAGGTACATTCTCAGAAATTTCTTCCTCACATGAAGGCCTGTGTTTGATACTGGTAGACGTCTCTTGGATAGGAGTGCACTCATTGCCAGTGCAAGTTAGCTTTTGATATCCTCCCTCCTCCGTTCGTCATTGGTTATTTTGTTGGCTAGGTAGCAGAATTCGTTAACTTCATCTACTTCGCAACCATCAATCCTGATGTTGACTTTCTCGCTATTCTCATTTCTGCTACTTCTCATTACTTTCGTCTTTCTTCGATGTACTCTCAACCCATATTCTGCACTCATTACGCCGTCCATTCCATTCAGCGGATCATATACTACTTCTTCTCTGTCAGGATAGCAATATCATCAGCGAACCTTATCATTGATATCCTTTCCCCTTGAATTTTCATTCTACTTTTGAACCATTCTCTTATTTGTTGCATAACTTCTTCGATTTACAGATTGAACAGTAGGGGGGAAAGACTACATCCCTGTCTTGCACCCTTTTTAATCAGAGCACTTCGTTCTTGGTCGTCCACTCTTATTATTCCTTCTCGGCTCTTGTACATATCTTATATTGCCCGTCTCTCCCTACCGAGCGAGGTGGCGCAGTGGTTAGCACACTGGACTCGCATTCGGGAGGACGACGGTTCAATCCCGTCTCCAACCATTCTGATTTAGGTTTTCCGTGATTTCCCTAAATCGTTTCAGGCAAATGCCGGGATGGTTCCTTTGAAAGGGCACGGCCGATTTCCTCCCCAATCCTTCCCTAACCCGAGCTTGCGCTCCGTCTCTAATGACCTCGTTGTCGACGGGACGTTAAACACTAACCACCTATCTACCGTCTCTCCCTATAGCTTACCCCTATTTTTCTCAGAATTTCGAACATCTTGCATCATTTTACATTATCGAACGCTTTTCCCAGGTCGACAAACACTATGAACGTGTCTTGATTTTTCTTTAGTCTTGCTTCCGTTATCAACCGCAATACCAGAACTGCCTCTCTGGTACATTTATCTTTCCTAAAGCCAAACTGATCGTCATCTGGCACATCCTCAGATTTCTTCTTCATTCTTCTGTATATTATTCTTGTTAGCAACCTGGATGCATGAGCTGTCAAGCTGATTGTGTGATATTTCTCGCACTATTCAGCTCTTGTAGTTTTCGGAATTTAGTGGATGATATTTTCCGAAAGCCAGGTGGTATATCGCCAGACTCATACATTCTACACACCAACGTGAATAGTCGTTTTGTTGCCACTTCCCTCAATGATTTTAGAAATTCTGATGGAATGTTATTTATCCCTTCTGCCTTGTTTGACCTTAAGTCCTCCAAAGCTCTTTTAAATTCTGATTCTAATGCTAGATTCCCTGTCTCTTCTAAATCGACTCCTGTTTCTTCTTCTATCATATCAGACAAATCTTCCCCCTCATAGAGGCCTTCAGTGTATTCTTTCCACCTATCCGCTCTCTCGTCTGCATTTAACAGTGGAATTCAAGTCGCGTCCTTAATGTTACCACCCCTGCTTTTAATTTCACTGAAACTTGTTTTGACTTTCCTATATGCTTAGTCAGTCTTCTGATAATCATTTCTTTTTCGATTTTGGCACATTTGTCATGCTCACATTTCGTCTTAGCTTCCGTGCACTTCCTATTTAATTCATTCCTCAGTGCCTTGTATTTCTGTATTCCTGAGTCTCCCTGAACATTTTTGTACTTTCTTCTTTCATCGATCAACTGAAATAGTTCAGTCATGGTTTCTTCGCAGCTGTCTTCTTTGTACCTATGTCTTCCTTACCAACATCTGTGTTTGCCCTTTTTAGAGATATCCATTCCTCTTCAACTGTACTGCCTGCTGAGATATTCCTTAGTGTTGTATCTATAGCCTTAGAGAACTTCAAGCGTATCTCGTCATTCCTTAGCACTTCCGTATCCCACCTCTTTGCGTATTGATTCTTCCTCACCAATCTCTTAAACTGCATCTTAGTGTTCGTCACTACTACGTTGTGATCTGAGTCTGTATCTGCTCCTGTACGCCTTATAATCCAGTATCTGGTTTCAGAATCTTTGTCTGACCATTATGTAATCTAACTGAAATATTCATGTATCACCCTGTCTTTTCCAAGTACACCTCCTCCTCCAGTGGTTCTTTAACAGAGTATTCGCTATTTTTTTGGTCATCAGTCTACTGACAGGTTTGATGCGGTCCGCCACGAATTCCTTTCCTGTGCTAACCTCTTCATCTCAGAGTATTACTAGGTGAAATTTATTAAAGAACTCAATTAATCTTTCTCCTTTCTCATTCCTTGTCCCAAGTCCATATTCTCCTGTAACCTTTTCTTTCCACTCTCTCGGCTACAACTGCATTCCAGTCCCACATGAGTACTAGTTTTTTTTGTCCCTTTACGCACTGTATTACCCTTTCAACATCCTCATACATTTTTTCTATTTCTTTATCTTCAGCTTGCGACGTCGGCATGTATACCTGAAGTATTCTTGTCGGTGCTGGTTTGCTGTCGATTCTGATAACAACAATCCTATCACTGAGCTATTCACAAAAACAAACTCTCTGCCCTGGCTTCCTATTGATAACGAATTATACTCTCGATATACTGTTTTCTGCTGCTGTTAATTTTACCCTATACTCATCTTACCATAAATCCTTCGCTTCACTGGCCCCTACTACATCTAGATAGAGTCTATTCATTTCCCTTTTCATATTTTCTTGTTTCCCTAAAACGTTCATGCTTTTATCATTCCAGTCCCTGACTCATAGAACGTTATCCTTTCGTTGGTTATTTAGTCTTTTTCTCATGATCATGGGGTGGCAGTCCCTTCCCGGAGATCCGAATGGGGGACTATTCACAAATCTTTTGTCAATGGAGAGATCACTATGAAACTTTTTCCGTTACAGGCCACATGTCCTATGGATACACGTTATGTGGCTTTAATACAGTGGTTTCCAGGGCCTTCTGCATCCCAATGTCGTTGATCATTGTTGATTATTCCGCCTTTAGAGGCTCTATATGCACCTCCGCCCTCTTTGACAAGTCCGTTGGCAGAAGGAGGTTCAATTCTTATGCCGGAAGTCTTCGGCCGCCAATACGGATTATTAATCAAAGTTTAACTGGTGGTGGCTTTCGATCTGGGGACCGACGAAGTTTTGTTTACTAATCAGAGGTGCTACTCCCTTTTTCATTTCACTTTGTTCGTTATTTTTCGTTGCTTTTGTTCGAGGCGGACGTCCCATGATATCCGTTGAAGTTCATTGTTGATTCAGTCACTCAGTTTTTTTTATTACAGAGGGCAGCTAATTCTTTGAGCGAGCACGCTGAGCCACCGTTCCGGCTAATCCTAGACCACGGATGATACAGTACATAGCCCCTATGACTGAGGCCGGGGATGAAATACAGAGACATAAAAGCATAACTCAGGAACGTCTGGAGCAATTTCAATGAAATTTGGTATACAGGGTGTAACGAAAACGTATTTCCAAATTTTCAGGAAACATTTCTCACAAGTAGAGGAAAAAAACGTTCTTTATGTGCATGGGTCCATGTTAGAGCTCATTGTCTGCTTCTTTTCATAATCATATTAATTAGTCATGGGAAACACACAGAAACACAACGTGTCTATATTACATGAAACAGTTTCTTACGTGACATGTTCAAAATACTCTCTTAGTACGTTTGGGGAGAATGTAGAGAAGTTGTGATTCTTAGGTTTACTACTAGTGTTTATTATTCCCATTGAATGATGGAAATGTTGACTTATGACTCACTCCGCTGCATGTATTGACGTGTGGATAACTTCATTGCTCTACTAGGATCAAGCACATAGATTCAGCTGTTTGGTTTTCATCGCGAACTTGGTTTCCAGTACAGAGCAATGGACGTGTACTTAAATGCGGAGTTAGTAGATGCCCTTGTGCTCTGTGTATTAGTATATGGTAACGGCCACGATGCTCAACGTATGTATCGCGAGAGATTACGAGAACGACTTAAACCCAACAGGAAGATGTTTGTAGCAGCTGATCGTCATCTTAGGGAGGCTACTACTCGCTTCTGGGGGAGGCCTAGAAGGACGAGGACACCTCAGCTGCCGGCCCGTGTGGCCGAGCGGTTCTAGACGCTTCAGTCTGGAACCGTGCGACCGCTACGGTCGCAGGTTCGAATCCTGCCTCGGGCATGGATGTGTGTGATGTCCTTACGTTAGTTAGGTTTACGTAGTTCTAAGTTCCAGGGGACTAATGACCTCAGATGTCAAGTCAGAGTTGTATCTAGACACACTAGACTATCGCTCCAACTGCACATACCTCACACAGTTTCAAGAGTCTCCTGCTGACATGCAGGGTCCATGGATTCATGAGGTTTTCTCCATACTCGATACTGCCTTCAACCTGTCTTTAACCAACCACAGGCTTTAGAGGCGCTATATCTCCCCTCTTACATGACAGCATAAACTCATGTCGAACCAGCGCAAGAGTTAAGAAACCTGAGTCTCTGGAAAAAAGAAAAGAAACCACCAATTACTGGCTTTCTCTCCAAAGTCACGTCGCTTCCCACGGCAACAAGCAAACAGATACAGTCTTAAATGTCTTTATCTAAATTGCCTATGCCTTGGAGCATGTTAGCCCTAGCTATGAGGTGTCGTAAAGATTCTATCTCTAAACATTTCTCAAACGCCAAAGTTTCTTATACAACCGAGTCGACCGATGGAATTGGATCACAGGCCTATTTGCAGTATCGGCAAACACGAAAACTTGTGGCGCTGCACACAATTCCCGGTTTACTACTCCACTGTGTAGATGCGTCCCTTCAGTCTGTCACCCCCAGCCCAGCCTTCGGCTGGCGCCAATGTAGGCATAGCAGCATTGTCCTGCTGGACACCTGTCTCGACTAGTGGTGCTCTGTCTGCCCTGTGAGGCTGTGGGCCTGTAAGGTGAGATTTCCTGAGGGATGGGTACGCCACCACTTGCTTTCAACTTCCAACATGCCGTTTCTACGAACTAGGAACCATAAAAATACCTCGTGCTTTTAGCGCCCTACCAGGCTCCATCAATGCCTGCTCAGGCCGTTAACTTTCTAGTCTCACTCTAGTTGCGTAACGTTGTAACAAAATCTATATGAAAATTAGGTGAGGGAGTAACGTGTCCTCTCTCAACATGTGTTGTTGGGTAGCTTGTTTTTGTTGAAGGCAACACAAATAGATTTCAGGATTCAAATATCAAGAAGGAAAATCTACAAAAACTGGCGATAGCTTGGGTTCAGGTACAGATTACTACTTTCAACAAGACAAGATCCTAAGCATACAGCGGAAATTGCTTGATTGTGGTTGTTGCACCATGCTCCCTGTGTTCTCATGTTTCTAGTACAGAGAGCAGAACCTTAATCCAAATTAACATCTTTGGAATACACTTAAAAGAATGGTCAGAAAACATGAAATACGGATTAAGCCTGCTCTGAAACAAAGTCTACAACAAGAGTGGCCTCTGACACTACCAAAAAACTGATTCATTCCGTGCCAAAGAGGTTAATGGTAGTGATAAATAGAATATGAATGCCTACAAAGCATTAAAACTGCCATTATATTTACGTACGTACACTAATTTTCTTTGTATCTATGACTACTTTTTTTTCCATAACTGTGTGAAACCAGCTGGTACAGAATGTTTGTTTACTTTCTGTAGAAGGCTATTTTAGGTATTCCTTTTATATAAACAGACTAGGAAGTGAACCTCATACTGTTAGTTTATGAAATAATGTCTCTGGTTGTGATCTTGAGTTCTAATAAATCAAGTTATTCCACATGTGCTGCAGTGTAGAACACTTTTCTCCATGGCTGTGTGGTATACGCAGGCTAGGCCATAAATGAAAGCGACAGAAATGAGTGCTCCAGTTAAGCAAAAGTTTAGAAAAAAATAGCAATTCTGGTGCGGGTCGTGCGTGGCATGAGCCTTTTATGGGCGCGCACACAGTAGGCCAACGAACAACATCTACTGGATCCAGCCGAAGTTGGTCGCCAACACATTGGCATCCGACTTCTCATCCACAACAAACGAAAGGGACTAAGGGATTCAGCCTTATGGAATTGCGGTCGGCTCTAATAACATGCCGGCGTTGGTCCATTTTTGTTATTTTTATAAAGCAACGTTTTAATTACAATTTCACTGGCCGATATTGTGAAGGAAGAAGAGGATTTAGCTGTCATCGCATACACATCATTTACTTTGCTGCATCATCAGAAGAAAAAGAAGAAGAATCGACGCTGGTGGTAAAAGTAGGGAGCAGTGTGGACGCTCAAAATTAATGTGTGATCTTATAGCTCAACTGGAATATGGGTCACTTCCTAATTTTTCCCTAATGAAAGCTGTAGACTTCTTATTGCTATTGAATTGTGTAGGACCTCTCTTTTAGGAGAGCTGTGCCTGCAGCAGAAAGATAACAGTCACTCCCATTTTTGTTTGTTTCTATTTGTCGTTCACCGCTTAAAGTTGTCAATAAAGACATCATATTCTTTCCCACATCTTGCATATGGCTTTCTAATAACTGTGTTTCGTCCCTGCAAGCGCCTAATTTTTTCAGTTTATTTTTATAATCGCAATTCATAGGGGCACATAAACATTCACAATCACGATAAAACTCTATCGGCTTTAATATTCTTTCCATTTTCCATTCCATACGCTAGTTGTTTTAATACAATAGATACACACCCTTAGCGAGAGCAGGCATTGCCCGCATGGGAAGCAGCGACTGTCACGTTTTTCAGAGTAGTCACAAGCCGCTCTCAGTATGTTGTATTGACTGGTTTAACAGCCAACTACTGTACTTTAAACGGTAATTTCCAGAGTTTCTGATGATTCTTATGTTAAATGAAAGAGCGAAACCAATCAATAAAGTGCGACTTGTGGCTCTCTTGAAAAAGGTATATACACCAGTTCTAGAGACCGAACAAATCGCTACTGAACCAACGATAAACATACTAGTTCCATACTAGTTGATGGGTCTCACCCCAACTATCCGCCAACACTTTGATGTTACCACCAGCAAACCGAGCCGCAACCAAGGCTAACCGCCCGTGCACACTAACTCAGTTAACGAAGCATTTGGCTGTCGCCCGTTGTCCTTCGTTGGCCTAGGCACGCGCCTTAAGCGAGTGTAGTGGGCAAACAGAAGTTCGGCTGCGGAAAGATTTTTACAGTCATTACACCGCAATAATGTTCATTGTATTGCATTTATTAATATTTTCATAAAAGGTATGAAAAGAAAAGTCAAATGAAAATTTGGGATTGTAAATAAATTACCAGGAAGGGATTGTAAGGCATGCACAAAACTTCGTGTATAAAATTAGATAGTTTTATTATTTAATAGTTAATGTTTACACGTATTGGGGTAACATTCGTCGTAAAAGCAGTTGAAGTAGTAATTTTCTCGGTGTCTGCGCCGGGAACCTATTCTTCGCGTGCAGCTACCGAGGGCTGCTGGAAAGTCAAATTGAAACTAGTAGACTACAAGTCCGGAACGCTTTAATTACAATACCTTCTTGAAAAGTTGTTTGCAGAGTGCTTCAGAAACTTGTAAGTATAGCCCTTTCTTGGTAGTTTATTTGCAGTCCTAAATTTTCCTTTCACTTTGCTTTTCAAAAATGGTTCAAATGGCTCTGAGCACTACGCGACTTAACTTCTGAGGTCATCAGTCGCCTAGAACTTAGAACTAATTAAACCTAACTAACCTAAGGACATCACACACATCCATTCCCGAGGCAGGATTCGAACCTGCGACGGTAGCGGTCGCTCGGTTCCAGACTGTAGCGCCTAGAACCGCACGGCCACTCCGGCCGGCCTTTGCTTTTCAAACATTTAAGAAAATATTAATAAATACCATATACTGAGCATAATTTGCAGTGTAAGTAACGTAAAAATTGAAAGTAAAAATGTTTCGAACCAGCATTAGACCTGACGACACTTGGATTACCGCTCTGTCATCTCTCCGATGCGCTAACCACTGCCTGCTTTAACGTAAATGACTCATGCCTCGCCTGACCAGCTCCAAAATCGCTATTTTTTCCTAAACTCTTGGCCATTGGGAGTTAACAATTTTTTCACTTTCATTTCTCGCCAAACCCTCCATATGCCATAAGCCTGAACGAAAGTGGAGATGACAAATAGGACGGAATTACTAGGACTGCAAGTGCTAATTAAATATAAACTAGCATTTTGCCCGCAGTCTACGACCTTGCCGCAGTGGTAACATCGGTACCTGTCAGATCACCAAATATAAGCGACAGTCGAGTTAATCCATTATGGACAGGGGACACTGGCTGGTCAAGTGATTACACTGGTCAACACTCATTTTCTTGCCAAGGATATTTGAGTGGCTTTAGGATGGGTTAGTGGTGCTGAGGACGAATATAGCAACCATTTATGCAGTTTGGCTCTAGTTTTTGAGATAATGCATGATTTATTCAAAAAATTAGAAAAAATTGCTAATACTGAACTCGAGCGCTACAAACTACAACGAAAAAAGAAAATAATCTTTATAAATAGCTTCTATGAAAACCTGATACGCATTTGTCCACGTATAAAACATAATTGAAAAGTTTCTCTATAAGTATATCATTTTCCGTCCATGACGAACCGCTTCCTGCACGCTTTCCTTTTATAGGTCTCTTCAGAACAGTCACGTTGCAGATTCCAGCAATAATCTGCCATCATATGCCTGTCCCGTCTTCCTTTATATCTTCCCTCTATTCCTTTCATATCTTGATGGAACCGCTCTCCTTGTTCCTCACTGAAATCACCTGGATTACGAGGAAATCGATCCAAGTGGCTGTGAAGGAAGTGCAATTTTATGCTCATGTTAGCTCCTAAGTTTTGAAAGTTAGTGAGCATGTTTTTGACCAGTTCCTCGTAATTGGGAGTTTTATGATTGCCCAAAAAACATTTTACAACAGCGACAAAACTGTTCCAGGCCGATGCTTCAGTGACAGTCATGACACTTGTAAAATTGGTATCGTTGATGAGCCTGCGAATTTTGGACCATCAAATATTCCTGCCTTAAGTTTTTCACTACTGAGTCCAGGGAACGTATTGCAGATGTATGTGAAGCAATTACCATTTCTGTCTAAAGCTTTGGTGAATTGCTTCATTAGTCCTAACTTAATATGTAATGGTGGAAGAACAATCTTGTCCCTACTAACCAGAGGTTCATTAATGATGTTTGCTTCACCAACACCCATATGTTCCCTTGGAGGCCATGTTTTCTGCTTCCAATGTTCGTGCTTTGCCCTACTATCCCACATGCAGATAAAACATGGGTGCTTTGTGTATCCACTTTGTTGTCCAAGCAAGAAGTTCACCATTTTCAAATCAACACAATTCAACCACTGGTGCTGCATATACTGAATTTTCTGCAGAACCATCTTGATGTTAGCATATGTTTCACAAAGTTTTGTTGAGTGGGCAATTGGAATAGATGCGTAACGATTGCCATTGTGTAGGAGAACACATTTTAATCTTCTAGTGGAACTGTCTATGAAGAGACGCCAGTCCTCTGGTCTATGTTCCGGCAGCCCCAATTCAAGTAAAAGTCCAGGTATATTGCTGCAATACACTATAACCTCTTCTTGGTTGAAGTATGGAAGGAGGTTTTCTTCTCTCGTCCGGTAAGCTGTTATTTTAACACTTGGATGAAGACACTTCTTTTCCTTAAGCCTGGATGCTAAGAGTTCTGATGCTTGCTTTGAAAGATTGAGTTCTCGTATCAAGTCACTGAGCTCCTTCTGGTCGAACTGCTGGGGTTGTGTCTCACGTCCTTCGTATTCCGAACCACTACTTGTACATTCCTCGCCGTGCACATCGTCATCTGATGATGTTAGCGTGGGTAATGTTGTGAAGGTTGGTACAGGAACATCGTTGCTGTGCACCACCGGTCTTCTTGCTGACTCCAAATCGGGATATTCCCACTTTCGTTTTTTGAACCTATTAAAACCTTTCACATTAACAATGCAAAAATAGCAATCATCTGTATGGTTCTTCTGCTCTCGCCATACCATAGGCACTCCGAAGTTTAAGCTTTTCCTTTTTCGTTTTGTCCACTGCCGTGAGCACTCCACACAGCATTTACAAACTTTATGGGGTGCCCACGCCTTGTCTTGATCTCCAAGTTTAATTCCGAAATATGCCAGATACGCTTCCCTCACAAAAGGAGTGATATTATTCCTGTTCTTTTGAAGAACGTATTCACCACAAATGTAGCAGAACTCATCTGGATGGTTCACGCAAAGACGGCGTGAAGAACTCATGTTTTCCTAAAACAAAATTGCACAAATACTACATATTATGCAGAACTTTCTTGTATTTGCATGTCAATCACATCCAACAAACATCATTAATTGTTTTGTGTGAAATGAATACTCACCTCTTATTTGCTACGTCACGATGAAAAGGTTCTATCTCCTTGAAGCTGCACTGCACATGTGTGTGACTTTCGACCATCGCCATTTTTCTTGTTTACACTGAACGCTACCTATCGGCTGTTGCGGGGATTACCTCGGCCTACAAATGAATGTCGAGTACCGCCGAATTCAAATCTGCACAACCCTCAATATCTTCAACACACGCACCGCACAACAGGACTGAACACATGCTGACAGTGTGATGTTTGCATGATGTAATCCTCAACCACACAGATGCACTTCCTGAGCACAATTGTTTAATAAAGATAGTACAACATCACTAATTAAAAAACAGGTAGCAAATACATTACACCATATATGGACCTTGCAGTCGATATTATCCACATGAAACTCTCATTTCCACAAATAACCTGTATCTCAAAAACCAGAGCCAATTTGGAAAAAGTACAAATATACTCGGAATGAGTATCATAACAATATCCCATTTTCGTTCAAACTTCCCTGGCAACGAAAAAAAAATTTATTTTGTAGAGCTGTGTTATCAATTGTATTCGCCAACAGCCGTGTACTTGAGAGTTATTTTATTTTGACTGCCAGTTTCGGCATTCCACTATGCCACCTTCAGGCCCCATATGCATATATTCCTGTATATCATGAATTAAGACCCCACTCCATGTGCTTCATTCGAAGACTTGATTGCACCTGGAATATGGTCTGAATTCATGACATCCAGGAATGTACGACACTGTAAGATAACATCGTTTACTTTCAAGCGATGCATATGGTGCCTGAAGGTGGCGTAGTGGAATGCCGAAACTGCTAGTCAGAATAAAATAAAATAACACCTCAAGTACGCTCCTATTGGTGAATTTCATTGATAATTGAAGCACGTTAGGCTTGGCTAGAGCGTAAATGGGTGATAATCCGTGCCTACAAAGTGATTTTAGCAAGTGGCGGGTCCTCAGTCCTTGTGAGGCCAATTGAGGAGTTACTTCACTGAGAAGTCGCGACTGCGGTCACAAAAACTGACAACGGATGGGAGAGAGCTGTGCTGACCACCTGCCTGTCCATATCCCCCATACAGTGACGCCTATCGGCTGAGGATGACACGGAGGTCTACATCTACATGGATACTCTGCAAATCATATTCAAGTGCCTAGTAGAGGGTTCATCGAAACACGTTCACAATTCTCCATTATTCCAATCTCGTACAGCGCGCGGAAAGAATGAACACCTATATCTTTCCGTACGAGCTCTGATTTCCCTTATTTTATCGTGGTGATCGTTCCTCCCTATGTAGGTCGGTGTCAACAAAATATTTTTGTATTCGGATGAGAAATCTGGTGATTGGAATTTCGTGAGAAGATTCCGTCGCAACGAAAGACACCTTTCTTTTTATGATTTCCAGCCCAAATCGTGTTTCATTTCTGTGACACTCTCTCCCATATTTCGCGATAATACAAAACGTGCTGCCTTTCTTTGAACTTTTTCGATGTACTCAATCAGTCCTATCTGGTAAGGATCCCACATCGCGCAGCGGTATTCTAAAAGAGGACGGACAAGCATAGTGTAGGCAGTCTCCTTAGTATGTCTGTTACATTTCCTAAGTGTTCTGCCAATAAAACGCAGTCTTTGGTTAGCCTTCCCCACAACATTTTATATGTGTTCCTTCCAATTTAAGTTGTTCGTAATTGTAATAATTAGGTATTTAGTTGAATTTACGGATTTTAGATTAGACATTTATCGTGTAACCGAAGTTTAACGAATTTCCTTTTTTCACTCATGTGGATGACCTCAAACTTTTCGTTGTTTAGGGTCAACTGTCACTTTTCGCACCATTCAGATATCTTTTCTAAATCGTTTTTTAGTTTGTTTTGATCTTCTGATGACTTTATTAGTCGATAAACGACAGCATCATCTGCAAACAACCGAAGACGGCTGCTCAGATTGTCTCAAAAATCGTTTTTATAGATAAGGAACAGCAAAGAGCCTATAACACTACTTTGGGGAAAGCCAGAAATCACTTCTGTTTTACTCGATGACTTTCCATCAATTACTACGAATTGTGACCTCTCTGACAGGAAATCACAAATCCAGTCACATAACTGAGACGACATTCCATAAGCACGAAATTTCACTACGAGCCGCTTGTGTGGTACAGTGTCAAAAGCCTTCCGGAAATCCAGAAATACGGAATCTATCTGAAATCCCTTGTCAATAGCACTCAACACTTCGTGTGAATCAAGAGAAAGTTGTGTTTCACAGGAACGATGTTTTCTAAACCTGTGTGTGTCAATAGTCCGTTTTCTTCGAGGTAATTCACAATGTTCGAACACAATATATGTTCTAAAATCCTGGTGCATATCGACGGTAACGATATGGGCCTGTAATTTAGTGGTTTACTCCTACTACATTTCTTGAATATTGGTGTGACCTGTGCAACTTCCCAGTCTTTGCGTACGGATCTTTCGTCGAGCGAGCGGTTGTATATGATTGTTAAGTATGGAGCTAATGCATCAGCATACTCCGAAAGGAACCTAATTGGTATACAGTACTTCGTCTTCTTTTGTGAAGGCATTTCGGAAGGCTGTGTTTAGTAACTCTGCTTTGGCAGCACTGTCTTAGATAGTATCTCCATTGCTATCGCGCAGAGAAGGCATTGATTGTTTCTTGCCGCTAACATACTTCACATACGATCAGAATCTCTTTGAATTTTCTGCCAGGTTTCGAGAAAAAGTTTCGTTGTGGAAACTGTTATAGGCATCTCAGATAAGTCCGTGCTAAGTTTCGAGCTTCTGTAAAAGATCGCAAATCTTGGGGATTTTGCGTCTGTTTAAATTTGGCATGTTTGTTTCGTTGTTTCTGCAACAGTGTTCTAACTCATTTTGCGTACCAAGGAGGATCAGCTCCGTCGGTTGTTAAATTTTTTGGTATAAATCTCTCAATTGCGGCCGATACTATTTCTTTGAATCCAAGCCACATCTCGTCTACACTTATATTATTAATTTGGAATGAGTGGAGATTGTCTCTTTGGAAGGCTTTAAGTGAATTTTTATTCTTTTTTTTTAATAGGTATGTTTTTCGTTTATTTTTCGAGGATTTGGGGATTACAATATTCAATCTCGCTACGACAACCCTGTGATCACTAATCCCTGAATCGCTTTTGATTCTCGTTATTAACTCAGAATTATTTGTTGCTAAGAGGTCAAGTGTGTTTTCACAACCGTTTACTATTCGCGTGGGCTCATGAACTAACTGTTCGAAATAATTTTCAGAGAATGCGTTTAGCACAATTTCGGATGATATTTTATGCGTACCTCCGGAATGAAACATGTATTTTCGCCAACATATCGAGGGTAAATTAAAGTCACCACCAACTATTATCGTATGAGTCGGGTACGTGTTTGAAATCAAACTCAGGTTTTCTTTGAACCTTTCAGCAACTGTATCATCTGAATTGGGAGGTCGGTTATTGTTACCATTAGCCCTTCTCATCCCAACCACCAACCCTAGCGGCAATACGGGTGTCTTCCTCCCACGTACATGGGGTATAACAGACAAATATGGCCATACTTTCAGAAAACTTCGTCACATATAGAGCAATAAAATCTACTTTATGGACATAAATACAGAAACGCCTTATGTCCATGTTAAGAGCTCGGTATCTACACCTCTTCAGCACATTAATCTTCAGCTTTGACAATTGGTAAACCACAAGTAAGTATAGCCGCTACCAGACGCAGCCACGAATGAGCGAAGTCGGCACAGACACACACTCAAGATTTCATTCCGCCACCGCTGCAGCAAGCTTGCTTACGACAAAGTGGAGTGCCGCTCTGCCCAATCTACGATCATAACCGAGGACAGCAACGTCTCACTACAGTCAGCAGTGCGAGAGTTGTATTAGACAGACTATGCATCAAAGTTTATAGACACCTGTACTTTGAGAGAAGACGCTGTTATCTGACACTGTATCAAGTGATACGTTAGCATTCAGAGATAGTACCAAATACACACGACATTCCTGTCTACGTAGATTGTTTCAAAGTATTTCATCTTGTTCACGTTATAATGAAGTGATCTAATATTTTGTATGTGTTACAGTATGAACTCGACCCTCTCCAGAAGTAAAACAAGAACTCACCGCTGTGCCTACGTGTATTATTTCGTCCGGCACAACAGAAACGAAGTATTACCGGTTAACAACAAATCTGTACTAGAGTGAGTGCTGACACATTTTTGAATGAACCTGCACCCACTGTGTATGGTACGGATACAACAGGTTCTCATCTAGCATTCTACAGACAGTCGTACGGTCAACGTTACTTGCTGTCTTACGCTGACACTACGATAGTCGTCATCTGCGCGAAAAAGTTGCTCCTCCAGCTGAGGTGTCAAATGGTTCAAATGGCTCTGAGCACTATGGGACTTAACTGCTGAGGTCATTAGTCCCCTAGAACTTAGAACTAGTTAAACCTAACTAACCTAAGGACATCACAAACATCCATGCCCGAGGCAGGATTCGAACCTGCGACCGTAGCGGTCTTGCGGTTCCAGACGGCAGCGCCTTTAACCGCACGGCCACTTCGGCCGGCTGGCTAATTGGTTAATCGTTTTATTTCCACCGATTAGGAAGGAAACCCCGTACTATTGGTTTATCACGTAACATCTCTGAATGTAGTCTATAGTTCTAATAAAGCTACACTGAAGCGCCAAAGAAAGTAGTATAGGCACGCATATTCAAATACAGAGATATGTAAACAGGTAGAAGACGGCGCTGCGGTCAGCAACGCCTGTGTAAGATCGCAGTTGTTAGATCGGTTACTGCTGCTGCAATGGCAGGTTATCAAGATTTAAGTGAGTTTGAACTCTGTGTTGTAGTCGGCGCACAAGCGGTGGGACGCAGCATCTTCGAGATAACGATGAAGTGGAGACTTCCCCGTACGACCATTTCACGTGTGCATCGTGAATATCAGGATTTAGGTACATCGCGGCGGCCGGAAAAAGATCGTGCAAGAACGAGACCAACGACTATTGAAGAGAATCGTTCAAGTTGCAGAAGTGGAACTCTTCCGCAAATTGCTGCAGTTTTCAATGCTAGGCCATCACCAAGTGTCAGCGTGCGAACCGTTCAACGAAACATCGTCGATGTGGGTTTTCGGAGCCGAACGCCCACTCGTGATGACTGCAGGACACAAAGCTTTACGCTTCGCCGGGACCCGTCAACTCTGACATTGAACTGTTGATGACTGGAAACACGTTGCCTGGTCGGATTAGTCGCGTTTCGAATTGTATTGAGCGGATGGACGTGTACGAGTATGGAGAAAACCTCATGAATCCATGGACCCTGCATGTCAGCAGGAGACTCTTGAAACTGTGTGAGGTATGTGCAGTTGGAGCGATAGAGTCTAGTGTGTCTAGATACAACTCTGACAGGTGACACGTACGTAAGCGTCCTGTCTCATCACCTGCATCCATTCATGTCCGTGTTGCAATCCGACGAACTTGGGCAAATCCAGCAGAACAATGTGACACCCCACACGTCCAAAATTGGTACAGAGTGGCTCCAGGAACACATTTCCGAGTTTAAACACTTCCGCTGGCCACCAGACGCCGCAGACATGAACACAATTGAGTATATCTGGTATGCCTTGCAACGTGCTGTTCGGAATAGATCTCCACCCCCTCGTACTCTTACAACTTTTGGACAGCCGCGCAGGATTCATGGTGTCAATTCCATCCAGCACTACTTCATTCATTAGTCGAGTCCATGTCACGTCGTGTTGCGGCACCTCTGCGTGCTCGCGGAGGCCCTACACGATATTAGGCAGGTGTAACAGTATTTTTGGCTTTTCAAAGTATTACACATAATATCGGTGTATTAATACTTTTTCCCATGCCTGTAGTTGAAATCGGAGATAATGAACAGGCACGGTCCCCTTGTCAGAACATATACGTCGCTAACCCCGGAGAAAGGTCCTTGGAGCTCACCAGTTGAGTTTACCTTCAGGTACGACGCAGAACAAGCGAGAGCGGCCTCAACGCCAGGGCTTCTCCCTGCTAGTGAACCGGCTGCGGGACAATGGGGAATCGCGTAGGCAGGCGGGCCAGGCAGACACATCACAGGGGCGGCACCGGAGTACAGGCTCCCTACATCATCTTGCTAAGTGCGCGCGCGCGGCACACTCCGCCCCTTTACCCTTTCAAAGGCTCGTGTCTTATGACCCCTGATCAAAGCTGACGCTTCCCGGTATACGCCTGGCAACACGGTCACAAAACAACTTGGCTGTATGGGTGGGGGTGAGGGTTGCAGGTACAGAGATGTCACAGCGTAAACACAACACATCACGACACAGAATCACTGCTGGAGTCATCACGCTGATGGCAATGTCATTGTTCTCAAGTCGATACGTCGAAATGGATTTTTGAAATGTTACAATACGTGTAATGGCAGGTAGCAGAGACAGTGTCTATACTTACCGATACTGATCCGGCAGGTAGGTTAGAAATTTAAAAAGGGAAATCGATAGTTTAAAGTTAGATATAGTGGGAATTAGTGAAGTTCGGTGGAAGGAGGAACAAGACTTCTGGTCAGGTGAATACAGAGATATAAATACAAAATTAAAATAGGGGTAAAGCAGGAGTAGGTTTAATAATGAATAAAAAAACAGGAATGCGGGTAAGCTACTATAAACAGCATGGTGAACGCATCATTGTGGCCAAGATAGATACGAAACCCACGCCTACCACAGTAGTACAACTTCATATGCCGACAAGCTCCGCAGATGATGCAGAGATTGATGAAATGTACGAATAGATAAAAGAAATTATTCAGATAGTGAAGGAAGACGAAAATTTAATAGTCATGGGTGACTGTAATTCGATGGTAGGAAAAGGAAGAGAAGGAAACGTAGTAGGTGAATATGAAATGGGGGTGAAGAATGAAAGAGGAGCCGGCCAGGGTGGCCGAGTGGTTCTAGGCGCTTCAGTCTGGAACCGCGCGACCTCTATGGTCGCAGGTTCGAATCCTGCCTCGGGCATGGATGTGTGTGATGTGCATAGGTTAGTTAGATTTAAGTAGTTCTAAGTTCTAGGGGACTGATGACCTCAGAAGTTCAGTCCCATAGTGCTCAGAGCTATTTGAACCATTTGAATGAAAGACGAAGCCGTTTGGTAGAATTTTGCACAGAGCATAACTTAATCATAGCTAACACATGGTTCAAGAATCATAAAAGGAGGCTGTATACATGGAAGAAGCCGTGGAGATGCTGACAGGTTTCAGATAGATTATATAATGGTCAGACAGAGATTTAGGAACCAGGTTTTAAATTGTAGGACATTTCCAGGAGCAGATGTGGACTCTGACCACAATCTATTGGCTATGAACTGTAGATTAAAACTAAAGAAACTGCAATAAGCCACGGCTGCAAAATAGTAACACGAATTCTTGACAGACGAATGGAAAAACTGGTAGAAGCCGACCTCAGGGAAGATCAGTTTGGATTCCGTAGAAATATCGGAACACGTAAGGCAATACTGACCCTACGACTTATCTCAGAAAATAGATTAAAGAAAGGCAAACCTACGTTTCTAGCATTTGTAGACTTACAGAAAGCTTTTCACAATGTTGACTGGAATACTATAATTCTGATGGTGGAAGGGGTAAAATACAGGGAGCGAAAGGCTATTTACAGTTTATACAGAAACCAGATGGCAGTTATAAGAGTTGAGGGGCATGAAAGGGGAGCAGTGGTTGGGAAGGGAGTGAGACAGGGTTGTAGCCTATCCCCGATCTTATTCAATCTGTATATTGACCAAGCAGTAAACGAAACAAAAGAAAAGTTCGGAGTAGGAATTAAAATCCATGGAGAAGAAATAAAAAACTTTGAGGTTCGCTGATGACATTGTAATTCTGTCAGAGACAGCAAAGGACCTGGAAGAGCAGCTGAACGGAATGGACAGTGTCTTGAAAGGAGGGTATAAGATGGACATCAACAAAAGCAAAACGAGGATAATGGAATGTAGTCAAATTATGTCGGGTGATGCTGAGGGAATTAGATTAGAAAGTGAGACACTTAAAGTAGTAAAGGAGTTTTGCTATTTGGGGAGCAAAATAACTGATGATGGTCGAAGTAGAGAGGATATGAAATGTAGATTGGCAGTCGCAAGGAAAGCGTTTCTGAAGAAGAGAAATTTGTTAACATCGAGTATAGATTTAAGTGTCACGAAGTCGTTTCTGAAAGTGTTTGTATGGAGTGTAGCCATGTATGGAAGTGAAACGTGGACGATAAATAGTTTGGACATTAAGAGAATAGAAGCTTTCTAAATGTGGTGCTACAGAAGATTGCTGAAGATTAGATGGGTAGATGACATAACTAATGAGGAGGTATTGAATAGAATTGGAGAGAAGAGAAATTTGTGGCACAACGTGACTAGAAGAAGGGGTCGTTTGGTAGGACATATTCTGAGGCATCAAGGGATCACCAATTTAGTATTGGAGGTCAGTGTGGGGGGTACAAATCGTAGAGGGAGACCAAGAGATGAATACACTAAACAGATTCAGAAGGATGTAGGTTGCAGTAGGTACTGGGAGATGAAGAAGCTTGCACAGGATAGAGTAGCATGGAGAGCTGCATCAAACCAGTCTCAGGACTGAAGACCACAACAACAACAACTGATCAGACGGGCACCGATGTCCTTCCGTATGCTTGCTGATTAATTAAGTGCCTTATGCATCTTCAGGAACATTTGTTGTACTTTTCTCTGCCGTTGATATTGTGAGGCATGGCGATGTCAAAAATTTTCCAACGCTGACACCTCTCTGCTGCTGTATTGACCTCCATTGCCATGGTTTTCAAGAACTACAAATGTGTACTACTTCTTACACTCGGCGTACCTACATCTACCTCTGCATCTACATGAGTACTCCGCAATTCACACATAAGAGGAGACTCCGTCCCAAAATTTTAGTTTTCTTCCACTTTGCCCATCTCAGCCGAATTTTGTAATGAAGTCTATCACTTAGAGATGTACCAGTACCCAAGGTTTGAAGTCCCAAAGTTCATTGGTTTCCAAATTTTGTATTTTTCGAATGATTTTTAGTGGTATTTTTGAATCCAAGCTTTTGGCACTCAGGCTTAAATTTTCACATTTCTGATTTCTTAGGTACAATCACCAGACATAGGTCAAAAACAGTGCTATGAATTCATTTTGTAAGAAATGTTATAAATATGCTTCCAGTATTTCTTTTCAATTTTCAAACTTAAATTTTCTTTAAGTTTCGGTACATATATGTGGTAATAAATACCTCAAGACTACGTCCTGCAGAAATTTCATTGAGCTTGGTTAATAATTACGGCAAAAACGATGACATTGAATTTAGAAAAATAAATTACGGGAAAATGGTTTTAAAATTTTATTAAGAAATGAATACCATTACAATTCGCCTACCCATTAAAATTCAGTGGCACCGCACATTTTCCCTTCTCGCTCCTGTAAGACGTCTTCATTCTTAGTCATTAACCCCTCTACCCGTAATGATGTTCTCTACTTGCTCTGGATTGTTTGTCCAAAAGTAGTTTAGATTGTTACCGCAACCACTTACATTTCGTGGGGGCTCCTCAACTAACAGCGCAAAATAATTTTAGGAGAAAGCGTTTATTACACATATGGACGGTGTTTATGCCTACCGCCGATTTTAACACCTATTTTTCGCCACACTGTCCGAGGTAGACTGACGTCGCTACCTACTATAATTGTATGTTTTGGGTACCTATTCGAAATACGAATAATGTTTTTCCTTGAACGTTTAAGCAACTGTGTCATCTGAACTGGTGATCAGTAACAGGGACCAACTATTACTCTTAGGTGACGAAAGTCATGGGATACTTCCTAGTGCCGTGTCTGACGCGCTTTTGTACGGCGTAGTGCAGGAGCTTGAAGTGATATGGAGTCAACAAGTCGTTGGAAGTCCCCTGCAGAAATATTAAGTCATGCTGCTTCTACAGCGTCCATAATTGCGAAAGCTTTATCGATGCTGGATTTTGTGCACGAATTGACTTCTTCGTTATGTCTCATAAATGTCCGATGGATTAATGCCGGGGGATATGAGCGGCCATATCATTTGCAAGAACTATCCGTATTGTTCTTCAAACCAATCGCGAGCTATTGTGTCCCAGTGACAGGGAGCACTGTCATTCATTGAAATGAAGTCCATGAATGCCTGCAAATGGTCTCTAAGTAACTGAATATAGACATTTACAATCAATGATCCGTCAAGTTCGACCAGAGGACCCAATCCATTCCCTGTAAACGCAGGCTACAAAATTATGAAGCCAACACCAGCTTGCAGAGTGCCTTGTTGACAACTTGAGTCCATGGCTTGGTGGGGTCTCTGATACACTCGAACCCTGCCGACAGCTCCCACCATCTGAAATCGGGACTCATATGACCAGGTCATGGTTCTCCAGTCGTCTAGGGCCCAACCAGCAATGATAAAGGGGATGAGGATGTAGAAGGCAATGGAAACCACTGCATTAAAGACACATAACGTGTATCTACAGGACATGTGGCCTGTAATTGAAAAAGAGTCATAATGATCTCTCCACTGGCGAAAGAACCCGGAATAGTCCCCCATTAGGTTTTCCGGGAAGGGACTACCAAGAGGGAGGCGACGATGAGAAAACGATTGAATAACCAATGAAACGACAACGTCCTACGAGTAGGGGCGTGGAATTTCAGAAGCTTGAATGTCGAAGGGAATCTAGAAAATCAGAAAAGGAAATGAAATTCTAGATGTAGTAGGGGTCAGTGAAGTGAAATGGAAAAAAGCATGAATTTCTGGTCAGATGAATACAGGATAATATCAACAGCAGCAGAAAATGGTATAAATGGAGTGGGATTCGTCAAGAACACAAAGGTAGGGAAAAAATGTGTTACAATGACCTGGTCAGTGATTCGGTTGTTCTTGTCAGAATCGACAGCAAAACAACACAGATAACGATATTTCAGGTATACGCGCCGAAGGCGAACGCTGAAGATGAAGTTACAGAGAAAGTACGTGAAGATATTGAAAGGGTAATACAGTGCGTAAAGGGAGCTGAAAATCTAACAGTCATGGGGAATTGGAATGCAGTTGTCGGGGAAGGACTTGCAGAAAGCGTTACAGAACAATATGGGCTTGGAACAAGCAGAGAGAGAGGAGAAAGACTAATTGAGTTCTGTAAAAATTTCATCTAGTAATAGCGAATATTACTTTCAAGAATCACAAGAGGAGGAGTTATACTTCGAAAAGGCTGAAAGATATAGGAGGATTTCAGTTACATTACATCATGATCAGACAGAGATTCCGAAATCAGATACTGGATTGTAAGAGGTACCTGTGAGCAGATATAGACTCAGTTCACAATGCAGTAGTGATGAAGAGTAGGAATAATCAATACGCAAAGAAGTGGAATACGGAATTGTTAAGGAGTGACGAGATACATTTGGAAGTTCTCTAGGGCTGTAGATGCAGCAGTAAGGAATAGCTCAGTAGGCAGTGCAGTTGAAGCAGAATTGACATCCTTAAAAAGGACAATCACAGAAGTTGGAAAGAAAAACGTAGGTACAAAGACGGTAGCTGGGAAGAAACCGTGGGTAACAGAAGAAATACTTCAGTTGATCGATGAAAGACGGAAGTACAAAAATGTTCACGGAAAATCAGGAATACAGAAATGCAAGCAGCTGAGCAATGAAATAAACAGGAAGTGCAGGGAAGCTAAGACGAAATGTCTGCATGAAAAATGTTTAGAAATCGAAAAGAAATTATTGTCGGAAGGACTGACTCAGCTTATAGTAAAGTCAAAATAACCTTCGATGAAATTAAAAACAAGGGTAGCAATAATAAGAGTGCAACGGGAATTCCACCGTTAAATGCAGAGGAGAGAGCGGGTAGGTGGAAAGGGCCCCATAACATCTCTATGAGGGGGAAGATAATGTCTGGTGTGATAGACGAAGAAACAGGAGACGATTCAGGAGCGAATCATAATTAAAGAGAACTTCGGAGGACAAAAGATCAAATAAGGCTGAAGAGATAGATAACACCCCATCAGAATTTTTAAAATCATTGGGGAAAGTGACAACAAAACGACTATTTACGCTGGCGTGTAGAATGTATGAGTCTGGCGATATACCATCTGAATTACGGAAAAATATCATCCATAAAATTCGAAAGACTGCAAGAGCTGACAAATGGGAGAATTATCTCACAGTCAGCGTAACAGCTCATTCATCCAAGTTGCTTACGACAATAATATACGGAATAATAGAAAAGAAAGTTGAGGATATGTTAGAAGGGCGATCAGATTGGCTTTAGGAAAGGTAAAGCGACCAGTGAAGCGATTTTGACTTTGCAGTTTATAACAGAAGCAAAACTAAAGAAAAAGCAAGTCAGGGTAATAGGATTTAATGACCTGAAAAAAACGTTCGACAATGTAAAGCAGTGCAGGGTGTTCGAAATTCTGAGAAAAATAGGTGTAAGCTACATGGAGAGACGGATAATATACAATATGTGCAAGAGGCAAGAGGGACTAATGAGAGTGGACGACCAAGAACGAAGTGCTCGATTTAAAAAGGGGTAGTCTTCAGCCTGTACCTGGAAGACCTAATGATGGAAATAAAAGAAAGGTTCAGGAGTGGAATTAAAATTCAGTGTGAAAGGATACCAATGATACGATTCGCTGATGACATTGCTGCCCTGAGTGAAAGTGAAGAAGAATTACATGATTTGATGAATGGAATGAGCGGTGTAATGAGTACAGAATATGTATTGAGAGAAAATCGAAGAAAGACGAAAACAATGAGAAGTAGCAGAAATGAGAACAGCGAGAAACTTAATGTCAGGATCGAGTGTCACGAAGTGGATGCGGTTAAGGAATTCTACTATCTAGGTAGCAAAATAAGCAAGAACGACATCGAAAGCAGACCAGCCCTGGTAAGAAGGACATTCCTGGCTAAGAGAAGTCTACTAATATCAAACGTAGGCCTTAATTTGAGGAAAAAATTTCTGAGGATGTACGTATGGAGCACAGCATTGTATGGCAGTGAAACATGGAAAACCGGAACAGAAGAGATTCGAAGCATTTGTGAAGTGGTGCTACAGACGAATGTTGAAAATTGGTTGGACGGACAAGGTGAGGAATGAAAAAGTTTCTGCGCAGAAACGGAGGGGAAAGGAATATGTGGAAAACACTGACAAGGAGAAGGGACAGGATGATAAAATGGTTCAAATGGCTATGAGCACTGTGGGACTTAACATCTGAGATCATCGGTCCCCTAGACTTAGAACTACTTAAACGTAAATAACCTAAGGACATCACACATATCCATGCCCGAAGCCGGATTCGAACCTGCGACCGTAGCAGTCGCGCGGTTCCGGACTGAAGCGTCTAGAACCGCTCGTCCACTAAGGCCGGCCGACAAGAAGATAGGAAATATGTTAAGACATCAGGGAATGACTTCCATGGTACTAGATGGAGCTGTAGAGGGAATAAAACTGTGGAGGAAGACAGAGATCTGAATTCATCCAGCAAAAAATTGAGGACGTAAGTTGCAAGTGCTATTCTACGATGAAAGGGGCTAGCACAGGAGAGGAATTCGTGGCGGGCCGCATCTAAGTAGTCAGAAATCTGATGACTCAAGGAAAAAAAGTGCAGCCGATATGATCATGAACCCGTGAGGGGCGCTGTAGGCGAAGACGTGCTCTAAGGAAAGGCACTCGCGTTCGTCACATGCTGCCATAGCTGCTTAACGCCAAATTTCACCGCCCTGTCCTAACTGATGGGTTCGTCGTACCTGCCAGATTGATTTCTGCTGTTATTTCACGCACTGTTGCTAATCTCTTATAAGTTAGAACTCTACGCAAACTCCGCTTCTCTCAGTTGTTATGTGAACTACGTGGTGAGAGGTTAAGCCCGAAATTTGATATTCTCGGCTCACTCTTGCCACTGTGGATCTCTAAATATTGAACTTCGTAACGATTTCTGAAACAGTATGTCCGATGCGTCTGGCTCCAACTACCATATCGCGTTCCAAGTGTGTTAATTCGGTAGTGCGGCCGTAATGAGATCGGAAGCCTTTTCACACGAATCATCTGAGTAAAAATGACAGCTCAGTAAATGCACTTTTGTACCTTGTTGACATGATAATACTGCCATTTGTATCTGTGCATATCGCTATCCCACGACATTTGTCACCTACTTCAATTCCTTTTAGACGTGTTACGCATTCGTACAAAACCAGAGCGGAAAATACAATGCGTAGGAGAATTAAAGGATCACTTTTTCTATGCCCCGTAATTGTCCCCTATTGAGACGCAGAAGTTGTGAAATGTGGCTCCAAGGTTCCTACGACTTTCCTCCGTAACAGTCAAAAACAGTGTAAACACAACACATCATACTCCACGACACAGAGTCACTGCTGGAGTCATCACGCCCTGCGACGTCACTCAAGAGCTCGACGAAGCATCAAACAACAAGGTGTTGACAATTGCGAAAAAGAAGTTGGAGTTCAGACATTCATGTTACGTGTGATGTGGGTTAATGATTTCCCGTTGGCACCAAATCTACCGGAATTCTGCCCTACGCCGCCGAGACGTTTTACACGATTCAGCCCCTTTTCTTGACACCTCAGCGGTCAAATCACGCAGTTTCCTTATGAGTGGACCAGAAAATCACTTCAGACACACCGCCGATCAAAATCGACTCGAAAAGACCTCAGGCGGTGGCATAAAGGGCGTCAATGAAACCGTCCCTTTCCTTAGGACGAAGATACCCACGCATTTCGCAGTCGATAAGAGATGGGGCAAATGGCAGCTACTACCGGAGATGTATCAACTAGTTTCCTAATAACGCACATTTTTAAAATTCTCAGTACATTTCTGAGAGCCACTGAGATTGTTGACGAACTGGGCTTCTTACACTACTCGCCATTAAAATTACTACACGACGAAGCTCACGTGCTACAGACTTGAAATTTAACTGACAGGAAGAAGATGCTGTGATACGCAAATGATTAGCTTTTCAGAGCACTCACACAAGGTTGGCACCGGTGGCGACACCTACAACGTGCTGACATGAGGAAAGTTTCCAACCGATTTCTTATACACAAACAGTAGTTGACCGGCGTTGCCTGGTGAAACGTTGTTGTGATGCCTCGTTCAAGGAGGAGAAATGCGTACCATCACGTTTCCGACTTTGATAAAGGTCGGATTGTAGCCTATCGCCATTGCGGTTTATCGTATCGCGACATTGCTGCTCGCGTTGGTCGAGATCCAATGACTGCTAGCAGAATATGGAATCGGTGGGTTGAGGAGGGTAATACGGAACGCCGTGCTGGATCCCAACGGCCTCGTATCACTAGCAGTCGAGATGACAGGCATCTTATCCGCATGGCTGTAACGGATCGTGCAGCCACGTCTCCATTCCGGAGTCAACAGATGGAGACGTTTGCAAGACAACAACCATCTGCACGAACAGTTCGACGACGTTTGCAGCAGCATGGACTATCAGCTCGGAGACCATGGCTGCGGTTACCCTTGACGCTGCATCACAGACAGGAGCGCCTGCGATGGTGTACTCAACGACGAACCTGGGTGCACGAATGGCAAAACATTTTTTCGGATGAATCCAGGTTCGGTTTACAGCATCATGATGGTCGCATCCGTGGTTGGCGACATCGCGGTGAACGCACATTGGAAGCGTGTACTCGTCATCGCCATACTGGCGCATCACCCGCCGTGATGGGATGGGGTGCCATTGGTTACACGTCTCGGTCACCTCTTGTTCGCATTGACGGCACTTGGAACAGTGGACGTTACATTTCAGACGTGTTACGACCCGTGGCTCTACCTTCATTCGATCCCTGCGAAATCCTACATTTCAGCAGGATAATGCATGACCGCATGTTGCAGGTCCTGTAGGGGCCTTTCTGGATACAGAAAATGTTCGACTGCTGCCCTGGCCAGCACATTCTCCGGATCTGTCACCAATTGAAAACGTCTGGTCAATGGTGGCCGAGCAACTGACTCGTCACAATACGTCAGCCACTACTCTTGATGAACTGTTGTATCGTGTTGAAGCTGCATGGGCAGCTGTACCTGTACACGCCATCCAAGATCTGTTTGACTCAATGCCCAGGCGTATCAAAGCCGTTATTACGGCCAGAGGTGGTTGTTCTGGGTATTGATTTTTCAGGATCTATGCACCCAAATTGCGTGAAAATGTAATCACATGTCAGTTCTAGTATAATACATTTGTCCAATGAATACCCGTTTATCATCTGCATTTCTTCTTGGTGTAGCAGTTTTAATGGCCGGTAGTGTAGAAGCACGATTTGTCATTGGTATGACCGTATGTCAATATGGCACCCCTCCACGTTAACAGCACAGGAGGGCATGAAACAAGAGCATTGGAAAGCAGAACAACCCGTTGCTGCTTCGGATCAGGTACAAGTTTCGTCGAATCTTTTTGAACGTTCCCTAGCATTTTCACCCTACACACGAGAGCGCAAAATTGCGGCCGCACTGCATTCCAAAGGTTGAGATCATTGCTAGCCCACGATGTCCTTAGAGAAATATATCTGCAGACTGTAGCGACGAATTAAAATTTTGCCAAGTCCAGGATTCGAATCCGGGACATCTTATCACTTGGTAGATAAGCTAACCTCTATGCCACTATGGTACAGTGGCTTTGCACAACTGATGGACTATCCTGGTATGCTTCCCCTCTCAAATCAAATTCACATCCTCATGTATCCTACTTGGTACTCCCTCTAAATTCGAACAACATTGCAAGACGCTCTTCATCTGTAATGGGATAGCACCACAGTGTCGAACAAAATAGGGAATCAAAAAAATGGTTCAAATGGCTCTGTGCACTATGGGACTTAACATCTGTGGTCATCAGTCCCCTAGAACTTAGAACTACTTAAACCTACCTAACCTAAGGACATCACACACATCCATCCCGAGGCAGGATTCGAACCTGCGACCGTAGCAGTCGCACGGTTCCGGACTTCGCGCGTAGAACCGCTAGACCACCGCGGCCGGCAAAATAGGGAATCCTACCTGAAACCCAGACATATGGGCTTTAATCAAATGAAAATATATGATTCCACAGAAATTATCCGTCACAAACATCTATGCATGTACGCTGACTGTGGAGGAAAGAGTGCTAAGGTACTCAATGCAGTTGTGCAAACCTTCTGTGCCAGAACGGTGTAGTTGTTAACAGATCTGCCTAGTGACCAGGAGACCAGTGTTTGGATCCTGGACTCGATACAAATTTTTAATCGTTGTTTCAGTCTGTATATGTACGGGACATCATAGAAGTTTGTGACTCAAAAGGCCTCTGGAACCATGTTGTTTCATTTGATTAAATAACCTATTCCAGGGTTTCAGGTCGGTTCTCCCGTTTTATTCGATGCTGAGGTGCTATTCCACTACAGTTGGAGGGACTCTACAATGCTATTCGAGTTTAAGAAGAGTATTAAGTAGGCTGAGACTATAATGGGAATTAGAATTGAGGAGGAGGCAGGTTAGGGTAGTTTGTGCAGTTGTGCAAATCCATCGTGGCCGTGTGGCCTAGTTGAGTAGGAGACCTGAGGTCGCATCCCGGCCTTGGTACAAATTTTCACTCATCATTTCAATCTGCGTATATACATAATGGACGTTTGAGACTTGAAAAGGTCTCTGGAACCATTGGAAATTTGGAAATTTGTGGTAAGGTCTTATGGGACGAAACTGCTGAGGTCATCGGTCCCTAGGCCTACACACTACTTAATCTAACTTAAACTAACTTACTCTAAGGACAACACACACACCCATGCCCGAGGGAGGACTCGAACCTCCGACGGGGTAGCCGCGCGAACTGTAACAAGACGCATCAGACCGCTCGGCTACCCCGCGCGACTCTGGAACCATTGGTTTCCATTTCACTAGGGAAGCGTAAAAGCGTCAGGTAGATGTCAGCATTACCAGAGATTATCAAGAATCTCTTACTGTCACTCATCGAGCTGCAAACTGTACTTTTTGACCGCGAGAGTGTGGAAATTAACGGGCCAAGGAGAGAGGTGATTTCATTGACGCCCTGTATGCCACCTTCTGAGGCCTTTTCGTGTCGTTTCTGAGCTACTGCGTGTCTGAAATGTTTTCCTCGGCCACCCATACGAAAACGGCGCGATTTGAAAGATTGGCATAGCGTTTCTGAACTCAATCACAGAGGCACCGAAAGAAGAGATGATAAGGTGGGATGTGACGACCTTCCCATAGTGTGACATATTCACTGCGGCGTTGGGCAGAATTGTGGTGACATTTGGTGCCAGTGGGACGTCATTAACTAACTGTATAAACCACGTGAACGTCTGAGCTGTGGCCTTTCTCAGCACGTGTCGACACCTAGCGGTGTGAAGCGTCGTCGAGCCCGAGGGTGATGTTGCTCGGAGCTACGCGTTTGCACCATAACAGGGGACAGTTTTAGGCACGAGCTATATTTCAAACTCCTGCGTCGCGATGGGAGACAATTACGGGGTTTCCAAGAAGTGATCCTATAATTCTGTAGGCCCGCATCTCGTGGTCGTGCGGTAGCGTTCTCGCTTCCCACGCCCGGGTTCCCGGGTTCGATTCCCGGCGGGGTCAGGGATTTTCTCTGCCTCGTGATGGCTGGGTGTTGTGTGTTGTCCTTAGGTTAGTTAGGTTTAAGTAGTTCTAAGTTCTAGGGGACTGATGACCTAAGATGTTAAGTCCCATAGTGCTCGGAGCCATTTGATTTTTTATAATTCTGTTTCATTGTGTACTTTCACGGTAGAATCACACGCACGTTCAAACGTGGCATCTACTTTCTGTCATTCTATGACGCTTTTACGTCGACCCTTTTTGCTATGTTGAGTCCATTAACACGGCTGCCCTATACAAACCACGTAACTACCGTCAGCGTTGGAGGCTCGCGCGATCGCCTGGTGCTAGTTCAGCACCGCCTATAACGCTCCAAATGGACCAGTGTGCATTTTTAAGGGGCTGACTTGTAACATATCCCGTGAGCAAAGTTGCTAACTGAATGATGATTATTTTGATGTTACAAATCGTAACAAACTGATAGTTTCACTCCATTTTGACCGTCTGATGCAATATTTTTAAAATAAAACCGTCTCGGCTGCAAAGTTTTTTTTTTATAAATAAGAATTACGCGTTTCGCCCTTGTATGGCATTGCCAAATCATGTAACAATGTTGTAAGATAAGCTTCATCTATAAATTGTCGCTGAAGTGCATTAAATATTCATAAGAGGTGTTTGGATATAACATCCGGTCATCAAATGCCTTAACAGAAAGGTAAAGCACCTTACTTGTTCAAAAGCAGGCTCAGCCTGGTGACACGTAAGGTCGTTTACATATCTGATAGAACATTTATTAGTTTACAATAGCCGAGTAGGTCATTAACAGCCTTTTGAAGCTGAAAATGTTATTTAGTTCTAAGATATAGTAAGGAAGACAGTTCCACAAGTGGTTTCACGCTACTGAAAAACGACTTACACACTGAAGAGCTAACGAATCTGGTACAGGCATCCGTATTCAAATACAGAGATGTAAACAGGCAGAATACGGCGCTGCGGTCGGCATCGCCAATGTAAGACAAGGGTCCGACGCAGTTGTTAGATCAGTTACTGCTGCTACAATGGCATGTTATCGAGTTTTAAGTACGTTTGAACGTGGTGTTACAACCGGTACACGAGCGATGGGATACAGCATCTCCGAGGTAGCGATGAAGTGGGGATTTTCCAGTACGACAATTTCACGCGAACAGCCGGCCGAAGTGTCCGTGCGGTTAAAGGCGCTGCAGTCTGGAACCGCAAGACCGCTACGGTCGCAGGTTCGAATCCTGCCTCGGGCATGGATGTTTCTGATGTCCTTAGGTTAGTTAGGTTTAACTAGTTCTAAGTTCTAGGGGACTAATGACCTCAGCAGTTGAGTCCCATAGTGCTCAGAGCCATTTTTTTGTACCGCGAACATCAGGAATCTCGTAAAACATCAGATCTCCGACATCACTGCGGCCGGGAAAAGATCGTGCATGAACGGGACAAACGACGACTGAAGAGAATCATTCAACGTGACAGAAGTGCAATCCTTCCTCAAATTGCTGCAGATTTCAATGCTGGGCCAACAACAAGTGTCAGTGTGCGAACTATTCAACGAAATATCGTCTATATGAGCTTTCGGAGCGAAGGCCTACTCGTGTACCCTTCATGGCTGAACGACACAAAGCTTTACGCCTCGTCTGGGCCCGTCAACACTGACAAAAAATGGTTCAAATGGCTCTGAGCACTATGGGACTTAACTGCTGAGGCCATCAGTCGCCTAGAACTTAGAACTACTTAAACCTAACTAACCTAAGGACATCACACACACCCATGCCCGAGGCATGATTCGAACCTGCGACCGTAGCGGTCGCGTGGTTCCAGACTGTAGCGCCTAGAAGCGCTCGGCTACTCCGGGCGGCTCAACACTGACGTATGACTGTTGAAACTGGAAACATATTGACTGGCTGGACGACTCTCGTTTTAAATTGTATCGAGCAGATGGTGGAGGCTATGTAATGGTGTGGGGCGTGTGCAGTTGTAGTGACATGTGCCCCTGGTACGTCTAGATACGACTCTGACAGGTGACACCTACACAAGCATGCTCTCTGATCATCTGCATCCATTCATGTCCTTTGTGCATTCCGGCGGATTTGGGCACTTACACATGACAATGCGATTCTCCACACGTCTAGAATTGCTACAAATTGGTTCCAGGAACATTCTTCTGATTTTAAACACTTCCGATCGCCACCAAACTCTCCGAACACGAACGTTACTGGGTATATCTAGGATACAGTGCGACGTGTTGTTCAGAAGAGATCTCCACCCCCGTCGTACTCTTATGGATATATCGACAACCCTGCAGGATTCATGGTGTCAGTTCCTTCCAGCACGACTTCAGACATTAGTCTACGCTACGTCGTGTTGCGGGACTTCTGCGTGCTTGCGGGGGGCCCAGGCGATATTAGGCAGATGTATCGGTTTCTCTTGCTCTTCATTGTATGATCTTCCTCAAATGTATACGAGCTGTGGGGTACCGCTGGCAATAGATATATTGCTGACATAAAAGCGAAGCATTCAGAAAACGTGGTCGGATGACAGTGTATTAGGTACAAGCACACATAAGCGGCGGTTCTGTGAACGATTAGCGTTGCAGTTATCTGTGACTGTAAAATGGTCACTAGACTGCATTTGTTTTGTTGGCTTTTGCGTTGTGACCAGGCCTGGTACGATATATAAGAGGGGTTAACCTCGTCAGATATTGAGTAATGGACGCGGAGATACCGACTACTCGTGTGAGATAGCGTTATCAATACCTGAAAGAGTCTGAGAGAGAGGGACGTCATTGTGTGTCTGCACTGGGTAGGGTGGTCGAACCTCGCAATATCCACGTTTGTGCAGATTCAGACATGACTGTGTCCAGTTGTTGGACTGCTTGGGAACGTGAAGCCAGGCATAGCTGTCGTGAAGTTACAGGTCGATCAAGTCTAACCACCACAAAATAGGACAGCCACATTGCGCACCACACACATCATACCCCTTTCACATTTGCCATCCATCCGAGAGCAAGTGATGTACTCCCTGCTGTGGACTCTGTGTCGTGTCACACAATCGGTTGGAGACTAGCAGCAGCCTGGCTAGGGAATTACCGTCCAGCGTGTAGGCAAGTGTTAACAGTTAAATACAAATGGCTACGTTTGGAGTGGTGCCTCTACCAGGAAGTAAGAACTGATGATGAATGGAAACGTACTGTGTTCTGTGGAGAATCACGATTCTCCGATATCCCAGATGGTCGTTGTCGGCTAGTATGGGGGTGACCTGGAAAGAGAGACCATTCTCCCAACGTTTTAGTTAGGCACACTGGTGTTACTCCTGTCTTCTGGGTGTGGGGAGTAGGACTGTTGATATTTTTAAAAATATCGGGATTCCGATATATCGATGCTTAAAAATACAGGGCTATTACAAATGATTGAAGCAATTTCATAAATTCACTGTAGCTCCATTCATTGACATATGGTCACGACACACTACAGATACGTAGAAAAACTCAAAGTTTTGTTCGGCTGAAGCCGCACTTCAGGTTTCTGCCGCCAGAGCGCTCGAGAGCGCAGTGAGACAAAATGGCGACAGGAGCCGAGAAAGCGTATGTCGTGCCTGAAATGCACTCACATCAGTCAGTCATAACAGTGCAACGACACTTCAGGACGAAGTTCAACAAAGATCCACCAACTGCTAACTCCATTCTGCGATGGTATGCGCAGTTTAAAGCTTCTGGATGCCTCTGTAAGGGGAAATCAACGGGTCGGCCTGGAGTGAGCGAAGAAACGGTTGAACGCGTGCGGGCAAGTTTCACGCGTAGCCCGCGGAAGTCGACGAATAAAGCAAGCAGGGAGCTTAACGTACCATAGGATGGTGCTCCACCTCACTTCCATCATGATGTTCGGCATTTCTTAAACAGGAGGTTGGAAAACCGATGGATCGCTCGTGGTGGATATCATGATCAGCAATTCATGTCATGGCCTCCTCGCTCTCCCGACTTAACCCCATGCGGTTTCTTTCTGTGGGGTTATGTGAAAGATTCAGTGTTTAAACCTCCTCTACCAAGAAACGTGCCACAACTGCGAGCTCGCATCAACGATGCTTTCGAACTCATTGATGGGGACATGCTGCGCCGAGTGTGGGAGGAACTTGATTATCGGCTTGATGTCTGCCGAATCACTAAAGGGGCACACATCGAACATTTGTTAATGCCTAAAAAAGCTTTTTGAGTTTTTGTATGTGTGTGCAAAGCATTGTGAAAATATCTCAAATAATAAAGTTATTGTAGAGCTGTGAAATCGCTTCAATCATTTGTAATAACCCTGTATATCGCTATCGGCACTTGATACATGGAGAATAAATATCTATATACCGATGAAAGGATCGATAAAATATCGATGTAACGGCCTATAGAAATATCGACTGCACATTGTAAATATACTGCTGCTTTTTGAACTGTATATTTAAGCATTGATTTATTATTAGATATTTTGCACATCAACAAGCTAGCAGCCTGCTTCCTCTCTTGGAGTCAGAATTGAAAGGAAAACGACGCGTTCACGCTTGGCGATAACTACTGCATGTAAGTGGCACAATAAAAGGTGTCCGATGGGACCGTCGTTCGGTTTCGTCACATGTCGGATTTGTTCTGAACGCTCCATGTCGACTTCCCTGTTGCAGTGTCAAAATTGCGTGGTGAAGTCGAACGTTGCAGTTTCTGTTGGTAGCGCCGAGTGCCGATTGCGTCAGCATTTCCCCTCACACGTCTCCGCCCACGACAAAGGCCAATCTCGTCATTTAGATTGTTGTTGATCATTTCCAGCAACTGTTTTTGAAGAATACCGAAGTGAGGAAATAGCACAACTGATATGCTATTTCTTCACATAGGAAAGCTTATTATTCCATTCACACCGCCATCTCCCAGTGCAATCGGACTACTACTTTTGTGCCACCTATATTTGCTTCGTCTGAGTGGTTGGCGCGGCGGCTTGTCACGCCATGGGGCCCGGGTTCGATTCCCGGCTGGGTCGTAGATTTTCTCCGCTCAGTGACTGGGTATTCTGTTGTCTTCATTATCATCAGTGGAAGGCAACGGGAAACCACCACTGGAATCACTTCCCATGCGGTGGACCTCTCTGACGAGTCTCCCCCATGACAAGACCTTCCGTAAGGCAGAACACAAAGTTTTCGGTTATACTTGCTTCACACAGTCAAAGAGGAAGACTGGATGCGGTGAGAGCTCTAAAAGCAGTAAGACTCATACTAAAATGATGTTCTATTGTAATTTAAAAAAGAGAAATTTAAAACGTTTACCGAAAGTTGCGAAAAAGCTCTAATATAAAATAAAAATATCGACACTCGTCATTGCCATTTCGGTAATGGTGTATCGATATACTTCGTGGAGAAACATCGAAGATATATAGCGATAGTTTATGGAAAAATAGCGATATTTTATCAACGAACCTACTGGGTAGCCGTTGAGTATAGATTAAAGTCACCTGGTACTAACTGAGGCCCCTCTGACGGTGCAAAGGTACGTCATGCACATCCAGCGGCCTAGAGTGTTATCTCTTATGCGATATTATCGTGGTACCAGTTTTCAAGAGGCAAATGCTCGTCCAATGCTGATGCTGAAGTGCTCCCATGCGGAACGATGTCACCAGATCTGTCTCCTATAGAGCGTGTATGGGATCAACTTGGACGTCAATGCCTCCTCACGGCCAATACCAAGGATGCTGAGGACCAGCTGCAATAGCTGTGGGTCAGCGTGCCTGAGGAGAGGGTACGACGGCTTCTTGGCACCCCTCCCAACGGAATCAGAGCATGCAACCAGACCAGACGGGTGCAAGGTCACATTGGTCTTACTGCGATGTTCTTAGTCAATTTGACTTGATTTTATAATCAGTAACCTCACATACCCTTTCAACTCGCGAAGTTTCATTTCATTTCCTCCTTCCACTTCTAGATGCTTTATCTTTCTTGCCACACGATGTAGATTTTGCTGCTATGTTTAAAAATATGTGCAGTTTCCTAACTACTGATTAGGTCGCTGAGGAAAACGTAACTGACTTTAAGCATGCTAACTTTATTACTCCGATATTACGCGATCTGGATGTTGCCATCGTCAGCTTCCTGGAAAATCATGTTCGACATAGATACAAAAGTTATATGTTTTAGTAGAGCGACCATAAGTAGATCGTTACTACATATAACTTTTGTATCTATGTGCAACATTATGTCCCAGGAAATCTGAAGATGGCAATGCCCGAAAAGCTTTTGAGTCATCAGTCTTCTGACTGGTTTTATGTGACCCACCAAGAATTCCTCTCCTGTGTCAACTTTTTCATCTCAGAGTAGCACTTGCAACCTACGTCCTAAATTATTTGCTGTACGTATCCCAGGTACTGACTTGCTCTACGTCTCCCTCTAGTACCATGGAAGTCATTCCCTGATACCTTAATAGATGTCCTATCGTCCTGTTACTTCTTCTCGTCAGCGTTTTCCGTATACTCCTTTCCTTGCCGATTATCCGGAGAACCACCTCATTCCTTACCTTATTAATTCACCTAATTTTCAACAGTCTTTTGCAGCATAACATCTCAGATGCTTCTGTTCTCTTCTGTTCCGATTCCCTAAGAGTCCCTTCCCACTACCACTCAATGCTGTGCTCCAAACGTACATCCTCGGAAATGTCTTCCTCAAATTAAGGCCTATGTTTGACACGGAAAGACTTCTCTTGACCAGGAATGGGCTTTTTGCCATTGCTAGTCTGCTTTTTATGTCCTCCTTGCTCCGTCCGTCATGAGTTGATTTTCTGTCTAGTTGACAGAAATCCTTAACTTTATCTTCTTTGCGATCACCAATCCTGGTGGTAAGTTTCTCGCTGTCCTCATTGCTGCTATTTCTCATTATTTTTGCCTTTCTTAGATTTACTCTCAATTCACATTTTGTACTCATTAGGCTGTTCATTACATTCCACACATACTGTAATTCTTCTTCACTTTCACTGAGAACAGCAATGTCATCACTGAATTTTATGAATGATAACGTTTCACTTTGATTTTTTACTCCACTGTTGAGTCTTTCTTTTGTTTCCGTCACTGATTCTTCGACATATAGATTCAACAACAGGGCCGAAAGACTACATCCTTGTCCTTTCTAATCCGACCACTTAGTTCTTGGTCCACTCTTATCGTTTCCTCCTGTTTCTTGTACATACTGTATATTACCCGCCTTTCGCTACAGCTAACTCTTATATTTTTGAGAATCCGAATATCCTGCACCATTTTACGCTGTCGAACGCTTCTTCCAGGTAAACCGAACCTATGAAACGTGTCTTGATTTTTCTTCAGTTCTGCTTCCACAACGTCAGATTGCCTCTCTGGTGCCTTTATCTGTCGTCATCTAACAGGTCCGCAGTTTTATTTTCCATTCTTCTGCGTATTATTATTTTTAGCGGTTTGCATGCAGGAACTATTAGCTGATTGTACGATAATTCTCACACTTGTCACCTCTGGCAATCTTGGGAAATGCGTGGATGATATTTTTCCGAAAGTCAGATGCTACGTCGTCAGTCTCATACGTTTTACACACCAACGTAAATAAACGTTTTGTTGCCGCATCCCTGTATGGTTTGAAAAATTCTTATGGAATATTATCTGTCCATACGGCCTTATTTGATTTCAAGTCTCTCAAAGTTCTTCTAAATTCTGTTCTAATACTGGATCCCCTATCTCTTTCCTATCGACTCCTATTTTTCTTTTATCACCTATTAGAAAAATCCTCCAACTCATAGATGCCTTTGAGTACTATTTCCACGTATGAGCTCTCTCTTTTACATTTAACAGTGGAATTCCTAATGCACTCAGTGTTGCCCCCTGACTTTTAACTTCAATGAAGGTTGTTTTGACTTTCCTATGTGCTAAGTCAGTCCTTCTGAGAGTCATTTCTTTTTCCATTTCTCCACATTTTTCATGTAGCCATTTCGCCTTCGCTTCCCTGAACTTCCTATTTATTTCACTTCTTAGTGATTTGTATTTCCGTATTGCTGAATTTCACGGAGCATTTTTTTGCTTCCCTCTTTCGTTGATCGACTGAAGAGTTTCTTCAGTTACCCATGGTTTGTTTTCAGTTACATTCCTTATACCTACATTTATCTCTCGAATGTCTGTGAGAACCCTTTTTAGAGAATCGCCTGCTGAGATATTCATAACCGCACTATCTATATCCTCAGAGAAATTCAAGCACATCTCTTTATTCCGCAATACTTCCGTATTCCGCTTCTTCCTGACTAATCTCTGAAACTTCAGCCTATTCTTCATCATTACTAAATTGTGGTCTGAGTCTAAACCCATTTGGGTACGCCTTATAATCCAGTATCTGATTTCAGAATCTCTGCCTGACCATGATTTAATCTAACTGAATTTTCCGGTATCACCCGGCCTTTTCCAAGTATGCCTCCTCATCTTGAGCAGAGTATTCCCTATTTCTAAATGAAATGTATTGCAGAATTGATTGCTCTTTCTCCTCTCTCAACCGCACTACCAAACCCATATTCTCCCTTTATTCTACTCCTTCCCCAACAACCAAATTCTAGTCTCCCCCCCCCTGACTATTTATATCTCCTTTTACGTTCTGAATTACCCGTTCAGTATCCTCATATTTTTTTCTATCTCTTCATCTTCTGCTTACTATGTTCGATGTATACCTGAAGTATTGTTGTCGCTGTTGGTTTGTACTCGATTTTGATGAGAACAACCGTATCACTGAACTTTTACCTTTTTCTGCTGCTGCTAATATTATCCTATAATCGTCTGTCAAGAAAACCTTGTCTTCCTTCCACTTCAAGGACGTCTATTGTATCTAGAGCGGGCCTTAGCATTTCCCTTTTAGGTTTTCTAGCGTCCCTTTTGACATTCCATGGACCGACTGGCAGAACTTTATCCTTTCGTTGGTTATTTCAGCTTTTTCTAATCGTCACCTCCTCTTGGTAGTCCCCTGCCGGAGATCCAAATGAGGGACAAGTCCGCAATCTTTTGACACTGGAGAGATCTTCACGACACTTTTTCAGGTTCAGGCTACATGTCCTGTCGAAATACGTTATGTATCTTTAATACAGAGGTTTCCATTGTCTTCTGCATCCTCATGCTATTGATCATTGCTGATTCTTCCGCCTTTTAGGGGCAGTTTCCCACTCCAAGGACAAGAGAGTGCCCTGAACCTCTGTCCACTCCTCGGCCGTCTTTCACAAAGCCGTTGGCAGAATGAGGGTGACCTCTTACGCAGGAAGTATTCGGTCGCCATTGCCATTTTTTCAAAATTTAAACAGTGAAGTGGTTTGCACCCAGGATCGTGTAGGTTTTGATTACTACCACTAGACCATGGGTGCAAATAAAAAAAAATTACAATAATAACAGTCTATGGCATCCAGTCAATGACTTGTTCCTCAGGGGCCTATTCAGCATATTGTAGACTCGACATATTTTTCAACCTGGTCATATACCTCCATTGTTACTTCATGACGCAGCTGTGTTGCTGCTATATTTGGCAATTAAAATATCAAAGTCAACAGGGTCATACCTTTGTTAAAATATAAATATGACATGACAGTCGCTACTTGTCTTATCATGTTTGGTTCAAATGGCTCTGAGCACTATGGGACTCAACTGCTGAGGTCATAAGTCCCCTAGAACTTAGAACTACTTAAACCTAACTAACCTAAGGACAACACACACATCCACGCCCGAGGCAGGATTCGAACCTGCGACCGTAGCGGTCGCGTGGTTCCAGACTGTAGCGCCAGAACCGCTCGGCCACCAGCGGCCGGCTTATCATGTTTGACTTCAGGTTGTCGATTACTGTTTTTAAAGGCGACGTTGTACAACGATGTTTCCGGAAGAATGTTGGTCCTCGCCTCAAAGGTTGTTTGTAGTTAAGCAGTTGGTTAGGTGGTCGCGAACTGTGCATTCTAAGGCGCTGCCGTTCCCAGAAGTGCCCCAGCGTCTCCCTCTGGGGACCAGTGTTCAGCCCGCGGCGTGCCGACAGAATCAGAGCCTCGCATCCGATACCGCCGCGGACGCGCGCTCTCGACCAGCCACTAGCCGGCCGACGGCCCAGCTATGCCGCTTTATTGCATTCCACGGGTCATACGCCAGTGGGCCACCCAGCACGCTGGTCGCAACGGTGCCACGTCACATACACTGCTGCAGTTTCACTCCCTGTCCGCTGTCTGATAGACTACGGCAACTCAAATAAGGCCTACAAGTGAACTCAACTTAGTTGCGTTTTACAGTGTATAAGGAGATACACTGAAGAGCCAAAGAACCTGGTATAGGCATGCTTATTCAAGTACAGAGATATGTAAACAGGCAGAATACGGCGCTGCGATCGGCAACGTCTGTATAAGACAAGTGTCTGGTGCAGTTTTTAAAGCAGTTACTGCTGCTACAATGGAACGTTATCAAGATTTAAGTGAGTTTGAACGTGATATTATAGTCGGCGCACGAGCGATGGGACACAGCATCTCCGAGGTAGCGGTGAAGCGGGTATTTTGCCGTACGACCATTTCACGAGTGTACCTTGAATATCAGGAATTCGATGAAACATCAAATCTCCGACCGCTGCGGCCGGAAAAATATCCTGCAAGAACGTGACCAACGATGACTGAAGAGAATTGTTCAACGTGACAGAAATGTAACCCTTCCGCAAATTGCTGCAGATTTTAATGCTGGGTCATCAACAACTGTCAGCGTCCTAACCATTCACCGAAACATCAGTGATATGGGCTTTCCGAGCCGAAGGTCCACTCGTGTACCCTTGCACGACAAAAAGCCTTACGCCTCGCCTGGGTCCGTCAACACCGACATTGGACTGTTGATGACTGGAAAAATGTTGTCTGGTCCGACGAGTCTTATTTCAAAATATACCGAGCGGATGGACGTTTACGGGTGTGGAGAATCATGAATCCATAGACCCTGAATGTCAAGAGGGGCCGGCCGGGGTGGCCGATCGGTTCTAGGCGCTACCGTCTGGAACCGCGCGACCGCTACGGTCGCAGGTTCGAATCCTGCCTCTGGCATGGATGTGTGTGATGTCCTTAGGTTAGTTAGGTTTAAGCAGTTCTAAGTTCTAGGGGACTGATGACCTCAGAAGTTAAGTCCCATAGTGCTCAGAGCCATCTGAACCATTTTTTTTGTCAGCAGGGGACTGTTCAAGCTGGTGGAGACTCTGTAATGGTTTGGGGCGTGCAGTTGTAGTGATATGGGACCCCTGACAAGTCTAGATACGACTCTGACAGGTGACGCATACGTAAGCATCCTGTCCGATCATGTTCATTGTGCATTCAGACGGCCTTGCGCAACTCCAGCAGGACAATGCGACAGCCCACATGTCCAGAATTGCTACAGAGAGGCTCCAGGAACACCCTTTTGAGTTTAAACACTTCCTCTGGGCACCAAACTCCCCAGACATGAACATTATTGATCATATCCGGGATGCCCTGCAACGTGCTGTTCGGAATTGATCTCCACCCTCTCGTACTCTTACGGATTCATGGTGTCAACTCTTTCCAGCTCTACTTCAGACATCAGTCGAGTGCATGCCACGTTGTGTTGCGGCACTTTGCATGTGTAGTGCAACATAAATCATTTCGTGAACGTGCATCACGGCACGACAAGTTTTCTACCTGATCCGGGCGACTTCGGCTGAGAATATACGGTGGCCATGATACTGCTTCCAACAATGGGCTGTAGAAACGTTTATAACGCAAGGATTTAAAATAAACCTTTTCGTCCCAACAATCTAGACACACAAACCTTTAAGAAAATGCAATAAAAATCAAATTTTCGATCATTTTGAATGAGAACCTGGCCTTAAGTGTTATAATAGTCAAAAATCTTCACATCAAAATAAAAAAGCTTAAAATCAACACGTGCTTTCTATGAGGGGAGTGCTCTTTTTGTCAGTCACTCTCGCTCCCCGGAAGTCGGTCTTTCTGTATTTCTTTTATTAGTGGGAAGAGACACTGTCCTTTTCTGTCCAGCCTTACTCAGCTTCTTGTGGTTTAGCAGTTCTTCCAGTGGACACTCTAATCGTAAGCCCATCCAGGTGGTCAAAAAGCTGGAAAGAAGCTTGGAATTTTTTAGAATTCCGTGTCATTTTCTAGACCCTTATTTTTGATACTACGTTTTCTTCGAAAATTAACTGAGAAATTTGGACGTTTGTATGCGTGCAAATATAAATGTATTTACTTAAATGTTTTGGAGGCTGGGAGAAGGGCAAGGGGGGGGGGAGGGAGGGCGAGGTGGTACGTCGTTATGACCCCCACGCGCCTCTATCCACGCGATGAGCGATAAACATCTAGACGACGGTCAAACTCTTCACATTCTGTTATGAACTTTCACTTGTTCTCGTAGTCTCTGGCTCTTTCCCTGTTTTTATTGCTGGTCAATTAACCACATGTGCCAAGGAATAACTTTTAGCACGTCCAGTGGCTCTGAGCACTATGGGACTTAACATCTTAGGTCATCAGTCCCCTAGAACTTAGAACTACTTAAACCTAACTAACCTAAGGACATCACACACAACCATGCCCGAGGCAGGATTCGAACCTGCAACCGTAGCAGTCCCGCGGTTCCGGACTGCAGCGCCTAGAACCGCACGGCCACCGCGGCCGGCTTTAGCACGTCTTTCATCTGTTTTTTTATTTCATTTTGTATTTCATCCCGTGACTATTTTTTTCTTCCTGACTGACATTTAATTACACTCGCCTCACGTGGGTGGGGGATGTGCTGTCAGCGGTACAACATCTTCAACCAAGAGCTTTTAAAATTTAAAATATGAACAAATGTGAAAGCAAATGTTAAAAGATGAAAAGCTTACACATGGTTTAAAAAACTATTGACGGATTAATTATTTGGGATTTATATCAAACATATTAAGACTCTTTGTTGATTTTAATTAACGAATAAGTGAGAGAGAAAAAAGAAAAATGTGTACATTCAAAAACACGTCGAAGACATGGTGACATGTTTTTAAGACAACAGCATCGCACTTTCACTTAAATCTGGTGGACATGCACTTGTAGAAAAAAATGTGGGGAAAATGAGTTCTATAGGGATGATGGGTTGGGTGGAGAAATATGGAAGTCAGTTGGGTAGGAAAAACGGCAATGAAGGTATGCGCTGAAGTCGATAGTGGGAAGTCAGGTAAGGAGGAGTTTTGTGTATGGGCAGGGCCTTAAAATGAAGAAGAGAAGGAGTGAGGAGTGATGGAGAGAAATAGGAGCCGTGAGCCCTGATTTGGAGTGGAATAGCTGGGGAATACGTACGGTTTGTAGGACGGATAAAATATGGAGACGAATTTCATTGCTAGGGAGAGGGAGTCAGTTGAAGCTGCGTTGCGACAGGATACGGCGTGCTTGTGCGGTCACAGGGATGATGGGATGTGTTTGTAAAAGTGCGGAGCAATCAAGGGTTGGTGATCAGAGGGAAAAAATGAGGTTAGCGGAACCTAGTTTGTCGATAGTATAGGAGGTATGGAGGCTGAGGAGGGATAGGAGTTTGATAAATAATATGAGGATCCAACTGTGGGAAGGTAAATGGAAACAGAAAGCAGACGGAGAGCCCGACGTTCAAGGATTTGGGGAAGATATCCATGAAATATTGGCATAGGAAAGGAAGGATCAGATTAAGGTTTTGTAGGTGTGGAGGACGGTGGAGGGGTGCAATCTCCGAGTTCAGTCTGTTAGTAGTTTTAGTCTATTCTGGGCTTTCTGCTGGATGGTTACATGGTTAGTAGGCGAAGTTTCCATGTTTGTTGCCAGCTGAGGGTTAGTTCAAGGTATTTTAGTGTATTAGTTAGCTTGAAAGAATGGTCGTAAATATCAAGGTGACACAGCCGCACGGGATTAGCCGACCGGTCTCAGGCCAGGCGCTGCAGTCATGGACTATGCGGCTGGTCCCGGCGGAGGTTCGAATCCTCCCTCGGGCATGGGTGTGTGTATTTGTCCTTAGGATAATTAAGGTTAAGTAGTGTGTAAGCTTAGGGAATGATGACCTTAGCAGTTAAGTCTCATAAGATTTCACACACATTTTTTTTTTATCAAGGTGACAGTCAGGAAGATAGAAGGTGCAGGAGGTTCCCCCTCCTTTTTTTTTCTACTAGTGGACAGGCGGGGGGTGGTTGGGACATATCAGCAGTGTAGTGGGGGTGAAGGAGGGGAGGGAGGACGGAGCCTTGGGGCACATCTACAGGTGCTATTGCCGATAGTGACAAAGAATCGTCGGTTCTCATGACTATCTACCTTTACACCTTTTATTTATTGCATAATAAATTAAAGTCGCCCCTATGCAGTTTTTGTGTGTATGTTCAGCCTATTCTCAGGAACTACTGTAGGTATTTTGATATGTTCTTCGCTAATTGGTTCATTAAGAAGGCTTATGCATATAATTTGCTAGCACTAAGCAATGATGAGTATGTAGTATGTGTATTGTTATCTGTTCCATGTTTAACTGGCGTTTGGAGTAAGATCTCGCGGCAATGAAGGGAGCTAAAAGCTGTTTATACAAATGCGGTATCTGGCGGGAAATACAGGAAAGTAAACAGTCACTAGAGTGCAGTGACGCAAGACCAGAATCTATGGTGGTCATGGTGATATGCGTACTTGAAAACAAAAATATCGCCGGATAGAATTCTGGTTGGATCTTTTAACCTAGGACCCACCTTTCAATGATTTGGAGACTCGCCAGAAACGACATGTGGTTGGGATACCATGTTAAACTGTAGGCCCTCTTTACCTGGTTACATAAATGGGATAGGTTAGGGAGACGCAAGTCGTCGAAGTGGCGGCCAATTGAAAAGCTTGTATCGGGTCATTGAAGCACACGTAATTATTAGTAATGGGATCTACACGTACGTTCTTCATCTATACATATAAGTTAAAGTTCCCCACCGAGTTTTTCTATTTATAGGTGAACGCTAATCTCAGAAATTACTGTAGGAGTATTGATATCGTTTGCACTAATAGACATTCACGAGAAATTTTTTTGTATCTAACTATTAAATATTTCATGCATATTGGCTCAACTACGATGATGACGCGCACTACTTAAATCGTTTCAGTTGCACTACAACTAGAATTTGTGGTTAACATTTAGTTACCTAGGGTTGTTCTTTGAATTTTGATCCTAATTCTGGGCAGTGGCCCCTAAACAAAATTACCGTTACGCCACACGAGTCATCTGGCCGTAGGTACATAGCGCTACCCTTGGGAATTCGCGGCGAGTTGCTAGTGTTATTAGTCTATTTGTGAGGTAAGGCCATGAACGCGCATGCAGACATTTATGCTGCCATGTATTATTTTTCCATTATCCAAGTTGATAAACTGATAAGATATTGCCGTCCCTGTTGTCATCTTCAGACAGCTTTTGAACTGCTTAATGCAGGTCCATGGGCCATTGTCTCAAGAAGATTGCTTACGAGGATTTTATTCTCACCGAGTATGTCGATGTCGTCATCATCATCAGGGTGGTGGTGGTGGTGGTTAGTGTTTAACGTCCCGTCGACAACGAGGTCGCTAGAGACGGCAACATCAGGGGATGGTGCGACCATGTCTGGTGTTTGGATTGCTGAGGCAGTTTGAAGTTTTTATTCTGTATTGTTATTTCATCCCAATTGTCCTATACAGATGTGGGATGGGCTGTCAGTGGTGAAACATTTCGCTGTTCAGCCAAACGCTTAAAAAATATATATATAAAAAACAAATGTACTTGCCTGGCAATCTTTGCTTAGGGAGCAGGCTATCCAGCATTAGGAGACGAAAGGCAAGCACGCTTATTGCCCGTGGAACAAAACCAAACAAGAATGCAAGAACTCTTATTTCTGTGTTACCGCCCTCTCTACTCGACGGACGTTGGACAATGAATGAGAGCGCGAACGAGTCACTCTAGGGAGACATCTGCCGGCAGCAACATGTAGCGGCAACTTACAGGTGGCACTGAGGTAATCTATTGGTCGCGATGCCTAAGTTAACATTCCTTCTACGTTTTTATCTAAATTCATGTAGAAGTGATTATGGTGTAAAATCGGAGTAATCGTTTCGAAAGATTCAGTATTTCTTACGACAGGACGTATGTGATGCATAAAATGATTCAGATTGGGTTATAACTTCACAGTAGTTCGTCAGAAACGTTTCCGAAGCAATCACTCTAATCTCCCAAGAAATATTACAGATATTAATTCTGTCCATTCGAGTGTTGGCCTGGTGGAACCTCACATTCGGTTTCCTGCTATAAAACCGACGATCAAAGGCTAATAATTTTCTTAAATTTCCTGATCACTTTTCTCTCCGTAAGTAGCAAAGACATTGTAATTTGACACTAGATCTCTTAAGTCTACAAAAATACCATGAATAGCGTCTGTGACGAGAAAATTAATGTATGCCTCACTCACGTGCAGACAGGAGGTGCTTTCATCGCCAAAGACCACTAGTGATATCCCATCTTCAGACGGCACAGATTAAGATGTGGGCGATGACGGACTGACTGGAGAGCAAAATAGCCTACAACTGCTGGGTAAATCATAAGTCTCGGTACAAGTGTAAAGCGGTGACTAATCTTCCCTTTTCATTTATAGTTTATGACGAAGTACAGTTTCAAATGAAAATTATTCTGAAATTCAGCTTAACTCTAATAGATATACACTCCTGGACATGGAAAAAAGAACACATTGACACCGGTGTGTCAGACCCACCATACTTGCTCCGGACACTGCGAGAGGGCTGTACAAGCAATGATCACACGCACGGCACAGCGGACACACCAGGAACCGCGGTGTTGGCCGTCGAATGGCGCTAGCTGCGCAGCATTTGTGCACCGCCGCCGTCAGTGTCAGCCAGTTTGCCGTGGCATACGGAGCTCCATCGCAGTCTTTAACACTGGTAGCATGCCGCGACAGCGTGGACGTGAACCGTATGTGCAGTTGACGGACTTTGAGCGAGGGCGTATAGTGGGCATGCGGGAGGCCGGGTGGACGTACCGCCGAATTGCTCAACACGTGGGGCGTGAGGTCTCCACAGTACATCGATGTTGTCGCCAGTGGTCGGCGGAAGGTGCACGTGCCCGTCGACCTGGGACCGGACCGCAGCGACGCACGGATGCACGCCAAGACCGTAGGATCCTACGCAGTGCCGTAGGGGACCGCACCGCCACTTCCCAGCAAATTAGGGACACTGTTGCTCCTGGGGTATCGGCGAGGACCATTCGCAACCGTCTCCATGAAGCTGGGCTACGGTCCCGCACACCGATAGGCCGTCTTCCGCTCACGCCCCAACATCGTGCAGCCCGCCTCCAGTGGTGTCGCGACAGGCGTGAATGGAGGGACGAATGGAGACGTGTCGTCTTCAGCGATGAGAGTCGCTTCTGCCTTGGTGCCAATGATGGTCGTATGCGTGTTTGGCGCCGTGCAGGTGAGCGCCACAATCAGGACTGCATACGACCGAGGCACACAGGGCCAACACCCGGCATCATGGTGTGGGGAGCGATCTCCTACACTGGCCGTACACCACTGGTGATCGTCGAGGGGACACTGAATAGTGCACGGTACATCCAAACCGTCATCGAACCCATCGTTCTACCATTCCTAGGCCGGCAAGGGAACTTGCTGTTCCAACAGGACAATGCACGTCCGCATGTATCCCGTGCCACCCAACTTGCTCTAGAAGGTGTAAGTCAACTACCCTGGCCAGCAAGATCTCCGGATCTGTCCCCCATTGAGCATGTTTGGGACTGGATGAAGCGTCGTCTCACGCGGTCTGCACGTCCAGCACGAACGCTGGTCCAACTGAGGCGCCAGGTGGAAATGGCATGGCAAGCCGTTCCACAGGACTACATCCAGCATCTCTACGATCGTCTCCATGGGAGAATAGCAGCCTGCATTGCTGCGAAAGGTGGATATACACTGTACTAATGCCGACATTGTGCATGCTCTGTTGCCTGTGTCTATGTGCCTGTGGTTCTGTCAGTGTGATCATGTGATGTATCTGACCCCAGGAATGTGTCAATAAAGTTTCCCCTTCCTGGGACAATGAATTCACGGTGTTCTTATTTCAATTTCCAGGAGTGTAGATGTCCTACCTAGAGCTACATAGCTACATATAAATATTTCTGACGGATCGGGACTAGAACCCTGATTTTCTGCTTCTCGCAGACGGTCGCCTTGCTACTTACGCTATCCGAGCACGCTAACTGGATCGACCCACACTTACATATGTCTATTTCTTCTCGTAGATTGTTAATTTAATTGAACGCACTCGCACATCGCGTGATTCCCGCCAAAATTTTAGAAACAAGACATCGAGAACTCATGCACCGTCGTTGTCATTTTCGCTTCATGTATATATGAAGACGAACTACAGTTTCCGTAAGTAAAATTCGCGACAAGCGGGAAATTCGGGCTCGAGTTTCGGTCTGGCAAAAATTTTCATATGTTGCTTTAGGTAGAACATCTATACCTACTACAGGAACTATTTTCAATATCATTTTTGTTTACATGAAGGTGAACCAAATGGAAAGAAGTGCTGCTAATGAAGGAAGAACGGATTGTCGTTATTCTGTTGGCTAGTAGTGGAACCACCCTTCATGTAGCGCGCACTTTCAATGCAAGGCACATAACCTTTGAGACCACAATAAAATTCACCAAGAAAACCAATAGGACAGGTTTCGTTGCCTAAGCAAGCAGATCTGGAAGACCAGAGACGGCAACAGACGATGGTGCAGCAATAGAGACACTTGCACCGATACCCATGAATCCGACAAAGGGAACCCGACGTGTCTCTGCGCAAATGGGGATCAGCAAAGCGGTGTTACACCCATTTTACGGCACCCATTGTTGTTGGTGTTGTGGTCTTCAGCCCGGAGACTGGTTTGACGCAGCTCTCCATGCTACTCTATCCTGTGCAAGCTTCTTCATCTCAAAGTAACTACTGCACATATATCCTTCTGAATCTGCTTAGTGTATTCATCTCTTGGTCTCCCACTACGATTTTTATCCTCCAATACTGACTTGGTGATTCCTTGATGCCTCAGAACATGTCCTACCAACCGATCCCTTCTTCTAGCCAAGTTGTGCCACAAATTTCTCTTCTACCCAATTCTATTCAGTACCTCCTCATTCGTAACATGACCTACTCATTTAATCTTCAGCATTCTTCTGTAGCACCACATTTCGAAAGCTTCTATTCTCTTCTTGTCCAAACTATTTATCGTCCATGTTTCACTTCCATACATTGCTACACTCCATACAAATACTTTCAGAAACGACTTCCTGACACTTAAATCTATACTCGATGTTCACAAATTTCTCTTCTTCAGATACGCTTTCTTTGCCATTGCCAGTCTACATTTTAAACCCCTCTCTACTTCGACCATCATCAGTTATTTTGCTCCCCAAATAGAAAAACTCACCAACTCCTTTAAATGTCTCATCTCCTAATCCAATTCCCTCAGCGTCTACTGATTTAATTCGACTACATTCCATTACCTCGTTTTGCTTTTGTTGATATTCACATTATATCCTCCTTTCAAGACCTGTCCATTCCGTTCAACTGCTCTTCCAGGTCTTTTACTGTATCTAACAGAATTACAATGTCATCGTCAAACCTCAAAATTTTTATATCTTCTCCTTGGATTTTAATTCCTATTCCAAATTTTTCTTTTCTTTCCTTTACTGCTTGCTCAATAGATAGATTGAATAACATCAGGGATAGGCTACAACCTGTCGCACTCCCTTGCCAACCACTGCTTCCCTTTCATGGCAGTCGACTCTTATAACTGCCATCTGGTTTCTGTACAAATTAAAAAAAGCCTTTCGCTTCCTATATTTGGCCCCAGCTACCTTTGGAATTTGAAATAGAGCATTCCAGTCAACATTGTCAAAACCTTTCTCAAAGTCTACAAATGCTAGAAACGTAGGTTTGCTTTTCTTTAATCTATCTTTTAAGATAAGTCGCAAGGCCAGTATTGCCTCACGTGTTCCAACATTTCTACGGAATCCAAACTGATCTTCGCCGAGGTCGGCTTCTACCAGTTTTTCCATTCGTCTGTAAAGAATTCGTGTCAGTATTCTGCAGCCGTGGCTTATTAAACTGATAGTTGGGTAATTTTCAGACCTGTCAACACCTGCTTTATTTGGGATTGGAATTATATACGTCTTGCTCACCAGATGGTAGAGTTTTGTCAGGGCTAGCTCACCCAAAGCCATCAGAAGTTCTAATGGAATGTTGTTCACCCTCGAGGCCTTGTTTCGCCTTAGGTCTTTCAGTGCTCTGTCAAATTCTTCACGCAGTATTATATCTCCCATTTCATCTTCATCTACGTCCTCTTCCATTTCCATAATGTTGCCCTCCAGTACATCGCCCTTTTATAGACCTCCTATGTACTCCTTCCACGTTTCCGCTTTCCCTTCTTTGGTTAGAACTGGTTTTCCATCTGAGCTCTTTATATTCATAAAAGTGGTACTCTCTTCTCCAAAGGTCTCTTTAATTTTCCTGTAGGCAGTATCTATCTTACCCCTAGTGATATGTGCCTCTACGTCCTTACATTTGTCCTCTAGCTATCTCTATTTAGTCATTTTGCACTTCCTGTAGGTCTCATTTTTGAGACGTTTGTATTCCGGCAACAATCAGCAAATATTGCCAGGCAGTCCTGGGCCCTAGAGTAGAGTTCTCTTAGTGGGCACTGAACATGTACGAGAATTCTCCTAGTTTTAGTTAATTCCATCCTTTTCTTAGGATACCATACATCGGTCAGTAAAAACGGAATACTTACGGGATCACTTTGTTGTCTGTCTGTCGGTCCTAGTGCAAAGACGCTTTTTCTCAAGAACGGGAAAAGGTACCAAGTAGAAATTTATGTCACTTTCTCTGGTTTACCACCCGTTAGTGGTGTAAATAACCACGGCTCACAGAATGCAAGTGGCAAATATAGACACAGGGAGTAGTCAGTCAGCAGCCCACATAAGAACACAGAGGTTTATCCTATTTCCTGTAATGACTGTTCTCAGAAGTACAATGGGCAAACTAGTAGAGATTTCGAAATTGTTATCCCTATTCGAAGTAACTGTTGAGCATTAAGTTATCTGTGGTTGCAGATGACAAACTGTGAAACAAAACAACAGCTATAAAAAACATAAAAATCCAGGAAAACAACAGTAGGAGGTAACAAGGTACGCGGTGTGATTGGAAAGCTTTAAGAATGGATCCGTTACTGCTTACTGGTTTGGCGGTCAAGTACACAGAGGGTTGGGAGTGAGTAATTGCCTTGTCCTTGAACGCTCTCTGACAGGGAACTGCGTTTCCTTTATTCAGTTCGTTGTGACAGCGGGTTGAGTGCAGGTCGGTTAGCGCTTGTTGCCAGATTCTGTCTCCGTGAAAATGGACGTAAAAACGGAGAAACGAGTTCGTGTGAAATTTTATTTTAAAACCGGGAAATCAGCTTCTGAGACTTACGAACTATTAAAAACAGCTTTTGGAAATAATTGTATGAGCCAGTCAAATGTTTGTGTCAGGTTCAACAGATTTAAAAATGGCCGCGAATCATTTGAAGATTAACCACGGTCCGACCGTCCTTCAGCCTCACAAACGAATGGAAATGTTGTGAAAGTTCGCGACTTCGTGTGCTCTGATCGTAGACTTACAATTAGGGAGATTGCTGATGAACTTAATTTAAGTTTCTATGCAGTTCAGTCAGTGTTAACTGAAGATCTGAACATGCGTCGAGTGTCCGCAAAGTTCATTCAAAAAGTGTTTTCAAGTGACCAAAGACAATACGGATTTGGAGTGTGCGAAGAACTGAGTAATCGGACTAAAAATGACCCTGATTTGTTAAATAGGGTAATTACAGGTGACGAATCGTGGGTATATGGATATGATCCTGAAATCCAAGTGCAGTCTTCGAAGTGGAAGACTCCAGTTTCACTACGACCGGAAAAAGCACGGCGAAGTCGGTCAAACGTGGAGACAATATTGGTGATTGTTTTCAATTCTACCGGTATTGTGCATCATGAATTTACTTCTGGAGAACAGAAATTTAGCAAAGAATACTACAAATGTGTCCTTGAGCGTTTGCACGAGAAAAGGTGCAGAAGAAAAGGGCTGCATTGTGGAAAGGCAGGAGACGGGTGCTACACCATGACAATGCTCCGGCTCATCGTGGTTCAAATGGCTCTGAGCACTATGGGACTCAACTGCTGAGGTCATTAGTCCCCTAGAACTTAGAACTAGTTAAACCTAACTAACCTAAGGACATCACAAACATCCATGCCCGAGGCAGGATTCGAACCTGCGACCGTAGCGGTCTTACGGTTCCAGACTGCAGCGCCTTTAACCGCACGGCCACTTCGACCGGCTGGCTCATCGTGCCTTCTCCATTGTTGAATTTTTAACGAAATTCAAAATTCCTGTGCTTCCGCAACCACGATATTCCCCTGATTTGGCCCCTTCAGACTTCTACCTGTTTCCTAAACAAACTTTCACTGAAGGGGAAGCAGTTTGACTTGACTAAAGACATCCAGGCAATTACGGAGAATGTCCTTAACACACATCAGGAAGAAAATTTTCAGGAATGTTTCCAAAAGTGGAAACACCGTTGGGGTCGGTGTGTTCAGTCAGAAGGGGACTATTTTGAAGGAGATGCATCGCAGTAGCATGTAAGTACCACCATTGTACAATTACAAGCCCATTCTTAAAACTTTCCAATCACACCTCATATATATACAAAAGTTCTCCTGTTGTTCAAACCTACACCTACATCTATACTCCACCAGCCACCTGACGGTGTGTGGCGGACGGTACTTTCATTACCTCTATCAGTTATCCCTTCTATTCGGTATGCCTCTGTGTGGGCTCTAATCTCTCTGATTTTATCCTCATGATCTCTTCACGAGATATACACAGGAAGGGGCAATATACTGCTTGACTCCTCGATGAAGGTATGTTCTCGAAACATCAACAAAAGCCCGTACCGAGCTACTGAGCGTCTCTCCTGCAGAGTTTTCCACTGGAGTTTATCTGTCACCTCCGTAACGCTTTCGTGATTACTAAATGATCCTGTAATGAAGCGCGCTGCTCTCCATTGGATCTTCTCTATCTCTTCTATCAACCCTATCTGGTACGGATCCCACACTGGTGAACAATATTTAAGCAGTGGGCGAACAAGTGACATGTAACCTACTTACTTTGTTTTCGGATTGCATTTCCCTAGGATTCTTCCAATGAATCTCAGTCTGGCATCTGCTTTACCGACGATCAACTTTATATGGTCATTTCATTTTAAATCACTCCTAATGCCTACTCCCAGATAATTTATGGAATTAACTGCTTCCAGTTGCTGACCTGCTATATTGTAGCTAAATGATAAAGGATCTTCCTTTCTATGTATTCGCAGCACATTACACTTGTCTACATTGAGATTCAATTGCCATTCCCTGCACCATGCGTCAATTCGTTGCAGATCCTCCTGCATTTCAGTACAATTTTCCATTGTTACAACCCCTCGATTTACTACAGCATCATTCGCAAAATGCCTCAGCGAACTTCCGATGTTATCCACAAGGTCATTTATCTATATTGTGAATACCAACGGTCCTACGACACTCCCCTGCGGCACACCTGAAATCACGCTTACTTCGGAAGACTCTCCATTGAGAAGGTCATTTATCTATATTGTGAATACCAACGGTCCTACGACACTCCCCTGCGGCACACCTGAAATCACGCTTACTTCGGAAGACTCTCCATTGAGAATGACATGCTGCGTTCTGTTATCTAGGAACTCTTCAATCACACAATTGGTCTGATAATCCATATGCTCTTACTTTGTTCATTAAACGACTGTGGGGAACTGTATCGAACGCCTTGCGGAAGTCTAGAAACACGGCATCTACCTGGGAAACCGTGTCTATGGCCGTCTGAGTCTCGTGGACGAATAGCGCGAGCTGGGTTTCACACGATCGTCTTTTTCGAAACCCATGCTGATTCCTATAGAGTAGATTTCTAGTTTCCAGAAAAGTCATTATACTCGGACGTAATACGTGTTCGAAAATTCTACTACTGATCGACGTTAGAGATATAGGTCTATAGTTCTGCACATCTGTTCGACGTCCCTTCTTGAAAACGGGAGGGCCCTTGCCCATTTCCAATCCTTTGGAACGCTACACTCTTCTAGAGACTTATGGTACACCGCTGCAAGAAGGGGAGCAAGTTCCTTCGCATACTCTGTGTAAAATCGAACTGATGTCCCATCAGGTCCAGCGCCCTTTCCTTTTTTGAGCAATTTTAATTGTTTTTCTATCCCTCTGTCATCTATTTCGATATCTACCATTTTGTCGTAAATACTGTCTTAAAAACTCAAATTTACACATGTACAAACAGTAAAGAGCGTTTTTCCTGTTTTTTAGAAACAAAATGAAATCCCACTGATGACTCTGAAATTTCAGTGAAGCATCTCTGGGCAATATAAGAAAACATAAAAATTGGGTTTTGCTCTAGGCAGACCCTCTCCAGAAACAAATCTGACTGTCGTTATGTCTCGACATGGACAGAAGAAATCTACAAGTGTATTACAAATGTGTGTTGCAAGTTGCCCATCGAAACTCCTCTAGAGGCAACAAGAATTTGAGTTTTAGCACTTCCCAGCGACAGCGATGACTTGGCCAGCGCCACCTTTTATCGCTTGCACCTCTGAAGCCGTTTCCTCGTTTGTACTCACCAGCCCTCGGCACGGAAAAACTGCGTCTTACCTGCAACAGAGGACAAAGCTTGTGAAACGATGTACTGACATGTAAAGTTAAATGCTGGTAGCCCTACATATTAAATGCCTCTGAAGTGGATAAACTGTAAATAATATGGTATGAGGAGCATTGTTCTTTATAAAAAGAAGAAAAAATACACCATGTATATTACTAAACGGATAAATCGGTCACGCGGTTACCCAGCCCCTGTCGCACTTACAGGTGGCCTTCTACCTGCTTCCATGAACAATAAAAATTTGATTTCCAGCATTTCATATAATTACTGATCTAATTTAAAAATTTAAAATGGCATCATCTACTGCTTACGAGATATAATCTTACCTTATAGGTTTAAGACAATTATCTAAATAATTAAAGTCAAAAACTGTGTTTATGTCTTGAGGCAGAGTAGATCATGGCGCGCACATTATCCTAGCTAAATTCATCCAGTGTTTGAGAATGAAAGTACTCAGTTAGCGATTTACAACAAACTTTAAACACAATTTCAATCCTTTTCTGAAGTTGGTGAATAATACGAAACTATTCAAACCAACGTAATTATGCGATAAATACGAAATTTTGCAGCCAAGATCTGGTGTTGAAATATTATTTCCTCAGTGACCGACTTCCATAGAGTCTAGCTGTCATCTACGGATAGTCTGGAAAAAGTGTTGCTGTACATGAATCACACACTCGTAACGAGAGCACACACCAGTTAGAGAACAAAGGGGACAGAATGGCTTGTCAGATACATAAAACAGAGCAAATAAAAAGTCCATAGCACCAACCGTATGCTCCACGGTCGGGATCGCCGCCACTCCAAGGCACACTGGTGGTGCTGCTCGGTTTTATGTATCTGACAAGCCAATCTGTCCCCTTTGTTCTCTAACTGGTGTGTGCTCTCGTTACGTGTACGATTTATGCACAGTAATATTATTAGGGCAGGTGGCAACACAACGACTATTCACGTTGGTGTGTAGAATCTGTGAGTCTGGCGATACATCATCGGAGAAACCTTATCCACACAATTTCGAAGATTGCAAGAGCCGACAAGTGCGAGAATTATCGTACAATCCGCCTAAAAGCTCATGCATCTAAGTTGCTGACAAGGATAATATACAGAAGAATGGAAAAGAAAACTGAGGATGTGTTTATTATGTCTAGACCCTGTCGAAACCAGTCACAGAGGAAATAAACAGATTTCAGTAAGCGATCTTCGCTGCAAAAATTCTTATTTATCACCAAATAGCGCCTAGCAACGTGTACAGCTTGGACAAATAATTACCGGTAGGCTTTAGTGCATTAAATGATAAAGGTTTTACAGGTTTAACGTCAAATATTTGAAGATTTTCTTTCTGCTTGACATTTCCATTCGGATGGTGGGGGGAGGGGGGAAGGGGGGGAGGAAGCATAGACGGGTGTGGGGATGCTGAAGGGTTGTGTGGTTACTGACTATATCCCTTCATTTGGCACCGGTTGTACCTATAAAATAAGTATTAGCCACCCGTTTCACCATTTGTGTCGGAACTTACGACTCACCCTGAAGAGCTCTACTCCTCCTCCCCTCAAACCTCGTTACGGTGTATGGCGGAGGCGACATCGCGCACCACTGTCGCTCCCCTCCGCTTCCCTCCGCCACAACTTTCCTGTACCATTACCGAATTGTGCCGGGAAAACGGCTCTGTAAGCCACCGAGTGACCTGGAAACTCTCCAATTTTTTTTCACGATTTTTTCGCGAGATATGTGTTCGAGGGAGCAATATGTTGCTTGACTCTTGTAGCATCGTAGGCTCTCGGAGCTATAATTGTAAACCACCACATGAAGCACTTCCACTGGAGTTCGATGCGCATACTAAAAGAACATGCGAGGAAACGCAGAGTTTTTCTTTGGATCTTCTCTATATCTTTCATCAGTTCCATCTTGTAACGGTCCCCAACTAACGATCAGTGGTGAAGTATAGGCCGAACGATAATTTTGTAAGCTACCTCCACGAACCGACTACTCTTCTTAAATGTTCTTCCAATGAAACTGACAGGTAACTGTCTTTTCCGTGATTAGTTTTATGCAATGGCTCCACTTCAAATCTTTCTGTACACGTCGTCCCAGGTACGAGGGTGGTTTGGTAAGCCTGGTAAAAAAGCAAGAAAAGTTTGTTTCGTAAATAACTCACATTACTTCTCAAGATAATGTTCGTTGAGGGTTCACTCCGATACGCCTGGACACTTCCCTTGCTAAGAACCCTTCCTGGCACAAAGTAACAATTCGGACGCGATCGAACCGCGGTATTGACCGTCTAGGCATGGTGGAACTACAGACAACACGAGCCGTGTACTTCTTTCCTGGTGGAGTGACTGCAACTGATCGGCTGTCGGACCCCTTTCCGCCAATAGGCGCTGCTGATGCATGGTTGTTTACATTTTTGGGCTGGTTTAGTGACATCTCTGAACAGTCAAATTGTCTGTGTGTGATACAATATCCACAGTCACCGACTATCTTCAGGAGTTCTGGGAGCCGGGGTGATGCAAAACTTTTTTGATGTATGTATATTGCGGACAGCAGTGGTCCTACAATACTCCCTAGTAGGGCTGTAAAATTAAAGATTCAACTTTATACCGCGGTATATTCGCAACTGTCGAGACACACATGCGTAATAAAGTATTCTTTACTTGTTGTTTGGGTCCGTCCTCAGACGAGAATGATTTTCGACGATAATCACTTTTGGATTTAGACCATTTGCTATTCTTCCGCTACATGATGACTGTACTGCACGCGATAGACGTCTGAAAGACATCGGTTCGCCTGATCCTGGTCTCTCCTTCATAGATATGCAAAATGAAGAGCGAATCTCTCTACCCCACTAGATCACAACAAACAGCTAGAAGGTTTTTGACAAAGTGATACCAACCCTTGCGAGCGCGCCTTACGTATGAGAAGAGTCGGTGCAAATGAAAGGTAAGTAACTACTGAATATCCGTAGCAATCCGTTGGAAATCTTCTGACTGTGTTTATAATGTAGCTAACATGAGAAGATCCGCTTACGTAATGACAATTTCGTCTGCTGCTCTTTCTCACAGGGGCTAACATGTTTGAATAAACTGTAATAAAAATGTACCATAAATTGTCACTATAGTATATAAAAGTAAATATCATTGTTGAGAAACTGACTTGTTCAGGTTATCCCTACATAGCCCTGCTAAATGTTTCTTCCATTAACAGCATATTTCTGCTTTATTTTATACATCTGTCCTTATTCATGTGCAATGAGAGACACAACACATCTGCACAAGTAATATTGAAACAAATGACACAGATACACCATTTATTCTATGTCGTACATGTAACTGGAACTCTTGCACGTATAAAAAAAAAGAGTAGAAACTCTTTCATACTTCATCAAACAGCGAAACTGAAGAAAAATTCGTAAATTAAAACACATTACTTGCAACAGCAGCCATTTAATTGTAGTTACATACTGAAACTTTTATATACATTACGTAAATGATGACTTTACTTCCGCAAAATAGAATATGGACAGAGAGTTAACTGATTATGGCGAAGGAAAGAGACGAATTAATGAAATAACAACGTACTAAAAGCCTTTCAGTACTTTTTGTTTCTAATTCAGAATGAAGTTAATCGTTTTCGATAGTTCTTGTTTATAATTTATAATGAATTTAGGTTTAACAGGATCTAAAAGCTCTCCAAAAAATGTGTGCATGCAGAACAGCTGAAAACACCAGTTTCCTATGACTCAAAAACAGTTTATGTTGATGTGGTGTCTGTTCTGAACATGCCTGAAAGAACAGATACCATTTTTGATCCAGTTTCCACTGCAAAGGATGTTTCTAATGGCCTTCAAAAATCTGAGGTGAATAATGTGAGAATTGCATGTCAGTTCAGATATAATTATCAAAAATCACCTTTTATAGCTTTAACTGTATATCAAAGAGGCTATATTGCTCGCAGTACGCAGTATACCAAAGTGTCTGTCTTTTAATTTTGGTGTTGTATACTGAACCCGAGAGTGTGTCATGGACAAGGTTGCAGAAGTAAATTGGCTGTGGCCTATTTGAGGGAATAATTCCAACAGTCGCCTGAAGTAATTTAGGGAAACAGGAAAACTAAATCTCGTTGCCCAAACAGTAAGTTGAATAAGTTGAACTGTGCTGCTCCTGGATAACGGCACCTAACCATTGTCGCAACAGCAGAAGCCCTGTACCACAGTGCATTTTAATTCGCGTCAATGCCAGTTGTTGTAAAATCAGCTGCCAACTGTTATTCCATAAACTTTCACATGGGGTGGGTTCTGTGTATACGTTATTACGGTTCACTAGTGAATGCAGTTAATAGTGAACTATGTAACGCACACTAAAGCTCTGTAAAACACGGCTTTAACGCACGCCAGACAGTAGCGCCGCGCGGGTGGTGTCGGAACTACACTGGCTAACGCTTTGCGCTTTCGCCGTCTGATGGCGGGCATTTCGCAGGCGCTAACTTTCAATTACTGATTTGCTTAAGATTAGGAATGAAGACCAACAGAGTAATACTGACGTTACATGCGCGTCTTTTGAGCTGAAACACAGCAAGTACGTTTTGTGACGTGGATGTGATATTAATTGAGAGTGGCATAACACCTACCTTCTTCCACATAACCGTCAAGAGATCTTTCGCTGTGTTGCCAATAAAGAACTAAGATTACGTATTTAACTTAGGGCCAGTAGTACAATCTCGGGATAAATCCAGGGCTAGCTAACCGAGGAATAGGCTAACGACTGGTTAACTTGGCGTACGCGTTGTACGTCGCCAATTTATTCCTCGGTTAGTTATTCCCGGAACAGCGTTCATGTCAAGTTGGCAACACCTGAAGAGCACTCTGGGTATTTTCGCGTACCTCATTTCATATTCGTCGTCTGCAGAAAACAGCATGTCAAACACGAGTGATAAACGTTACAGATCGCAAAACTTCTCACTTGAGGATACGTTGAGGCCCGTAGATACTGTGAGTCAGTTCAAGAGCGCAGTAGAAAACACGAAAACTGTTGCAGTCTCATTCAGTGAAAATATAGATGCAAAATTTTTAACTAAATTGGTGGGTACATGTATTTATAACTTCCTATCTTGATCAGGTACTTGTTATTTGACCAGTAAGATATCTTTCTAGATTTCTAAATAAAGTATACAAAAAAAAATACGCAGCAGTTTCCAATCACAAACAACTTCTCTTGTGCGTGTTGTCCAGCGTCATACATATCCTTTTAATAATCATGCTGGCTGTCCCCTTGCCAATATCAATAAAGTCTCCAATGGACAGAAAGAAATCAGAGGCAAAATACTTGAGTGTCTGTTGCTGCTGGTTCATTGGTAGAACAGAGTCATCACTAAAAGAAAGAAAAGAAAGACATAAGACAATTCAAGAGAACTTTGAAAACATAATTTGCAGCCGCTCCTTCCACTTATGATTATGTGCATCCAATAACAAAAGATTCCCGTTAGCTGGATCAAAAGTACCTATGTTTTGTCACTCAAGGAAATTTAAAAACGTAGCATTCCATGCACTTTTCCACATGCTACAACTATGCAGATAACTAGATTCCTGTTCCGCTCTTATAGCATACAAATACAGCTATTATACAATGAGAAATATGGGTAGGCTTATGGGAATAATACTAATAACAATAAAACAACAGTTACGTCCTATAGCTGGGGAAGCATCACTTTTTATTCAGAAAAGAATCTTACTTTCCTCTTAATCTTACTATGTTAAACTTAGCCCGAATAAGAACAAAGAGTTCACTGGCTTCATTGAATAATGGTAGGTGGGAGACGATCTTCTTGCTCTGAAACATTAATGGGACTGTAATTCTAATACTTTCAATAAAAGCTGGAAAGTTGTTTTGACACTGCTGTGGTGGTTACAAAAAGAGGGCATTCCTAACAGAAAACAAAGTGTAACGATATTTTCTGCCATTGATGAGATTGGGACACTACTGTTTCATCAAAACGTTTTGCTGCACGAAAAATTGATGTTACGTTAAAAACAGAAAAAGCTGTTAATGCACGTAATTGGTGTGGTTTTTCGATTTGGTTAGGTCTATTATGGTACTATCTGCTAAATAAGACGAAATAGTCCCTTCCGCTACTTCAGCAATTGTAACACACACCAGATAAACAAGACTATTTTTCTGCGAATCGTCATTTTCTGCTAAATGAAACGGAATAGTCCTTTTCGCTACTGCAACATTTGTGACGCACACCAGGTAAACAAGACTATTTTCCTATGAATCGTTATTTTAACGTCCCTGATTTATATAAATAAAATGACAATCAACGAAGTACAGTTCCCGGGTTCGATTCCCGGCGGGGTCAGGGATTTTCTCTGCCTCGTGATGGCTGGGTGTTGTGTGCTGTCCTTAAGTTAGTTAGGTTTAAGTAGTTCTAAGTTCTAGGGGACTGATGACCATAGATGTTAAGTCCCATAGTGCTCAGAGCCATTTGAACCATTTAACGAAGTACTGAAAGCAATTGCTTATCACTATAAATGAACGGTATTATTGAAGAAAACAGAGAAATAGTCTCACCTGTTCGTCACATGCTCCAGTTTCTCAGTACAAGATTGAAAACACAAAGCACGGTTCCCTTTGATAAGCTAAATGTGGATATAAATTCGGAATCGGCGTCGTCTCATTTTCTTCTCCTTCCTCATTCTCACGAACACTTCAGCCAAAATATCGTCATCGCGGTCTGCATCTGTCGCTATTCTTGTTATCTTGAAAACTTACTCCCCAGTTAAGCTCGCTAACCGGCCAGAAATCGCCTGTTAAGTTATCCCGAGTTTATTCTCCGGTTAGGCGTTATTCTGGTTCGTACAACGCTTTTCTCGCGCTATTCCGAGAATAGCGCTTAACTGGCTGCTAACTGGATACTGTACAACAGGCCCTTACGTAACTTATGAAACACCACCCTCATTTGTTCACACAGTCTATAGGAATAGATGACAACAACGCAGTAAGCGACAAACAGAACTGCTACAATGTGCAGTGTTAAAACTTGATTATAAATATCTGTTGCGCTACTTAAGTCACTTCCCTGGAAATAAAGACTTATAATAAAAAAGGTTCTAAGTGCCATAATAAGGAATTCTGAAGTTTTGTGTGAAATGGGACCTACATGTCAAACCCAATAAGGAATAAGAGATTCAAACTGCCACGAATAAATATGTAGTACCAAATGCAATCAACATATGGCATGTGGATTAACAGCCACTGCTGTTAACATTAGATTAAGTAAGACTACGTTCCGCACGATTACTTCTCAATGTTAGATAAAATGGCTGGGGCAGTGGATGTTTGTAACACTTTGAGTGAGAAGAAACGGCGAATTAAAGGAGAAGGTACTTTGACAGCAATGAGGAAAATGGAGGGAATGAATACATAAGTTCAAGTAATAAATGTATTCCTGCAAAAGCTCATCCAGCCAGGAGATAAGTCTCATTACTCACTATTTATTCATGGGATGCCAAATATACTGTCCCAGAAGATGTAAAGACAAAACAAAGCCGTTTATCGTCAGTAACATGAATGAATCTGACTTCTTAGATTTCGAAAAAGTTGCAGATTGTAATGTAAACAAAGCAAATCTGAACGTATCCAAAGTACAGTAGCTATAGTTAGACAAACATAAGCCTCATGTAATTAAGACGAGGAGAAGCTTAAGTGAAATTGAGGCCTGGGAAGGTATCACTATTTTGAGAAAAGGTTTACGACTAAAGGACATCAACAAAATGTAACTACTGACGCTGGACATTACAAGCCACATTTGTGAAGAAAAGAACAAAGATTTTTTTGTGGCGGTGTTCGTAGCGACAAACAATTCGCTGTAGAAACGGCTTACGAAGTCACCGCCACACATGTAATAGCGGGCCGACCGGTCCGCTGGAACAGTGAACAGAAAGATGAAAACCCAAACACTCTGATTAAATAAAAGTCGGTACTTATCTTTATTAACGAAGATACAGCAACACAATAGTGAACTCCGTGTCTACAGAAATCTGTCTAGTTCGAGTCGGAGCGGCTAGGTCAGCGTCGGCTGACGACAAACAACAACTCTGCTGCGATGAACACACAACTGACTAGCAAGTATACAATTCGGTGGCGAGTATACAACTGAGCGGCGAATACAGAACTGTCCTAGCGCTCGCGACTCCAGCGCTTAAGAAGCCAGAAGCCAGCGGTGGCGCGCGCAGACTTGCGGCGATTTCCTGTCTCGCTGGCGCTGCTTATGCGGACGGCGTCCGGACTTTGATGCTGCCAACCTTTTGGCAGCGGGCTCGGGTGGCATTACTGGCTAGGATGTAACAGATTTGATTGAAATGATCAGCAGCTGACAAATAATGACCACCTACAGTTTTACAAAAGCAGAATGAACTTTTCCTATCTTTCTGCTAAGTCTTTAACTGTGGCACTTAGAGCTTTTCATTGCATTTCCACTTTCATTAAGTTTTTTGTACTATTACAATACAATGTTTGCAATTTCCTTTGGAAACTAGACTCATACTATGCTTAGCTGTCAAATAAAAAACAGTAATCACGTAATTAAGGCCAATAACTCTCTACTATACTTAAAATTAATTTTCCTCAAATTCATGATTTTGACACTTAGAGCCGTTTTTATGTCAAGCCATCCATCAATTGCTTTCGTAAAGCAAAATTTTACTTATTACTTTTTCCACTTCCTTATAGATGAAATATTACAGCAGTTTTTGATCTGGCATGGAAGTCTGTAAGTACAGTCGGCGAGAGACGATCCCAGGCAGCTGACAGTCCTGTTCTCAGCTTTCATCTGCGAAGCGCTAAAAGCTGCTGGTGAAAGCAGCAGCCGTCTATATAGGTGCGATAACACAAGCGTTACCATAGATGCGTACACAAAACCGCAACGATCGCTAGTTACTGTGAATAAGCGTTAAACAGTGGGAACGGAAGAGAAAACGGGAGGCGCACAGGGCCACCAAACATTGCGGCATTGTTTCTTGTCGCTAATCGGCACTTCGGATACAACACTATATAGTCAGATATACTATGTAAGACTTCGATTTTCAAAGAGGATTATTTTACATGGCGAGCGCACTGTTTTTGAAGATGTAAGCAAAATAGAGAAAGAATTTAAGTGTCTCATTCCGAACGTAAACGTGAAATGCATCAAGGTAATACCCTTAACACTGATTAGCAGCTCTAGTTTACGTTATTCCAAAACTTTGAACATCTTACGGTAAACACTTTTCGTTGGCATTTCATTACAACAAAGGAAGAAATTAAATAGCAGAACTCTAATTACGAACAACTTACATAAGCCGATAAACACTCTGGTTGTTAGCTAAATGAGATTGTTCCGTTAATGATTGTTTAGTATTTCAATGGGTGGTATGAATCAGAGAGCTTATGATGTCTACAGTGACATATTCTAAGCGCTTAAGGGATTTTATTAAAGTACATGTAAGGAAGATAATGCCAATACAATATTATCAGTGAAATCCATGCATATAAAATGGATGTACGTACATATATCGATGAAACCGACGAATTGCAGGGACGCATTGACTGAAAATGAAGGAAAAAAGGTCCTGTGAACATGTGTCCGGAAATGAATCGCTGCCACGGTACAGAAGGTTTGGAGGACCAGGTTCTACAGGATACTGACACGAACCCTATTACAAGTACCAGGCAAGCGGCCCGACAATATGATGTAGGCCAAAGTACGATTATGTATATCCTAGCCATCCTGGGTAATGGCGCGGTCTAACGTGCTGCTTCCCGAAAGGGAAGGCGTGCCGGTCCCTGGCACGAATCCGCCCGATGGATTAGTGTCGAGTCCGGTGTGCCGACCAGTCTGTGGATGGTTTTTAAGGCGGTTTTCCATCTGCCTCGTCAAATGCGGGCTGGTTCCCCATAATTCGCCTCAGTTACACTATGGTGGCGATTGCTGTGCAAACACTGTCTCCACGTACGTGTACACCATTAAATTACTCTACCACGCAAACATTTGGGGTTACACTCGTCTGGTATGAGGCGTTCCTTGGGGACCGCACAATAACCCTGGGTTCGATGTGGGGCGGCGGTGGGGTGGGTGGACTGCTGTGGCCTGTTGTGGAGTTGTGAACCACTTAGGGCTAGGTCTCCTGTTCAATACAATACAACGTATATCCTGCATGACAGTCGCCCCTACCCCGACCACCGGCAACCCAATGGAGGCAATTTTGAACATCTGTTGTGATGTGCATGCAATGCAGTTCTGTACTGTGTTTCGAGACGATTTGTTGTCGTTTCGCGCTCACCATCCATTTACTGACACACGTTCTTAGGACCTTCTTTCCTCCGTTTCCAGTCAGAAATCCGTTCCTGCAGTTTTTCGGTTTTATTAACGTTCACCATGTGCACATATGTATGTATGGTCCACATCGCCTCCTAAATCACGGAGCCGATTTCAAGCAAACTTGGTACACGTATCTCGTACTGTGTGGGGGTAAGAACCACCTTCATACTAAAAGGGGGGGGGGCGGGAGTAGGGGTGAAAAAGCAGTATTGAGTACGACACACGAATACCCATACTTTAGTGGTCCAGCATTAGAGAATGAGAACACCCAGTGACTTGTGACAATCTTTAAACATCATTTCAAACCTTTGAGAAACTTCTTTTTGCTGGCAACCCTCACAAAATGAAGGAAAAAAGTTAATCCCTTACAACGTTTTCGCTGTTCATGCAGTATAAATGCCACGTGAAGCATGGAGTTTTAATTTATTACGTTTTTGTTACTAACTTTAGTCCCGACACATTTTTCTCACGGTATTCATAAACACCATTGAATGTACCTACAAAATTATATCATTGTACGACGCATAGTTCAGGAGATATGATCCAAATAGTGAGACTCGCGGAAAACTGCCGCACCATGCATTACATTTTTATTTATTACTTCTTACCAATAATTCTGTTCCGAACACATTTCGCAGACAGTATACATATATTTTGCTGAATATACCTACTAAACTGTATCACTGTACAACACATAGTACAGGAAATGTGACGTCATAAACACTGAAATGCGTGAGAGACTCCCGCATCATGCATGAAGTTTTGATATATAACTTCTTTACTACCAACTCTATTCACAACAAATCTCGCAGCCAGTTGCCAAATTTATGAGTGCATGTATTATATCACTGTACGATACATAGTTGAGGAGATACGACGTCATAAACATTGAGCTGCATGAAAGTGAAAATGCGGGATGAAATTCGCTAGAAATACAACTAAAAACATTCGTACAAATACATGTGAAATATGTTTGACATGTGTGTACACAGGCAATGCCATGAGTAAAAATATCATCCTAAATACCTGAAACGACTTCAGCCAAATTCGGTACACACATTATTTAAGATCTGGAAAGAAATATATGAGGGTAAGAACCACCAATCTCTTAGTGGGATGAGGGAGATAACTTGAAGACGGAAAGGGGTAGGAGGAGATGAATCGACAGTGAGGAGGAAGGAGGAGCACTGGCAGGTGGAGGAGGAGATGAAGAAAGAGAGGAGAGGAGGAAATGGACAGAGAAAGGGAAGAGGAGGAGATGGACAGAGACAGGGGGAGGAAGAGACGGACAGAGAGGAGTGTATGAACAGAGACAGGAGGAGGAAATGGATGGAGAAGGGGAGGGAGAGGAAGTGGACAGAGAAAGGAAAGAGGAGGTGAATACAAAGATGCGGTGTGGGTGGAGGAGGTGGGTACAGAAAGGGGCAGGAGGTTATGGGCAGTGAGTAGAGGTAGAGGAGGAGGTGGAGGAGGAGTAAAACGAGGAGGAGGACAGAGAATGGGGATGGAGGAGATTGACAGAGAGAAGGTATGGAGGAGATGGACAGAGGGGAGGTGAAGGAGGAACTGGACGAATAGATTGGGAATCGCTGTATACTCAACTAATATTAAGTACACAAACGAAACGCCACATGTTCCACTTGATAAAATGTGCTGTATAGGTAGCATGTACCTGAGTAAACGATTTTTATTTAGTCATCGACAATCGCTAACATAACAGTGACCATCAGCTGTATAATTAATCTGCCATTAACATAATCAACGAGAATGATCAGATCTTCAGTGTACTTTTAATTTTAATCAGCATGATACGCACATAATATATATGCTTGTTTACTTCCAAGGAAATTTTCTGCGATTTCTCTTTGGGTCATCAATGATAAAATCGGCTATGGTTGTAAAAATTTCTAAAAAGCAAAACACAAATTAATTTTTACAGCTGTATTGGATTTATCATTGATGACGAATATAAACATTTGTGAATGTCCTGTCACGAGAAACGTGTTTTCCTTTCTAGTAAGATTTATTTCGTTGGGCCTACTGCAAAATAATACTGATCGGCGGTTTGCACAATACGCTGAAGGGGACTGCAGAAGTTTGATACACTACTGGCCATTACAATTGCTACACCAAGAACAAATGCAGATGACAAACGGGTATTCATTGGATAAATATATTATACTAGAACTGATATGTGATTACATTTTCACGCAATTTGGGTGCATAGATCCTGAGAAATCAGTACCCAGAACCACCACCTCTGGCCGTAATAACGGCCTTGATACGCTTGGGCATTGAGTCAAACAGAGCTTGGATGGCGTGTACAGGTGCAACTGCTCATGCAACTTCAACACGATACCATAGTCCATCAAGAGTAGTGACTGGCGTATCGTGACGAGCCAGTTTCTCGGCCACCATTGACCAGACGTTTTCAGTTGGTGAGAGATCTGGAGAATGTGCTGGCCAGGGCAGCAGTCGAACATTTTCTGTATCCAGAAAGGCCCGTACAGGACCTGCAACATGCGGTCGCGCATTATCCTGCTGAAATGTAGGGTTTTGCAGGGATCGAATGAAGGGTAGAGCCACGGGTCATAATACATCTGAAATGTAACGTCCACTGTTCAAAGTGCCGTCAATACGATGTGTAACCAATGGCACTCCATACCATCACGCCGGATGATACGCCAGTATGGCGATGACGAATACACGCTTCCAATGTGCGTTCACCGCGATGTCGGCTAACACGGATGCGACCATCATGATGCTGTAAACAGAACCTGGATTCATCCGAATAAATGACGTTTTGCCATTCGTGCGCCCAGGTTCGTCGTTGAGTACTTCATCGCAGGCGCTCCTGTCCGTGAATGCAACATCAAGGGTAACGGGTAACCGCAGCCATGGTCTCCGAGCTGATAGTCCATGCTGCTACAAACGTCGTCGAATTGTTCGTGCAGATGGTTGTTGTCTTGTAAACGTCCCCATCTGCTGACTAAGGGATCGAGACGTGGCTGCACGATCCGTTACAGCCATGCGGATAATATGTCTGTCTTCTCGACTGCTAGTGATACGAGGCCGTTGGGCGTTCCGTGTTACCAACGCGAGCAGCAATGTCACGATACGATAAACCGCAATCGCAATAGGCTACAATCCGACCTTTATCAAAGTCGGAAACGTGATGGTACGCATTTCTCCTCCTTACACGAGGCATCACAACAACGTTTCACCAGGGAACGCCGGTCAACTGCTGTTTGTGTATGAGAAATCGGTAGGAAACTTTCCTCATGTCAGCACGTTGTAGGTGTTGCTACCGGCGCCAACCTTGTGTGAATGCTCTAAAAAGTTAACCATTTGCATATCACAGCATCTTCTTTCTGTCGGTTAAATTTCGCGTCTGTAGCACGTCATCTTCGTTGTGTAGCAATTTTAATGGCCCGTAGTGTAACACTGACGCTTGCTCAATATATTGCGCAAGATTTATACCGCGTAAGGGTAGTATGCGCAATAAACGGCAATTGCTTCCGAAACCGAGAGATATTTAATCGACTCCGAACGAATTTCCGCAAAGAACTGCAAAAAAGTAATTGACGAAAGATCTAGACTTGAGCTACAGGATGCATTCGGTTCATCGAGAAATGAAATTGCTAACTATTTAGGAGACGACAGGTACCCCGTTGCCCGCAGCAGCAGAGGGAACTGAATATCACAGCGTCATGATCGTAAGCAGAAGTGTTTTTTTACCTGTAGCAGTTTTCAGAACTGGCAAATAAGGTCGGGTCAGCTTACAGCTGCAACAGTTGTTATACCATAGACCTAAGATCAAGTCAGCTTTCGATAAGTAATTAGTAAATAATGGTTTTATTTCGTTTGCAGCAATTTTTACTGTAGAGAAATATACAGAGAAGCGCACATGTACACTACAAATTACACAGTTGAGGAGTTTAATTTATAATTAGTTGTTGTTGTGGTTTACGAATCTACACTGATCAGCCAGAACATTATGACTACCGACCACTATCGCTGTAACCCCGTCCAGGCGATATCAGCGTCATCTGGTAAAGAATGATTGTTATTCAGACAAATGCACGGTGCGTGTAGTACCGGTGAGTATGGTGTCCCCGTGTAGGGTGCAAAGGCGCGCGATTTGTTTGAGTTTGACCGAGGGCAGTTTGTGATTTCGGAAACTGCATTACTTGTCCGGTGTTCGATGGGCGTTGTGGTGAGTGTCTTCAACACATGGCGAAACCAAGGTGAAACCACGTCCAGACGTCATGGGGTTAGATGTCGAACGTCGAAGGCTGGGCAGACTGGTAAATCAGGAAAGGTGGCGAACTCTGGCGGAACTAACAACAAACTCTAACGCTGTGGAGATTACAAGCGTGTCTGAACTCATACTGCACCGAACACTCCTAACGGGTGGGCCTTCACAGTCGACAACCCGTGCATGTGCCAATGTTAACATAGCACCACAAGAAACTTCCTGCCAGATTAAAGCCGTGACGACGGGTCGTGAGTCGTGCTTGGGTAGCTCAGTTGGTAGAGCACTTGCCCGCGAAAGGCAAAGATCCCGAGTTCGAGTCTCAGTCCGGCACACAGTTTTAATCTGCCAGGAAGTTTCATATCAGCGGACACTCCGCTGCAGAGTGAAAATCTTATTCTGAATAGCACCACAACACATATACGACTAAAATTGGCATGTGACCATCGACCCTGGACGTTGGCGCAGTGGTAGAGTGTTGTATGGTCTGATGAATCCAAATACCTTTATCATGCCGGTGGGAGGGCTCGAATCCTTCGTCTTCCAGACGAACAGCTCCTTGACACCTACATAGAAGGACAGAGACAAGCTGGCGGCTGCTCCATTACGCTCTGGGGAACATTAACGTGTGCATCCCTAGGTCTATTACAGCTCGTACAAGGCACCGTGACGGCCAGGGAATGTCGTACACTGGTTGCAGACCACGCACACCCTTTCATGACGACCATTTTTCTCGACGGCAGTGAAATTTTTTAACAAGATAATGTGCCATGTCACAGAGTCAAGAGAGTGACGGAATGGTTCGAAGAACTCAGTGGCGAGTTCTAGTTGATGTGCTGGTCCCCCAACTCACCAGATCTGAACCGGATCAAACACATCCTGCATGTGATTGAACACGATGCCGCCCTCCCCGGAATTTACGGGATTTAGGTGACTTGTGTGTGTATGTGTGTGCATCCTACCAAGGCCTCATTGCTTTCACGCCACGATGTGTCGCCGCTGTTATCATGTCAAAGGTGGTCGTATCAGTTATTAGGTATGTGGTCATAATGTTCTGCTGATCAGTGTGTGCCGCAGTGAATGCGTCCCTGAACCATTAAAACCTTCACTGGAAGCTTTTTAGCCTATTACTCGTCCTCTATATAATTTGTGCTTGCGGTTAAGGCAAGCAACTCAGTTCCGTTACATTCCACATCGTCGAGTATAGAGGTGTCCTCTACGAAGGTGGTGTTCCATCTGACGCGTCCACGCAACCCCAGAATTAAGTATTGTACAGTAATGTTGTGCTGTCCTTGACCTTACATTTTCGCGAAATAATTTGACACAACATTATTGCACAATAAATATTGAGCGCGCGAGGGTCCCTTTAATGAATTTATCGTCTTTCTCGCTGTGGTGTCACCGCCAGACAGCACACTTGCTAGGTGGTAGCCTTTAAATCGGCCGCGGTCCGTTAGTATACGTCAGACCCGCGTGTCGCCACTGTCAGTGATTGCAGACCGAGCGTCGCCACACGGCAGGTCTAGAGAGTCTTCCTAGCACTCGCCCCAGTTGCACAGCCGACTTTGCTAGCGATGGTTCACCGACAATTTGCGCTCTCATTTGCCGAGACGATAGTTAGCATAGCCTTCAGCTACGTCATTTGCTACGACCTAGCAAGGCGCCATTATCAATTGCTATGTATCTTGTGATGCATGTACCGTCAGACCGATGTTCACCAGTTATGGATTAAAGTTAAGTATTCCAGAAGCTACGTACTTTTTTTACTAGACTCAAATCCTTTAACTGTTCCAGATCTCACGCCAGCCTGCGTGAGCTTAAACGCGTGCCTTTCGGCGACCTCATAGTGGCTTGGCTGTCTTGCCAAGTCACAACACTCGCCACTTCAGTAAGACCTTCTAATGATTCGGCAATTTTCAGCCATTAATATTTCTTTGCCTTAGGTATTTGACCGCTGTGGACCACTTGGAACCGAGAAGCGTATGTGGTATCAATATTCTTCTACCAGCAATATCACATTCTCTTCAGATCACTGTATCGCTCGCGCAACTCACGTCAACAAAACTAAAAATAGACAAGACAGAAGAGCACAGCTTTCTGTAGTGCTAGCGCGAGAATCAGACACGAACTTTCATTTGATGTTTCGCTAAAAGACCGACAACTAAAGGGACACGAGCGACCACAGGTGAATAGAACCCGAACACGATCGAATGCCGTGTGCTCACGCGGGCCTAGCGTTTACATCAGAGAATTCATGCGAATGCATGAATGTAAAAGCAACTTTGCATAGTAATTCAGAATAACACAGTCACTGCAGTATCATTTTTATCTGTCGACACGGGGCAAGAAACTTTCAAGTAAAATGCCTCACCTGTACGGGATGTATAGGATGTAGACACATGGCGGACGACAGTTTGGGTCAGACCGTGAGATGTGCACGGATAGCCAAATCGCAAAGCAAGAGCTCGCGATAAGTGGGAAATCCGGGTTCGAATCCAGTCCGGCACGAATTTCGATTGTCGTCATTCCATTCTGCAGCTGATGGTTGTCCACATTCCCAATTTCGAATACATTTGATGTACAGAGAATTCACGTTCGCTCATGTACGCTCGTTAGTGTTCGCTTCGGCGTAAAAGGGGCTTTAGGCGGCCTCCGCTGAGAGCTGTCGGAGCTATTCGCCCTTCACAGTTGCAAAGCTTACGGAGTACCTATAGGACATTCGTTAAGAGGAGCGAGTTTGGTTATAAGTCCCAGTCCGGCACACAGTTTTAAGCTGCAGGAAGTTTCAAAACAGCGCAATTTCGGGTACATAGTGAAAAATTCATTTGATAAGTTACCTAGTGTGTAGATCAAGGGCCAGCCATCCCATATGTACAACCAGTCTGAGTCAGCTTTCAAGCCTTTAAGATACTGCAGTGCCTTTGTTGATAATAAGTAAGATTCACTGTTCCAAGTCCGAAGGAAAAGACACTGCTGGGACTACCGTGGCGAAATACATGAACTGCATTCGCAGTTGCGGGCATGGACAACTTTCAGCTGTTAAATTTTTCTCGGGTTATCAGCCGAGTGGTGGCGTCGTCTTGTCGCAACGTTTCAATGAGTTTCGTACCAATCATCTTCTGGCAAAGAGTCGGGATGCTGTCTTTTGCATATCTATGTAGCTGCTTGGCTGTCGTCCGCTACTGTAGGCCGGGCAATCACGTTCCACCGGAAGGGGGTACAGCGTCGGTGGTGTGTTCAAATGTGTGTGAAATCTTACGGGACTTGACTGCTAGGGTCATTAGTCCCTAAGCTTACACACAACCTAAATTATCCTAAGGACAAACACACACACCCATGCCCGAGGGAGGAATCGAACCTGCGCCGGGACTAGCCGCACAGCCCATGACTGCAGCGCATGAGACCGCTCGGCTAATCCCGCGCGGCGCGCCGGTGGTCTTCGCCAGAAGATGATGGGTACGAAACTCATTGAAAGGTTGCGACAAGACGACGCCACCGCTCGGTTGATAACCCGAGAAGAATTCATCAGTGGAATACGCCGAGAAAGACTGAAATCGCCTATAACTTTCATCTGTATAATGGAATGACAACAATGAAATTTTGTACCGAACCAGAACTAGAACCGGGATTTCCTGTTTTACGCGAGCAGTGGCTATCCAAGCACAACCCACGGCCAGACACAATTTTTCATACGTCGTTATCCATGTGTCCACAGCCTGCGCTCGTACGCTCCAAATAATTCGCGTACGGGGGAGACATAAGAGTTGAATATTGCTGGCCCGGTAATGGTCGGTACACACAGCATTGCTTTGTCTGTGTTGGCATGTCCGAAGGAACATTGCACGGTACTTCTTATCAATACAGCTTCTGCATTATCTGTATTTATTGGCTATTGCTACTCTCCTTGTACCGGAATTACGTAACGTGTGTGAGTGCGAGTTGTAGATACATGGCCGAGCGGTTCTAGGCGCTTCAGTCCGGAACCGTGCGACTGCTACGGTCGCAGGTTCGAATCCTGCCTCGGGCATGGATGTGTGTGATGTCCTTAGGTTAGTTAGGTTTACGTAGTTGTAAGTTCTAGGGGACTGATGACCTCAGATGTTAAGTCCCATAGTGCTAAGAGCCATTTGAACCATTTTTTTGCAGATACATGGACTAAAACATATGGCAGTTTCCGTCTGCACGCGGGTCGTGCTTGGAGAGCCGAAGCGCTGAAGGCCACTGCTTGCGTAAAGCAGGAAATTCTGGTTCGAATCCTGGTCTCGTACAAATAATCACTGTCAACATTCCATTACAGAGCTGAAGATTCTTCGTGTTTGCAACTGCGAATAAATTTCATGTATCACATCCCTGTCACACAAACTGCCTACCTATAGGAGTAGTTTCACATATCTCTGCTCCCATTACTGAAGATAAATAATAAGAATAAAGAATGGTGGCGTCAGTATCCCTCCTTGCCTCTACCGCTGGTTGTCCAAAACAAAAGGCTCGCAACAGCAGATCGGGCACACCACCAACGACAGTGCAGAATGGAAGACATTATGACGTCAGCGCTGCGATTCTCATCCCTGACCGTAAAACCAGTGTAGATGTTATCGCAGGGCGGCGCGGATGAAACATTCACACTTTATAAAACATTTTATTGCGACCATAAATATGTCGGCGGCAGCGGCGGCTAAATGGGCGGCAGTTTAGGGCGGCGGCGTAATTTGCGGCGGGTCGGGCCAGGGCAGATGCGTATCTGGCTGTGCGGCTGGCCGGCGAGCCGTCCGTCATCCCCCGCCTGCCGCCTGCCGTGGCACGTTGCCAGGCCACGCCCTCTGCCCGGGGGTTCCCCGAAGCCGCGGGGAACGCGACGCGGCAAGTGATTAGCCCCCGCAGCGCTGACGAGGCGATCTGTGCCACAGTGTCACGGAGACGTGCGGAAATGAGGCACCCTGGAGTAAGCTGCCATTGCTTTCGCTAGAGCTGGGTAAAATTGCTAAACCGGCGACATCTCTGTGTAACAGACTGAAATTTTCGTGCTTTTACTTGGTAAGTTACTGATCAACACTTCTCCTTATTGAAAACTAGCTGTTGTCCACAACTGCACTCGCATATAAGAAATTTCGATACAATGAGTGATGGTGACTAAGAAACTTACTGGCAGATTAAAACTGTGTGCCGGACCGAGACTCGAACTCGGGACCTTTGCCTTTCGCGGGCAAGTGCTCTACCAACTGAGTCTCGGTCCGGCACACAGTTTTAATCTGCCAGGAAGTTTCATATCATCGCACACTCCGCTGCAGAGTGAAAATCTCATTCTGGAAACATCTCCCAGGCTGTGGCTAAGCCGTGTCTCCGCAGTATCCTTTCTTTGAGGAGTGCTAGTTCTGCAAGGTTCGCAGGACAGCTTCTGTAAAGTTTGGAAGGTAGAAGACGAGGTACTAGTGGAGATGAAGCTGTGAGGACAGGGCGTGAGTCGTGCTTGGGTAGCTCAGTTGGTAGAGCGCTTGACTGCGAAAGGGAAAGGTCCCGAGTTTGAGTCTCGGTCTGGCACACAGTTTTAATCTGCCAGTAAGTTTCATATCAGCGCACACTCCGCTGCAGAGTGAAAATCTCATTTTCGAAACATCCCCCAGGCTGTGGCTAAGCCATGTCTCCGCAATATCCTTTCTTTCAGGAGTGCTAGTTCTGCAAGGTTCGCAGGAGAGTTTCTGTAAAGTTTGGAAGGAGGAGACGAGGTACTGGCGGAATTAAAGCTGTGAGGAAGGGACGTGAGTCGTGCTTGGATAGCTAAGTTGGTAGAGCAAAGGTCCCGAGTTCGAGTCTCGGTCCGGCACACACTTTTAATCTGCCAGCAAGTTTCATATCAGCGCACACTCCGCTGCAGAGTGAAAATCTCATTCTGGATGGTGACTAAGTAAGTTGTTCTTCTGATGAAGTCAACAGCCCATAGGTGTGCGCCTGTTGTGATGAGCATATGAGGGGGGGGGGGGGGGGAGGGGGACCCAAAAGTAACGGGATGTGGTGGAGAGGGAGAGTGGGGGAACCCACTGTTCTATTAGGTGTCCGTTACCATCACGCCAGGTGAGTCAGTGTGCGAAATTGTGTCGCTGTGAGTGCATCGGTTCGCCAGTGAGAGATTTTTGGTAAAATAACTTTTTTCAATTTCGGCGAAAACTTGAAGGCAGATTGTCGAGAGCAACACGCGGCTGTAAAATTTTGCTTCCTTTTGGGGAAACCTGTTGCAATGCTTAAGACTGCTTATGGGGATGTTCCCCTAAATAAAACCAAACCTACGCGTGTTTTTCACGTTTTAAAAATGGAGAAATGTCAGTTGAAGACCAACCACATTCAGAAAGCCCCTCAACGTCAAGAAGTGACGAAAACGTCGACAAAATCAATGTCACCGTTCATGAAGACCGTCGCCAAACCATTGATCAACTCTGTCAGATGTCTGGAATATCATGGAGTTTAATTCAGAGGATTTTATCCGAAGATTTGCACAGGAGAAGCCGTTGGAGCCAAATTGGTCCCTCGCCTTCTCACAGACGAGCAGACGGAGCGTCGATTTCATGCATGTTTTGAGCTTGAAAATCAGCTCAAAGAGGGCCCAGAATTTTTTCCAGTGTGATGACTAGTGTTAAATCGTGTTGCTATGGACACGACCCCGAAACAAAGCAGCAGTCAAGCCGGTGGAAGACAAGTGGCTCTCCTCGTCCCAAAAAATCTCGCCAAGTGAAGTCAAACATCAAAACAATGCTCATTTGTTTCTTCGATTGCAGAGGTGTTAAGCACGTAGAATTCGTTCTCCCGGGCCAAACTGTCAATCAGGAGTTCCATTTGGAGGTTCCGAAAAGATTGAGAGAGAGTATTGGGAAGAAAAGGGCAAATTTTTGGCGCACAGACGACTGGTTCTTCCATCATGACAACGCCTAGGCCCACACCGCCCTCTCTGTAAAGCAGTTTTTGACCAAAAACGGCATGGCACCGATTGTCCACCTGTGCTACTCACCGGATTTCTTTTTGTTCCCGGACTCAAAAGGGACAAGAAACGAAAGCGTTTTGTCAGTTTGGAGAAGGTAAAACAAAAATCTCTAGAACATCCCGATCAGTGAATTTAAAAACTGTTTTGAACAATGAAAGGATCGTTTGAAGAAGTGCGTTGTAGTCAGCGGAAGAAATAAAGACGTTATGATAATTTGCAGTTTTTTTAGGTCCCCCCCCCCTCATATCTAGTGCGCCCTGCTCCTCCATACTCCCACCTCCTTCACCGTTCCACTGACACAATGCATGACGTGACGACATGCGCAGCGTCGCTGACGAGTGGTGCGTACAGAAGGGTGTGGCAGGAGCACACTTATGTATCGTGCTAATGAAGCTACGTCGACATTATGCAATAAGCTCAATGTTTTTTTTAACATAGTTTATGTTAACTGACGTAAAAAATATGTTCCATCCGCTAGTTCACGCTCTTAGGTGTAGAGTTTTTTTGACCTTCTAAAGTGGCCAATGTTGTTCTATGGTTTCCCACTTTCTCGATACCTAACTTAATAGAAATCGGTAGAACAGTTTACCGTTAAAACGTAATGTGTGGAAGTATGGATTAAAGACATTGACGATAGTACGATGGGCATTCAATAATGCAAACATTTTTTTCCCGGCCATTTTCAGTAGGAAAAATGCTAAATCTGCTGTGGGATATGGTGGAAGATTCACGCTTCAGCCCCTGTAGTTTCATGCATTTCAGATAGGTGGCGTCGCTATACGTAGCCTTCAAAATGGCCTCTTTAATGGGAGTGCGTTCCAAGCAGACAGCTGTCATTGAGTTTCTTTTGGCAGAAAACGAGAGCTTCACAAATATTCATAGGCGTTTGAAGAATGACTACATAGACCCGGCAAAGAATAAAAATAGTGAGTTGTGGGCAAGGCGTCTGTCATCATTGCAACTAGGCTACACACAGTTGTGACTCCTGCAGAGTTGGAACGTATGGACACTCTCATTAGGTGATCATCGCCACAAAAAGGCAAACGAACTTCCCGTTGCCATGACGACACAAGACCTCACACAAATCTGTGAACCCGAGAGGAGATCACAGAACTTCATTGAACTGTTCTTCCTCATCCACCCTACAGCCCCGATCTCGCGACCCTTCCATCTCTTTGGCCCAATGAAGGATACACTACACGGGAAGCAGTATGTGGATGACATGGAGGTTATTGATGCAGCAAGAGGTTGGCTTCGACGCCGACTAGTATTTTACTTAGCTGATGCAAAGCCGTCGCATTGAATGAAGATTATGTTGAAAAATAGGCTTTGAAGCCAAAAGAGTGAGGAATAATATGGTACATTGGAATTTTACATAAAACCAACCTGCTTTCAAGTTGCATTACTGCCTTGCATTACTTACTGCAAAACCTTTGTATAAGCAATGTATTCATTACATACACTACTGGCCATTAAAATTGCCGCACCAAGAACAAATGCAGTTGATAAACGGGTATTCATTGGACAAATATATTGTACTAGAACTGACATGTGATTACATTTTCACCCAACTTGGGTGCATAGATCCAGAGAAATCAGTACACAGAACAACCACCTCTGGCTGTAATAACGGCCTTGATACGCCTGGGCATGGAGTCATGGCGTGTACAGGTACAGCTGCGCATGCAGCTTCAACACGATACCACAGTTCATCAAGAGTAGTGACTTGCGTATTGTGATGAGCCAGTTCCTCGGCCACCGTTGACCAGACTTTTTCAATTGGTGAGAGATCTGGAGAATGTGCTGGCCAGGGCAGCAGTTGAATATTTACTGTATCCAGAAAGGCCCGTACAGGACCTGCGACATGTGGTCGTGCATTGTCCTGCTGAAATGTAGGGTTTCGCAGGGATAGAATGAAGGGTAGAGCCAGGGGTCGTAACACATCTGAAATGTAACGTCCACTGTTCAAAGTGCCATCAATACGAACAAGAGGTGACCGAGACGATTAACCAATGGCACTCCATACCATCACGCCGGGTGATACGCCAGTATGGCGATGACGAATACACGCTTCCAATGTGTGTTCACCGCGATGTCGCCAAACACGGATGCGACCATCATGATGCTGTAAACAGAACCTGGATTCCTCCGAAAAAAAGACGTTTTGCCATTCATGCACCCAGGTTCGTCGTTGAGTACACCACCGCAGGCGCTCCTGTCTGTGATGCAGCGTCAAGGGTAACCGCAACCATGATCTCTGAGCTGATAGCCCATGCTGCTGCAAACGTCGTCGAACTGTTCGTGCAGATGGTTGTTGTCTTGCAAACGTCCCCATCTGTTGACTCAGGGATCGAGACGTGGCTGCACGATCCGTTACAGCCATGCGGATAAGATGCCTGTCATCTCGACTGCTAGTGATACGAGGCCGTTGGGATCCAGCACGGCGTTCCGTATTACTCTCCTGAACCCACCGACTCCATATTCTGCTAACAGTCATTGGATCTCGACCATCGCGAGCAGCAATGTCGCGATACGATAAACCGCAATCGCGATTGGCTACAATCCGACCGTTATCAAAGTTGGAAACGTGATGGTACGCATTTCTCCTCCTTACATGAGGCATCACAACAACGTTTTACCAGGCAACGCCGGTCAACTGCTGCTTGTGTATGAGAAATCGGTTGGAAACTTTCCTCCTGTCAGCACGTTGTAGGTATCGCCACCGGCGCCAACCTTGTGTGAATGCTCTGAAAAGCTAATCATTTGCATATCACAGCATCTTCTTCCTGTCGGTTAAATTTCGCGACTGTAGCACGTCTTCTTCGTGGTGTAGCTATTTTAATAGCCAGTAGTGTATAATCGCATTATGTAGAACATGCCAATCAGTAACAGCATTTTCACACATATGATGTGGTTCAAACGTCAAAGAATCAACAGTTTTTTCAAAGACTGAATATTTTTCCTGATCCCGTTATATTCTTGAAGTCAGATAATACTTTAAATTACAATATTTCTGTTTCGCGTTATCCCATTTTGGTGAAATAGAGCGTGGATGCTGCCGCAAGCAAGTTAACTGCGAAAAACCTCTGAAAACTCGTCTAGCAGTTTTGGAGATTAGCATGTTCAAAAAGATAAACAGAAAGACGCAGTCGCTTTATATAAAATATTAAATTACAATCTCTCTTTTTTCCGTGATCCGATTTCAACGGAATAAAGCCTAAACGTTGCCCCAAGCTACGCTCAAGTTACTTGTGAGAAAGCCATGAAAACTCCTCTAGTAGTTTTGGAGATTAGCGTGTTCAAATAGACAGACATAATGGCTTTACAGTTTTATTATTAGTATAGTTACAGCCATTACTTCTACTACTGGGTCAACCCTATACCTTCTTATGTTTCTTCTTGTCCTTTTGTCTTTTGCCTTTCTCTACAGGGCAGCGTTCTTATGTACAAGTTTTGTTTAGTGACATTTGGTCCTTGGATGCCCTTCCTAACACCACCAGTCTGCACTGGAAGGAACAGAAGTGCCCCCTCTCTCAGTATCTAGTGTAGCCTTCATGGTCAAGAGTCATGATACCTTATAAGCCCGCATCTCGTGGTTGTGCGGTAGCGTTCTCGCTTCCCACGCCCGGGTTCCCGGGTTCGATTCCCGGCGGGGTCAGGGATTTTCTCTGCCTCGTGATGGCTGGGTGTTGTGTGATGTCCTTAGGTTAGTTAGGTTTAAGTAGTTCTAAGTTCTAGGGGACTGATGACCATAGATGTTAAGTCCCATAGTGCTCAGAGCCATTTGAACCATGATACCTTATAAGCATTTGCATAATATCTGTGACATTGATACTAGTCCAGTTTTACCTTGTTGGATGGGGGAAATCATCTAAAACCCATATCCAGGCTGGCCAGCTCACTAGCCCTCACGAGGCCTCCCCTACATCCTGGGAGCTGACGTATTAGTGCCGTCGGCTATGAGGCGCGCGGTGAGGCCCAGTCCACATTAACAGTCCATCTCACGGGTCATAACACTGAAATAAATCGATAGATCTATCAACAACAATCTGCACCAGTGTGCGATTTGCAGGGGGGGATGAGGGGGATGAGGGGGATGAGGGGGATTCCCCCCCCCCCCCCTCTGCATCAGACCATCCCCTCCTCTTGTTTTAGTTTATGCATCCCAACCTGGGATGTTTATTTCCCACGCACTGGAGTAAAACTTTAAATACAATTTAAATTTGTGGAGCCGAACACTGAAAGTTTACTATTAATACTATTAATATGTTTGCTTATGAATTTTGAAAAAGTGTTATGTAGTAGTTAAGCATTTCAAAACATTTAGAACTAAATGACAAGAGGACGCACGCCACATTTCCGTAGCATGCCACAATGTTGCAAGACGTCGCCCCAGCGTAAACGAGGCTTTAGAGACAGGTCTGTATTGTATGGTGGATGTGATGTGTTGCGTACGAAACTAAAACCTGCAATCAGATCCAAACGTCGTGGAAAACTGTGAAGAGGTGTCATCCTGCAGCAAGATAACGCTCGCCCACATTCTACCAACGGTCAGCCGACGCAATAAAGGAGTTGAGATTGCTGGAACATCCACCATACAGTACAGACCTGGCTCCAAGTGATTTTCACATATTTGGACCCTTAGCGGAAGCACTACAGGGAAGAAGAATTGAAAGTGATCAAGACGTCACTGCTGCGGTGCAAAATTGGTTACAGATGCAACCGAAAAACGTATTATCTGATGAAATAAAAAGAACTCGTAAAACGTCGGGAAAACTGCATTGAAGTCCAGGGAGGTTACGTAGAAAAATAACGCATGTTTCAGTTTTCTATCATCAGAATAAGTACAGCTTTTCACAAATGTGCCTTTACTTTTTGAATTCCCCTCGTATACCTGTATGTAGATGATTTTGTAAATAAGCTTTACCTATAATGTACTTTTAAAGATACAACAAGGGATGGCTTTTCTAATAGTGAATACACGTGAATAGTGAGTTTCGGCATTAAAATCTATTTATAAATAACTATTTAACCATGGGTAACGCCACGGTCCAAGCTAGTAACATATGTAATTATACTAACCCCCTAACACATCCTCCCCACTGATAAAAGCACAAATCGCACACTGATCTGCACAACGGGATTACTGTGTCCACCTATCTCGCATCTCACAGAATCATATACTGACAAACCTTCCCCATGCGTTGACAAAAAAAGTTCATGTACCGGCGTTTGCAATGCACATAGCTCAGTGTGTTATAAAAAGGCTAGATTGTGGCCGTGAGAAAGATAAGGCTAGGATTACAGAAAAAAATTAACTATTCAGTATATTCAATACAAAGAGAATATGCTAGAACAAAAGTAGGAAAATCTATAAGGATTTCTCTTCTGGTTCTTGGAATGTCAGAGCCTATACAGCTTGCAAAGTCGCCAAATACTAGTAAACGAGTTAGGAAAATATGAGGTACAGCTTGTAGCTCTCCAAGATGCAAGATGACAAGGAATGGAGTCTCTGAAAATAGAGGACTGAACAATAATGTGCAGAGATTTTAATCAGCACCATGAATTTTGCAACAGGTTTCTACATTCATATGTTAATAATCGAATATCACATAGCAAAATAACTCAGACAGTGGTTGGACACACTAAGAAGTAAAAAATTCTAACACAAACACGTTTATTTAGGAACACGGGTATCACTAGATGGAGAAGTAGTGAGTCAGATTGACCATGTAACTACGTAACAAAAATTTCAAAAAAGTACTATTAAATATGTTAGAACTCTTAGGGGGGGGGGGCAGATCATGACACGGACTTTACGCAAATTATGTCACAAATGAAATTAAAGCTCAAAAGGAAAGTAAATGGAAACAAAGCGGAAATTACTAAATAGAACACAGGAAATGTAGTGGAAGAAATTATAAAAAAAAACAACTTTACAAAAGAAGTGGAAAGTAATGTAACAAAAAACAGACTGGTCCATAGGAAACAAGATGTGGAAAGCAGATGAGTCCTTGGCCGATTATGGTCTGAGCAATGATCAGGTTAGTGACCTGCCTGACAGCACAGAAAAATATATTCGATTTTCCAAGAAAATCACCTTGGACATAATGTTGTGCTACCTTGACTCGCTACAATTTATGCTCTCACTACGACTTAAACTTGTTGAATACACGCTTCAGGAGGATTTAAATCTCACTCGAACTGTGTTTTCCGATGATGCTAAGTTTCAGTTTGTTATGGAGAAAGCTTTTTCCGAATATGAATCTCTAGATTTGAGAGAGAAACTCACTAAAATGATATACTTCCTGGCAGGTTAAAACTGTGTGCCGGACCGAGACTCGAACTCGGGACCTTTTCCTTTCGCGGCCAAGTCCTCTACCATCAGAGTTACCCAAGCACGACTCACGACCCGTCCTCACAGCTTCAATTCTACCAGTACCTCGTCTCCTACCTTCCAAACGTCATAGAAGCAAAGGTTCGCAGAAGAGCTACTGTGAAGTTTGGAAGGTAGGAGACGAGGTACTGGTAGAATTGAAGCTGTGAGGACGGATCGTGAGTCGTGCTTGGGTAGCTCGTTGGTAGAGCACTTGCCCGCGAAAGGCATAGGTCCCGAGTTCGAGTCTCGGTCCGGCATAGAGTTTTAACCTGCCAGTTTCATATCAACGCACACTCCGCTGCAGAGTGAAAATCTCTTACATAGCTGCATTCTCCAGCAAAGAGGTATACTGCCATAATTGATGTAGAGTATGGGCATGCAGGGTATGTTTGGCAGGCGTTCAACGACTCTGTTCTGGGGTAGTATGCAAGACTTTGTATGGACATGCCTCTACATTTACTTTTAAACATTTTAGAGAAATTTCAGAGTTTATGCATAGAAACATACACATAGGATATTCCCTCCTATTACACTGTGCCAGGAATTTTGCTGAACACAACGCTCAGAAAGACACGCGTCAACATTAATGTCGATGTGGTGTTGTTTTTCGGGGGCAGTACTGGTGGGGGGGTTGCCAATGTGTCCATAGGAATGCCAAGGGAAATAAAATGCGAATGGGTGAAAAATTCAACAGAGTATGAGGGGATTTGAGTTATATCTTACAGTAGGATGTAAAAAAATCATACGGGCATGACCCAACTATCAGTACCTACTGGAGGATTTCAGTGGGTGTCTGATAACGAAATGGCTAAATTGGGTAAATTCTCATGTGTGGCAGAATTTCTTAAACAGGATACGTTTTAGAGATGGTTTTAACGTGTCCTAATAGATTGGATGCTCTAGAGAGTGAGTTGTCGCTATGTCCCCAGCACCAAGTTCCACAAAATGGTCCCCACCCCAAGCTGTTGACAATGCTGGAGGGAACAACAAGATGTATAATATATTATCGTGATCTCCTGCAATGTCTCCCGTTGGGAATGAAGCTGTATAGAGACATCCGCTCTATTTACTTCAAGCAGCATCTCTAGTTGAAGGAATAAACTGATGTAAATAGGGAGGGGATTCTGTGATGTGTTTATTTGAGAAAAATTTTTATACACTCATGTATCATGCGAATTTCTGCAAAACCATGGAAAACATTAGAGACCATCATGATACTCAATTAGTTACACATCGTAAGGAAGATGGGGGTGGGGGAGGGTGCGGGGGGGGGGGGGGGGTGGGGGTGGGAAGGGATTATGTGACCAAGCCGAATTTTAAATGGACCTCAATCCCTCTAGAGATCCTACGTTTTCGGTAGAGCTCACAAAACATGTCTATATTGGTATGAGTATATTGGACCTATCCAAACTCCACATGTGTCAGTTCCATTATGAGTTTGCAAAAAATCACTTCGCAGATGCATTGTTACTTTATGAACACAGACCGTTTCATCTATTGGACGGGATCCACATGGAGTAATAAGACGCCACCCCAATGCATTCAACACATCTGGACATGCGAGTGATAACCCTTATGGAATAATATACGTGAACAACAGGGTTATTGTTCTAATGGAAGATGAGGCCAAAACTGATGAGATTGTAGTTCTTAGACTGAAAATATATACATACCATACAGTGACAGGAGTCATCCAACGGAAGAATAAGGGTGCGCACTGCGTAGCCTCATTGCCTTCTACAGTTAAAGACTGCTTGGAAAGTCTGCACCGTTCTGCTTCACCTCCTACTCCATATATGGTACAGCAAGACACTACTGGTTGAAGACATGAGGCGCATATTGTATCACAAAAGAGAATTGGTCTCTCCTGACATGACGATAGGTATATCATTTGTGTGTGTGTGTGTGTGTGTGTGTGTGTGTGTGCATTCACTACGTGTGTGAGTTAGTATAGTTCCGTTCCTGATGCTGGCCTTGCATAATCAGGATTGTGTTTAATTTATTTTTATTATGTCTCGCAGATAAACTGTAAACATTCCATCTCATATGTTTTTTCGACACTGTAAATTGTGATACATCAATGGTAGCTATTCGACACAGTGGTTGATTCGCTGAAAACTGTATAAGGACGTCATTGTGAACTGTTTGACACTGTGGTTAAAGTGTTGAAGGCATAAGTGTGTCAATGTCAAGTGTTTGACACTGTAAAACTGGAGTGTAGAACATCAACTGAAAATATAAAAGATGCACCAAAATGTATGACAATTGAATAAGATTTTCCAGGGAAAATTTTGTAAAAAGGCATGTACTGTATAACGATACATCCAGTCAATAAACTAAATAATTTGTTACCCTGTAGCCCTGTTCTTATTTTACAACCCATACCTTGAATCCTAAACCCTATCACAATGGGTGTATGTATGTAATGCCAATGACAGTGTGGTGTATTATTACTTACGACAGTAAAATACATATGCTAGATGCAATAGAGGAGAGGTTGTGGGTAAGCTGAAAAATGTAGGGGAGCTTGACATCATATTAAGTCCTGTTCCCTCAGACTGTTTTATTAGTGGTGTTAGGTTGGTGGAGTGTGATGTATCGTGTACAAATTGACTCCTTCAGATATGCTTTAATTGGACTCTGTAGTATTCCTTGCCATCAGATATGCTTTAATTGGACTCTCAGTGCTGTAGTATTCTTTGCCAATAGCAATGAGCTGTCCATTACACGTATTCGGAATTGTAAAATACACGAAACTAGCCATATGGAGTGATCTAAAGTGGAATGACTACATAAAGTAAAGGCATGTGCCACGCTCAGCTTCATTGGAGGAATCTTAAGGATATGAAATAAATTCACAAAAGAAGTAGCTTACAAAACATTTGTTTGAATGATTTTTCAGTATTGCTCATTTGCCTGGGTTCGATTAATAGAAGGGACAACCAAGGTCCAATGGAGAGCGTCATGTACATGATGTGTGATGATATAGTCGATGCAACTCCACTGGTATTAGATGCTACAAGAGAGGTTTTATTTATCACATTGGGGTATACAGCTGAGAAAGAAACAGGGGAGCATCTTCTGAACAAAATTATTACTTCCTGTCACGTATGTCTCACAAAAGATCAGAACATGAAATTAGAGTTAATATGAAGGTTTACTAACATTCTTTCTTACACATCTGACTTTTCGTACAGTCTTGTATAAATACTAGGATTTTCTCAGAAACATAGTGTCTTTGTTCTACAAAAACCCATTTAAGTTCCTACAAATCACATGCAGGCTGCTTCTCGTAGTACATTAGTGACAGTGGCAGGATTATGAACCTTAAAAGAGGAGAAGGCTAGCACCCTCTTGGGAGTCCATGACCTTGGTGGTGCTACGAAAGCTACTATCAAGTGTAAATGAACACTTATAATAAGTAGCAGTACTTCGCTGACATTGGCGCGGAGAAGTCATAGGAAATTGCCAATTTCGTCTTTAACACTATGGAAGAGCACTGAGGGTGAAAAGCGCAGTTGTGCCACTGGATTCGTGATTTTCTGTCAGAAAGCTCATAGTTCGTAGTAGTAGACGGAAAGTCATCGAGTAAAACAGAAGTAATATCCGGCGTTCCACAAGGAAGTGTTACAGGCCCTCTATTGTTCCCGATCTATATTAACGACATAATCTGAGTAGCCGTCTTGTAAAGTCATCAAATGACCACAACGAATTGCAAAATAATTTATATAAGATATTTGTATGGTGTGAAAAGCAGCATTTGACCCTGAATAAAGAAAAGTGTGAAGTTATTCACATGAGTACTAAAAGAAATCCGCTAAATTTCGATTACGCTATACGTCGCACAAATCTGAAGGCTGTAAATTCAACTAAATACTTACGGATTACAAAGACAAATAACATAAATTGGAACGATCACATAGATAATGTTGTGGGTAGAGCAAACCAAAGACTGCAATTCATTGGCTGAACACTTAGAAGGTGCAACAGGTCTACTAAAGAGACTGCTTACACCACGCCTGTCCGCCCGATCCTGGAGTATTGCTGTACGGAGTGGGATCCGCTTCAGGTGGGACCGACGGATGACATCGAAAAAGTTCAAAGAAGGGCAGCTCGTTCTGTATTACCGAGAAATAGGGGAGATAGCGCCACAGACATGATACGTGAATTGGAGTGGCAAACATTAAAACAAAAGCGTTTTTCGTTGTGACGGGATCTTCTCATGAAATTTCAATCACCAGTTTTCTTCTCCGATTGCGAAAACATTCTGTTTCACCTACCTACATAGGGAGAAATGATTATCACGATAAAATAAGAGAAATCAGGGCTCGTACAGAAAAATCTAAGCGCTCGTTTCTCCCGCGCGCCGTTCGAGAGTGGAACGCTAGAGGGACAGCTTGAATGTGGATCATTGAACCCTCTGCCAGGCACTTTATTCTGAATAGCAGAGTAATCACGTAGATGTAGGAGTGAGTATACCGTCGTAAAAGCCAAACCGTGATGTAACGTTATAGAAAGAGAAGTTCTGATGACAATTATATGAATTTCAAAATCAGGACAACGAAAGTTAGGATGCAAATGCTGTAACCAATATCATTAGCCACTAATAACTGTACAGATACTTATGATCATGTAGTGTTACAGAAACATCCGTCAGTTTTGTTCACGTATGAGTGTTCCATCTACTAAGAAGTTGCTCAATTCATTCGTAAATCTGACGCAATGGTCGTATTTTTTGTTGTTGCTAAAATCAATCAGTATAATCAAGCAAATTGCTCACTGAATTGCACGCAGTTCTACATACAGGCCTACAAATCCATTTTGTGATAATTCCGAAATTAACCATGCTTAATTTAAATTTTTTTTTTCGATGTCATCCATCAATCTCTTAACAGTCGCATAGTACTCAGCAACAGGTGAGAATAGGGTAAACGAGTGTATATGTCTGCTGCATCTTCACAGTGTTGTGACAACATAACGCATCATCATCTCACCCTTGCACGTGACGGAATGAGTGTAATGACATTATTGTACTGTTCCATCCTGATCGGATTCCGAGACAATCACCGAGAGTATTACGCTACAATATCTGAAAATGAAACAATTGCAATGCTTGCAAATCCCGTGTGCATGTTTTAAGTCTTTCCAGTGACGATTTTCTCTTGAAATACAGCACGTGTTTTGACCAGACGACGCACTCCGTACTAATGTCCATTGGTACATGTCTTGCAGAATATAGACTGCACTTCGCTAAGATGGAAGCAGCTTCATGCTGGCGCACATCTCGGAGAGGTTTTCTAGTTAAATTGCCAGCTGCTGCCTCCCTGTGGCTACATCTGGTGGTGGGTGTGGAGACAGACATATATCTATGGTAATCCATCAAGTGCAGCCGGACACGAAGTACTTGAATAATGATGACAAAGCCAGCGGCTGTATTTGAATCTACTGTACGTCGTTTATTCTCTTCAACAATGCTGCCAGTTTTGATCCCAGATGATGTCATCTTCAGGCCCCAAACGTAACCTACCATCAATAACCGTTTTCATGTGCAATGAACAGAATCGTATGTAGCGAGCGAAAATTAAGTGGATTTCGTACCTTCCGTGGTAATAAAACGCCCAACATGGTCAGACGACTGTTGTTGTTTCTGATGAAAGCCGTTCCTGCCTTGGTGTCAGTGATGATTGCCTGTTGGTCAGAAAGATGCCAGCTGAAGGCTTGCAACCAATCAGTATGCGTGTAAGAGCACTCTCGTGATTATCGCAGGTGCTCTCAATGCAAATTTGTACGTCAATCTTGTGATTCACCCTGCTGAATCCAGGGGCGTTTTCCAATAGGACAATGCTCGCCCACTTACCGCTGTTGTAGCCCAGCATGCTCTACAGTGTCGACATGTCTATAATTTATGTCCCTCTATCATAACATAGCTGTCTCACCCTTACATTAATTACCATAATTTGTGACCCACAATCATAAGATGGGTGGCTCTACATTTATGTCACCATTGTCTTCATGACATACTATACCTTCCACTATTATAGCATGGCTGCCCCTCTTATATATATATATATATATATATATATATATATATATATATATATATATATATATATATATACACTCCTGGAAATTGAAATAAGAACACAGTGAATTCATTGTCCCAGGAAGGGGAAACTTTATTGACACATTCCTGGGGTCAGATACATCACATGATCACACTGACAGAACCACAGGCACATAGACACAGGCAACAGAGCATGCACAATGTCGGCACTAGTACAGTGTATATCCACCTTTCGCAGCAATGCAGGCTGCTATTCTCCCATGGAGACGATCGTAGAGATGCTGGATGTAGTCCTGTGGAACGGCTTGCCATGCCATTTCCACCTGGCGCCTCAGTTGGACCAGCGTTCGTGCTGGACGTGCAGACCGCGTGAGACGACGCTTCATCCAGTCCCAAACATGCTCAATGGGGGACAGATCCGGAGATATTGCTGGCCAGGGTAGTTGACTTACACCTTCTAGAGCACGTTGGGTGACACGGGATACATGCGGACGTGCACTGTCCTGTTGGAACAGCAAGTTCCCTTGCCGGTCTAGGAATGGTAGAACGATGGGTTCGATGACGGTTTGGATGTACCGTGCACTATTCAGTGTCCCCTCGACGATCACCAGTGGTGTACGGCCAGTGTAGGAGATCGCTCCCCACACCATGCTGCCGGGTGTTGGCCCTGTGTGCCTCGGTCGTATGCAGTCCTGATTGTGGCGCTCACCTGCACGGCGCCAAACACGCATACGACCATCATTGGCACCAAGGCAGAAGCGACTCTCATCGCTGAAGACGACACGTCTCCATTCGTCCCTCCATTCACGCCTGTCGCGACACCACTGGAGGCGGGCTGCACGATGTTGGGGCGTGAGCGGAAGACGGCCTAACGGTGTGCGGGGCCGTAGCCCAGCTTCATGGAGACGGTTGCGAATGGTCCTCGCCGATACCCCAGGAGCAACAGTGTCCCTAATTTGCTGGGAAGTGGCGGTGCGGTCCCCTACGGCACTGCGTAGGATCCTACGGTCTTGGCGTGCATCCGTTTGTCGCTGCGATCCGGTCCCAGGTCGACGGGCACGTGCACCTTCCGCCGACCACTGGCGACAACATCGATGTACTGTGGAGACCTCTCGCCCCACGTGTTGAGCAATTCGGCGGTACGTCCACCCGGCCTCCCGCATGCCCACTATACGCCCTCGCTCAAAGTCCGTCAACTGCACATACGGTTCACGTCCACGCTGTCGCGGCATGCTACCAGTGTTAAAGACTGCGATGGAGCTCCGTATGCCACGGCAAACTGGCTGACACTGACGGCGGCGGTGCACAAATGCTGCGCAGCTAGCGCCATTCGACGGCCAACACCGCGGTTCCTGGTGTGTCCGCTGTGCCGTGCGTGTGATCATTGCTTGTACAGCCCTCTCGCAGTGTCCGGAGCAAGTATGGTGGGTCTGACACACCGGTGTCAATGTGTTCTTTTTTCCATTTCCAGGAGTATATATATATATATATATATATATATATATATATATATATATATAGAGAGAGAGAGAGAGAGAGAGAGAGAGAGAGAGTGAGAGTCACCCACATCTTAGTACAATCTATGTCACACAAATGGGTGCGAAAACAATGTAGAAATATTTCTACAGCCATGTATGTACATTAAAAAACACACATGGTAGTGCACACACAAGACATTGATAAATTACACTTACGTTCCACGTTTAAACTACGCTTACGAAAAGAAAATCGCAGCACAGAAAATAATTAATGTAGAGTAATGAAAGTTCGGGAATATTTTTGTCTAGGCAACACATTTAAGTGATTAACATTGCAAGATCACAAGTTAAAACGAGCGCGAGATAACCCATTGCAAGAGTGCAATGCTTGTACATTAATAACCGGTGTAACTTTCAAAATGATGGAGCACAGCAATCAGTCGTCTTTTCCTTTCAGGTTTTATTACCCAAACCTAGATTTCGGCTAGTGCCCAGCGATTATCAATGCACTGTTTCATGGTTTCAATGCATGTTCTAGAACGTCAGTCACCTGTTGTTCGGACTTCTGTCACAGTTCTTTCAAGACCACTGTATAATGATTTATACAGTAGTCTTGAACGAATCAAATGGAAGTGTGAAGGATACTTGGACACGAGGCCAGTACAAAAAAGTTAATACAAAATCGCATATTGCAGCTGTGTCAATATGAATCGGGCACGTCAGGCACTGAAAGGAGTACATACGAACTGCTCCCTAACATGGAGATTTCTTGAGCTGTTGTTCGGACTTCTGTCACAGTTCGTTCAAGACTACTGTATAATTCATTATACAGTGGTCTTGAAAGAACTGTGACAGAAGTCCGAACAGGACCGTCCACTCGACGGCTCAAGAAATCTCCATGTTAGGGAGCAGTTCGTATGTACTCCTTTCAGTGCCTGACGTACCCGATTCATATTGACACAGCTGCAATATGCGATTTTGTATTAACTTTTTTGTACTGGCCTCGTGTCCAAGTATCCTTCACACTTCCATTTGATTCCTTTCTTTAACCAATAAAGTGCTCTCTTTTCCTAATTTACAAATCCGGTGGACATATTTCTAGAGTAACCAACAATTCATCGTTCGAGGTAGTGCAGTAGGAGCCCATTAATCTCAATAGCATTCGTCGTCGATCTCTTCTGCCTTATAAAGTTTTTTTTATTTTTTTATGAGCTGCAATGTATGAACCCAGAGCTCGCGCTGTATCCTACGGCTGATGCTAATGTAGATTCGTGGCACGCTTTGACGGTGTTCAACGGAATGCGAAATTGTCTATTTACGATGGTTATAATTTTGTTCATCATGTCAGATTTGAATACGTCCAACAAATAATTTCAGACGTTGGATATAAGGGCTACTATGAGATGGTGGGGAGGTTGGCACATGAGATGCAGTCGTGACGGGCCGCATCAAACCAATAAGATGACTGATGACTAAAAGAAAAACATTTGTGTGGCTTAACGCTTAAAAAAATAAATAAATAAATAAAAAACGTACAATACCAACAACTTCTGATAATTGGGCGCCTCAAACGCTGCGTAACGGTTGTTTCTGTGAGGGAGGCACAGGCGGGCCAAAGAGATGAATAGAGAGAGATATGGTTGCCGGCAGCGGGTGGAGGGAGAGAACAAGAGAAGCGGTGGTGGGGGCAGCCATTCTGTAATAAGCTGCCTTCCCGGTGAGTCCGATATTGGCATTAAATGGAGTGCAACGAGGCGCTCTTTCATTACTGCGCCGATAGGAGCGTCTCAGGAGATCGCGTGTAAACACTTAACAAAAGTTTCCGAAAGTGGAGCACGCCAAATTAGTGGCTATAGGGCACAGCCTCCGATAAGGACGGCGGGGCGGGTTAAAAGTCGGGTCGCGGAAGGAAGCCCTGGTGCAGCCGCGCTCTCCCAGGTCAAGTTTTTGTCGGTGGGCGGCGGAGGGTAATTACAGCGGCGAGGCGGCGACGGGCCCAGTAGCGCCAGGGGGACTGTGGGGAACTCGCAGCTGGCCCCGTCTGCAGTCTGAAACTGGCTCGTTTCACAGGAAAGCTGTCATACGGTGGAGGCACTTGCGCCAGGGACAGACCTAAAATTTTAATTATCACCTAGAAAAAAATTAGGCTTCGTAATTAGTTATTAAATTATGAAGTACACAGTATTCGTGTTGCAGAATATTATTTATTTTATAGTTGGTTGCTCACGTGTCTCCAGAACCAGTAAACATTGAATTCTTCGTACCACAGTGACATCGCTCGCCGTAGCTCGTCTTAATTCCAGTACGTTGTCAGAGCGTGCTTTCTCCTGACATGCTGTACAGAAATTCATAAATAGACGCAACATAAGTTTTTTACTCTTTCCTCCAGTGTATTTTATCGTGAATGGGCATGAGTTACGACTCGATGTCTTAGAACATTACATAAAGTTACTAAAGTGAAAAGTTTTTGAATTAAAAACAGTCTTGGTTGTAACTTGCTCGTTTATTAACAAAGCGTTTCGCCTTCTTGGGACAAAATCAGCAAAAATTAGGCTATGCTCCTAGCTTGCACGATTCTAAATGTTAATAACGAATAATTACTGACCTTAAGACTTCCCTATTAGAATTCACTATTAGACTCCCCTATTAAAACTGATTAAAAACTAATAAAACATCTCTGTGCTAGGTCGAAGCACCCGCAGAAACCCAGTCAAAAACAACTAATGCAATCAAAACTAGACATGAAACTTCCTGGCAGATTAAAACTGTGTGCCCGACCGAGGTACTGGCAGAAGTAAAGCTGTGAGTACCGGGCGTGAGTCGTGCTTCGGTAGCTCAGATGGTAGAGCACTTGCCCGCGAAAGGCAAAGTCCCGAGTTCGAGTCTCGGTCGGGCACACAGTTTTAATGTGCCAGGAAGTTTCATATCAGCGCACACTCCGCTGCAGAGTGAAAATCTCATTCTGAAAACTAGACATGATTGTCTTATTGGGATAGCCGCGATCGTTGTTTGAATAAAAATATGGCATTTCAGTCTTTGATCGCTATTTTTTTATTTTCAATAACCGGTTTCAGGCTAGCTGCCCATCTTCTTACAGAGTAACCTGTCAATACAGCAGTGAAGCAACTTAAATCACTTAATGAAAGCAAGTCTTCTGGTCCAGACTGTATACATTTTAGGTTCCTTTCAGAGTATGCTGATGCAGTAGCTCCATACTTAACAATCATATACAACCGTTCGTTCGACGCAAGATCCATATCCAAAACAGTGGAAAGTTGTCCAAGCCACATCCATATTCAAGAAAAATAGTAGGAGTAATCGACTTAATTACAGACCCATATCATTAACTTCAATATGCAGCAGAATATTGAATCATATATTGTGTTCGAACATTAAGAATCACCTCGAAGAGAACGGTCTATTGACACACAATCAACACGGACTCAGGATACATCGTTCTTGTGAAACACAACTAGGTCTTTAGATACACGAAGTGTTGAGTGTTATTGACAAGGGATTTCAAATTGATCCTGTATCTATAGATTTCCAGAAGTCTTTTGACACTGTATTACACAAGCTTCTTGTAGTGAAATTGCCGTCCGCTGTGGTCGAGCGGTTATAGGCGCTTCAGTTCGGAACCACGCGGCTGCTACGGTCGCAGGTTCGAATTCTGCCTCGGGCATGGATGGGTGTGATGTCCTTAGATTAGTTAGGTTTAAGTAGTTCTAAGTCTAGCGGACTGATGACCTCAGATGCTAAGTCCCGGCCGGCTGGTGTGGCCGAGTGGTTCTAGGTGCTTCGGTCTGGAACAGCGCGACCGCTACTGTCTCAGGTTCGAATCCTGCCTCGGGCATGGATGTGTGTGATGTCCTTAGGTTAGTAAGGTTTAAGTAGTTCTAAGTTCTAGGGGACTGATGACCTCAGATGTTAAGTCGCATAGTGCTCAGAGCCATTTGAACAATTTTTTTGCTAAGTCCCATAGAGCTTAGAGCCATTTGAACCATTTATTTGTAGTGAAATTGAGTGCTTACAGTATGTCGTCGCAGTCATCTGACTGGGCTCACGATTTCCTGTCAGACAGGTCACAGTTCGTAGTAACTGACGGAAAGTCATCGAGTAAAACAGAACTGCTTTCCGGTTTTCCCAAAATAGTGTTATAGGTCCTCTGTTATACTTTATCGACATAAACGATTTAGAAGACAATCTGAGCAGCCGTCTTAGGTTGGTTGCAGACGGTGCTGTCGTTTATCGACTAGTAAAGTCATCAGACAATGAACACAAATTGCAAAACGATTTAGAAACGATATCTGTATGGTGCAAAAATTGGCAATTGACCCTAAATAACACATAGCGTGAGGCTATCGAAATGAGCGGTAAAAGGAACCAGTTAAACTTCGGTTACACCATAAAGCAATCAAATCTAAAATCAACTAAATGCCTAGGAATTACAATTACGAACAACTGAAATTGGAAAGAACATGTGGAAAATGTTGTGGGGAAGGCGAACCAAAGACTGAGGTTTATTTGCAGAAAGCTTAGAAGATGTAAAAGGTCTACTAAAGAGTCTGCCTACCCTATGCTTGTCCGTCCTCTTTTGGAGTACAGCTGCGCGGTGGGGATCCTTGCCAGACATGATTAACGGATACGCCGAGAAAGTTCAAAGAAGGGCAGCACGTTTTCTACTATCGCGAAACAGGGGAGAGAGTGTCACTGACATGATACAGGACTTGGGGTGGACATCATTAAAACAAAGGCGGTTTTCGTTGCGGCGGAATCTTCTCATGAAATTTCAGTCATCAACTTTCTGCTTAGAATGCGAAAATATTTTGTTGACGCCGACCTACGCAGGGAGAAACGATCATCATAATAAAATAAGGGAAATCAGAGATCACACGGAAAGATATAGGCCTTCATTTTCCCCGCGCGCAAATTGAGACTGGAATAGTAGGTAATTATTGTGAAGGTGATTCGATGAACCTTCTGCCAGGCTATTAAGTGTGTTTTCAGTATCCACGTAGATGTAAATAATCAAAATGAAAGAACATATCTTAATGAAGTCGTACGAGCAGGCGATAATGGTGCAATGGTAGGATAACACTCACAAAGAAATGTACACATTTCAACATAATGCACAGTGTTGCCGCAGTAACTTCAAGGCAGCAACGTCAAGAGGGCACACAGGCTGGCAATGGAAAGAGGCTTGCATACAGAGTCTGCAGAGGACGAACACAGGTGGCGCTCAAAACAGTTATATGACTGTCGGCATAAAAGATCTGAAAATGGTTATTTCACTACAACGAAATTAAGCGGCTAGAATTAATCAGAACACAAGCGCCCATAAAGAAACCTTTAAAATACTCCAAGCCGATAAAATAGTAACATCAGCCGTAAATAAATAAAGCCGTAAGATAACCACGAAAGATTGGCGTCATCCCAGTAACTGCGGATAAAAGAAATTCTTAAAACAGCAAGTCCCGACTCTAAAAGTATAATGTCCAGGAAAGTAACACTTTGGGGGGGGGGGGAGGGGGGGGGGAGGCATTTAACAAAACCGGACTGGAACCAAATTTATCTACAATTTTAAAAAGTGACACCATAGAAACATAACAGTCTTGGTTCCTACTAACGAGCTGATCGTTCAGCAACTGTTCGTCGACAGTAAGGATTTCCAACTCTTCTAATAAATCAAGTTTTTTGTTTTCCCGAGCACAGTGTGAGATGCATGGGTGCCTGGTACCCTGCAGTCTTGAGGTGTTCAGTAAATGTAGAGTGCTGCTCTACTTGACCTTTTTGGTTAAAAATGATGGTAAATCTCGTTCTAAACACTTTTAGTTTGACCAATACAGAAATTATGGCAGACATTGCGTTCCAGTTTGTAAACTTCAGAAGACGCATGTCGATCTTTAGTACGCCGCTCATTACGAACGTAAGAGTTCTGAACTCTGAAGATGCCCCAAGAAGGCGAAACGCATTGTTAATAAAAGAAAAAGTTGCAACGAAGACTGTTTTTCATTCAAATAGTCTACGTATTGTTGCTGTATGCCGGCCGCGGTGGTCTCGCGGTTAAGGCGCTCAGTCCGGAACCGCGCGACTGCTACGGTCGCAGGTTCGAATCCTGCCTCGGGCATGGATGTGTGTGATGTCCTTAGGTTAGTTAGGTTTAAGTAGTTCTAAGTTCTAGGGGACTGATGACCACAGCTGTTAAGTCCCATAGTGCTCAGAGCCATTTTTTTGTTGCTGTACGAGACTGCCTAATGGAGTGGAAGAAATGTTAAAGTCAAAACGAAATAAAGGTATTTAAACGAGAAGTGAGATAAGGAAACTGAAATTTTCTTATCTTTTTATTTATATCTATCTACATGGGATGGACAAAAATTTTGAAACTCCACTAGGAATGCTTGCTAGAATGCGAAAGCAGATGCTAGCCAAGCCTGCACATTGCGCTAATTGACCACGAACTGCGTTGTCCTCAATACGTTTTAAGAGTCAACACTCCGTCTTCAGGCCACATGTGGCCCATCGGGACCATCCAACCGCCGTATCATCCTCAGTTGAGGATGCGGATAGGAGGGGCGTGTGGTCAGCACACCGGTCTCCCGGTCGTTATGATGGTTTTCTTTGACCGGAGCCGCTACTATTCGGTCGAGTAGCTCCTCAATTGGCATCACGAGGCTGAGTGCACCCCGAAAAATGGCAACAGCGCATGGAGGCTGGATGGTCACCCATCCAAATGCCGACCGCGCCCGACGGCGCTTAACTTCGGTGATCTCACGGGAACCGGTGTATCCACTGCGGCAAGGCCGTTACCTTTTTAAGAGTCAGACGTGGTCAGAACAGTGTCCTGTGTTGTTGTGACTGCATTACGTCGGAGTTAAGTGAATGCAAACGTGATTAGAATGTCTGTGCTGGTATGGTGAGTGCTTTCGTAACCAAGGTAGCCGAAGTGTCTGGTTTTTCAACGGGCACTACATCGAAGATTTATACCACATAGAAGGAAAGGCGGTAAAACATTATCCGCTATCAACAGAATGAAAAACCAGTCCAACTTGGACTGGTTTTTCCTTGTAATGAAACAGAAGCTGCTGACTCAAGCTACCCCTCCATGCTGGAAGTTCGTAAAAATTATCCGCTATGTCTCAACCCGGACAACAATGTGTGCTGAGTGATCGTGATGATCATTGAAGGGGATTATGACGAAAAACAAGAAGGCAACAACAGCTAATGTCACTACAGAACTGGATGTCGCTTTTGGAAACACTGTCAGCACTAACACAACACGAAGAGAGGTCTAGAAGCTGGGAACCGCAAGGCGAGCTGGAAATTTAAAACAGTTCATACCCGTATAAGGAAGGCGTGGTGCCGAAGCCATAAAACCTGGAGCAACGAAAGGAAGTCATTTGGTGGATGAGTCTTGTTTCACACTATCTCCAACCTCTACCCGAGTCTATGTCCCAAGAATGAATTCAGGGATTCGGTGATTCGGTGATGATTCGGGAAGCCATATAGTGGCATTCCATGGGCCCCGTCGTTACCTCTGCAAGGTCCCATAACCCGCTAAGGATTATGTGACCATCTGGATGATCAGGTCCAGCTCATGGTGCAATATTTTTTCCCCAGTGATGATTCTGTGTTTCAAAACGGCAATTCCTTGTTAACACAATTCGCATCGTCAAGGATTGGTTTTATGCACTCAAGGAAGAAGGAGATTTTTCGGTCTCCCGAAATGTAATACGCAGGTAAAAACATGTTCCAAATTTCTACAACAGACCGCCGTCAGAGATATAGGACTATAGTTTCATGCATCATAATACGTGAGTATAAACATGTTCCTAAACTTTACAAGAGAGCAAGGTCAGAGATTTAGGCACATAGTTTTGTGCGTCTGATCGACAAGCCTTCTTGGAAACGGAAACGACTTGTACTTTTTTTTATCGTCGGGAAATCTTCGCTCCTCCAGCAACCTACGGTACAGTGCTGCTTGAAGAGGAGAAAGTTCTTCCTCTTAGCATAAGTAGAATCGCATTGGTATCCAATCAGGTCCAGTGATCTTTCCTCTGGTGACCGATTTCAGTTGCTTTTCTATACCATGGTAATTTATTTCTATTTCTATACCTATTTTGAAGCTCGTGTCACGATTTAAAGGAGAAACTAAAACTTTGGAAAACGACGTTTAGTATTTCGCGCTTCTTTATGTCATCCTTCCTGTCGATGCCATTATTATCAGAATATCTGGACAAATGGCTTTGCTTCGCTTACACATTTAATTTAAGATCAGTTCTTAGGACTTTCTGTCAAGCCGATAGATAGAATTTTACTTTAGAATTCCTTGAATGCTTCACGCATTGCTCTCCTAGCACTAATTTTAGCTCCGTTTAAATTTGCAGTAAAGCTATCTTTGGCTTTGTAGCTGCTTTCTAAAATCGCTGTCGAATCACGGCGGATCTTTTTCATTGGCACAGAGCGTATTGTAAATAGTTTTTAACTTCATCCATTTATGTTCAACGCTGTTGATGCTGGAAGTTAAATTTTCATGGCGACCGCTCAGGTAATACGAAATCTGTTTCTTGTCGTTTTGCTAACCAGACCTATTTTTCTACATTTCTCTGTATTCCTGTATAGTGCCGATCTCATTGATGATGCTGTAAAGGCCTTACGGCAATTGACTCCCTTTTCCGTACCCACACCTCCCTACGTTGATGAAATCCTGAGTTTTAACATTTAGGTTGTCAGTAAGTTTGTGGTTTTCAACTTTCGTGACTTGCCACTCACTTTTCCATCAGCGTCCCGGTTGAACCCGCTGGACAACATTTGGACTCTTTCTTCACATGCTGATCTTCGGGATCTGGGACGTTTCCAAGACAGTGAGAATAAATCTTCGTGAAGAGCAATTGATTTACTTTTAGAAATTTGACGCAAAATGTTTTGGAGAGTTGACGTTCGATGAAGGTGAACTGGACAGATGTTCGATATTATTGGTAGCCAGCATCTAGGTACAGATCTGAGTGTGCCACTAATGTTTCTCATAACTGCGTTCAAATGAATGTCAATTTTTTCCCAAGTGAGCGCTTGTGCCCCATGGTTTTCTGCAGAGTATAAAAACGCAAGTGATTTTTCGCGGAGAACTGATAAGTTTCCTCCCCATATACTACCTGTCAGCTTCCTCACCAGGTTCACTAAGAAGATTTGTATCTTCTTAGCTGTACTGGAAAGGTGCTTGTGGTAAGTCAGGATTCTGTCTAATATCACACCGAGGTATACCGGCTTGTTGTTGTATATGACTGTATTATGAGGCCCAAACTGAGAGGTGATCTCTGCTGATGCTAGACGATTAGATAGATGGAAAATATATACTCCTCTTTTAGAAGCTTTGGGTCTAAGTTTCCCTGCCTTAAAATAGTCGTTAAGTTTAATGAGGCTGTTTGTTAGATGTTCTTCACCCACAGAATGGTCTTCACTCCGATATGAAATTGCTAGGTTATTGCACACTGTAAATTTCGCTGGGTCTGCCGTGAAGAGACTTAATAATAGCGGAACGAGAACAGAGCCTTGAGGTAAGCCACCATTAAGTACATGCCATCTGCTGTTCTCCTCACCTTGGTGTACTTTAAACCACGAGTTACTGAACATGTTGCCCTACAGGTTACCTAGAGTCGTACGAAGTGCAGTATTGTTCCCAAAAATTTCTAGTTGCTCGCGCCACACGATGTCGTAAGCCACTGACATGTCAACGGAAACTACCGCGGTCTTGAGTTCCCTGGTACCTCTTTTCTGTGTGAGCAGTCAAGAAGAGCACTCATAGTGCCTTCTACGAGATCTAAATCCAGCTTGCTCAGATGGTACGACAGAATTAATCTAATTTTGTATTCAGTCTGAGATCATTCTTTCCTACAGTTTATAAGGAAAGCCACGAAGAGATACGGACGAAAGCGTTCTGCAGCTGTGCCTTCCTCTCCTGGCTTTTTGATAGCAATAAACTTAGCTCTCCTAAATTTTACTGGTAATGAACCTGTGAGGAGAATTTAGTGACAAGACGAACTAGCCATATTTGCCACTTGATAAAGATTGCCTTGTAGATATACTCGGTTATACGTTTGTGTTGACACAAGTATTTTAAATGTAACAGAAAGTTTGCTGTGGCCACGATGACTGCTCTGACGGTTAGCTCGGGTGTTTCGTTGAAGTACTGAGACGCAATTTTTGTAGAAGGGTTAGAGGCAGCCGGCTTCAGCACGTGCCAGTTGGCTTGCGCGTGGCGGTGGTTTGCGACTTGCTCGCCGGGTCACGTAGCACTGGCGCCAAATTACTGGCGCCAACCCTCCCGCCATTACGGCCAATTCCTATGTAAACAGCGGCCCCCAGCTGCGTGCGGATTCACGACTTAATCGGGAAGCACTGCGCCAGTGCACACACCTCACCTCGCTTCCTAATTCGCTGCTCTCTCTCTCTCTCTCTCGCAGACGCTAGTATGCTGGAAAGATAAGACAGACTTCACTACGTGCGCTTAATCTACTCTGCGTTTCTTGTCGCCACAATAGATCACTCTGTGTAACGTCCAGAAATGCGAAAGCCGATGTTGAATCAACGATAAAATTTTGTAAAACAGTAGCAGTTACTGAAATCCTTTGAGGAGCAGTTTTTGTAGCTAACTAAAATGAAGAAGCCAGGCAGCACAACGAAATTTCTATAATCGACTTTTTTAGGACACACAGGACGCATGAGAAGAAATGAAATTATAACCTGGAAGAAATTGAGGCATATCGGATAAATGGTTAAATCACTCTGAAACATAACTGAAAACAAAATAAAAGGTGTCCCAGAAAAGTTACGACAATTTCCAGGGTTGTAGAGGGTTTCTTGAGGAACAAATTGAGGATAAGAACCCGTGTCCGGAAACGTTCTCCAATGACGCTACACAGTGTCGAAGTTATAGACGCGGCGCCTACCGCTATACCAACCCTTCGGCAGGAAACGTGATTTGTACGCTGACGGACATTAGGTGGATTGTCTCGCAATGTTGTTTTGCTATTCAGTGAACGTTACTGATTGCCACGATCGCCAGTGGAGAAGATGGTGTTAGCTGCTGCGTAGAAAGACCTTGCCTCCTATGAATGCCATGTTCTGTTGTCTCATTGGATGACGGTTTCTGACGCAAGTTCCATTCGCAGTTTATTTTCTCCCAGGAATCCTCTAAAATCTCCAGTGTTTTCAGTATGTTGTTTTTCCTATTATGTCCTGCTACAACCCAGTCGTGAGGCAAATTTACTACCTTTGGCCGGCCGGAGTGCCCGTGCGGTTCTAGGCGCTGCAGTCTGGAGCCGAGCTACCGCTACGGTCGAAGGTTCTATTCCTGCCTCCGGCATGGATGTGTGTGATGTCCTTAGGTTAGTTAGGTTTAATTAGTTCTAAGTTCTAGGCGACTGGTGACCTCAGAAGTTAAGTCGCATAGTGCTCAGAGCCATTTGAACCATACTACTTTTGCCTTGGATGATAACCGACGCGATCTTTACAAGAGCTGGTTGCTATTCGTGTATACATACATATTTATAAGCTGCATACAACAATGAAAGGTCGGAGAGTCCTGATATAATCTAGATCTCGGGCAACTTTATTACTGTGGCTATAAATAACAACTGATGCCATCTTTACGAGTGCTAGTTGCTAGTAGTAAGTATCACATATTTATAATAGATTCCTGTGAAAGTACAGGGATGTAAATAAGCGCGCTAGCAATGTATTTGTGGAATGAATTACGTTTCAGTAATTGCCAATAGCCACGGTATCGTTGTACTCACACCTAGCCCTTGAATATTTAAAGTATTCGATCCAATATTTGTAATGTAGGTACAATACAGAGATATATACATATATTATTGTGCCTCGTGTTAGGAAGACATTTTACAAAGACTTCCACCGTCTACTGATTTGAACTGCAGGCAATGCTACCACCTACATGTGGGCGACTACTAAATCCCACCGATACATTCGAGAAACGGTATAGAACTCGATTATGTAAGATTTTTCTCGGAGGAGTGGGAACGCCAACCACGTGTAAGAGTATGGTACAAATGTGTACGCCGCGCGGTATTAGCCGAGCGGTCTAGGGCGCTGTAGTCATGGACTGTGCGGCTGGTCCCGGCGAAGGTTCGATTCCTCCCTCGGGCATGGGTGTGTGTGTTTGTTTGTTCTTAGGATAATTTACGTTAAGTAGTGTATAAGCTTAGGGACTGATGACCTTAGCAGTTACGTCCCATAAGATTTCACACACAGTTGAACATTTTTTGAACTACCCCTCGGAACCGACACGAGGAGGCGTCAGGGGATGACAGAAATTGTGACAATGAAACCACCACTTCCCTTCAGGCATTGATTCCCGGACATTTTGCGGTCGAAAATAACAGTCTGCAGCGCAGTGAGGAACAGGGCGACGTTCTTGACAATCTTTGCCACTGCTGACACTCCACAGACGATTCAATTCTTCCCTAAGGACATCGTTGGCCTGCAGCCACATTGTACACTACTGGCCACTAAAATTGCTACACCACTAAGATGACGTGCTACAGACGCGAAATTTAACCGACAGGAAGAAGATGCTGTGATATACAAATGTGTATATTTGTTTATGTGCATGTTGAGCCATGATAAATGGAATGTATAATATTACGATAAATTTCAAGAACTTAAGTACTGCACTTTTATGTATGCACTTGGTAAGCATCTAGCCACGGAGCTAAATGCAGTTTTTATTATTTTTTTTCTTTTATAATATCTCTTTGCATTACTTCTGATGTCCTGTATTTGCACTTATCATTTTAATAAATTGAGTCCATTGTTGTTACTTATTACTGTCACTAAGGTATAAAAATTGCCTGACATGGTTACACCGTTACAATTCATAGTGTTTCCTGTCAAAAAAATGGCTCTGAGCACTATGGGACTCAACTTCTGACGTCATCAGTCCCCTAGAACTTAGAACTACTTAAACCTAACTAACCTAGGGACATCACACACATTCATGCCCGAGGCAGGATTCGAACCTGTAGCGCCTAGAACCGTTCGCCCACTCCGGCCGGCTGTTGCCTGTCAGTAAAGGTTCTTAAACAATGATTTATTACTTAGATACGTAGCATAATATGTTTTAAGAATGCCATTCTTTCATCAAGTGCATTGTCACACATTCTAAATCCTTCACAGTTTGATAACTGTATAATGTATTACCATTACCGCGACAGTGACGGAAAAAGAGATTGTTATTAGTTCGGCCTCAATTGTGGTCCATAACGTTTGCGCGTTGGCCATGTTCCTTATAATTTCGTTTTTGTGTGGGCAAGTATTAAAATTAAAAATATTTTGAGGCAGAGGCTGAATTGAAATTTCTATTTTCATTCGCTATTGTTTTATACCAATATTTTCTTGACTAGTTCGTCACTGAGGAAGAAAATAGACTGACGGAAAAAAGCAGCAGCAAGGAGGAATTGTGCGACATTAACAAAAATTAGTTGGCGTGTTTGTCCATCTAAAAGATGACGTACAGTATATTAACATTTCGCGCATATGAGGATGAAAATGACGTTTGCTTTAAATGTACGCTGTAACGGTCGTGAGCATTAGTTACCTTTGAGACTGGACGTAGTAAGTTGATGCTAGTCGAGAAAGACGTTATTCAAAAATGTTCAAATGTGTGTGAAATCTTATGGGACTTAACTGCTAAGGTCATCAGTCCCTAAGCTTACACACTACTTAACCTAAATTATCCTAAGGACAAACACACACACACACCCATGTCCGAGGAGAGGACTCGAACCTCCGCCGGGACCAGCCGCACAGTCCATGCTTGCAGCGCCACAGACCGCACGGCTAATCCCGCGCGGCAAAGACGTTATTATCAACAGCTCACTACACTTGCACGATGTCGTAGGGCTGCGAGAAGCTAGAGGTTCCTTCTGCGATAAAGCAGAAAGATGTGGCAGGCATCTAGCCACTGTACATGATGGCTGGCAGCAGTGGTCACGAGAATATACAGTCTCAAGAAGACGGGGCTTTGGATGGCCCCATGGCGCTACCAAGAGGGAAGACTATCATGTTCGGTGTTTGGCTCTGGCGCCTCGTACTGCATCTTCAGCAGCAATCTGAGCAGAAGCTGGCACTTCAGTGACACTGCGAACTGCTACAAATTGGTTACTTCGAGGACAGCCCTAGCCAGACGGCATGTAGTGTGCATTCCACTGACTCCAACCCATCGCTATTTTCGACTTTAGTAGTGTCAAGCGAGAGCTCACTGGAGGGCAGGGTGGATGTCTGTTGTGTTTTCTGATGAAAGCTGGTTCTGCCTCGGTGCCAGTGATGGCCGTGTGTTGGTTAGGTGGAGGCCAATTAAGGGCCTGCAACCAACTTGTCTACGTATCAGACACACAGTCCTATACCTGTAGTTGTGGTCTGGGAGAGTATCCCGTGCACTCAGGCTGCAAATTTGCACGTCAGACTGGTGATTCGACTTGTTGCGCTGCCATTTATGAACAGCAGTCAAAGGGGTGTTTTCCAAGATGATAACGCTCGCCCACATACCGCTGCTGTAGAAGAAAATGCTCTATAAGAACGTCGACCCGCTGTCTTGGCCTGCTCTATCACCATATCTGTCTCCAGTCGAGTACGTATGGGACATCATCAGACTTCAACTCTAGGTTCAAATGGCTCTGAGCACTATGGGACTCAACATCTTAGGTCATAAGTCCCCTAGAACTTAGAACTACTTAAACCTAACTAACCTAAGGACATCACACACACCCATGCCCGAGGCAGGATTCGAACCTGCAACCGTAGCAGTATCGCGGTTCCGGACTGCAGCGCCAGAACCGCACGGCCACCGCGGCCAGCTTCAACTCTAGGGTCATCCCAAACAACATACCTTTATTGACCGACCAGGTATCAACAGGCGTAGATCTCCACCCCACAAACTGACATCCGGCACTTGTACAACAAAAAGCATGCGCGTTTGCATGCTTAGATTCATCATATTGGTGATTACGCCGGTTATTAATGTACCAGCATTTCAGATATGCATTGTCTTATCTTGTGCTTATGTAAGACGCCTTGGTCTCCTGACCTTCATTGCTTACATATTCCGCCCTCACAATCAGATTCCACACATCAAGACGCTCATTCGAACCCAGACTCGATAAGATAAAGTCAATGTTGTATGAATTCATGTAAACGATATGCAAATAACTAATAAATCGCAAGTGCGCACCGTGGTTGAGATACTCGAGGCTGGTGCACACACATACATTCCAGACACGACGGTCACAGGAGCTTTTAGTTCGAGAGAGGCAACCGCACACCAGGAGGCCAGTCCCAACCAATCTATGTCGGTCGGTGGCCGCCCGTGGAGCGGACAGCGTTCGCCCGAGGGAAACGAGGAACGACCCCGTGTTCGGCTTAAAAGAAAATTCCGCTACACTGTGTGGGAGCGGCCAGCCTACGCATTCTTTACACATAGCACGCAGTTTCAGAGATTTTCACAGGGAGACAGCAAACGCCAAACGCCGATACTACAGGTTTCCGGATTGGTCGCCTTAAACGAAACGTCATTCTCCCGTTTTAGAAGAGCAATGCTGATTGGTAGACGATATTTCTGACGCCTTGAGCTGAAGGAGTAATGGAAGAGACCGAAAGATATACCCCTTCATGTCTGGCGTGGAGAGACGCCGTTCCGTTGTCGCTCTTGGAATGAGGAACAAGTCTCTTCTCAGTACTTCACTGGGAGACCACCTCTGTCGAGATCAAATCGAAGTGCGACTCTATTTTGAGTCCTTCCGATTAAGCGTTGTTCACTGTATTGGCCGACACACTTATTGTGCGGTGCGAGCGAATTTTTGAGTGGCATTGCGGTGGACTGGTTATCTGACTGGTGTACCACGCCAACAGTTAGACTAGCGGTGAATAGGAATCCGTGACTTCATCAAGGCGTAGGGAGAGTCTGATTGGCGAAGGTCAATCCAGATAGAACGAGAGTTATCTTATTTGTCAGCAGCGAGCAGCGCAGACAGCAGTCATCGCAGCTTAAGGTATTGTACGCTACAGCTGTTGCGAGCCCCATATTTCCTCCACAACAGTACCCTTCACTGCATTTCACACGTGACAGCCTCGACCGTACCTAGCAACATTCTAACGGATAATTATTCAAGTTGAGTAGGTGCGGCTCTCAGCCATTCTCCCAGGTTAAACTTTGTATAGAAATTTCATTAGCGAACCCTATCCTTGAGAGGTAACTTCACATTCCGAAAACAACCAGGATATAACTTGTTCAATTCATAACTGAAAGTGCCATTGTGATTTCTCAGAATTTTTGCAAAATAAATAATAATTTTCGTTAGTTTCATGTTTTTCTTACACTAACTAGCACTACTCCAGTACCCAAGTATCCTACTAGTTACGTAAGAAATTTTGTGAATTTTTGCGTCATTTCCTTACAGCGGACGACTCAAGAAGAGCCGGCCGCGGTGGTCTCGCGGTTCTAGGCGCGCAGTCCGGAACCGCGTGACTGCTACGGTCGCAGGTTCGAATCCTGCCTCGGGCGTGGATGTGTGTGATGTCCTTAGGTTAGTTAGGTTTAAGTAGTTCTAAGTTCTAGGGTACTGATAACCACAGCTGTTAAGTCCCATAGTGCTCAGAGCCACTCAAGAAGATATTTATTGCTGAAAGTTTTTCAGGCATTTCTCTTTAGATCGTTAGGAGCGTCTGTCTGACTTCTGTAGTAGTGTGGGGGTGGAAATTGCATCTTGCAGGAGCCACAGGGTAAAGGGTACATCTCAGATTAATCCGTTGCGCAGAATAACAGAATCTCAGATCAACCCCACGCTCACACTTACCTTAACCTGTGATATTGCAATGTTAATCACTTACATAAGTTACCTAGGCAAACTTCATTACTCTACATTAATTATTTTTTGGTGATGCGATATTTTTTCTTCGGTGTATTTCTTGCACGTTTGCGTATAATAGCGATGATAAGTGATGTCCGTTCTATAACCTCTTGTAGACAGATCTTTAAACAGTTGGGCGTGCTGAAAACAGCCTAGCACTCCCTTGTGAAATTTGTTGCCAACAAGTGTATGGTACACTGACTGTTGATTTTACTCCCTTATGAAGTGAGCCGTGCCGAGTTCGATGTCTCACGTCACGCTCTCACACTCGTCATCTTCGGTCAGAGAAGAGGGCACGAGACGTGGCAGGAATGAGTCGACAGAGTGAGAGAGACTTTGGCAGTGGGGCGCAAGAGAGAGGGAGTGGCTTAACGGAGACAGTAGCGGTCAGTGTTGTGGCCGTATGGGGCCCTTCTAGAGATCCGTAGGATCGTTGCCTTATGTTAACCCGAGTACACGGGGCGTGCTTTGTTTTCGGTAAAGGAAGGCAACATAAACGGATTGTGTTGGGGCCGTCCGATCAGCAGGAACGTATCCGCCGTTAGTCTGCGGAATTCTCCCGTACGACATCGTTTTGGAAAGTAGTTTACTCCCGAGCAAACGGGAGCACGTTTGGTCTCTGCAAGCTTCCTGGTCTCCACCGTCACCTTACTGAATTATGCCGTGTGAGCAACTTCGAGAATATTCTTTCATCCAAATATTCATATTCGGCGTTAAGCAGTCTGACACGATATCGTTGTGCCCGTGTTTGCATTCTTTCGCATATGGTCGTTTGCAGTACCAAGACCTATCATCCATTTAATTTTGAAACTATTGATATAGTTTTACCTTGAGTTGGTGAGTAACAGCATTAATGGTCGAAGTGCAGTCACTGCTCAGCCTTTATAGCATGAAGTGGTACTGACATACATATTTCCAGAGTGTTAGTTTTAGAGTTTCCTTTCTTAAAAGAGGATCTGTTGGTACGTGGATCGCGTATTTTAACGGACTGTATGATCTCAACAGGTATTTCCTGTGTACCTTAATTTTCGTGATGTCTTCCTGGCAATTATATTTTGGTAACGGTTACATAAACATGATTTTGTCTTAATTGAGAGTTGTGTATGTTTGTTCGAGTTCTGTTCGCTCATGCCAGAACACAAGTTTCGTAACTGTTTGGTTATCATGCATGCCACATTAAGTGGAGTTGTACAAAGCTTTAAGCCTTTGAGTGAACTTTTTTTTCTTGTGTTGCGTTTTTGGCTGGTCAGCGCTTATGCCGCCATTTAAGACTGTAAACTTTGGTAAGAATTAATAACGGTTTCTGGCCTTTAGTGCAATTTTCAGGTGTTAAAATTGCAGAACGTGCTGCTCCTTCACCAGGCCTAAGTAAATTATTAATGCCGTGCTCTCACCTTTTGGATGCTTGTGGCGGCGATTTTTAAGCTGGTCTTTGCTTAATATGTTTTTACAAAATGGTTCAAATGGCTCTGAGCACTATGGGACTTGACATCTGAGGTCATCAGTCCCCTAGAACTTAGAACCACTTAAACCTAACTAACCTAAGGACATCACACACATCCATGCCCGAGGCAGGATTCGAACCTGCGACCGTGGCGGTCGCGCGGTTCCAGACTGTAGCTATGTTTTTGCATTTTGAAATAGTTATTATTCTGTTTTTCCTCTTGCATATGCGAGTTCTGCCATTGCTGTATCCCGTAATGTTTAGAGTTGAAACCTTGTCGTTGTAAATATCTTCGATACATTTAATTAGGACGGAAATAATTGTTTGTTCCGGTCTGGAGCTTAAGAAAATTTGCCGACTTATTGGTTTTCATTGCTTGGTGTCACTTAAAGCTAATTTTAGCTCCGGACGGGTTCCACAATGGCTGTAATGTTCATGTATGTGGTCTGTTATTATTTATGGTTTAAAATATTGGAGTCTAGGTACTGGGGATTACCATTTGTAAGACGTCTCGAAAGTATGGACGACGTCGGGGCATGTTATTACCCGTTGAGTGGCTTACTCGAGAGCAAAATTTACTTGTGTACAAATTTTTCGTGTTCTTGCTATGTGCGTTGCTGTGTTGAACTGCTTGCTTTGACCAGCACCGTTTTCAGTCATTTTTCCGTAAGCAAATGTTAAGAGCACTAGTTGCTCACGGAAGTGTTAACATTTTGGATAGTTTTCCTTTAATAATTCTTTTAAATCAAAGCATTGGTTTTGGGATTTGGTGTGTAACACACTTTCACCATTCTATATTTGAGGTTCGTATTGCGCCAATCCTAATAACCATTGGGAAGGAAAGCCTAGTGTTTTAACCGATTTAATTGTCGTATATCTATAATAATTTCAAAGTTATTCATTTTGAAATGATAGCGGGACTTTAACTACACCCCCTATAACATGAACAGTAACGGTGCTACTGCATTTGAAAGTGCCAGGGGTCCAACTGTGGTAAGTATGTTGCCCCTAATGACCTCCATGTCCACGGACTGCTGTTAATTTCTAACCTCTCTTGCTTGAAGCGAATTAGATCTATCAGTTAACAGCCGCTGCTGAACTTGCAAAGTGGTTAGTAATGAAATAATTAGGATCAGCGCGAGGCGGGTGGCACTGTGTCCCCTCCTGGGAGCGCGGGTGTGGGGGAAGGGGGGGCGGGGACCGAGTGCTCCAGGGTGGGAGACACTGGCTGTAGACTGTGGGGGAGGTGGGGTAATGTAACACACGGCCGCCGGGAGCGCTGCCGGCAGATGATGAATGAATAAGTAAGCAGCCAACAACTCACTCGGGCGGCCCGCCTCCCTCCTTGGTGGCACTACGCCGCCTGCGACGCATCGCAGCGTGCACGAGCTGCAGTTACCACTCGTCTGTCCAGCGCGTCTTGCACAATGCAAAGCGGCACCACGTCGATACCAGTTTTATTTTTTCTCCAAAACTACCTGACAACTCAGTGCAGCTGAAGAAATCTGGAAATCTATTACAGCACTGCTTCCCATCTCTACTTATATGTTTTTTCGTATGTACCTGTAGCCTGTATCATTGCTAAATGTAGCAAATGCTAGCGCTAATTTGTGTTGTAATAGCTGTCACCGGCAGGGAAATGTTCGAACTTGTTACTAATGTGTTTGGAAGGGTCATGGAGAACCAGACAGCAGCGTATTATCTGTGGGAATGAAAAGTCGTCCTGGACGCATATTCTCTTAGAAGTGAGTGTCACTGCTACCTCGTCGATTCTGACCTCCTGTGAATGCAATTTTTATTACTACGGACGCCAGCATCGTTCTTGGTCTTCCACTCTCATAATTCCCTCTAGGCTCTTATACAATTATATACTACCCGTCCTTCCGTAAAGCTTTCCCTTATTTTCCTCAGAATTTCGAGCATCTTCCACTATTTGAGATTGTCGAAGTCTTTTTCCAAGTCGAAAAATCCTATGAACGTGTCTTGATTTTTCTTTAGTCTTGCCTCATTATCAACAGCAACCCCAGAACTGTCTCTCTGGTGCTTTAATCTTTCCTAAATCCGAACTGATCATTGTCTAAGACATCCTAAACTTTATTTTCCATTATTCTGTGAAATATTCTCCTCGGCAACTTGGATGTATGAGCTGTCAAGCTGATTGTGCAGTAATTCTCGCACTTTGGAATTGTGTGGATGATGTATTTCTGAAAGTCAGATGGTATATCGCTAGACTCATACGTGAACAATCGTTTTGCTGCCACTTCTCCCAATGATTTTAAAAATTCCGATGGAATGTTATCTATCCCTTCTGCCTGATTCGATCTTAAGTCTTCCGAAGCTCTTTTAAATTCTGATTCTAATACTGGATCCTCTATCTCCTCTATATCCTGTTTCTTTTTCTATCACATTATCAGAAAAGTATTTCCTTTTATAGAGACTTTCATTGTATTTTTTCTACATGTCAGCTCTCTCTCCTCTGCATTTAACAGTGGAATTGCCATTGCATTCTCAAGGATGCACCCCTTGTAATTACGTATTGTATTAAACCGGGGACCTAGAAACGAGGAGATGCTTCGTCCCGCCGTAGGCCTCAGTGGTACACAACCCCACAACAGACCACAGCAGTCCACCCACCCCACCCCCGCCCCACACCGAACCCAGGGTTATCTCGTGCGGTTCGGCCCCCAGTGGACCTCTCCCGAAACACCCCCCCCCCCCCCCCCCCCCCCTCCAGGGAACGTCTCGTACCAAGACGAGTGAAACCCTAAACGTTTGATGTTTGATTGGTAGAATAATTATGGTGTACGCATATGTGGAAATGGTGTTTGCGTAGCATTCGCTGACACATTTTAGCTGAGGCGGAATAAGGGGAACCAGCCCGCACTCGCTGAGGCAGATGGAAAACCGCCTTAAAATCCACCCACAGGCTGGCCGGCACACTGGACGTCGATACTAATCCGCTGGGCGGATTCGTACTGGGGACCGGCACGCCTTCCTGCTCGGGAAGCAGTGCGCTAGACGGCGCGGCTAGCCAGGCGGTCTAGGATACACCACTTGCTTTTAATTTCACCGAAGTTGTTTTGACTTTTTTATATGGTGAGACCGTCCTGACAAGCATTTATTTTTCGATTTCTTCACATTTTGGACGCAGCCATTTTGCCTTAGCTTGCCCACACTTCCTGTTTATTTTACTCCTGTCTGTATTGCTGTATTTCTCTGAGGATTCTTGTACTTCCTTCTTTCATCGATCAACTGTACTCCCTATGTTACCCTTGGTTCTTCACAGTTACCTTTTCTGTACCTATGTTTTTCTTTCCAACTTCTGTGATTACCCTTTTTGAGAGATTTCCATTCCTCTTCAACTGAATTGCTTACTGAGCTATTCGTTATCGCGGTATGTTTAGCCTTGGAGAGCTTCAAGCGTATCTATTCATTCTTTAGTACTTCGGTACCTTACTTCTTTGGGTAGTGATTCTTCCTTACTAGTCTCTTGAACTTGACTACTCTTCATCACTACGAAATTGTGATCTGAGCTTGTATCTGCTCCTGGGTACGCCTTACAATACAAAGTCTGATTTCGGAATCTCTGTCTCACCGTGACGTGATATAATTGAAATCCTCCCGTATCTCCCAGCCTTTTCCAAATATACCTTCTCCTCTTGCTATTCTAGAACAGAGTATTCGCTATTACTAGCTGAAGGTGACTGAAGACCTCAATTAGCATTTCTCCTCTGTCATTCCTAGTACCAAGCCCCTATTCTCCCGTTACCCTAAATCTACATTCCAGTTCCCGATGACTATTAGGTTTTCATCTTCCATTACGTAGCGAATTACGCTTTCAGTATCCTCATAGGTACTTTCTCTATTCTCTTTGTCTGTCGATCAGTCGATCATGTGTGCGAGAGACGTTGTTCTGTCGGTCCTTGTGGTTAAATGACGTTTGTTTTTTGGTTTTTTTGGCTGCCTCTTACATCATGTTCTTGTCGCTCATTAAGTTGTGTTAGTGTTGCCTACCGTATATGAACTAGTGTCCTTGTTAAACTGCATATGTCAGTTTGGGGGTTTCTCGTATAAGTGAGGAGGCCTGTTATGCCGTATCAAGCTTCGTTCTCGTTTGTTAAAATTAGTTTTAAGTGTAGTTTGTCGTCTGTTTACTTATGTATGTATGTAATCAAGTGCAGCAAAGGACTCCCATAATTTATAGAGATGTTTAGTAGGGCTGAGATTACCGAACAGATGGTTCGGTATATACGGATCTCGGGGTACCACCATCTGGTTCTATTAAGTTGTTCCATTATTATAGAAAGATTTAGAGACGTATTAAATTAATTAATGTGTGTTCTTTCATGTGGCGTTTTTTCAGAACATTTGTTTTAAAGAATTTGCTTGTTATTTGTTAATGTCTTTCACGATTAACACTGATCATTAACCACTAAGTTTTGTAATCACTTTTGATGAATCACTGTGGCTTAATAGAATATGTATGCCTGAGATTTGTTAGTTTTTTTTTTTTTTGTATATAAGTGTATGAGAGATTACAGCTACATGTTTTGGTACCAGTTGTAAGATCAAATACATTTCGAGATCATACTGTTGTGACCAGCCACGTCGAAATCATTCTTACACTTAGGTGTAAAGTTCAGATTTGGTTTCTGTTACTAAGTGATTATTTAAAATTTGTCCACTAAAACAACTTGTATCTTCCACTCTTCTTCTCCCACTCTTCCTGCCGTCTCAAAGTTGTTGGTAAATCTGCGACCATGTTGGCACTACTGATTATACACTTGTCATGGGCCGGCCGGTGTGGCCGAGCGGTTCGAGGCGCTTCAGTCTGGAGCCGCGCGACTGCTACGGTCGCAGGTTTGAATCCCGCCTCGGGCATGGATGTGTGTGATGTCCTTAGGTTAGTTAGGTTTAAGTCGTTCTAAGTTCTAAGGACTGATGACCTCAGATGTTAAGTCCCATAGTGCTCAGAGCCATTTGAACCATTTTGAACTTGTCTTGGTCGCGAAAATGTAGAGAGAATTTTTTGGCGACTAAGGCAAGTATATAATCATTGACGCATATGATGTTTCATATTTCCCATTTTGCTTCAACGTTCAGTCAATTGACACAATAAAAAGACTTTTGTTAATTCGGAAGCTATAGTTGTCGATAGGCTTTTACGTGATGTCAAGTTATAAATAAAGGATCTAGTGGTATCTACATTATTCGGGATGTAAATGATATTATAGCAAAGAAACAGTGGAAGTGATACTTGCTGTGGACATGAGGACAAGTCGGCACATGACACGCCTGACTAGTTGAGCCTCAGAGGGCAGCGGTGTCCCTTGAAGCGCGACGAGGCAGCGCACAGAGTACAGAGGGGAGCGCAGGCGGGCCTGTGATTATCGCGGCCGGCCGGGCCGACAAAGCGCTGTGCCGGATGAGCCGACGCGTGCTCACGCCGTACCCAGCACAAGCCGGGGCGGATGGCCTCAACACCCTCACACGGCGAATCACGAGCGGCCGGAGTGTCGCAACACGCCACTGCGTCCGCTCAGAAACCAGAGCGCAGCGGCCTGCCAAAACATGGAGAGGGTAATATCGTAAATCGCCCGCTTTAACTAGTCAGAGATCGTGACAAACACAAATGGAGTTGTATACCGTAGGCTGCCGTAGTGTGTTATAAACGAGCGTAGACTACGGTAGTTTTCCTTGTAGCCCTGGTCAGTTGAGATCGTAACTGCATTACCTGTATGTTAGGTGTGTTGCATACCTATCAGGTGTTACCTCAGTTCGATCCCTTTGTTTGCATAAGCGATCAGTGTCTTGCTAGATTCCCCTAGACCCAGAATGGTGAACCGTCTAGAAACTGAAGATATATAGAGAGCTACATGACCTACAGAATATTTTTTTATATAGTTATCCTCCTGTCTGTTAATTAAAAATAAACAGTATTTATAGAAAAATTGAAATTATCAGTATTTAATTTAGGTTTTATGTGATAAGTGCTGATGTGTAAGACTAAAGACAGAAACTTTGTAGTATAAATAAAAAAAAGTGAGATTTATCCCGCTACGGTCGCAGCTTCGAATCCTGCCTCGGGCATGGATGTGTGTCATGTCCTTAGGTTAGTTAGGTTTAAATAGTTCTAAGTTCTAGGGGACTGATGACCTTAGAAGCTAAGTCCCATAGTGCTCAGAGCCATTTGAACCATTTGAGATTTATCATTTAGCTATAGAAAGCGCAATTCCCGAAGCCAAAATTAAAGAAAAAAAAACGCAAAGCAAAAATATACCAAACATCGCTTCAGTAGTTTCTGTTATTCATAAATAACTTTCACACTTTTGAATAATAACAGGAAATCTTGCCTTTGACCAAGATGATGAACGTTCTACTGAATACTAAATAACAACAACATTTATAAAGATTTTTTTATGTTTGTGCATGTATACTGCACTTGCATAAAAAATAATTTCTTTGTTTGGATAAAAACGCAGAAGTTACGCGATCAACTAATTACTATTGCTTATACTCGTAAAATGCAATTTGTATTTCTTAAGTATATAAAATACACAATGGACTAACACACACTCATCTGCGGTTCTAATTATGTGCAAAACAAACAAATAAAAAATAAAGGGAAGTTGTCAGCTCCCACTTTCTCTCTCGCATGTTCTTTTATATTTCTTTCCCTACCAATGTTATTAATAATTCCGGAAATCCTACCATTTTGTATGTCATTGATGTTGTAACCTCTCCACAATAAAATAATATGAATAATATTCACATTTAGTGTAACCCCCCACAAAATAGTTTCCATAACCTCCCAACATTAAAAACAATATAATTATTTATTTCAGTCAGTGTAATTGCCCAACAGATAACTTCCGTAACCTACCAATAATACAATGTGACTAACCTCTCAATTAAATTGCGGCTCACTTAAATAACCTTTCAATAATTGACTGTGAATTTAAACTGGTAAATTTTGGACGTCAGCAGTGCTGCCTCATGGCCCTGAAAATTCGTTCTGAATAAATTGAAAAATCTTACCTCAATTACGTCGCCGGATAACGCGTATATATCTGCTCCTGTAAGAAATTTTTCTGGCACAGCTCAGTGCAATGCTGGCCGATAGATTTGTCATGTATAAAAAGAAAGAACTTATTCTTCTTTACAATAACCAGGATGACCAAGGATTGGAGAAATTAGTAAAATCTTTAAATAGAAATGAATGATTGTCAAAAGCTACTTTTTATGAGAAAGATTATTATTAAGAGATGTTTTTAAAACATTTACATGGGACTTGATATAACAATACTACATATGCGCGAGGCTGCTTTTACCTTATATTATACCGCTCAGGCACCGCCATCGCTCCCACGACCGGCCCAGCCAACTCCACACACACGACTGCTCGCTAGCAACTACTTACTCCAACTACCACACAGTTCCGACTGCATACAACACTGCTCTCTGGTCTGAGATTCTCTTATACCTTACATATCGCAGGCAGCGCGTGAGCAATCCATCGAAATTACATCTGCTCAAGTGCGCTAGCAACGAATTTCTTGATCATGGACCTCTTACAATGTACTGTACAAGAACTATCGGAACGTAAGTTTGACAGAGCGGAACTCCAAACACAATAAAATGCATACCTTAACAGCTATGAGCACTAGTTTAGTAGAAGAGACATGTTTCATAGTAGCGAAGATGAACAAGTGCTCATCGCCGCTAAGTTACAGCTTTATAGCTCTGTTTTCTGCCATTTTCTCTTGTTTTATTCAATACTATTAACTAGCAAAAAACGGAAAAAAGAGTTTGAAGCAGAAGGGATTTATTCTACAATACTGAAACTGCAGAAGTGCTCACACCTCTTAAGGCACACGTTTCAAAGCCCACCGATTCTGTAAAGAATCTAACTCCCATCTATCAAACGACTTGAAAAGTCTGATTACGTTACTCCGTCTTCAGGCCACCAGTGGCCTACCGGGACCATCCGGCCGCCGTGTCATCCTCAGTGGAGGATGCAGATGGGACGGGCGTGGGGTCAGTACACCGCTCTCCTGGTCGTTACGATGGTATTCATGACCGAAGCCGCTACTATTCGGTCGAGTAGCTCCTCAACTGGCATCACGAGGCTGAGTGCAACCCGAAAAATGGCAACAGCGCATGGCGGCCTGGTGGTCACCCATCCAAGTGCCAACCAAGCCCGACAGCGCTTAACTTCGATGATCTCACGGGAAACGCTACATCCACTGCGGCAAGGCCGTTGCTGATTACGTCACAAATCGGTTAATCTGTTAAATGTTTGTCTTTAAGAGTTTGAGAGAGGGAAGTTTAGGAAAGATCTGAAATTTGGTTAAAGTCTGTTGGGTGTCACTGACTGCTTTCATTATGAAACACTGGATGAATACAAATAGGGTACTTTAAGCTCCATTTTAAGCAAATGCAAATTTTTCATGTTTTTCAATGTTTATGACGTCGTATCTTCTGAACTGTGTGTTGTACCATGCTATAATTTTGCAGATACGTTCAGTGATATACGAGGGTTGCTCAGAAAGTAAGTTCCGATCGGTCGCGAAATGGGCACCACGGTGAAAACCCGATGAATCTTTGCACAGATGTGTTGGGCAGTGTCGACAGTATGACCGTCGATCGCATCAAGACGCTCTTTTCAGTTGTGAGCGCACTGTGAGCGAGTAATCGTGCCTAGAACAACGATTTCTTCCTCCAAGTTGGAGGGCTCACTGGGAGTCTTCGCCTTAATGAATGCAGCCCACCTAACACGACCGCCACGCACTTCCTTTTTCATGGCAATTCTCAGCTGCACTCTACAGGGGTAGTGAAGACGCTCCTGCAGCCCTTTCGATGGGAACTGTTCGATCACCCACAACACAGCCCTAATTGACTCGTCCTGAGTATCATCTATGTTCACATGAAACGCTGGATACGAAGACAACACTTGGGTGCTGGCTACGCGCTACAGACCAGCGTAGACAATTATCGGAAAGCACAGGTGGCTGCCTTCTATGACGATGGTGATGGAAATTTGGCATAACGATCCGACAAATGCCTAAGCTGGAGCGGCGCCTATGTATAGATGTATCTGGAAAGTGTAGCTAACTCTTGGAAATGAAATATTTGTGATTTTCACTGTGGTTTCCATTTAGCGACCGATTGGCACTTACTTTCTGGACAATCCTCGTATGCAGATTATCTGCAAAGTGTATTGCGAATGGTTAGTAGAAAAGAAGTAATAAATTAAAACGCGTGCCTGATATTGAACTTTTACTGCGCGACATTTTAAGCACATGGTTATTTTTCACGCATGTAACTCTTTTCGACATTATATCTTCGGAATTATTTGTCGCATAATGTTATAACTTTCCAAGTACATTCAGTAATATATTTGAATACTGTGCGAGAAGTTTGGTGTGAATAGAATTAGTAGTAAAGACGTAATAAATTAAAATGTCATGCCTGATGCTGCTGTCTGAGTGCATGAACAGCGAAAAAATTTTCTTAAGGGTCTGTAATTACGTCTAAAGTTTGTTGGAAGTCGCGAAGCGTTCCCGTTCTCAAATACTGGATGGATAAAGTCCACGTATTCTAGGTGTAATACTAGTCTTATTGTGTCAAACCTTTAACATAAGATTACACCCCTTAAAGAGTAGTTTATGACAGCATTTTAAATTTCTACATTCGGCCAGTTATTACACGAAATATTAAAAATCGAAGTTTTTTGCCCTAGCTCCAACTGATACAGGATTTCGGATTCCGGGATAGCGTTCTAGTAATAGATTTTTCACAGTAGCTAAGATGGAAGAGTGCTCATAGCTCTTAAGGTATGCATTTTACAGCCTGTGTTTACTATACATTTGCTTCGAGTGATCGTTCCTGTCATACTCCTAAATATTGACCATTGCTCCTGGGACAACCTATATATTGCAGCCCTCTGTCCATCATTTCGAAATAAAATTTGCTGTGTTGATAACGCACACACTGAACAAGAAACATGAACTCAATAACAAGACATACATTAAAAAATTAGATCGAACAATCAACACTAAATTGGCGTGAAGAACACATCACGTTATCACGTTACGTACGAGAGTATAAAACGTGGTTCAGATATGGAAAGGAAGATTGAGATCTGATAGTCGGTTGAACTTCTTAATTTCGTGACACTGTTTAGAGAAATAAATATTAACATACTGTTGGCATATGAAAGCACACGAAACATGATTCATTGGACATACAAGAGATACGAAAAGCTTTATTTGTCTTATAGCGCATAACCCAATGCCACGTAGTTCGGTACACAAAGAAGGTGGAATGATATCAGACATTAAATCGTGTTTTTGGAGAAGATATAAAATAAGTTAAACACTCCTGCAGTGCATGAAGAAAACGACAGTCCCGTGAAAACATGTAGATAACTCTCTGAAGTATACATAGAGGAAGCACAGCAACTATTAGTGTCGGGCTAAAGTATACCTGAGCAGACCAACACCCCACAGGGTCACCCTCGCGCAACCAAAATACAAGTGCCCCTTGACCGCTCGCGAGCCTGCTCTCTATCGGTTCCTGCCCAGAGACGTGTTTTTTTGTTTTAAAGCCAACTCTGGCAGAATAAAGCTTCCACAGCTTCTTGAACGTTTCCGGACGGAGACTTACGTGTACAAACACCGAAAAAAAGTACACTGTCAATTTCTTTTGAAAAAGTTGGCGGGGTTACTACAGGTCACTGAAAGAAGAACTCAGAAACAATTACGAAGCTGATAGAGTGACAATCTACCTTCAAGTGCACCAATTACTAGTCATTTCTCCAACTATCCTTCGCTTTTATGGCATCCCATGTCTATGGATTCGCCTACTACTTCGGCAACCAGGCATACACTTATGTTCGGCAAGTTGCCAGACTCCAGTCGTCAGGCGGAACCAGTTTGAAAATCACGGGCGTCAGTCGAATGTCCTTCACGAGCTTTCTACATCAACCTCAACATCTACATCTACATACATACTCCGCATACGGTGCGTGGCGGAGGGTACCTCGTAACACAACTAGCATCTTCTCTCCCTGTTCCACTCCCAAAGAACGAGGGAAAAATGACTGCCTATATGCCTCTGTACGAGCCCCAATCTCTCTTATCTTTGTGATCTTTCGGCGAAATGTAAGTTGGCGGCAGTAAACTTGTACTGCCGTCAGCCTCAAATGCTGGTTCTCCAAATTTCCTCAGTAGCGATTCACGAAAAGAACGCCTCCTCTCCTCTAGAGAGTACCACCCGAGTTCCTGAAGCATTTCCGTAACACTCGAGTGATGATCAAACCTACCAGTAACAAATCTAGCAGCCCGCCTCTGAATTGCTTCTATGTCCTCCTTCAATTCGATCTGATAGGGATCCCAAACGCTCGAGCTGTACTCAAGAATAGGTCGCACCAGCGTTCTACAAGCGGTCTCCTTTACAGATGAACCACATCTTCCCAAAATTCTACCAATGAACCGAAGACGACCACCTGCCTTCCCCACAACTTTCATTACAGGCTTGTCCCACTTCATATCGCTCTGCAATGTAACGCCCAAATATTTAATCGACGTGACTGTGTCAAGCGCTACACTACTAATGGAGTATTCAAACATTACGGGATTCTTTTTCCTATTCATCTGCATTAATTTGCATTTATCTATATTTAGAGTTAGCTGCCATTATTTACACCAATCACAAATCCTGTCCAAGTCATCTTGTATCCTCCTACAGTCACTCAACGACGACACCTTCCCGTACACCACAGCATTATCAGCAAACAGCCGCACATTGCTATCCACCCTATCCAAAACATCATTTATGTAGATAGAAAACAACAGCGGACCTACCACACTTCCCTGGGGCACTCCAGATGATACCCTCACCTCCGATGAACACTCACCATCGAGGACAACGTACTGGGTTCTATTACTTAAAAAGTCTTCGAGCCACTCACATACTTGGGAACCAATCTCATATGCTCGTACCTTAGTCAGGAGTCTGCAATGGGGCACCGAGTCAAACGCTTTCCGGAAGTCAAGGAATACGGCATCCGTCTGATACCCTTCATCTATGGTTCGCAAGATATCATGTGAAAAAAGGGCGAGATGCGTTTCGCAGGAGCGACGCTTTCTATAGCCGTGCTGATGCATGGACAGCAACTTCTCTATCTCAAGGAAATTCATTATATTCGAACTGAGAATATGTTCGAGAATCCTGCAACAAACCGATGTTAAGGATATTGGTCTGTAATTTTGAGGATCCCTCCTTCTACCCATCTTATATACAGGCGTCACCTGCGCTTTTTTCCAGTCGTTCGGGACTTTACGTTGGGCAAGAGATTCGCGATAAATACAAGCTAAGTAAGGAGCCAGTGCAGTAGAGTGCTCTCTGTAAAACCCAAGTGGAATCTCATCAGGACCTGGCGATGTATTTATTTTCAACCCATTCAGCTGCTTCACAACCCCAGGGATGTCTATCACTATGTCCTCCATACGGGAATCTGTACAAGACTCATAGGGCGGTATGTTTGTACGATCCTCCCGCGTGAAAGATTTATCAAATGCTAAATTTGAAATTTCAGCTTTCCTTTTGCTGTCTTCCGTTGCCAGGCCAGACTGATCAGTGAGTGACTGGATGGAAGCCTTCGACCCGCTTACCGATTTTATGTAAGACCAGAATTTCCTTGGGTTTTCAGCAAGATCTTTTGCTAAGGTATGACGGTGGTAGTGGCTGAATGCTTCGCGCATCGCTCTTTTTACAGCAGCACGAATCTCTACTAACTATTGCCTGTCCTCATTCTCCCGATCTTTCTTGTATCGCGAGTGCAACTGCCTTTGCTTCCTGATCATTCTCCGAATTGCGCTGTTAAACCACGGTGGATCTTTTCTGTCCGTAACCCACTTTTTCGGCACACACTTGTCCAATGCGTGATTTACAATGTGTTTAAAATATGCCCATAATTCTTCCACGTCCATCGTACCGGAAGTAAATGAAGTCGATTCATTTACTAAGTGGGATGATAACAACTGCGTATCTGCTCTTTCTAGTAAGAATACTCTCCTAGCCTTCTTGAGCGACATTTTAAATTTCTTAACCATAGTCGTAATGACAACATCATGATCACTAATCCCTGTCTCAACACTGACACCGTCGATGAGGTCTGGTCTGTTCGAGGCTACCAGATCTAAAATATTTCCATTACGCGTTGGATGTCGATTTAGCTGCTCAAGACATTTTTCGGATGATGTGTTCAAAAGTAATTCACACGACGGCTTGTCTGTACCACCTGTAATGAATCCATAGACATCCCAGTCTATACTAGGTAGGCTGAAGTCGCCTCCAACTAATATAGCATGATTCGGGTACTTCTGCGATACAGAATGTAAATTCCCTTTGAATGATTCTAGAACTGTCACGATGGAACCTGGTGGCCGGTAATAACACCCCACAATTAACTTCATTTCCCCTAACCCTGTTAAACGTGTCCAGATAGCTTCACAATCACACTCTACTTCGACCTCAGTAGACACAATATTTTTGTCAACTGCAATGAAGACACCACCTCCTACGGTGCCTAATCTGTCTTTCCGATACACGTTCCTAAATATTTCAGAACTTCCTATCTCAGGGTTCAGCCAGGTCTGTCACTTTCACACGCAATACAACCAAAGCGACATTAGGCTACATGCGTTGTCTTTGCTGAACATCTGAATGCGCACTTCCCTTCGGAGCTTCTGCACATTCCGTACGCTCAGTGGACAGTACCTCACTGAAACGTTTCCTGGGCGTTCGATCGATGGCTTTGGACACTTGTCCTCTGAGGACATCCATTCTTATTCAGTTAGATTACTATTTATAGGGTTTGCTTAAGAACGAAATTTAAAAGTGCAAAGTGTACACAAAGGAGAAATTTCTCGGCTCATATTTTACGTGCCTGTGATCAAGTGAAGGACAGTAAGAATAAGCTCAGATCAGCAACACAGCAGCTGACCACAAGAAGTTGAAAATGCATTGCAATTTACTGTTGGCTTTAGAACATCTTTAGCGAGGAAAATGTATATTTCTAAACGAAACATTAGACCACAATGTTTAATTTATTATCCCCTGCGTTTGTCATATTCCCCGTTGTTTTCCTTTGTTTCCTCGGAAACAGTTACGAAGGGCACATTTGTTTTTATGAAATTTTTTGTTCTGAATCACTAACACTGTCAGGTACCTTTCCTCCTGACTCACCCTGCATACTTGCTCTACCACGTCAAGTGCCTGTGACGCTACCAGGCAGCTTTCAATCTCTGTGGCCAGCAGTCAAAACTATAGGGTACATCTGAGTATATCATATAACAATACCGGTCGTGTCTCACTTCCTTAAACCAATGCCGTATGCTATTCACACGTGGCTCAGGAAGAGCTACGTACTAGATGCTACTTCCTGAGATGTCTTCAACACAGTCGAGTGCTTACTTTCGCAAGACCCCATGTTCTACGTGAAGGAAGATACAGGAGTGCGACAGAAATATGGAAACACCAAGAAACACATTGTCAATCTTCATATGGTGTAGGAAACTACATTGATGGAAAAAAAATCGCAAGAACAAGAAGGAATTCTGCGACATAAACGAAAGTTGAATGATGTCTATTCACATTTCGCACCAGTCGCATAACAGCGGAGTTAGTAGCGCCACTATGAGGATGTAAATCATGTTTGCTTTAAATACATGTTGTAACGGTCGTGGGAGTTAGTTACCTATGAGACTGGATGTAGCGACTTGATGTTGGTCTAGAATGCCATTAAGGTGACCAAGACGGCATTATCATGACCTGCCTGAGTTTGAACGAGGTCTTGTAATAGGGCTTCGAGAAGCTAGAAGTTCCTTCTGCGATACTGCAGAAAGATTTGGCAGGAATGCAGCCACTGTACATGACTGTTGGCAGCGGTGGTCTCGGGAATGTAAGGTCGAAAGAAGACCGGAATGTCACGTGGTGCTACTGAGAGGGAAGACGATCGTGTCCGGCGTATGGCTGTGGTTCATCGTACTGCACCTGCAGCAGCAATTTTACTAGCATTTGGCACCACAATTACACATCGAATTGTTACAAATTTGTTACCTTAAGGACAGTTCCGAGGCAGACGCCCTCTAGCGTACATTCCACTGACCCCAGCCCACTAATGACTCCCCCGGTGTCAAGTGAGAGCTCAATGGGGGCCCGAGTGAAGGTCTGTTGTGTTTTCTGATGAAAACTGGTTCTTCCTCTGTACCATTGGTGGCCGTCTGTTGGTTAGGAGGAGGCCCGTTGAAGGCCTGCAACCATCTTGCCTGTGTGCTAGACCCATGAACCTACATCTGGCGTTATGGTCTGGGGTGCGATCCAGTACGACAGCAGCAGCACCCTGACTGCAAATTTGTATGTCAGTCTGCTGATTCGACCTACTGTGCTGCCATTCATGAGCAGAACTCCAGGGTGTTTTCCAACAGGGTAGCGCTCTTCCAGGTAACACTGTTGTAACCCAACATGCTCTACACAGTGTCGACAGGTTGACTCGGTCTTCTAGATCACGAAATCTGTCTCTATGGAAGCCGGCCGCTGTAGCCGAGCAGTTCTAGGCGCTTCAGTCCGGACCCACGCGGCTGCTACGGTCGCAGGTTCGAATCCTGCTTCGGGCATGGATGTGTGTGATGGCCTTAGGTTAGTTAGGTTTAAGTAGGTCTAAGTCTAGGGGACTGCTGACCTCAGATGATAAGTCCCTTAGTGCTTAGAGCCATTTGAACCATTTTTTTGTCTCTATCGAACATATACGGGACATCATCCGACAACTTCAGCGTCATCCACAAATAGCATTGACCATTCCTGTATTGACCGACCGAGTGCAATAAACGTTGAACTCTATCCCAGACACTGAGACCGGGCAACTGTACAACACAATGCATGCAAGTCTGCGAGCTTGTATTCAACATTCTGGAGGTTACACCGGTTATGAATGTACTATCAATTCACATTTTCAATGGCTTACCTCACGCTTACAGTAGCTTGTGATCGTGTAATGTTAACCGTTTAAACATGTTACCTAGAAAAATGTATTCTACAAATTTAATTACCATACATTAATTACATTTTGCTTCTGAAAACGTTTCAGTCAGTGTATTTGGTATTAAAACAGCTTCCAGTCGTCTGTAATGGATAAATACAGGTCCTGTATGGTTTTCAAGCAAATATCCCTGCTAAACACTGGTAAGTTCAAGTAAAGATTGTCGTAGCAGCCGTTTATCGTTAGAGGGCCCGCAGAACCGACACGCAAGAAGGGTTGACAACCCCCTTTCAGCAGCGCGGAGAGAAACATCGCCAGCGGACAGAAAAAGTAACAGACTTCCAAAATAAACACCGAACTACTTCGCGAGACAACATGTGACAGTGTTCCAACAATCGGAATTGATATGATTGATGTAGCTCTTCGGCGAACTGGCTTTGTAGGCACGCCTGCAGTGTTTACCCACTGCTAGAACAGCTCCGTCCAGTACTTACGCCAGCCCTAGCCTTTTGTTCACTCGCCGTAGTCTTGTAGTAGAATGTTGTATTTTCTAGAGTAGTTTTGTCAGTATTTTCTTCCATTCTCTTGTTTCCTTACCTGTTTTGCTCTTGAGAGGCCGGTGGTTTTCGCATCCAAAAATAAATGGTCGACCCTCAAATCAAAGTTAGTCAAATTGAAAAGGAAGCTTTGGCGCTGGTTTTTGCCCTGACGAAGTTCTACGATTTCGTGTATGATAAGGCACAATCTCTTTTTCCGCAGTGGCGTTATCCTTTTGCATGTGATTCCGACGTGCCCCCTGGCGTTGCGCCGCCGTGTCCCCGACCTTCTCCACGGTGGCCACTGGGGCATCGTCCTCACCAAACAGCTGGCCCGCCGATACCTTTATTGGCGCGGTATGGATACAGACATCGTGTCAGCCTGCACCACGTGCCAAAAACCTCAGGCAGCAGCCCCGCGCCAGTATTTTTCGTGACCGGATGCTGCCGCTCCGTGGGTACGTCTCCATTTGGATTCCGCAGGGCCGTTTCGTGGCTCCCAGTGGCTCATACTGATCGTCTCCGGGTCGGGATACTCTTATGTCTCCCGCATGATCAACACCACTTCTGCTGAGACTATCAAAATTCTCTGGCGCCTCTTTGCTGACGAGGGACTCCCCAAAACGATTGTTACAGATAACCGTCCACAGTTTACTTCGACCTAGTTTAAGCAATTCTGTACCGCCAATGGAATTTCCCTCGCCCATACCGCCCCATTTCACCCTGAATCAAACGGCTAGGCGGAACGTTTTGTGCGGACATTCAAGACCCAGCTCGATGAGCTGTTGGCTACGTATTGCGCCGTCGCCCGCCCCCCCCCCCTCCCCCCGCCACCATGCCCGTGAAAGTCCAGTGGAGAAACTTCACGGTCGACCATTCCGCTCCCCCTTGCCTGTCTTGGTTCCCGAGGCTTCTCTTTAGCGTCGGGCAACCTTCTTTCATCTACGGGCGCGCTGGGCGCCTGCCGTCATCGCCAAGCTCTGCGGCCGGCCGATGGCGTCTCTCCGGTGGGCCGACTGTTCCGCCGCCCTTCGGTACCTCAAATAGCTCCATCCGCCTCTGGTGGACCACGGCGCCCCGCGGGAGCAGCCAGTGCCTGTCGCCGATCGCCCTGTGGTGGAACCTCCGCCTCAGCCGCTGTCTCCGCCGCCAGCTGCTCGTACTGCTTCGCCGCCTCCCGCCCCTCTCGGACACGAACCCATGGACGTCGAGCAGGACGCCCCTACTCCTATGGACGTTTGTGGTGCTGTGCATTTTTTATTCCTGGTGTAAGTAGGCTGTATAGGTTTTTTTATTGGTAACGCCACGTAGCGCTCTGTATGAAAATCACTGGCTGTGCTGCAGTCTGTGGCTGGGTGGCATTGTTGGAATAGTCGCCATTGTAGTGTTGAGCAGTTGGCTGTTAACAGAGCGTAGAGTTGCGCAGTTGGAGGTGAGCCGCCAGCAGTGGTGGATGTGGGGAGAGAAATGGCGGAGTTTTGATAGCGGATGATCTGGACGTGCGTCCATCAGAGACAGTACATTTGTAAGACTGGATGTCATGAACTGATATATATATTATGGCTTTTGAACACTATTAAGGTAAATACATTGTTTGTTCTCTATCAAAATCTTTCATTTGCTAACTATGCCTATCAGTAGTTAGTCCCTTCAGTAGTTAGAATCTTTTATTTAGCTGGCAGTAGTGGCGCTCCCTGTATTGCACTAGTTCGAGTAACGAAGATTTTTGTGAGGTAAGTGATTCATGAAAGTTATAAGTTATTGTTTGACAGGGTCATTCTTTTGCAGGGATTATTGAAAGTCAGATTGAGTTGCGCTAAAAAATATTGTCTGTCAGTTTAAGCACACTCATGTACAATTTTTCTAAGGGGACGTTTCACTAGGAGGAGAAATGTCGTAGCGGCCCCTTATTGTTAGAGGGCCCGCAGAACCGACACGCAAGAAGGGTTGCTAACCCCCTTTCAGCAGCGCGGAGAAAAAAATCGTCAGCGGAAATAACAGTGACAGACTTTCAAAATAAACACGGAACTACTTCGTCAGACAACATGTGACAGTGTTCCACGAAACGGAACTCATATGACTTATGTAGCACTCCGCCGACCTGGCTTTATAAGCACGGCTATATCGTCAGACAGGTGCGTTTACCAACCGCTAGGAACAGCTCCGGCCAGTAGTTACGCCGGCCCTAGCCTTGTATTCACTAGCCGTAGTCTTGTAGCAGCACGTTGTATTTTGCAGTTTTGGTCAGTATTTTCTTCCATTGTTTTGTTTCCTTATCTGTTTTGCTACCACAGATTTGTGGTTTTGTTGTTGTTGTTGTTCTGCGTTTAAAAAATGGTTCAAATGGCTCTGAGAACTATGGGACTTAACTTCTGAGGTCATCAGTCCCCTAGAACTTAGAACTACTTAAACCTAACTAACCTAAGGACATCACACACATCCATGCCCGAGGCAGGATTCGAACCTGCGACCGTAGTGATCGCGCGGTTCCAGACTGTAGCGCCTAGAACCACTCGGCCACACCGGCCGGCTCTGCGTTTAAAACTTAGTGTATGCCAAGAAGGCGTTTTTTCTTTAATTGTAATAAAGTGTGTTCAAATTGTCTGTTAGTTCTTTCCTGCCGACGGCAGGACACTACAAAGATGGTGGAGGTGAATATCGATTACGCACCTTTCTTCCCAAAGTAGATTACATAGGCTCAATAATACTGAGGTCCGCAAACTGTGGTGGCCAGGGGAGACGTGACATTTCATCCTCGTGTTTACTAAACCATTCCGGACGATATCAGACTGATCAGTCTGATGTTTCACTTTTGACTTGAGCATAGCTGCTCTAAATTCTGGCCATTGCTTTTTAGCAAAGGTATTTTACTATTTATCAAAATTTCATTCTGATGAAGACACTACAAATAGGTGTCGAAACTTAGGTCAATGCACCTGACAGTTATTTGCAACCGGTTGGCTGTATAATCCTATATTGAGAATTTGTGGTCCACCCCACGTTTCTATCTTCCTCTGTGTGGAAGATTCACTCGTATGAATTCGGATAACTATTTTCGAACCCCGAGTGTGTCTAAGTCACGAAGAGATTTAATACGCAGCCGAGGGAGTACCAGGACAGGTTTAGATGCGTGAGAAAAATGTCGTAGACAGGTGTCAATCTTCCAGCTCCTTCACCACCCGTGATCCTTCTTTCGTATGTTAGTGGTGACAGGTACTGCAAGACAATGTTTGAAGATAATGAGTGTAGCTTTAGGTGCGATGTGCAGTAGTGTCTACGGCAGAAACGTGATAAAAAGCCAACAAAAATCTGTTTTTACTTGGTCAAAAATATAAATTTCTCAAGGGTACAATGTTGATTTATTTATGGCACAGGACGCATTAAGATAAAGCAACAGGGAATCGACGCATATTAGCACCTTTTCCGTTAACTTCCTACTGAATTTAAGCGTAGCTTTATTCGGAGACAGTTCTTTGCTCATGGCAGAATACTTGTGTGTCCATTTTTTGTTTTGAAAAAATTGCTATGTCTTATGGCAACATGTGTACACTGTGTAATGCATTAATAAATGCGAACTGCTTGCGTCTTGCTAGACAGACTCATGGCTCGTAGTACGGGTAGGCCGCGCGGGATTAGCCGAGCTGTCTTAGGCGCTGCAGTCATGGACTGTGCTGCTGGTCCCGGCTGAAGTTCGAGTCTTCCCTCGGACATTGGTGTGTGTGTGTTTGTCCTTCGGATAATTTAGGTTAAGAGGTGTATAAGCCTAGGGATTGATGACCTTAGCAGTTAAGTCCCATAAGATTTCACACACATTTGAACATTTTTTAGTACGGGTAGCATTTATGAGGCCGTAGTGAGACCACCGACCTTTCGGAAGAATATCACTCGCACGGTCCATATGGCAATCGGAGGTAGATATACTTGAGGGCTACCGTAGAGCCGGGTCACGTAGCATAATTGCTGACAGGAATAATATACAGAAGAACGGAAAAGAGTATTGAGAATCGTCAGGGGCGGCCAGCTGGTTTTAGGGAAGCTAAAGGATCCATAGAGGTAGTTCTGACGACGCGCTTGGTAACGGAATGAAGACTTAAATAAAGACACCTTCATAGGATTTGTCGAAATAGAGGAAGCATTAGACACTTTAAAATGATGCAAGTTGTATGAAATTTTCATGAAATAAGGTACGAGGGCAGTTCAATAAGTAATGCAACACATATTTTTTCTGAAACAGGGGTTGTTTTATTCAGCATTGAAATACACCACGTTATTCCCCAATCTTTTAGCTACACAACACTATTTTTCAACGTAATCTCCATTCAATGCTACGGCCTTACGCCACCTTGAAATGAGGGCCTGTATGCCTGCACGGTACCATTCTGTAGGGAAGCAGCCTACTCACGCTGTAGTAAATTCACATCAGTTTCCATTGTGTGCCAGCCAGTCTGCTGTAACTAGCTCTGATTTTGTTTTTTTTTTTTTTTTTTTCTTTATTGAATTTCAATTCCCCCCAAACGGGGCGGGCTGGCAGCAGCTTAGGACGCCGCTCTGCAGCCTACAGATTTTCTGACAAAGAGCAGGAGAATAAATAATAATAAAAAAAAAAATAATAATAATAAAAAAAAAACAGGCGATAAAATCGGGGACTTAGTGAGTAACAAGGTGAAAAGAAAATGGGGAAATTAAAACAAGCAACAGAGGGATGATGAAGCGAATATAAATACATATGGAGCAGACAGGGAAAACAATAGACAGTTAAAAAAAACACGGCGACAGTCTGGATTCTGTTCGCAAAGTATATAAAATTCACACCCAGCGACAGCATGGTTTCTGTTCGCAACACAACACTGAATAGGCACTAGAACACAGCACGAAAAAGTCGGCAAAGGTGACACCACAGTCGAGAGCAGGTGGGGGGAAACTGGACAGGAGATGGGGTAACAAAAGGGGGGAAAGGAGAGTAAAAGCGAAGGGGGGGGGGGGAACCGGGAAAGGAGCTGATGGAGGATGAGGACCCATAAGAGGGGTAGGGGGCAGACGCGACAGGGAGGGGGGTAGGTAGAGGAGGGGAATACAAAAGGACTGGGGGGGAGAAGGGAGGTAGGGAGAGCCGTAGTGGGGAGGAAACAGGACGGAAGGGGGGGGGGGGAAGAGGGAGCCCAGGGAAAGGACAGAGGAAAGGAGGGGGAGGGAGGATCAGAGTTGATAGGAAGGATAAATGGAGGGAGAGAGGGCATCATCCGGGAGGGGGAGCTGACGGAAGCCACCTTGGGAAAGGAGATGGAGGGTGTAGAGATGGAGGGTAGGGGGGACACAACGGTGAAGACGTGGCAGGGGGCAAGGATGGGAGAGGAGAGGAGCAACCAGGGGGTGAGGGGGTTCAAGACGGCGGGAGGTGTAGAGGATGCGGATATGTTCGAGGAAGAGGAGCAGATGGGGGAAAGGAATGAGATCATAGAGGATCCGCGTGGGGGACGGGAGGCGGATACGGAAGGCGAGGCGGAGTGCATGACGCTCAAGGATCTGGAGGGACTGATAGAATTTGGGGGGGGCAGATATCCAGGCAGGACTGGCATAACAGAGGATGGGACGGATTAAGGATTTGTAGGTGTGGAGGATGGTGGAGGGGTGCAACCCCCATGTCCGGCCAGAGAGGAGTTTGAGGAGGCGGAGGCGGTTGTGGGCTTTGGATTGGATGGATCGGAGATGAGGGATCCAGGTGAGGTGACGGTCAATGGTGAGGCCAAGGTAGGTGAGGGTGGGGGTGAGACGGACAGGACGTGCGCAGACAGTAAGGGAGAAATCCAGGAGCCGGAAGGAGCGAGTGGTACGACCTATGAAGATTGCCTGGGTCTTGGAAGGATTTAGTTTCAGGAGCCATTGGTTACACCATGCAGAAAAAAGGTCAAGGTGATTCCGGAGAATGCGTTGGGACCGTTGGAGGGTAGGAGCGAGGGCGAGGAATGCGGTGTCATCAGCATATTGCAAGAGGTGCACTGGAGGGGGGGGTTGGGGCATATCGGCCGTGTACAGGAGGTAGAGGAGAGGGGAGAGGACAGAGCCCTGGGGCACACCGGCAGAGGGGTAGAAGGTGTGGGAATTGGCATGATGGATGGTAACGTAGGAGGGGCGGCGGGAGAGGAAGGAGGCCACCAGACGGATGTAGTTGATAGGAAGGGCGTAGGTTTGGAGTTTAAACAGGAACCGGGATGCCAGACACGGTCGTAGGCCTTTTCAAGGTCAAGTGAGACAAAAATGGCGGAGCGACGGGAGTTAAGCTGGAGGGAGAGGAGATGAGTGAGGCGGAGGAGTTGGTCATCAGCAGAGAAGGAAGGTCGAAAGCCACATCGGGTGTTTGGGAGGAGGTGGTTTTGGTGGAGGTGGAGATGGATGCGCCGGGAAAGGATGGATTCCAAGAGCTTGCTGAACACCGACGTTAGACAGATAGGACGATAGGAAGAGGCATCAGATGGAGGCTTATTGGGTTTGGAGAACATCAGGATACGGGAGGTTTTCCACAGGTCGGGATAGAAGCCAGTGGCAAGGATGACATTGTAGAGGGCGGCAAGGAGGGAAAGGAAGGAGGGAGGGCAGTGTTTGAGGTGGCGGTAGGTAACGCAGTCGTGGCCGGGAGCAGTGTTGCGTTTAGTGCGGAGTGTGAGGCTGATGTCCTGTGTAGTGATGGGAGTGTTAAGTGCAGATGGTGGGGTGTGGCCCAAGTACTGGAAGCTAGGAGCAAGGGGAGGAACAGAGGTATCCGTACGGTCCACGACATCAGGGAAGAGGGAATAATCAAAGTGGGGATCATCTGGGATGGAAAAAACATCAGAGAGGTGGGAGGCAAAGTGGTTGGCCTTACTGAGGTTGTCAGGAAAGGGACGGTCATTAAGGAGGAGAGGGTACTGGGGGGTGGGGCGGTTCCCAGTAAGGCGGTGGAAAGCAGACCAATTCTTGGAAGAGTTGATGGGGAGCGTGGTGTTGAGGTGTGTACATGTCTGGTGCCAGGCTCGGCGTTTCTTCGCAACAAGCAGGTTGCGGATGTGTCGCTGTAATTGCCGGTGGCGGGTAAGTGTATCCCGGTCACGAGTGCGGAGAAAAGAGCGGTAGAGGCGGCGGGACCTAGCTCTGACGTCATAAATGTTGCGCAATACCTTAAAAATCAAGCAAATGAACTAAAACTTTTCTAGCATGTCAGAAATAATACTACATTAATGTGTGTTAAATATCAGTTCGATAACTTCAGCCATTTTCGAAATTTGGACGTTTTTGTGAAAAAATCATTGGCGCAACAGAAAAGAGCTAGAGACTTCAAAATTTATATTTAGATTCATCTTTCATAATGATTTAATAAAAATAGTACTTTGGATTCCACAAATTAAGATTTTAGTGGAAATTCATGATTTTCTGGTTTTCGTCTCAAAACTGAAGGAAGCAAGATAGATTAAGTAGGCTAATAAATAAGGCTAGGATGTTTAGATTTAAATAGGTTGGAGGTCCGCTATGACTATGAATATGTGTAAAGTTTCTTTTGAATACCTATAAAATTATAGCGATAGCGGATCTCAAAAGGGGCCAGTTCAGAGTTCATCTACTGCGTACAGTGTAATTTAATTAATTCTCTCGCCCAGAATATTTAACTTAGCCACGTCAAAATTTTATTATCAATACTTACCTGCGTGCTGAATGCACGTTTAAATTAAGAGCTTCATCAGCCATCAGCCAAAGAAGCTATAAATTATAATGTAACTTGAAGTGGTGCGTTACTAGCCCAGCGGCTAGGCGAGAGAACCGATTTGATCAGGCGTTCCCTTAGCCGTCCGCACCGCGGCTATATATATAAGAACGCTGCGCGAGGAAGGAAGGCCCCAGTTCTCTCCAGACGCTGAATGACATGCCATCTGTGTCGGGAGCCGCATCGCATCAGTGTCACTGCTACAAACAGCCTCGGGTGCCGTATTAAGTTACTAGAGATACGCGGAACCATGAAAACATTTTATGTGAAGTGTTAATTCTGGAATGATTTTCATTATCTAGCTTCAGTTTGCGTATTGTCGTGTTTTCACGTGCCGTCGCGGGACAGACATTCTACCAAATATTTAGCGTGGCGTTTGATGAAATATTTTCATCAAATTATGGCGAGCATTCTTTTTAACATTTAATTCGGACATTTATAGTTGCATCAGCGCATTAGACTCTGAACTGCTCTGTTAGTTAGGTTGTAGGGATACTTGTGTTTTTTATCAGTGAATTTCAGAATATACTCAACTATTTTGGAAAACCGTTTTTGATTAGAAATCCCGGACAATCTCCTAATTCCTCAGAGCTATAAGCTGCAGCTATAATAACATTCTCAGATAAAGTGGGCACTAGGATCTCTAATTACTGGTTCCATGTTTTATTAAATCACTTTCTGGGTGCCAAAAAGTAAATAGAGAGCCAGTGTTGAGAACGGCGAAAGACAGCATTAACAACATTCTAAAAGCCAGAAACTGATTCAACATGCAATCATTTATACAGTAGATTATGACACAAACTTATCCGCCGCCCCACAATTCCACTGGTCGATGTTGGAGCCAACGTCGTACTGCATCAATAACTTCTTCATCATCCGCGTAGTGCCTCCCACGGATTGCGTCCTTCATTGGGCCAAACATATGGAAATCCGACGGTGCGAGATCGGGGCTGTAGGGTGCATGAGGTAGAACAGTCCACTGAAGTTTTGTGAGCTCCTCTCGGATGCGAAGACTTGTGTGAGGTCTTGCGTTGTCATGAAGAAGGAGAAGTTCGTTCAGATTTTTGTGCCTACGAACACGCTGAAGTCGTTTCTTCAATTTCTGAAGAGTAGCACAATACACTTCAGAGTTGATCGTTTGAGCATGGGGAAGGACATCGAACAGAATAACCCCTTCAGCGTCCCAGAAGACTGTAACCATGACTTTACCGGCTGAGGGTATGGCTTTAAACTTTTTCTTGGTAGGGGAGTCGGTGTGGCGCCACTCCATTGATTGCCGTTTTGTTTCAGGTTCGAAGTGATGAACCCATGTTTCATCGCCTGTAAAAATCTTTGACAAGTAATTGTCACCCTCAGCCACATGACGAGCAAGCAATTCCGCACAGATGGTTCTCCTTTGCTCTTTATGGTGTTCGGTTAGACAACGAGGAACCCAGCGGGAACAAACCTTTGAATATCCCAACTGGTGAACAATTGTGACAGCACTACCAACAGAGATGTCAAGTTGAGCACTGAGTTGTTTGATGGTGATCCGTCGATCATCTCGAACGAGTGTGTTCGCACGCTCCGCCATTGCAGGAGTCACAGCTGTGCACGGCCGGCCCACACGCGGGAGATCAGACAGTCTTGCTCGACATTGCGGCGATGATGACACACGCTTTGCCCAACGACTCACCGTGCTTTCGTCCACTGCCAGATCACCGTAGACATTCTGCAAGCGCCTATGAATATCTGAGATACCCTGGTTTTCCGCCAAAAGAAACTCGATCACAGCCCGTTGTTTGCAACGCACATCCGTTACAGACGCCATTTTAACAGCTCCGTATAGTGCTGCCACCTGTCGGAAGTCAATGAAACTATACGAGACGAAGCGGGAATGTTTGAAAATATTCCACAAGAAATTTACGGTTTTTTCAACCAAAATTGGCCGAGGCATTACTTATTGAACTGCCCTCGTATAAACTATAGGGAAAGACGGGTAATATACATGTACAAGAGCCAATAGCGAACAAGAAGAATGGAAGACAAAGCACAAAGTGGTCGGATTAGAAAGGGTGTAAGATACGGCTGGAGTCATCCACGCCTATTGTTCAATCTATGCATCGAAGAAGCAACGACGGAAATAAAAGAAAGGTTCAAGAGTGTGGTTCAAATTCAATGTGAAAGGGCATCAGTGATAAGATTCGCTGTTGACATTACTATCCTCAGCGAAACTAGGTACAATTAGAGTATCTTATGTAGGTCGTTCATGACAGGAATAATAGTAAATAAGATGATGTGACTCTGTCTGTACTCTATAGACGTTTTATCGTTTTTAATACTTGTAGTTTGTTTCATATTAATTATTTCTTTAGATGACAAGAAAAAAATTACTATCTGTAACTATGTCCCGGCGGAGGTTCCAGTCCTCCCTCGGGCGTGGGTGTGTATGTTTGTCCTTAGGATAATTTAGGTTAAGTAGTGTGTAAGCTTAGGGACTGATGACCTTAACAGTTAACTCCCATAAGATTTCACACACTTCCTTTTTTTTTTTTTTTTTGTAACTATGACTATGTTCATCGACATTACATGTTATTTCTCAAATCAACATTCCTTTTTCTTAACGCATAATTACCTTACAGGGCATCGTTAGAGAGGTTTTTTAACCAGCTTCTGACTCTGTATCCCGATTTTGCGCTAAAACAGTTTTTGTCGAACATCTTAACGTAAGTGACTTTTAACTAATGGCCAAAAATGCATCATGGATGCCCAACTTCATGTCTATATTTTACGAACCTAGCGTATGAATCATGAACAAGAAACTCTTTCTTTCATGTTATCTTATTACGAGTACTATTTTATTTGTTTTAAAGTACTGATTAACTGGATAATTTATAAACGGCATTGTCATAGATAATAACGGTGACAACTGTGGTAGACCATTACCTCTGCCTGTTGCACAAATTTTTAAACGAATATGCTTTCCGAAACCAGAAACATATTTGTCATTGTCGACCTGAATTGTGATTTACCTATTGCTAGTATGGCCTAACGTGCTTACATGAAGAACGAAGTGCAATTAAAGTCTCAAAACAGAATCAGAGGTTGTTGTGGCCTTGGTGATATGCCACGTAAGAAGCGAACACTACGTTCTAACACATACATTTCGCATTCATTTACTTCCTTGTATTTCATGTTTGTATTGCTCAGCTGACTGACATCGGGAAAACTGTTATAATACCACGGATAGGCCGGCCGGAGTGGCCGAGCGGTTCTACGCGCTACAGTATGGAACCGCGCGACCGCTACGGTCGCAAATTCGAATCCTGCCTCGGGCATGGATGTGTGTGATGTCCTTAGGTTAGTTAGCTTTAAGTAGTTCTAAGTTCTAGGGGACTGATGACCTCAGATGTTAAGTCTGATAGTGCTCAGAGCCAATAACACGGATAAACTTAATAGCATTTGATCTAAGCATGCTTTTTCAGTTGACAAGAAGACAGTTGCCCATTAAAACTGCATTTGCTGTCACTATAAACACCTCGCCGAGACTTAACGCGTCAGAGAGCAGGACTATATTTACCAAACCCCGTATTCACCAATGGACAAGTGTACGTGGCCTTTTCAAGGGTAACTAAATCAACTAACATTGTCTTATCCATTAAAGAAAATGAAAGACCAAAACTACACGAAAATTATACGTCAAATATTCTTTACACCAAGGTTTTGTAATGCTCTGTAAAGAATTTTTTTGAAATTTATATACATCGAAATGTATGTACAAGGATGTATCATAAATTCATGATCATTATTTCACGTCATTTGGTTAATTATTAAGGATGTTTTTACTTCATTCCCACAACTACCCTTATCCCAACGCCTTCACTTATTCCAATAAAATCACTATTTAAAACTGTAAAACGTGTAAAAGTTCCGCACAGGTTCCCTGCTTATGTACAGTATTTTGCTATGACTACACGTTACGTTGTTTGTGACGTTACAGGCTTCTTATGAATACTATAGGTATATTTGTATTTTACTTTATTCTGTACTGTATATTGTAAAATTTTTTCGCCTGTTGGCAATTTTCACTGTATCCTGGTTATGTATTCTGCAAATTACCCCTTATATGGCGCCGTATTTTCAAATGGTTCATTATTACTGTAATGGAGTTCGAGCCGATTAAGACCAAAAAAGGCGTTTCACTTTATTTTATTTGTCATTGTGTAATTTGTAATGCTATAGTTACAATATAAGAACATTTGTTTATGTGTGTTCGGAGTCTTTTGTGGTGGCATGCTTCAATGAAATCTTGTCGTTTTACAAACCGCGTCTCTTCGAATAAAACACACAGGATTTCGATAGCTGTCTCCGTCATCGTCGTCAGGAGTTAAGTCTTAACTGTTGATGACGATGGCGGGGACAGCGATCGAAAGCTCGAGAATCTTACTCGAAGATTGTATTGAAACATTTGTTCAGATAGTAAACGTTTTGTTTTTTTGCGTGTATCGCTACTAACAGCCTCTGGCCCTTTCACCTGGTAACTGCTGATATCTTTGTGGTTCGCTTCTCTCTGTAGTGTTCCGCATAGTTTGTTTACTGTGTGCTGAGCTACCTGTGTTGCCATCCTGGGTTGTCTACTGTGGCTGTGCTAGGCAATCGTATTTGATTGTATTTTAATTACTTACAAAAACAGTACGTAATTTTTCATGTAACTTTTTGTATAATAGGAATCACTGCCTCATTTGTATAATGGTTGTAACGGCTACTGTGCCTTTGTTTTTGTCAGAAATTAGTCACCACCAGTAAATAAAATATGCTTCTTAATGCCACATTCGACGGAATTCCAACCAATTATTTCAATTCCAGGCCTGTTGGATGGAATGAACTGACTAATAATCGAAGACAATGCTAGTGAGGCGTAGCAGAATGGAGACTAGCAATCAACTTTACTACTACAGTGGGGACCAGGAAATAGACGAATTGAAGAAATTCTGCTACCTTCGATGCAAAATAAGATGTGACGGATGAAGCAAGGAGGAAATAAGAAGCAGAGTAGCATAAGAAAAGAGGTCAATCTTGATTAAAGGAATACTAGTATCATACACCGACCTTAATCTGAGGAAGAAATTCCTAGTATGTGCGCTTGTAGCACAACGTTTAATGCAAATGAAGCATGGATTATGAGAAAACTGGAAAGGAAGAAAATTAAACGTTTGAGAAGTAATGCTATAGAAGAATGTAGAAAATTAGGAGGCCTGATTAGGTAAGAAATGAGGAGATTCTCCGCAATCGTCGAGGACAGGAATATGTGGAAAACACTGACAAGAATACTGGACAGGATGACAGGGCATCCCTTACGACATCAGAGGATAAATTCCATAGCATTAAAGAAAGCCGTAGAGGGGAAAATCTGTGGGAAAAGACCGAGATTGGAATACATCCGAGAAATTTTCGAGGAGTGGTGTAAGTGTTACTCTGAGATAAAGAGTTTGGACAGGAGAGGAATTCGTGACGATCCGCATGAAATCAGAGAGTGGTGATCTGCTGCCCCCCTCTCGCCCTCCCCCCGCCCCCCAACCAAAAAACATGGCTGTGTATTTCTATCCGTTAAATCTGGGTTCTGCGGTCCTGGTGATGTAGAGATGATTCGACCTATGGGGCAATTCGCGATGAGTTATTTGCCTAGACTTTTATTTTTCAAATACAGATGCCACCTACGAGATTAATTTTGTGGCGCGACTTCTAAATTATTCCACACGTACACCGGGACCCAGAGTTTCTTTGCACCGGGAGGCTCCACCACAACCCTGTAGTGGCCGCAGTCCCCGTGCTGACTCAGCAAGCCGGCAGTAATCAGTGCGTGGGCGGGTCCCCTGCCCCCCTACCCCCATCATCGGAAACCCCTTTTTGGCGCCACCGCACAGCGAATTACATCGGCTGAAAAAAAAAGCGCTCATCGTCGGCTTTTCCTTTGTGAGGAAGCGAGGCTCAGAGGCTTTACAGCCGCTCCCAATCTGGTTGCGCGTTCTCTGTGGGCCGCTCAGTGCCACTTGCTTCCGGACGTGGGATCGAAAGGAGATTGTGCGCGGATTCCACTGGGTTCAGCGCGGGCCGATGCGTGATTTGATTTACTCCCCTGCTGTCAGAAATCGTTGCAGTCTCTGAGCTTTCGTATTTCCTGTGGATAAATTTACTGTTATTGATATACATTTACGCTAGCCACCTTATGATGTGTGGCGGAGCGTATTTCGTGTTCCACTGTCACTTCCCCGTCGTTGGTAAGCTTCCGCATGGTCTCTGATCTCTTTAATTTTACAGTATCTTTTACACTGTTTGACAAAGAAAGTCAAGCACACAGTACATGGTTGGGTATCAACGTAACTTCGCACAGTTACACACCGTCTGCGGGTTATGGATAGAGTTGTAGCCCGCATCTCGTGGTCGTGCGGTAGCGTTCTCGCTCCCACGCCCGGGTTCCCGGGTTCGATTCCCGGCGAGGTCAGGGATTTTCTCTGCCTCGTGATGGCTGGGTGTTGTGTGATGTCCTTAGGTTAGTTAGGTTTAAGTTGTTCTAAGTTCTAGGGGACTGATGACCATAGATGTTAAGTCCCATAGTGCTCATAGCCATAGAGTTGTAGCTGTATGTGACAGAAAGGCCACCAGAGAACATGAATGTTGTTCGTGTTTAGTCATGTTTACAGGTGTGGCATGGTGTATAAGGGGTACGAACAGCGTCATATGTTGATCACTGTGAAAAAATGGTTCAAATGGCTCTAAGCACTATGGGACTTAACATCTGAGGTCATCAGTCCCCTAGACTTAGAACTACTTAAACCTGACTAACCTAAGGACATCACACACATCCATGTCAACACGTGCGACCGTAGTAGCAGCGCGTTTTCAGACTGAAGCGCCTAAAACGGCTCGGCCACAGCGGTCGGCATGACTGTGAAAGATATGGAGATGCCACGTACTCCTGTGAGAGAGCGTCATCAGCAACAGACAAAGTTCGCAAGGGGCCTCGTCGTGGAGTCTCCACGTGGCTGTCTGGTCTGTGGGGCATTCGGATCTGACAGTGGCCCGGTATTGGACTGCGTCGGCAAGCAGGCATACTCGTTGTCAGATTCTGCTGGACCAAGTCTAACCGGCAGGCCTCTGTGGCCGAGCGGTTCTAGGCGCTTCAGTCTGGAACCGCGCGGCTGCTACGGTCGCAGGTTCGAATCTTGCCTCGGGCATGGATGTGTGTGATGTCCTTTGATTAGTGAAGTTTAAGTAGTTCTACGTCTTGGGGACTGATGACCTCAGATGTTAAGTCCCATTGTGCTGAGAGCCATTTGAACCAAGTCTAACCACTAGAAGGGAGGGTTGCCGTGTTGAGCGCCAAGCACATCGTAACCCTGTAGTATTTCCGGTTTCGCAGCCATCATATTCGGCTATAAGAAGCTCTTCTTAGAGCAGTTGAGAAGCCGGTACTGGGAAGATGACGTAATGTGGATACCGATGACAGATGGTTTTTCGCGACGGTCATCGTGAGAAAGACCGCCTAAATTGTAGTCCTCCTACGCGATTGGCTGCTACATTCGAAAGCAGCGCGCCAAAACGATAATCTTCTGTTATTAATATTAGAAAAACTAAACAGTGAATTTACTTGCATTTCATATAAAAGAATCTCTCTATAGAAGGCTATCATTCCATTATTTCGATAGTGTTAATAACTAGCAGTACAGAAGAATGCTGAAGATTAGGTGGGTAGATCACATAACTAATGAGGAGGTATTGAATAGAGTTGGGGAGGAGTTTGTGGCACAACTTGACAAGTAGAAGGGATCGGTTTGTAGGACATGTTCTGAGGCATCAAGGGATCACCAATTTAGTATTGGAGGGCAGCGTGGAGGGTAAAAATTATAGAGGGAGACCAAGAGATGAATACACTAAACAGATTCAGAAGGATATAGGCTGCAGTACGTATTGGGAGATGAAGAAGCTTGCACAGGATAGAGTAGCATGGAGAGCTGCATCAAACCAATCTGAGGACTGAAGACCACAACAACAACAACAACAACAGTAACTAGCAGAATAATAAACAGCTGCTAAAGGAAAAGGCAGACCGAAGTGCTTCAGAGGTCTTAGGGTTGCGCCTTAAAAAATGGTTCAAATGGCTCTGATCACTATGGGACTCAACATCTTAGGTCATAAGTCCCCTAGAACTTAAAACTACTTAAACCTAACTAACCTAAGGACATCACACACACCCACGCCCGAGGCAGGATTCGAACCTGCGACCGTAGCAGTCCCGCGGTTCCGGACTGCAGCGCCAGAACCGCTAGACCACCGCGGCCGACGGTTGCGCCTTACTTGGATGGCGTGGGAAGTGTTTTGGCTGCAAATTCAAAGCTGCTTCGGCAGTCTCGGAGGACAGACACGTTGTCTACAGCGGTCGGTATTAGTTGAGACTTCATTAACAATGTCTAGTGAGTAAATCGGAGCTGGGTCGGGAGTCTCGCCTTAGTCGGTATCGGTTAAGTACTTAATTAGCCATCTCTGGTTATTTGGATGAGTAACTGACAGCAAGTTGATAGTAATTACGCAAGTATGCAGTTCATCGTTTTGTTTTTATCAAAGTGTATGCATTAGAAATTATTTGTGATTCATAAAATGGACTGCAATTGTGGAGTTTCTCGTATTCTGGTAACAGAAATCGGGTGAAACCCAGTATAAACAAACTAAATGGAAATTTAATTATGTATAAAATATCAGTTCCACGGTAAGAGTTTATTACAGCCTCAAGACAACGGATTCACGACTTATGTGCTGTTTTCTGCACAGGGGACAACAACCATAGAAAACTGCAGTTTCATGCACATTGCCTCGGGCATGTATGTGTGTGATGTCTTTAGTTTAGTTAGGTTGAAGTAGTTCTAAGTTCTAGCGGACTGATGACCTCAGATGTTAAGTCCCGTAGTGCTCAGAGCCATTTGAACCATTTTTCATGCACATTATTCAGAATGCATCCCACTCAGGGCGATGGAAGCAAATAGGCACAGTGTCACGTCTTCTTTGGTAAGACGGAGGAGGTACGGAGGAGAGAAGTTTTTGAACGAAGGGGTTTATCACTCGCACCTATGTATCTCCCTCTCTCCCCTTCTGTTTTTCAACTTCAAATCCGCGCCTACCACCTGCGAACAAGTAACGGACTCCCTGCAACGTTCTGTGTCACTGCTCCGTAGTCGGAGACCCGAAGCTGCGGAACCATGGGATTACCGTACCACACATTGTTTGCCGTTGAACTGCAAGCATACATGGCTGAGATACAACCAAGAGGAGGCCTTGCACCATGATAAAGAGACTTCCCACTGCAGGACAACCACCTACAACAAGCTTCTGGGAGCAGTGAGGTGACGAGCCTGGGGGGGGGGGGGGGGGGCCATGAAGGACTTACTGAGACCCTTACAGCCATCTCCCAACGTCTACACCTTGGGTGGCACGGCATCACAGCCCCTGTGAATCTTGAGCTGCACCTCAGCCCGACGGGGGATGATAGCAGAATACAAACAGATGCATTTAGAGTGGTGCTGTGACCGAGAACTACGGGCTTCTGATGAAACGTGTCAGTGTTCAACGATACGGCAGCAAATCTGGGACAGAGCAGAAACAGGGAAGGGATCCTACCAGTTTCTTCCTAACATAAAATGAAGAATAAGAATGAAATAATTCCTTCCGAGCAAAGTAGCTATACACTAGAATGAGACTTTCACGTCCGCAGCTCGTGGTCGTGAGGTAGCGTTCTCGCTTCCCACGCCCGGGTTCCCGGGTTCGATTCCCGGCTGGGTCAGGGATTTTCTCTGCCTCGTGAAGACTGGGTGTTGTGTAATGTCCTTAGGTTAGTTATGTTTAAGTAGTTCTAAGTTCTAGGGGACTTATGACCGTAGATGTTAAGCCCCATAGTGCTCAGAGCCATTTGAACCATTTTTGAGACTTTCACTCTGCAGCGGAGTGTGCGCTGATATGAAACTTCGTGGCAGATTAAAACTGTGTGCCGGACCGAGACCCATACTCGGGACCATTGCCTTTCGCGGGCAAGTGCTCTGCTGAAAGGTATTTCACATTTGTTCTAGACACAGTCCCACATTCGAAACTTCCATGAACTCATAATGCCGGTAACAAATTATAATTCGAAATAACAATAAAAAATGGATCTAAAGTTTAAGAGATTTATATAAAAAATACATAGTGATCTACCGGTTTCATTTGGAGATCACTCATGACAGCAGTAGTAAGAACTCCAATTTACGTTACAGTAACTTCAGATATGCTTATTTTCACTGCAAGTGACCTCCTCATTGCGCGCCATTATAAAAACAACCAAATATCAAATCTCCTACAATGACGTAGTACGATTTTACACTGAGAGCTGGTTTGAACGCTGTGAGTGAGTGTTACAATGTACAACATTCATACAAGTACATCAGTGTACCACTAGAGGGCCGGCCAGCGTGGCCGAGCGGTTTTAGGCGCTTCAGCCTGGAACCGCGCAACCGCTACTGGATGTGTGTGACGTCCTTAGGTTAGTTAGGTTTAAGTAGTTCTAAGTTCTAGGAGACTGATGCCCTCTGATGTTAAGTCCCATAGTCTCAGAGACATTTGAACCGTTTTTGAACCGTTTTTGAACCATTAGAGGTCTTTGTCTTGCAGTAGCAGCAGTGGTTCCATGTAAAAGCCACTGGTACTTCTACTCAAACGGTAAATTACGTTTTTAAGTTTTACCCTTTAATTATATTTGTAGCGGCTTAGTGAATATTTTAAAGCTCTTGTCTGAATAGCGGGATGTTGTGCCGCTGGAAAACCTCCCCTTCTCAATCCCCCCTCTCCCCTCCTCTTTTGGGGCAAATAATGAAAAAAAAAATATTGTCCTTAACTGCAGATTCCGAAAGATAATAAGAAAGACTAGACTCGTCATCTCGATAGTGTATAGGGTGAGTCACTAACTGTGGGCCGAGCGAGGTGGCGCAGTCGTTAGCACACTGGACTCGCCTTCGGGAGGACGACGGTTCAATCCCGCGTGCGGCCATCCTGATTTAGGTTTTCCGTGATTTCCCTAAATCGCTCCAGGCAAATGCCAGGATGGTTCCTTTCAAAGGGCACGGCCGACTTCCTTCCCTAACCCGATGAGACCGATGACCTCGCTGTCTGGTCTCCTTCCCCAAAAAAACAACCAAACAACAACTAACTGTTGCCACCTAGAATAACTCCGAAAGTATGATAGTAGCTGAGAAGTTTGTGGGACAAATGCTGCATGGGACAACAGGGGACATAATATGGCGTTGGCTTTTTGTTGCTTGGTGGGATCTGTCAGAGATATGGTCAACTTCATTTTTTTTTAAATGGTTCTAAGTTCTTTACCCTTATTTTTTGATAGCGGCTATCGAGATGAATTCAATGATGTGTAACAGTAAGTCTTTGAAGGTCAACGACGGTCACAAAGGTGACATGAAAGTCCATTTACAGAAGGTGTTCGAAATGATGACCGTTGGTTTCAGTGCAGTGCTTCAATATTCTTATCATGGATTGAGTGGTGTTCCTTATCACATCGGAACTTATCGAAGTACATGGTCTGACAATTGTCTCTCGTTTATCGTGCAAATCGTAAATATTCGCCGAATGCGCCGTATCCATCTAACACGCCATTCACATGTAAACTCCCTACGACGGTTTCGCAATACACCACTAATAGGAAAAGTAAGACTAGTATCGTCGAATCAAGCGAATGTGAATGATGTATTCCTTCGAATAACGAGTTTATATGCTTCTCATTTACGGAGAATTCCAAGGAAATTCAGTGAGAGCTAGAGACTTATACGCTGAAAGATATTCTCAGCGTACTCACCCTATACGTCGTACATTTAAATTTGTGTATGGTAACGTAATAAAAACTGGATTTTCACGCATCGGAAACATATCTGGCAAAGGAAAGTTACTAACGAGGAATCGAAAATTGGTACTCTTGCCACTGCGGTTCGAGATCGTTGTGTTAGCGTCAAACGGCAAGGGAATCTGGCATGAGCCAGGCTAGTGTTGCATCGCCATAAATATCATCCTTACCGTATCAGTCTCCACCAAGAATTAACTGGTACGGATTGTATGCATCGCATTGAATTCTGCGAATGGGCTCAACTTTCGATTCAGAGGGATGACACTTTTATTAATTTGATTTTATTTACTGACGAGGCTACATTCACTAACCTTGGAAATGTTAATTTGCACAACATGCAATATTGGGCAACTGAAAATCCATGTTGGCTGTGGCAAGTGGCACACCAAAAACCGTCGTCGGTGAATGTATGGTGTAGGGTTCTGGAGGACTGAATTATGGCCCCCTATTTCATGGAAGGAAATCTTGTGGTACGAAGTACTGCACATTCCTGCAAGAAACATTAGGTCTGTTATTGGAAGACATACCATTAGGGCCAAGGAACAGAATGTGGTATCAACACGATGGGTGTCCGGCAAATTTTTCGCTGATGGCTAGAAATGAGTTGCAGAGACAATAGCCAAATCGTTGGATTTGATGCGTAGGGAGATGTGTGGTGGCAGACTAGTTCGCCAGAATTGACGCCTCTGGATTTTTTCATATGGGGATTCGAAAAAGACATTGTTTATAAATACATTCCAACTACACATGAATGTATGGGAGAGAGAACTGTCAGAGCATGTGCTTCGATAAGTAGCAATGTGATGAGGAATACCAAGCAGTCCATGGTATGGAGATTGCAGCACTGCATTGATGCCAATAGTCATCATTTAGAACACTTTCTGTAAATGGACGTTAATGCCACCTTTGTGACCTTCGTTGACCTTCAAAAGCCTTATTGTTACACATCATTGCATTCTTCTCGATAGCCGCTATCAGAAAATAAGTACCAAACTATAGCATCCCATTTAAAAAAATAAAGTTGACCTTTATATCTCTGACGCGACCCCACCTACAGTAGCAACAAAAAACCAACGTCATATTATTGCTCCCGATCCAAAAGTCAGTATAAATTTGAAAACTGAATAAATCAAGGAATAATGTAGATAGAGAGGTACAAATTGACACACATCCTTGGAATGACATGGGGTTTTATTAGAATAAAAAAAAAATACAAAAGTTCAAAAAATGTCCGACAGATGGCGCTTCATCCGATCAGAATAGCAATAATTAGCATAACAAAGTAAGACAAAGCAAAGTTGATGTTCTTTACAGGAAATGCTCAATATGTCCACCATCATTCCTCAACAATAGCTGTAGTCGAGGAATAATGTTGTGAACAGCACTGTAAAGCATGTCCGGAGTTATGGTGAGGCATTGACGTCGGATGTTGTCTTTCAGCATCCCTAGAGATGTCGGTCGATCACGATACACTTGCGAGTTCAGGTAACCCCAAAGCCAATAATCGTACGGACTGAGAGGTCTGGGGACCTGGGAGGCCAAGCATGACGAAAGTGGCGGCTGAGCGCACGATCATCACCAAACAACGCGCGCAAGAGATCTTTCACGCGTCTATCAATATTTTTTTTGGGTCTAATAAAACCCCATGTCATTCCAAGTATGTGTGTCAATTTCTACCTCTCTATCTACATTATTCCGTGTTTTATTAGTTTGATGTGTGTGTGTGTGTGTGTGTGTGTGTGTGTGTGTGTGTGTGTGTGTGAGAGAGAGAGAGAGAGAGAGAGAGAGAGAGTGGGGGGGGGGGGGAGGGAGAGAAATCGAAAGAAGTGCTAGAGGCAGCGCGGCCTCTCCGCCTTGCTGGCGGCGAGTTCTACTGCCGCACCTGCATCAGCGGCAGCGGCAGCGGCAGCGGCGTTAGCGGAGAGCTAGTGAGGCGAGCGGCGCACTTGACCGTGAGTTGTGGGGCGGTAATGCAGAGGGATGTGTGCAGGCCACACACGTCAGCATTAGCCGCGACAACAGGCCGCATCGCTCACCCTGCCCTACCCTGGCCTGCGCTGCCGTAGCGCTGTCCACGCCCGGGGCCGCAGTGGCTAAGACTAGAGCCGGCCGCTGGCCGCCATTAACAGCACAGCTCCACCGCACTCCCCGTCCGTTTGTCGCCATTACCGACAGACGCGTACCAGCACAGGTGCGTGCGCTGTTTTGATTAGTGGCTGTGCAGTTGGCTTGTACAAGTCGAACTACGTGCTGTATACATTTACGTACATACAGAGCGTCAGTTCCTATTTCCATCTTCTACTAGCTGTATTGGCGACTTAGTAGTTGTACTGATATAGGGCGTAAACCGAATCACCTAGAATTTATCAGCCATTTTTTTCAGTTTATTGGCTTTCGGGCTGGCCCATGCACCCTTGTCAATCATACATTAATATCAACTATGACGATACGAAAGTAACAACACAACACCTAGCCCACGAGGGAAGAGTATTTCTGTTCAGACGGGAATCGAACCCATGCCGCTTCGCTTGGTAGTCTGATGCGCTGACCGAACAGCTATCAAAGGATTTATCAGGCTTCACGGCATGCGAGAAAGGATGTTTTCAGTATTATTGGTTTATGATTGTTGCGATGTTACTTTTTTAATACACACACTACAAAGTTTTTGGATAGTTTCTGCCTTGAGCAAATACCATTTTACTCCTTTTTTACCTAGACATGTTTCGCTGTAGTTACACCATCTCCACTGAGCTTTTTATTCCGTTTCTATCAAATAACAAAAAAAGTATCTTACTATCTGTGCATATAGAATTTTAGTTTTTAAAGTACTCATAAATTAAAAAAATATATGCTTTTCTTAACACAAACTGTGGATTTTGTAACTTTCTGTATTTCGCACTATAGGTCTTTGCTTCTACTTTTTTCATCTGCAACTATCGAGAATTTGATACAGAAAACGTATTTCCATCGAACTTACGTCTGAAATGCTAAGCTACTGTGGTTTTAGCCGGCCGGAGTGGCCGAGCGGTTAAAGGCACTACAGTCTGGAACCGCACGACCGCTACGGCCGCAGGTTCGAATGCTGCCTCGGGCATGGATGTGTGTGATGTCTTTAGGTTAGTTAGGTTTAAGTAATTCTAAGTTCTAGGGGACTTATGACCACAGCAGTTGAGTCCCATAGTGCTCAGAGCCATTTGAACCATTTTTTTGCTGTGGTTTTCATTACTTTACTTTGTCTGAAAGACTGGATGTCTATGGGTTTGTTCGTATGTATAAGTGTATATGCAATACGTTTATATCTCCTTTTGCAGGTTTCCAAATTGCGCATCGTTATCACTGTGAAAAAGCAGTTTCAAACAGTCAGACAATGACAGTTACAATGTACGAAAATACGATGGCGAACAGTGTAAGGTGTTGTAGGTGGGAGTTTTGAGAGGGGGGGCGGGTGGGGTATGAGGAGAGAGGAGAGGAGAGAAAGAGAGAGAGAGAGAGAAAGAGTATGTGAGACAGAAGGGAGAGCCTTATGAGAGGGTGTGTGTTGATGGATTTGTGTTGTGTAACGTTGTTTGAGGGCAGAAAACAGATTTTCACTGGTGACGACTAACTGTAAAAGAATAACAGCAATACTACAAAGCACAGAAAGCTGCAGAAACTACAGCATCAATGTATCAAAATATTTTGTTTTCAATTTGTGAGCAACTGTTGTGTACCAGGCTTAATGGTACACACGAAATATATATATATATATATGGCTCTGAGCACTATGCGACTTAACTTCTGAGGTCATCAGTCGCCTAGAACTTAGAACTAATTAAACCTAACTAACCTAAGGACATCACACACATCCATGCCCGAGGCAGGATTCGAACCTGCGACCGTAGCGGTCACGCGGTTCCAGACTGAAGCGCCTAGAACCGCACGGCCACACCGGCCGGCACGAAATATCACAAGTGGCCGCCACCCCACAGTTGCAACCACTCGCCTGGTGTCTCTCACTTCTGAGCAGCAGCCTCAGGATGACGCTCACAAATTTGTCCACTTTCTGCTTGCGCACCACGCATCTCTGCGTGTCGTAGTCGTCCGCCAATAATGGTGCCAGTCGTCAAGGAAAACACTGTCAATTCTGGACTACAATGCTTCTTCCTTTAATTGGAACTCTTGGAAATCCTTCCGCCGGCACGTGCAGGAGACACTCTCATAGTTCAGTTCACTGCCTGCTGTCCGTTCAGTGTGCACGATTACATTCTGACTTAGCAGTCGTTATGTACAGATGAATAGAGCCATTAACCTAGAGTGTCTGCATTACTATATTAAGTCATAGTGATAGGCTCACAGACTGCAAACAATAAAGCCATTCAGATTTCGTTGTATTAGGTATACCACAAGTGCCACACATCACAAGGTTAAGTACCATATTGTATCATAATTATTAATAAACATAGTTTATTATTGTGTTACGATATTTCTGTTTTAGTGCAGTCCTGTAAAGCAAGTACTTAAGTAGACAGTTATAGTATACAGTCTGCTACCTGGAGTAAAACCACTTTTCTGCTACCATGGATATTTGGGCTCAATTAATAGAAGCATTCAATTACAACATTACCAATAATAATTTACTTTATAAACTTATATTGTACAGGCAGCAGGAAGCAGTTTGATGAAAAGCAAATGAAAAACACACTGAAGCAACCGTAACTTCACGAAAACATGTCTGAGTAAAAAAGAACAGGAATTGTATTTGCTCAAGACAGAACGTGTAAAGAATTTATTTGTAAGTATAAATGGATACAAGAGTGACTTCAACCTCAAGATATGTGTTACATAGTGTGTTTGTTGTTTGTTTCACGTATCCCGCCGGAGAAGAAACGATCCCACAAAAGACAGATAAACCCTTTGGAAAACAAGAAATAGAAGAAGATTCTTACCAAAAGTTAATTTAATTAAAAGTTATCAAAAATGCAGCGTACATCTCTAGCCCAAAAATAATACGACGACTTAAAACCAAAGCATAAAGCCCGTTTTTAAGAGGGAAAGGTATTGCGATGCACTCTAAACTGACGAAATTGTATAAGACACAGACTGATAGTACTCTTGCTAAATATTTCATTTGATATCACGTTGTTAACACAGAGGTTAACGTTTCTTTGATAGTGCTAAATACCTGGCTCAAACATATCACTCGTTGTTAAGAGAACGGCGAGTTAAGTGAGGGCAGCGACTGTACAGAAAAACGCAAAAGGACTGGGCGTCGAGCAGCTGCACGCAGACCAAACAGCGCCTAGCTTGTCAATGAGTTGATAATGGGGCACAGACAAATTACTTTTGATGACCTAGTGTAGCTAAAAGGTCTGTCACAGGGAGCCCTCAGTCTTCCACGAGGATCTGAAGATAAAGTAGGTGTGCACACAATGGGTGCCCCATTTTCTCGCCGTTGCGCAGAAACTGAAACGAGTGGATATGCCAACAGCTGGTGCAACACTACAGTGCAGATCCAGTTCCTTAAGCGTCTCGTCACCGTCGACGATTCATGTTTCTTCAACGAGACGCCAGAATAGAAACGCCCGTCTATGGAGTGGAAGCGTTCTGGGAGCCCTCGTCTCATGAAGTCACGACCGGGACTATTCGTGCAGAAACAAACGGCGACTGTATTCTGGGATCAGGAGGGGATGCTCCAGGTGGACTGACTCCCTCTCATTACGACCCTCAAGAGTAATCAGTACTGCGGTTCATTGCTCTTCCAAATTCGCCTGGTTTGGTTCCTAGCGATAATGCCTATTCGAAGCAATGAAGGAGGTTATGCGGGATAAGAAGTTCACCGTCGATGACCAACTTCGTGCAGTTATCCACCAGTGGGGCCGGCATAACCCCAAAGAATGGTTTGCTATGCAAATACGGGAACTACCAGAACAACGGCAGAAGTGCATAGACATTGGCTGGGAATATCTGTAATTTAACACTGGTCAACAGTGGACACGCGTCGAAGATAAAATTTGAGGGTACTAATAAGGAATACGACATTAGTTTTTGAAGACTGGTTTGGATTTCGAAGAAATACGTTATCACCGGATATGCCCAAATGCGCAAAAGTGGGGTTTATGAACACAGCAGCTGTCTGTTTATTTAATAATCATCCACTGTTTGGCGGTCAGTTACGTCGCTATTCTTATCACTATTACTATAACGAAAAATGGTTCAAATGGCTCTGAGCACTATGGGACTTAACATCTGTGGTTATCAGTCCCCTAGAACTTAGAACTACTTAAACCTAACTAACCTAAGGAGATCACACACATCCATGCCCGAGGCAGGATTCGAACCTGCGACCGTAGCGGTCACGCGGTTCCAGACTGAAGTGCCTAGAACCGCAAGGCCGGCTACTATAACGCCGACAAAGAAAAATCAACAGCCTCCTCAGTACAGACAATTTAGTAGTTTTGCCATTAAATCTAGAGAATTTGGGGTATTCTTCGGAGGAAAAAATCTTCCTAATTTTACAATGCTTGTATGGTAATTTAGCGGTTTTATAAACTACTATTAAGGGGGAAAATACATTGTGTCACATCGAAACCATAAAAGTTAGCTGATTTTTTACGAGCGTTTGGTGGTTTTGCTTGAAAGTAATTAGTAACGCCGAATATCATGCTTTAGTTTGTACTAAATCTTTGCCAGGAAAGCGTGCTGTGTAGAGTTCTTGCCTAGTTACCATTTGAATTCCCAGAGGTGTGCGTAGTGAGATATTAGGTTGCTGTATCTTATCGTTAGTTGAAGTGACTAATCTGACACATATCCTCTAAAAGTGTTATCAGTGCACAGAAAACTGATGTTTGCGATAACATGACACGTGACCATCAAAAAGCAATTTCGTGCTCAGAAATTTTATGCTTGTAGTGTTCCTAATGAGAATCTACATTCGCGAATGTGATCGTGGTGGCATACTGGGTGAGTTTGTGGTGTCTTTTTTTTATCTATACGGACCGGAAACATGTCGAATAAATATGTGAACAGTGCGGACAATGTGTTATGTTTACAATGAGGCAATATTTGCTAATCAGAAAAGAAATTTCACCCCAATCATATAGAAAGTCTACTAATTATATTTTGCTTGTAAAGTGGGATATATGAACAAGGAGTGGGCACCACAAATTTGTTGTAATAGATGTTCTACTAACTTGCGGACTGGGTACATGGGAAAAGACCAAGCATACCGATTGCTATTCTAACGATATGGAGAGAGCCGACCGATCATTTACAAACTGCTATTTTTGCATAATTCATTCAATCAAGGGCATATTCAGAAAAAAAGTGGACTATCACTTATCCTACTATAACTTCAGTTATTCGTCCTGTGCCACATTCTGAAAAACCATCTGTTCCACAACCTCCCTCATCTTACTCCAATGTTTGATCCGACGAAGAGCGAGACCCAGATAAACTCGAAACACGTGTGCAAAATGCTGTTGTAGATTCGTCGTCAGTCACTGATCCTGAGTACACATCCAACATCTCATCTATTCGCCGTCTAATCACTCAAAACGAATTCAATGATCTTGTGAGGGACCTGGGTTATCAAAAAGCTGCGCAAAATTGCTGGCATCTAGGTGGGAAGCTCTTGCTGAAAACTGATTTTTCGGACACATCATAATACTCTTGAAGATTATTTATCAGTGAGAAGTAATCTAGTGTATACTTCTTGGCCTGCAGCTCGGCTACACAAAATACTGCTGTTTTCTGTGTGAGTGGGATAGCCGAGATAAGGCTTCCAAGTACGTAAAGAAAGATTGGCCCTTAAATTTTTGGAACCAGGAGAAAAAAATGTTCCACATGTTCCTTTGAAAGATACCAGCAGGATTTTACTTCCTCCTTTACATATTAAACTAGGTTAAATCAAGAAATTTGTTAAACCTATGAACCAAAACAAATACATTCCGAGTAAATTTTCACAAATTATTGAAAGTTAAATCAGGGTGGGAATACCGCCATTTGTTGGATATCAAACCCGAGAAATTCTCGATGATCCCGAATTTGATGCACTTTTCCAAGGTAAGGAGAAGATTGCACGGAATTCTTCCAGAAACGTGGCCACAATCATTTTGAGAGACTTTCGGGCTCCGAACTATAAGGACGCAGCGAAGCACGTTGTAGCATCATAATAAGCAGCGGAGTGAATATATATCTCTAAAATATGTATGTTACACTCGCAGTGAGCGATGAACAGGGGGAACATTTGCTCCAAGTGATATCTACAGTGGAAAAACGATATCGGGGCTATTGGAGCAAGTCTACGCTTCCTGATTATTGTTGGACGATCGACAGAGATGTTACGGACCCACATCACAAGCGGAAGGCAAAAAGGAGCAGTTTGTAATCCCAGATAAGTTATGTTTTTAGCACTTACGTTGCGTGCACTGCTGTTTATTTCTCAGTAACGCTAGATAAAACTGATCCTTTACAGTCACCGTAAGTTCGAATCAGTTCAGCATTTTAATTGCAATTTTCGTATTCAGCACCCTCTCTTTCATAAGAAAATTCACTTTTCGTTTCCGAAGCATGGAAAAAGTTCAGTGTAATCTATATTCATTTGCTCAGTACATAGTTCTTGTAATCGCAAAAAACTTCCAGTGCCAATCATTTTTGAACGACTCAACTACAGGGTGTTAAAAAAAGGTATGGCCAAACTTTCAGGAAACATTCCTCACACATAAAGAAAGAAAATATGCTATGTGGGCATGTGTCCGGAAACGCTTACTTTCCAAGTTAGAGCTCATTTTATTACTTCTCTCCAAATCACATTAATCATGGAATGGAAACACACAGCAACAGAACGTACCAGCGTGACTTCAAACACTTTGTTACAGAAAATGCATTCACCCTCCGTTGCATGGAATCCCTGATGCACTGATGCAGCCCTGGAGAATGGAGTATTGCACCACAGCCGTCCACAATACGAGCACGAAATGTCTCTACATTTGGTACTGGGGTTGCGTAGACAAGAGCTTTCAAATGCCCCCATAAATGAAAGTCAAGAGGGTTGAGGTCAGGAGAGCGTGGAGGCCATGGAATTGGTCCGCCTCTACCAATCCATCGGTCACCGAATCTGTTGTTGAGAAGCGTACGAACACTTCGACTGAAATGTGCAGGAGCTCTATCGTGCATGAACCACATGTTGTGTCGTACTTGTAAAGGCACATGTTCTAGCAACACAGGTAGAGTGGGATACTCTACCTGTGTTGCTAGAACATGTGCTCCATTGCGCGTAGGTGGAAGAACATGGGGCCCAATCAAGACATCACCAACAATGCCTGCCCAAACGTTCACAGAAAATCTGTGTTGATGACGTGATTGCACAATTGCGTGCGAATTCTCGTCAGCCCACACATGTTGATTGCGAAAATTTACAATTTGATCACGTTGGAATGAGGCCTCATCCGTAAATAGAACATTTGCACTGAAATGAGGATTGACACATCGTTGGATAAACCATTCGCAGAAGTGTACCCGTGGAGGCCAATCACCTGCTGATAGTGCCTGCACACGCTGTACATGGTGCGGAAACAACTGGTTCTTCCGTAGAACTCCCCATACAGTGACGTGGTCAACGTTACCTTGTACAGCAGCAACTTCTCTGACGCTGACATTAGGGTTATCGTCAACTGCACGAAGAATTGCCTCGTCCATTGCAGGTGTCCTCGTCGTTCTAGGTCTTCCCCAGTCGCGAGTCACAGGCTGGAATGTTCCGTGCTCCCTAAGACGCCGATCAATTGCTTCGAACGTCTTCCTGTCGGTACACCTTCGTTCTGGAAATCTGCCTCGATACAAACGTACCGCGCCACGGCCGTGCTAATCCATACATCAAATGGGCATCTGCTAACCCCGCATTTGCAAACATTGCACTGACTGCAAAACCACGTTCGTGATGAACACTAACCTGTTGATGCTACGTACTGATGTGCTTGATGCTAGTACTGTAGAGCAATGTGTCGCCTGTCAACACAAGCATCGAAGTCAACATTACCTTCCTTCAATTGGGCCAACTGGCGGTGAATCGAGGAAGTACAGTACATACTGACGAAACTAAAATGAGCTCTAACATGGAAATTAAGCGTTTCCGGACACATTTCCACATAACATCTTTTCTTTCTTTGTGTGTGAGGAATGTTTCCTGAAAGTTTGGTCGTACCTTTTTGTAACACCCTGTATATGTAGAAAGCAATTATAGAATGATTTTAGAAGAATGATGCACGAGAATGGAATAAAACTTCAATTTGCAATAATGCTTCAATCTTGGACAACAATCTCCAAGAACCCTTCCACTCGTAGTAAATCTCCAGAAATGTCTCAGTTTAGCCGGTGAGTCCGTAGATGGTGGTATAAGCGGCGTACATATAACTGGCCACGCTTTCCGGCCCGAGTTTTGTGATAATTCAGCCAGTCCGCCCTTGAACTGACTTAGTGACCCGCCGCGTAGAAATTCTTCCTAGCTGTTATATGGAGATGCTCCTGTAGTTCTATGTCCCCTTGCAGAGCCGTAGCAGCGCCGTCGGACTCTGAAAATGCAGTACTACTGTCTATGTTTTACGTAATGAAGCGGGAAGAGGCTTTTTTGCGTAGCTGCTTTTTTACACAGGATGCCGCCGAGGTGCGTTTATATAAGAAACACAGTAAGATGAACTTGTTCAAACTGATTATAAGCTAACTATTAACGGTACGAGAGCGTGGTCCACCGCATGTCTAGATCGAAAGAGGAGACTGCCGAGTGTGGCACACAGTCTGTGCCTTGAGCGTACGATCAGTATAGTTCGTATAAGATCGTACATCTTCCGTTATGCCAAAATTTTTGTTGACTTATTAATATAAACGTTTCCTGGAATTGTAAAATTACTGAAAGATAGTGTTTATTACCTGTAGACTTCTGCTAATGTCTGACAGGCAAAAGGTAACCTTTGTTAGCAAATATTTATCACTAACGATTACTCGATTCGCGCCAGAGTAAATGTACTTTCCCTACGTATCTCTTGGCTGACGTCACGAAGGATTTTTGCATCGGCACCTCATCCTACTAGCGCTGAAAGTGCCAGATCGCCAAACCCCTCCGCTAGCCAGCGTGGAAACCTACCGCTCACTCTTTACTCCCTAGGTACTGCAGCCTTGATACATTCACTTTACGTATGTTAAAAAGCAAAACTGGAAATAAAGAAAAATGGGCTCTTATCTGCTAATGCGTGGTACCTTACAAATTTCTACACTACTGGCCATTAAAACTGCTATACCACGAAGATGACGTGCTACAGACGCGAAATTTAACCGACAGGAAGAAGATGCTGTCATATGCAAATGATTTGCTTTTCAGAGCATTCACACAAGGTTGGCGCCGGTGGCGACACCTGCAACGTGCTGAGATGAGGAAAGTTTCCAAAGGATTTCTCATACACAAACAGCAGTTGACCGGCGTTGCCTGGTGAAACGTTGTTGTGATGCCTCGTGTAAGCAGGAAAAATGCGTACCATCACGTTTCCGACTTTGATAAAGGTCGGTTGTAACCTATCGCGATTGCGGATTATTGTATAGCGACATTGCTGCTCTTGTTGGTCGAGATCCAATAACTGTTAGCAGAATATGGAATCGGTGGGTTCAGGAGGGTTATACGGAACGCCGTGCTGGACCCCAACGGCCTCGTATCACTAGCAGTCGAAATGACAGGCATCTTATCCGCATGGCTGTAACGGATCGTGCAGCCACGTCTCGATCCCTGAGTCAACAGTTGGCGACGTTTGCAAGACAACAACCATTTGCACGAACAGTTCGACGACGTTTGCAGCAGCACTGACTATCAGCTCGGAGACCGTGGCTGCGGTTACCCTTGACGCTGCATCACAAACAGGAGCGCCTGCGATGGTGTACTCAACGACGAACCTGGTGCACGAATGGCAAAACGTCATTTTTTCGGACGAAACCAGGTTCTGTTTACAGCATCATGATGGTCGCATCCGTGTTTGGCGACATTCCGGTGAACGCACACTGGTAGGGTGTATTCGTCATCGCCATACTGGCGTATCACCCTGCGTGATGGTATGGGGTGCCATTGGTTACACGTCTCGGTCACCTCTTGTTGCACTGACGGGACTTCGAACAGTGGACGTTACATTTCAGATGTGTTACGACCCGTGGCTCTACCCTTCATTCGATCCCTGCGAAACCCTACATTTCAGCAGGATAATGCACGAGCGCATGTTGCAGGTCCTGTACGGGCCTTTCTGGATACATAAAGTGTTCGACTGCTGCCCTGGCCAGCACATTCCTCAGATCTCTCACCAATTAAAAACGTGTGGTCAATGGTGCCCGAGCAACTGGGTCGTCACAATACGCCAGTCACTACTCTTGATGAACTGTGGTATCGTGTTGAAGCTGCATGGGCAGCTGTACCTGTACACGCCATCCAAGCTCTGTTTGCTCAATGTTCAAAATGTTCAAATGTGTGTGAAATATTATGGGACTTAACTGCTAAGGTCATCAGTCCCTAAGCTTACACACTACTTGACTCAATGCCCTGGCGTATCAAGGTCGTTATTACGGCCTGAGGTGGTTGTTGTGGGTACTGATTTCTCAGGATCTATGCACCCAAATTGCGTGAAAATGTAATCACATGTCAGTTCTAGTATAATATATTTGTCCAATGAATACCCGTTTATCATCTGCATTTCTTCTTGGTGTAGCAATTTTAATGGCCAGTAGTGTATTAGTGACTTACTGGTCAATATTCTTCCGACATGCTAGCGTAATATTCAGCACGATACTTGGCTACCTTCCTAACACTTCATCCGATCGTGTGTTGATCACCGACGACATCTAAAGACACCAGCTTTCGCAGCTGCTGTACAGTCGCGCGCTGCTTCTCACAGAGGACTGCACTTCGTAGGAGCGCAGAGCGAACCGGTGTAAAACGCTGAAACCCGCCGTAAACGTAGAGAGCGTCGCCATCTATATTTGCTTCCGCACCTGTATACACATTCCACAAGCCATTACAGGGTGCATGGCCGAGGGTACTTTGCACCACTGCTAGTCATTTTGTGTGATTTTTATTTTTGGCAAATACAGAGCAGGAGTATCGGTAATTGGTATTTGAGAGATAGAGAGAGGGAGAGAGGGGGGGGGGGGGGGGGAGTGGCTCGTAGAGCTTCTCCGCGCCTGCCAAAGTCGCGTGGCGTGTAGTGGGACCTTGCGGCCATGACAGCTGCCGGAAGCTGTCCGCCGCCTGGGAGGAAAAGCAATTAGCGTGACGCGACGACAGGCTTCACCCAACCGGCGCGTCTCCCGAAAAACCCGAGCGGGCCTTCGTTAAAAATTGAATTTAAGTGCACAAGCACTCGGTCAAGAGTACGCAGGGTGGTGGCAGTACCTTACAAATAAGCAAATCCCTCTCGCAGTCGACAGAGATTTCCTCACTAGAATTTGTCAACCGTACCGGGGCTGGTGGCGTGATTGAGAAAGAAATGGGGGTACTCTACTGCGTTGTCCGCTTACTTAGCTTAATTTTGCCGCAAATATCTCGCGCAGTGCTAAGTTCCAAGCTACTGGAGATGAGCTCAGCTGAGTCCTGCATATAAGAGGAGGATAATAACGAACTCAGAAAATTACAGACCAGCGGTTTGCTGGAGAATTATTGAATACAGGGTGCTCAAAAAAAATGTAAAAACACTTTGAAGCGTCATAGAAAATTTATTTCCCGTTCTACAATGCTAAATTTCTGGAAATGGAAAGCTTAAAGCCGAATTGGAAAAATAAATGTACTTTGCAAATGTGATTAATGGTCAAACTGGTGGCCTTCAGCATCAATACATTTCTGAATACGAGTCACCACTGATTCCGTACATCGTACCAAAGTGTCCAATGAGATTTCTGCGCACACCGCCTGAATCTCATTCCAAAGTGTGTCCAGGTTACGTGGTTTACGTTTGTACACCTCATCTTTTACTGTGCCCCATAAGAAGAAATCCAGCGGCGTGAGGTCTGGAGAACGTGCAGGAAACTCGATTGGTCCCCTGCGTCCTAGCCACTGGCCTGGCACATTGTGATCCAGGTATTTTCGTACGTCCCTATGATAGTGCGGTGGTGCGCCATTTTGTTGGAAATAAAACTCACCATTACCGTATAATGCACGAATAGCAGGGAATATGGAGTCAGCAAGCACTGTTAGGTACTTTTCTCCAGTAACAGTACCATCAAAGCGGAAAGGCCCAATGAGTCCCCTCGCAGACAAGCCACACCACACATTTACACCAGGCAAATTCATAGCCTTTTCAACTGTAATGTGAGGATTATCATCAGCCCAGTACACACAATTGTGCCTATTGACAGTTCCATTGTGTTTGAATTGGGCTTCATCCGACCAAATTATGCTACCCATAAATCCCGGTTCACGTCTCACCATCTCCTGAAGCCATTCTCAAAATTCGATCTGGATCGTCTTCACTTAGCTGTTGCACCAGCCTTGGAATGTACACACGAAACTTGCCTTTCTTCAGAATGCGTAGCACACTACTAGCACTTACATTACTCTCCAGTGCCGCTTGCCCGAAAGATTTTTGAGGCGAACGCTGAAACAGTTCCAAGACCGCAGTTGTGGAATCATCGCTTTTAGCTGTACGAGGTCACCCTGATCAACTTTTATGCACATCACACACTGTTCCATGATTTTCGAATTTGTCTCGTAGACGTGTAATTGTCAACCTTGAAGGTGGTTCTGTACCATATTCACTTCTCCACTGTCTTCGAGCCGCTGCTAAATTCTCAAACTTCCAGTACCACTTAATTATCTGCTTCCGCGCTTCAAAGCTCAAACGCACTTCCGCTATGTTGCAGTTACTTCCTTGCCACTGCTGCTACCTGTTGAAGAAACATAACATTACTTTCTCATATATATTTAATCTTGCAGAACGGGAAATAAATTGTCTATGACAGTTCAAAGTGTGTACATTTTTTGACGCACCCTGTATATTCTCAGTTCGAATATAATAAATTTTCTTGAGACGGAAGAGCTTCTGTCCACAAATCAGCACAGGTTTAGAAAGGATCGCTCGTGCGAAACTCAGCTTGCCCTTTTCTGACATGATATCGCGCTAATAATGGACGAAGGGCAACAGACAGACTCCGAATTTCCATTTTACCGTAAAGCGTTTGACTCGCTGCCCCAATGCAGACTGTTGACCAAGGTGCGAGCATATGTCATGGGTTCTTAACAGCCCTGGATCTACGATATTTCCGAAACGAGGCAAAAACTTGATAGTGGCGCTGCAACTCCTTTTGTGTGTGTGTGTGTGTGTGTGTGTGTGTGTGTGTGTGTGTGTGTGTGTGTGAAAATGTGTGTGAAATCTTATGGGACTTAACTGCTAAGGTCATCAGTCCCTAAGCTTACACACTATTTAACCTTAAGTATCCTAAGGACAAACACGCACACCCATGCCCGAGGGAGGACTCGAACCTCCGCCGGGACCAGCCGCACAGTCCATGACTGCAGCGCCTTAGACCGCTTGGCTAATCCCGCGCTACTCCTTTTGTACTGTCTTTGAATATATCATATGCATTTTCCATGTTTAACACATGTATCACAATACTTGTATTAAATGCAAATTAAACAAACTTAACGTCTGAGAATGTAAGTAACGAAATGTCAGAAGAACTTACAGCCCTGAGATGCAACCTTGGGGTAGAAAACACAAGACGTCTGATGGGTGAATTCAGGACTCTCTCGTATTTCTACAGCGTCCTTCCTCCTTGGTCGAACTAAGTTTCCTCAGAATTCTTTCAATGAACGTCAGTCTGCCATCAGCCTTCCAAGTAACTAAGTTATGCTATGGTAACATCTTAAATCGCTCCGGACGCATACTCTCGAACATTTTATGGTTGTCATTAGTTCCCGTGGTTGGTTGGCAAATATGTTATCAAGCACTTAATTCCTTTGGCACCTTTCTGGACACAGGGCATCGAGGAGAACTAGCGATCCATCTCTGTCTTTGCTCATTTCCCTCACTTCCACCCAGGGCATAGCTATCTCCCCTTGCTTCCCTTTCCATCATCCTCTTCCATTTACCTCTGGCCTGTCTCTCTCTCTTGCTATGCAGGGATTTCATCCCAGCGCCCTCTTCTCTGTTGCTCCGTGTGGCTTTCTCAATGTGCGCCCCAATCACCGCCACGTACTCTTACCTATCTGATTTTCTATACGTATATGTTTTTTCCAGAGCTCCTCGTAACTTATTTTTTCTAGCTACCAGATATTCATGATGCGCTGGGACACGACCTGTATCTGTGATTTTATAATCTTATGTACTTTCCCACTTTCACTAGCTTATAGTATAGTTATTACATTTTCGTTAAAAGTTCGACTTTTTGTTTTGACACATCGTATACAATGCATTATACTTCATTAAAGGGTTCTTAATATCTTCTCCAGCTCCACCATCTTCTGTCTTATGGAATATTTTTCTGGGGTAGCTCACCACCTAGAGACGAAGTAGTAACTACAGAAAAGGGAGCAGTGAGAATAGTAAGTGGTGTCCACCCGCAGTCGTCATACAGGTACCTCTCAAGGAGGCGTTTTAGCTGCACCATCACATTCCGACGTAATTGTCGTAAAGGAGTGAGACTATAGTATAAGTTTCCCAAAAAAGAATCTCAGAACACGCTGTACTCTCGTGTATGACTGACACACATGTCCTACATGAGCGTTCAGTGTGTCCTGAGATTCTTTTTTCAGAACATAATAAAATTATGTGGCACATTCCGTATGGATGGTTGCTGTTCTTGATACACTTACGGTGAGGTTATTATATGTGTTTATCTCATGGGAGTTGGCTCCATCTTAATGATTAAATATATACATATATGTGTTTAATTTTCAGACTTGTGAATATGTATCAGCCATACGATCGTAGTGTTGCAGCAGGACACATTGCAAGAATCCTTGGCAATTTTTACCCTGATGTAATTTTTATCTATTCTACATTAGGACATGGAATGAACGGTTGAGCAAGCGTGGCCATAACTTGTAGTGACGTGGTTGTACCACCGTTGCCTCGGTTGCCTAGTCTCATTATTTTTTTCAATTTTTGTCAGATGTATGGTCACAAGTCCCTTTATATATTCTCCAACTGATGTTATACATTTGAAAATGAGGACGTAGTTCATTGAAACCGTAATGTAACCACCTGTTTTAAGAAAAAAATGAAATTCGTCATAGATAATCCATCAAATTTTTAGTATAATAGCTAGAGCAAAAAAATGACGTTTATTACCCATTATTTAAGCAGTCAGTGCGTAAGAATGCAGTTCAATATGCAACAACAAAATTTTAAATTTCCTTGTAACATAAAATGTCCCACTAATAGGGAAGCAAGTTTTAAATCGTAAGATCATTACTCTTGAACAGCTCTTTCTTTTTCGTGGACGAATCTCTATTTCTAAACTAGTAATCTGTAAAAACCCCTTCTTTTTGAGTGTATCTGCTTGAGTAGGACTAAAAATAATGAGTTCGTTAATGTTAACATCCTGTTAAATGACTCGTTCCATGTCATTTCGATAAGAGAATCGTTCAAATAATATACGAAACACGCAACTAACTAACAAGCTAATTAAAACTATGTAGTCTGCAAAGTCTGACGGAATATATTCGTGCCGTACTCCGGTTGTTATCTTTCTTGGCACTCTGAGATTTCCCTTGTGGAGCACGCAACATTTGTAGCCATCTTTGATGGTGTTTAGGATTTTCTGTGGTATACCATACTTCCGCAAAACCTGTCACAGCGCAATGGTTACCTGGAATTCCTTACTTTGCTCCAAGAGGATCTTAAGAGTATTAATAATACCAACACAACCGCCTTGTGGGTGTTCTTTACGCAGTCGATTTTCAAGTCAATCTTTAATCTTATTTCAGATAATTCTATAAATTTACTGGATATTGGCAGCAATGTAATACCACGCTAATTGCTACAATCCGAAAAATCCCCCCCCCCCCTTTTTATGAGCCAAGGGTAGATTTTCAGGAGGTTTTTCTGCGTTTCCTTACATTTTTCTTGCATTACAGTTTCCCTTCACACTCGTACAACAGCGTCGACCAGGATTACGATCGTGGTACTGTGAACGTTGTACGTCAGGTCATTCTGTGTGAGCTATGAGTAATAATAGACCCGCAATATTTTCTTCGAGCACGCCCGTTGGTAACATCTTACGACGCATTTTCATTCTAGTCACGTAGCGAGTATAATGGTTCCTGAGCTCGCTACAGCTCACTAGGCGACATTGCGGACCTGTATTGAATGCTTTTCTCTAGCCAAGGAACACGACGTGTACTGCCTTATGGTGCTCAGCTTTCATGAATGTTCCCTTTCACCAAATATTGTACTACCTTCAGTACTGACGTATCAGTAACATAATTGATAACATAATGTCCATAGGCACCGTGACCATTTCAAATGTGCAGGAAGACCAACATCTTGTTGGTCAATTTCTTTTTATTGGAAATCCGGTTTCGACGTTTTAGAGAATCCTCAGATCTGTTAATTACTGAAAAAGAGAGAAAAGGGACTGTGAATAATACCGAATTGCTGCGATGTGCAGTTTGTGAGCTGGCAAAAATTCAGTTGAAGCTATTTAAGTTATGGAAATTGCACTACAAAGGAAGTCCATACGTATTGTCACGTGGCTGTCAGCACATCTTCATATTAAGTTAACACCAAAAAGTAAAAAACCTAAGCAAAATAAAGATCAAAACTGCATCTACTTAGGAGATTAAAAGTATTGTTCAAAAGATTAAAAACGTATAAAGTAGTAATGAGAGAGAAGCACGTGCCGCAGGGCTTAGCGTCGAACGTGCTTATACACGAATTCGTTTAAGATAATATTCCGAGGTATGCATTTAGACACTTTATACGATCTCACGTGATAGCCGCATCTAATGCGCTTCAGTGATGTCACAACTTTTCCAAGTTCCTGCATCTTAATATTTTCGTGAATATGCTCCATGAACATACGTATTAGTAAATGAGAAGAAGTAAAAAATATTACAAACGTTGCTAAAGTAAAACTGAGTTATTGTTTTACACGTAATGCAGAGGACATCTTGGTACAAATGTCCTGAAACACATGCCGTCACTTGTACAATGGTTCATGATGCGCATTCGAATGTGCTACCGCAGATCATATTTTTGCCTATAATGTCGAAGTCATGCATCACTCCCGTGGTGTTAAATAGTAATATACACGGTTATTCCTAAGTGAAGAGAACTGCATGAAAACTACAACACATAAAGAACAAACTAGACATATCAGTGGATAAAACAACTCTTGAAGCGTCATACGTGCCGTGGCGTAGTTTTGGAGCTGAAAACTAAGGGGCAGTATTGCTAGAACATGCAGGCAAACCATTAGCTTCGTTTTCTCGCATCAAATTAGATCAAGTCTGCAGAACGCAATGCCCATATTAAGCACCTCTAACGTGAGTTAAAAGTTTGAAGAGATGCTATATCCACTGATATACGTCTATTTTCATTAAGTCTTATAGTTTTGAAGCAGTCATTTTCCGAAACCCCAGAGGTATTTATGAATAAACCTGTATTTGCCGACTAAGGACATATATGGAGCCTAGAACAGAAGAGGTCTAAGAGACATTTTCTAAAATGTTCAGTTTTATTGAAATTATTGTAGTTAAAATTGTAATCTTTCGAGTGCTAAAGAGATCTAAGTGGATTTCTTGACAGGTGCTGCCACCTAGCGGTTGCCCCTTCATCAACTTACCGATGTAGTTCACTTCTTGGAGCGCTAGGGCTCTACGTGTCACTTGGATCCCTTTCGTTCTAACTTGCTTTGTTTCGTCGGTCACATGTAACAACTTGCTTCTGACTTCAAGCAGCCCATATGTTTGGGCCTGGCTTCTTCCAAGCAGTTTAAAGGTTTCTCAATAAATATATTCTTTCAGTTTCCACATAAGGAATAACAACTTTTCAGTACTGTAATATTTCAACTCTGAACGAAAAAGGTTAACTCATTGCCTGGCCCTTGAGAGAAAGCACCAACACTGTTGATAGCCTTTCTGACTCAGGTAAAGTAGCTATACAAATATACTGAAAACTATCTACAGTAAAATTTCCTTAGCATTTTAAATTGAAATAATTAGTAATTAAGTCCATAAAATAACACTGAAATTATTCTAAAGGTAGGTTAAGTCAGATCGACTTTTGTTTACTAAGCTTAATATTGCATTGTGCTTTGTAGATCCACCATACGTTTAGTTATATCACTCTGGTAATAAGGACTGTGATCCTGGTGAAGGAAGTGTTACAAGAAGCGAAGATCTGTCAGGTAATTTTGATTTATTTTATCTACCCATTATAGGGTAAAGCTCTCCTCTGCTTCTGTACGAAGATCTTCAAGATGACAGTACTCCTTGCCTCAGTCACCTACCTAGTTTATTGTTTTATACTAAAAGTAGTAAATTTATCTGTAGCTGCTTGTAGGTCCCTAGTCACTCGTTGTGGCACAATCAAATAATTTTTGTAAGTGACCAGAGCAGGATAAAGGAATTGTGTATTATTCTACTGTTACTAGAAAAGATTTTTGAACCCTTTTTAATATTCTCCGTTTAAAAATAGTTTTTGTTTCCAGAAAGCGGTGAGGAAGAAGGTAGAGCACTGGAAGACTTACCCGACAACACCATTCCTAAAGAGCCTCAGCGAGGGAAAAACGGGTAAGAAGAGTTCACGCTTAGAAGCAAGTACAAAGAAAGAAGCTACGAAATTCAGGTCAGTTATATGTTGACAAACAACATAATATACGTAGGAAAAAAAGAAACGGAACCATACGACCACAGCTGTCAGTATAAATGTACTGATAACATTCCTTCACAACAAAGACAAAGCATTTTTTATTCATATTGGAAACTTGGCATTTGGGAGTTGCAAACAGCATTTTTGAATGGAGCAATTGTGTTAGAGCCAGAAAAAGGAGCAAAGAATCAGCTGCGAACAAAAAGTTGTTTCCCATATATTTAAGCTAGGTGGATACAGAGTACACAAAACATTTTTTCTCAAAACTCTAGATGAATCAAATAAAACAGTGAGAAATGTAACTGTCAAAGGATAAGGGAACAACTAGTCGAGTGCCTTTGTGGGATCAAAGGGATAGAATGGAACCAGCAAATAAAATTTCTTACCATAGGATCGAAACAATCAAGGAACATATCAGAAACTTCCCTCGTTATCAAAGCCATTATAGTCGGGAAAAGTCTCCAAATGTGAGATATCTTGACCCTTACTTAAATTTATCTAAAATATATGATTTCTACACCAAGTTCTGTAAAGAAGAAAAAAAAAACATCGAGCGTGAGAAACAAAGTTTTTACAGAAAAATTGTCAACACTGAATTCAAACTAAGTTTTCACAGGCTGAAAAGTGACACCTGAGTAACCTGTGACAGGCTGCAAGTTATGATAGAGAACAGTACCAATGAAGAAAAAACAGCTGCAGAGACAGAAAAAGATTCACATCTGCGAAAAGCGGAAACTGCTAAAGATATACAAAAGAAATATAGCGAAACAGATGATAAAGATACAACTTGTATCTGTTTCGGCCCTCAAAAGATGATGACAGATCCACTAGTAAGTAATTCAAAGGCTTACTACATGCGGCAATTACGGACATTTGAGCTGGATATTCGCAAACTTAAAACCCAAATGGGTCATATGTACATGTGGCATGAGGGGCAAGCTGGAAGAGTATGCCAAGAGATAGCTTCCTGTCTCCTTAAGTATATCACTAGCCTGTCTCCCAATGTGGAACACTTAGTAATATTTAATAACTGTCGAGAGCAGAAAAAAGCCATTTTATCGCAAAATTCTGGCTTTATGTCGAGAGAAACACGCAAATTGAAAAAATGGCACACCATTTTTTGTGTCAGGCCATCGGTACAATGAATGCAACCAAGATTTTGGGCTCATAGAAATAAAAAATAAAAAATCCAAAGAGACATGTATGTCCCAGAAGACTGGGTTGACTAGGTTGCATCTTCAAGCAGCAAGTTTTGTAAAACTTATGGAAGATGAGGATTTCATTAATATCTTGTAACTCAACACTTTCTTTCGAAAAGTAGTGAAAGGAATCCGAGGAAAACAAGTTATTCATTTCAAAAAGTCGAGTCCAATCACTCTGTTTTACAAGAACACATCAGCAAGTATTGAGACATTCAAAGTGTTTCCAATGATTCCACCCACATCAGGTCACCTTCGTACACAGCTTTCAGTTCTTCAGCCAGCGGGTATGAAATCTAATCTGAAGAAGAAACAATATGACAATCTTATGGAACTTCTCCAATTTATTCCACCAATCCACCATAAATTCTATATTAGGCTGCCCCATAACATGACAACAGAAACAACCACACCAGTTGTTGAAGAAGGAGAGAAATCAGAACCCAACAACTTTTATGATACAGACATTGATAAGTATGTTGTCTTATACATAAGAACTTTTCAGTGTACCGTAAACCTTAAGTTAAAGTGAGTTTTCATAAATGTTTTATAATAATAAAAGAATTTCATTAAGCTACTGCAGTCATTTGGCTTTCCATTTCTTTAGAAGAATAAGGATCTAACTCATGCCTTCTTAAAGGAAGTGCAATCATTTTTCTCAAAAAATATTTAAAAACCCAATATCAAGAAAATCAAGTGATATTGAAAGTCTAAGAGCTAAGTAATAGTTCGAAATACAAAAAGATAATTAATCTTTTTATTCCACGTAAAAAAATTTCGGACTTTAACTTAAACTATTGTGGACTTAGACCTCTTGTGTTCTCGGGTCCACATATCATGAAACGAAATGTGTGCTTTCCATGTCCATTCTACTCCTTAAGCTTGAGAGGTTACAAGCCCCTTGTGGCCTGTCTCTTCTCATTTTTCTCGATACTTTTTTGATTTGATATTATTAATGTATCTGAGTGGGGGCGGGCCGAGAAAGGTCATTGTTTTTAATTAAACTGGTAAAGAGAACTCTGACATTTATCCGTTATATTTCAACTGGTTTTGGGACATGGCTTGTTCTTCTGTCCTCTTTGTGTGGGTGGGTTGGGGCTGGACGAAGGCCGCCTGCGTTGAGTGTGGCGGAGGAATATGAGGGTGAGTGGAACCGGCTTTTCTGCGAATGCGTAGGGGGGGGGGGGGTGTGGACAATAGTGGTGTGTGGGTCTTCTGTCCTCTTTGTGTGGGTGGCTTGGGGCTGGACGAAGGTCACCTGCGTTGAGTGTGGTGGAGGAATATGAGGGTGAGTGGAACCGGCTTTTCTGCGAATGCGGAGGGAGGTGGGGGGGGGGGGGGGGGTAGGGTGGACAATAGACAATAGCGCGACGTTCTGGAGACAGAGTTAAATGTTTTATTGATATTTGCCGTCTGGGCTTCCACTGGCCGACGCCAGGTGTTCGTATTGTCTTTAGTGGTTTTCGGAATCTGAGATATGAAGCCACAGAGCGCCCGACATATCGGCGCCCAGCGTCTGGTCGATATTGTATTTTTTGTGGCGGTTTTCACGGCTGATTTCACGTATTCCACGAAATACAGGGAGTTGATTGGGTAACCCAAGAAGACAAGAAATGACGTCAGAGAGACTCACTGAAAATTGGTCGATGACGATGGATACAAGAAATGTTGGTGTCCCAGCTTGGTGGGATTTTCCGAAGTGCAATGAACAGGAATAATTGGTGCATTTTCCCATGGCTTCCTACGACTGAAAACATTCAAGCACGGTGGGGTCGCGAAACACTATTTACAGTGTTGGTGCACTGTGCACAAGATAGTGAGAGTCCTCCGGACCGCCAGGGACAATAAATGTGTTGATAGCGCCTCCTTCTGGAAGTGCTCTTGCACAGACTAATACTGTCTCGGTGATCCGGTCAGAAGTTTAGATTCATTCCGGAATTCATCTCATTGAGTTTTATACATGGTATTCGATCATCAGAGAGCCCAGCAGTACAGACGGCAGCAGCTGCACCATCTGCCGCTCTTTGCTGCCTACATACTGTCTGAGATCTTGATGGTAAAGTATGTGCATCATCGGCCTGACAGGGACCTATAATTCGTCTCTGACCCCCTCAGCAGTGTATGCTCTCGTTTTGGCGCTACAGTACCCACGATTTTGCATAAGGATTTTTCGCAGAGTTCTATTTCCGACTGGCATTCTGTCACAGAGTCAGGGTTTATCATTATTTCTGTTGATTGAGACCCTCATAATAGAGTACCGCATTCAGTATTTCAAATTAGGTGCCCCTTTAAAAAAAACTGCTACCTGATTATTCTCAACACCATTATTTTGTACCCTTGTTCTATTAAAGCATTGTTCAGAGAATCGCATATTTGCCTTTTTATTGAATAAAATAAATCTCTTTATGACACTTCATTTGTTTATCCTTCAGAAGTCATACGATAAATTTCATTTCCTGCCCATCTTTTATAACTACTCAGCATAGAGATTGATTAGTAACTTCATTAAATTATAGCGCGTGTGAGACGCCCTGCTAAACCCGCAGGACAGGACAAGCAGTAGGAATTGTGGAAGGGGGCCAGAATGAGCGGCTGTCAGTTACACTCCAAACATAACACTTTATTTAGTTGTCCAAACATTACAGCGCAACTTCTAAGCTTGACTATCCACAGAAAATTTCTTTAATTCTAAAACAGCTGAAAGCCCATGAATTAAATACAACTGTCATAAATATTTTTTTTGAGACAGAAGGCTCTAGGATTTAATCTTAAATAGTATCTAAGGCCAAGCGATGTAAGACTTCACTAGTCAGATAGATTAAGTTTTTTAAAGGCGGCTGAAGGCCGATAAATTTAAAACAACATAACTACAATAGGCAGAAGGTCCAATAAGGAGCCTTATTGTAAAACGGCTGAATGCCTTTGTTAAAAAAAACTGCAACCAATTTTCCAAGGCAGATGGCTCACAGCTTTTAACCTTAAACAGTATTTAAGCCCAAGTGATGTAAGAATCCAAAATTTTAAGCGGCTGAAGGCCCATCGTTTTAAGAACAATACAAATATGATAAATTTTCAATAGGCAGAAGGCCCACAGCTTTATCTTGAAAGAATGTAATAATTCATAAGTAAGAACTTTAAAACTTAAAGCGACTGAGGGCCCACGCTTCTTAAAAAAAACAATACTACTACAATACACTTTTTTTGGCATAAAGCCCACAGCTTTATCTTCCAAAAGGTAATACTTGATACGTAAGATCCCTACAACTTAAAGCGGCTGAAGGCCGATACTTTGAAACAATACAATATATTTTCAACAGGTAGAAGGCTCTGGCTTTATCTTCAGACAATGCAAGACTTGCCCAGTTTAGAAAAACTTACGTTTAAAAGGGCTGAAGGCCTTTGATTTTAAAAACACAATTACAAGCATACAAATTCCAACCATCGGCTATAAACCTTTAAAAATATACAATTAAACGCCAACAAGAAAGACAGTATAGGCAACGGCGTTCAGAAGTTTCCAGGGGGCTCGGTCTGCCCTTCAAATCTTAACGTTCGCTTAAGTGAGACAAGAAGTCGGCCCAACTTGACTATACTCGATTCGTCGGCAACATAACCAAGAGACAGTTAGGACCCACAGACAAGACGACTTGCTAACCACCGACCAGTATACGAGGATTCCAAAGCCAAAACGTTACAGACACAGCCACCCACAACCAAATATGCATTCAACTGTCAAAACTACACACCATGTTGGACAACGACAACAGGTGAGGAAAAGACACTGCCTGAATTTACGTCAGCGACCTGGGCAGGTAACCGGAACACTAACGGCCACGAGGCAGAAAATTCCGCTGGTGCACTTGAATTTCAAACCGACAAATATGGTTAATTCCACCTCACGGTGGTTAAATCTTCACCAACTCGAACCCTCGTTGTTGATCCCAGGAATACCACCAACAGCGAACCACCAACCAAGGGGACCACGCGAACAGACGTGGCTTCGGTAATAAAATGACCAATCAAACTTCATGTCATGGGTCGGTGAGCCACGAACCTCGTAGCACTCGGAACAGCCCCCACAAGCTCCGACACTGCGTAGAGACTGCCAGCGGGCCCGGCCGACTGCACTGCGTGGAGACTACCTTACTGATCTGCACCAACCGACCGACTCACTGCCAGTACGCCGACAACATTTAAAACAAGTTGTCAGTGGAAATGACACCAACTACACACACAGTTTGACAAACACTTGCACAATGACTTGAACGACACTCAGCAGTGGCTGTGCAATCACGAAGACAAATCGGGAGTCGATACACACACACAGTCAACCCATAAGCGATCGGCGAGCCAATTCACATCGTCCAGTAGGACGGCCGACCGTCCCCAGCTCAAGTGATGCATGGAGACAACGGTCGGGCGAGCCATGGACATCCAGGCCTCACTGCTGCTCCAACCTGACTGAACCAGTGCCGTGTTCCAACTCCATGACTGGCACGTCCGAACTGCCCTCCTGGCACGTTCCAACTCACCCCACGACAGACGACAACCGGGAACTAATAGCAGGGCAGCAAAGATAACACATGAGGGCTATATCGATAGGCACTGCTGCTGCTGCTGACGAGCAGACAAAGCAGCAACTCAGTGACAACAGAAATTTAAACTAACATAACCAGATGAAAACACGAAAAAAACAGGATGTAAAATAAGAGATGGCACGAGCGTGAGCCACGCACGGCTCAGTGTGTGCAATCCTTGTTACTACTCATCTACTGCGTCGTTTTATTAATTCTCTCAGCGTACGTTTCACTACTGTGTGTAAATTAAGTTGGTAGTTAAAGGAGGCGGGAGCTGAATGTATGAGCAGCCCTAACGCAAATTCAGTTGCATTCAAACGTTGCATACACTACTCTATCCCGGCACCTCGCAATATGTCAGATAGCAGTGCACCAGCTTTAACCCTACCTCTGATGTGTTTTATGGGCATACAGACAATAATTCCGACATGGTGACGTTCCTGTGATGTAAATACCAAGGTTGTACGAAATTTTTCAGTACAGAGGTTGAATCCATCGTCTAGGAAAACATATCCCTTAAGGGCATGCATGTTAATCACTGTCGAGATTAACAGCTGCAGTTGGCACTATCGGTGAGAGATCAACTGAGTGGCAAGCCAAGATTTGAAATGTATACAAATACTTGCACGCATAACCGAAAGAACAGACTCTGTAAACACTCCACAACTGTATGAAATACTTTCAAAATTAATTCGCTGACTACTAATTTCTTAGCACCATCTCTTTCAGTTACAAATCTAGTTCTCAGCAGGAGATGTATGAAAATTTGTTTTGGACTGGGACTCGCACCTGATTTTTCAATAATTGCGAGTGCTCACTTTAACCCCTTCGGCTGTCTACGCATGCTCCACAGACCGACCCAAACTTCAACATGTCACAATATCTGCCTCCTCCTATCATAGCCCACTTAAGTCTGTGTTGAGTCGGGGAGCACGCACGGGTAGCTTAACTGGTTAGTTGACCACTCGCGATAAGTGGAAAATCTGGAATCAAGTCCTATCCATCACAAATTTCCATGTGTCGCTATTGAGTAGTAGATCTGTACCTAATACAGGAATCCAAACAAACATTTGTTGATGATGTGGGCGACGACATTACTGTTAACACTAAAGTTGATGAAGGTAAACAGTTTTAGGTGATGTTTGTTACTAGTGTTCACCAGATAAATCTGCCAACACCTTGCTTTTGCAAAGGAGTTGGTTTTTTGATCTTCCTAATCATAATAATGAATCACGTTTACATTATAACTGAAAGGAAATTAAGGACTTTGTTGTATTTCTATGTTATAACCCTTATAGTTATAGGAGTCACGGGGCATGAAAGGGAAGCAGTGGTTGGGAGTGAGACAGGGTTGTAGCTTATCCCCGATGTTATTCAATCTGTATATTGAGCAAGCGGTAAAGGAAAGAAAAGAAAAATTCGGAGTAGGAATTAAAATCCATGGAGAAGAAATAAAAACTTTGAGGTTCACCGATGACATTGTAATTCTGTCAGAGACAGCAAAGGACCTGCAAGAGCAGTGTCTTGAGGATATAAGATGAACATCAACAAAAGCAAAACGAGGATAAATGAATGTAGTCGAATTAAATCGGGTGATGCTGCGTGAATTATATTAGGAAATGAGACGCTTAAAGTAATAAATGAGGTTTGCTATTTGGGGAGCAAAATAACTGATGATGGTCGAAGTAGAGAGGATATAAAATGTAGCCTGGCGATGGCAAGGAAAGCGTTTCTCAAGAAGAGAAATTTCTTAACATCGAGTATAGATGTGTCAGGAAGTCTTTTCTGAAAGTATTTGTATGGAGTGTAGCCATGTATCGAAGTGAAACGTGGACGATAAATAGTTTAGACAAGAAGAGAAGCTTTCCAAATGTGGTGCTACAGAAGAATGCTGAAGATCAGATGGGTAGATCACATAACTAACGAGAAGGTATTGAATAGAATTGACAAATTTGACTAGAAGAAGGGATCGGTTGGTTGGGCATATTCTGAGGCATCAAGGAATCACCAATTTAGTACTGGAGGGCAGGGTGGATGGCAAAAATCGTAGAGGGAGACCAAGAGATGAATACACTAAACAGATTCAGAAGGATGTAGGTTGCAGTAGGTACTGGGAGATGAAGAAGCTTGCACAGGATAGAGTAGCGTGGAGAGCTGCATCAAGACCACCTTTATCACAAGCTGCGACATCGTCGCGAAAAAACACAATGACCCGTATATGTAATAAATTTCCTTTAATTTATGTCTATGGTCACAATCTTTTCTGTTTGACAGATTATTGGTTTCGGTCTTTAATGACCATCATCAGATCTGTCTCATAAAAACAAAGTCCTAATGCACTGCAGCCATAGCGACATAGTCAACTGTTAAATGCAGTGCTGGTGCTGATTCGGCATTTAACAGTTGACTATGCCACTATGGCTGCAGTGCATTAGACCTTTGTTTTCATGAGACAGATCTGATGATGGTCATTAAAGACCGAAATCGGTAATCTGTCAAACAGAAAAGATTGTGACCACAGACGTAAATTAAAGGAAACAACCTTTATATTCAGTGAAATTGCATATTACCTCATTTGTATCTTTTTAAAAAAAAAACACTCCTTCTCCCTGAAACAAATTTCAGTTACGCAGTAATAGCTCATTTTGACCCACTGATATCTTATCTCCTTTTTTTTGCTGAATTTATGTTCAAAAAATTTTGTGGTTCTGGTTCATTGTGCTTTTTAATCCTGCTCTAGATCTTCTATGATATCTGTATAATCTGAAATAAGAGTGTTTTTCAATAGATAAATAAATTTTGATCATTGCTGTGAGTGAGAAACTATAAACCCTAATATTTCTTTTCTCCTCATTTACAAGAGACTCACTGGAGCGGAAATTGCCCCTGCCTCGAGGTGGATACATTTCCACTCAGCCGCCGCCTGGAGTGTAGAGAAAGAAACAGCCGTTAGCAAATCATCAAGGTCTGCAGCAGCTGTGAGGCAGACAACACAATTTAAAAGCAATCTCTCAGGCATTCCTGCCGCCGTCTGGAAGGGTTCACGTCCCCCACCCCTGCTGCAGCCCTTGGCCGCCGCCGAATGGCTCCTGTTCCGCCCTCACCCTCTGTCCCAGTCGCTGACGCTTCACGGTGATTGGTCTTCTCAGCGAAACCAGTTCACGGGGGCCAAGTGTGCCGGAATCGTTTCCACTCCACTGCTCGTGAGCTACCAGACCTCACGAGTCGATCTATCACACAAGGCAGCCACACATCGTGAGATACTGCACCCCGCAACGCTATTTGACACTCGCCACCGACCCACGATTTAGAAAAAAAGCTTTCTGACAATGTTATCGGTGATAAAATACAGGGAGCGAAGCCAGATTGCAGTTCTGTTTCACTACATCTACACCCATTCTCTGCAAACACCTGTGAAGTGAATTGCAGAGTACACTTCCTGTTGTGCCAGTTATTGGGGCTTCTTGCTGTTCCATTCGAATGAGGAACACGGTAAGAAAGATTGCTTAAATGGCTCTGTGCAAGCTATTATTTGCCTAATGGGAATTATATTCCTAAATTTATCACTTGAAATTGGTTCTAAAAATTTTGTAGCTAGGCGTTTTCACCACAGCTTTCCTTTCCCTTCAAGCTTCTGCCAGTTCAATTTCTTCAGTATCCCTATGGTACTATTCCATAGGTCCAAGAAACAGGTGAAAATTCGTGCTGCCCTTTCTTCTGTACATTCCATATTCCCTGTTAGTTGTATTCGGTGTGGGTCCCACAAATTTCAGCAGTACTCTAGGCTATGTCGGACAAGATTGACTGCATCTCTGTAATATTATACCTATGAAACAAAATCTGGCATCTGCTGTACCATGACTGAACCTATGTGACTGTTCTATGGAGCTAAAGTTGAAGCAGTAACTGAGAAGAGACTTAGGCAGGGTAGTAGCCTATCTTCCATGTTATAGAATCTATACATTTAACGTCACGACTGTTACAAACTTCACAGAGCTCTCAAGAGGAATCGGTGCACCTGTGAAATTTTGTCACAAAAGAAATGTGTTTCTTTCCATATTGTCTAAAATCTGTTAAAAGTAGTTTTTTTTACACCCAGCAGGCCCAAGTCCAGTGTCACAACCAGAATGTAACGAGGAAGAAAGACCAATGTAACTATTAGCGAGGCACACGACTGGGTCACTGCCACACGACACTAAAGGAGAGAGCGCATAGTGTGGCCGCAGCAGAATGACTGTTTCATTATGTCATTCTGACAGCACTGCAAGGTGCTGTAACAATACGTAAATAGTAAGCAAGAATGACTTTCAGCCCATTTACATGACAGTAAGCGCCAAGCTGAAGAACTGAGTGTTACATATGGGACACTGCAGTAAAGTGTGAACAGCTGACAACCTTAGGAAATGAGGCCAACTTCGCACATTGCCACAGCTCGATAATGTTATCAGCATGAAACAACCAGCAAAAATTCTTGGCCTTCTGAAGCACAGACACTATTCCAATCTGTCTGTTTAATTCCAAACACTCAGTCTTGTTAGTCACAGCGAACCCACGTCAAGGCTGCTCCATGAAATGCTGCCAAATCTTTGTCTGGAGACTTCTGTTATGCCGCGCGGGATTAGCGGAGCGGTCTCGGGCGCTGCAGTCATGGACTGTGCGGCTGGCCACGGCGGAGGTTGGAGTCGTCCCTCGGGCGTGGGTGTGTGTGTTTGTCCTTGGGATAATTTAGGTTAAATAGTGTGTGTGAGCTTAGGGACTGATGACCTTAGCAGTTAAGTCCCATAAGATTTCACACACATTTGACCATTTTTTTGACTTCTGTTATGAGACTCTTGCCACCGCCATGCACTCCACTGCCGCGGAAAGCCACTGCTGCCGCTAATGTGAAGACTGAGCAACTTCGACCATTGTTCCACTTGGGGTCAACAGTGGGTGACATGCTAGCTGCCAGCCACACACACACTCTCCAGGAGAGCAACATTCGTGCTCCTCCCTGACAGTATCTGTAAGCAGCTACCAGAGTCTCGGAGGAAGCTAAGGCTACTGTCATCTGCTCAGTGCTGTTGAGTGCTGACCAGGGTGTGTAACTACGCAAGCTCCTCACTAACTTGTCAGTCATCTCTCCAGCAATGGCTTCAATCTCTTCTCGTATTGCGGCTTTCAATTCATGTGGAATTGCCATAAAAAAGTCTTTGTTTTTGAGACTAACTCACGGAAAAAAATGAGTTGCTGAAAGTTCAAGTGATCTCGCTGGCATTGGTATGTCACTACACTACCAGTGTCACGGCTGGACGGACAACGCCTGCTGACGTTCGGGTCCGCATCCTGCAAGACGCCATCCCAGCTGAAAGTGAGTTTACCGACCTCTGACATGCAATCAAGATGTCGCTGAGCTGGATAAATCAGCAAATCTCAACTGCATGCACCACTCTGCCACCTTCTGCCACCGCCGTGAAAGGAGCTATTTGCATTGTATGAATACTGTAGCAAATGTATTTACAGCCAAAACAGTATCACTGACGCCATTGGGCGTTCCAGTGGACCACACTCATGCAGACCAAACCTGGTATCCTGTGCCCACAGAGATCACAGCTCTTAGGTCTCCATAAGAAGTGGAACACTTTTAGTTCGGTTATTACAGGTCAAGAGTACATTTATATCAATATAATTTAGAGGTAACTGTTATAAACACATTGGAGTTACTGAAAGTCGAAACACAAGTTTATTTTTTTACATTACACAATTGGCTTACATAATTGGTGATGCATTACTGAACACATTCGCGCAAGCTCCTCATTAACTTCTCAGTCATCTCTCCAGCAATGGCCTCAACCTCTTCCCGTACTGCGGCTTTCAATTCATGTGGAGTTGTCATAAAAAAGTCTTTGTTTTTGAGACTACCTCACAGAAAAAAACGTAAATGTCATGTGACTAGGGCCTCCCGTCATGTATACCGTTCGCCTGGTGCAAGCCTTTCAATTTGACGCCACTTCGGCGACTTGCGCGTCGATGGGGATGAAATGTTGATGATTAGGACAGCACAACACCTAGTCCCTGAGCAGAGAAAATCTTCGACCCAGCCGGAAATCGAACCCGGGCCCTTAGGACTGACATTCTGTCGCGCTGACCACTCAGCTACCGGGGGCGGACCCCATGTTGCTGAGAAGATATCGTGTTTCGACTGAAATGTCCCTGCAGCTGTGGAATGAAGAAATTGTTCATTGTGGCCACGTATCTCTCGGAACTGACGCTCACTTGCTGGCCATGTCGTCTCCAAAAAAAAAAAAAAAAAAAAAAAAAAAAAAAAAAAAAAAAAAAAAAAAAAAAAAAAAAAATGGCCCAATAATTCCAAAGAACTGTCCAACAGCGCACCAGATGTCGAACTCCAGTGTACCATAGGCCATTTCATGAATGGGCTGCGGATCTGTGTCAGAGTAATATTGGAAATTTTATTAGTTGACAAACACTGTGAGATGCAACTTTGTCTCGTTATAAGTCGCAATATTGTCAGTAATGCGCCAACCTGATCAAATCTATCCAGCAATGTTCTGCGGAAATTGCACCTACACTATTTATCGCCTGTTGAGTCAAATGCAGCTTGTAAGAATTCAACTTTGAAGCCTCTTCTATAACACTCTGCAAACGCATACAAGAGATCTGTTATGTTCTGGAACGGCGATGGACAGCTCGCTATGGGCTTCGTTTCGCAGCTGCACGAACTCGTCGAATATTTTCTAGTGTGCGAACAGTCATTTCAGGTCCCTGATGCTTCGCACTGGTTACAGAAATCGTCTCACGTAGTTGTGTCACCCACCTGACTATTGTCCTCTGTATGTAACATGCTCTTCCAGGGCACATTGCGTGTTGGACGGCCAATGTAAGCTGGGAAAAGGTAGCAAGCAAAGGGTGAAAAAGGGAAACAATTGATAAAACTTCTGAAATTCAGTTAGCAAATCAGTTTGGTTTGCTATCTGAAATAGTGGAGGAAGGGCCTCATTCAGATGTAGTTGAATGTAGGTTGAAGCAGAATACTAGCTTAAAGAAAAAGGGAAGGTCGGGATCAAACCAGAATAGGTAAAACATAATTCTGCTCATAGGGGGCAGTCATAGGAGGGGTGTGGGCCAACAGCTTCAGGAGAAATTAGGGACAGAGTACCAGGTCACAAGTTTTGTGAAACCAAGTGCTACCCTTAGCCAGGTAACAGAAAACTTAAGTCAGCTATGCAAAGACTTTGAGAAGGAAGATCAGGTAATTATAGTTTGGGGAGTAGGAAACAGCCTGGCTATTAATCCAAGATATAGTATTAGGAATGGCCTGGATAAAATAGGAGCAGAAGCTGGGCACACGAATGTGGGGTTTTTTGAGGCCTTTCAGCGCCATGATCAACCCTGGGAAACACTGCTGTAAGGCGTGTTAACACTGAGCTGAACGGAATGCTTTAGACACCGGCAAAGTCTCACATGAGTGTTGTTTCAGTGATGTATTGGTAGGTGGGGTTACACTACAGATGGCCTGCACCTTAAAAGATAAGTTAGCTTCTCTATTAGCAGATACTGTAAGGGGGGCCACAGTCACACATGGGACGATCCCTGTGTTTATTGGGACCAGGCAGACAGGACTTTTAGGTTAAAGCCAAATTCCTGACAGACAACAACCAAGGAAAATAGAAGAAAAGAGACGTCATGCACAGCAAATAGGGATAAAGGGGAATAGAAAATAAAGTAGATGAGCTGATAATGTGTTTAGATGATCTCAAAAATAAGAATGAGATTGATATACTTTGTCTGTCTGAGCACCATGTAACTGTGGGGATGGAAACTGTCAGTATAAATGGGTATAATTTAGCATCTTACACTTGTAGGTCTAGTATGGATAAAAGAGGAGTTGCCATTTTCATAAAACAAGGGTATAAATACAGAAGTGTTGAAGTAAGAAAATTTTGTGTTGATCAGCACTTTGAGGTTTGTGCATGTGAACTTCAGCTACATAATGTTGTGTTGATATTAGCAACAGCGTACAGGTCTCCACTAGGGGATTGGGAGCCACTCATAAAAAATTTTGAATCCCTATTATGCTGTCTGTCACACAAAAAGAAGAAATTATTAATCTGTGGTGATTTCAATGTTAACCTTCTAAGCAATTCTGATAGGATAACATTTAACTTAGAATCAGTGATCAATTTCCCTACACGTGTATCTCAGGACAGTAGTACTCTAAAAGATAGTGTATTTGTACAGCAAGTGGTTGTAGAACAAACACATGCTTTCCCTGTGGTAAATGGATTATCTGACCATGATGCACAACTGATTAACTTACAAAACCTAACAGGGTGTACACTTCAGAAACCATTAAGTAAAAGTGTGAGGGTGCTCAAGCCGGTATCTATAGATCACTTCAGAGAAAGTTTAGGAAATGTAAACTGGGAAGATGTGTATAATGAGCCAAATGCTAATGATAAATGCAGCATATTTTTGAGAAATTTATATCCTTTTTTGAACATTGTTTTCCAAAGAAAGTTACTGAATGTAACACCACAAACTTTTCAAAGAAACCTTGGGTTACTACAGGTATTAAAGTGTCTTCAGAAAGAAAAAGAAAACTGTATGAGACAGCAAGAACTAGTAAAGATCCAGGAGTAGTTTTACTCTATAAAAATTATTGTAACATACTACGAAAAGTTGTAAGGCAATCAAGAAATATGTATGTTAGAGAAGAAATTAACAACTCCAGCAATAAAATCAAATCTATATGGAATGTTGTTAAAAGGGAGACAGGAAAAGTAACTACTGGGGTAGGTAGTATTACTGTTAAAAAGAATGAGACCATCTTAACCAACATTACACAAGTAGCCAATGTATTCAATAATCACTTCTAAAGTGTATGAGGAACAATTGGCGAGAATAGTTCAAAACAAAAAGCCAGGCAGTACATGGAAGAGTCAGTTCTGAAAAATTTTGGTCAGATAAAGTTTCATCTAACAACCTCTTGTGAAATAAGGAAAATTATTAAGTCTTTAAAAAATAAATGTTCTGTTGGAGTAGATGACATCTCTAACAAGTTATTAAAACAACGTGGAGTAATTACAGCTGATGTTTTGAGTCACATATGTAATGCATTACTGACTCAGGGTATTTTTCCAGACAGGTTAAAATATGCCATTGTCAGGCCTCTCTACAAAAAGGGGGAAACCAAAGATGTCAATAATTACTGGCGAGTATCCTTGCTTACAGCATTTTCAAAAATCTTCGAGAAAGTAATGTACTCAAGAGTGGTTAGCCTTCTGAACAGTAATGGGAAACTTGGTAAATCACAGTTCGTATTCCACCGAGACAGCAATATACAATTTCACCGTCCACATAACAGAGTCTTTAAATAGTAAAATGTCACCAGTAGGAATATTCTGCGTCTTATCCAAAGCATCTGATTGTGTGAACCACGACATTATGTTAGAGAAATTACAATAGTATCGTATAAATGGAACAGCATATGAGTGGTTTAATTCATACCTACAGAACAGGAAGCAAAAGGCATCTCTATATGCTTCAGGTGATTCAAAGGAATTTGCCACTGTATCTAACTTTGGTGAAATTACATTAGGTGTTCCACAAGGTTCGATCATGATTCCCCTCATGTTCTTGATATATGTGAATGACCTCACTTCTAATGTGAAACAAGATGCTGAACTGACACTGTTTGCTGATGATACAAGCATAATTATTAATCCAGTAAAAGAAAGTCCGATAGAAAATGATATAAATAAGGTCTCTGAAAAAGTTATAACTAGTTTTCTGCGAATGGGCTTCCTCTGAACTTTGAAAAAACACAGTACATCCAATGTTCTGCTGCAAAAAGTATATTTCCTTCAATAAACATAATACATCAAAAGAAGTCAGTAGCCAGGGTAGAGCATACTAAGTTTTTGGGTGTACATATACATAAGAATCTTAATTGGAAAATTCATATTTTCGATCTCCTAAAGCGGCTATGTTCAGCAACATTTGCAATCACAATAATTGCCGATTTTGAGGATGTAGAAATTAGTAAGCTAACATACTTTGCATAAAAATTCCTGGCAGATTAAAACTGTGTGCTTAACCGAGACTCGAACTCGGGACCTTTGCCTTTCGTGGGCATGTGCTCTACCATCTAAGCTACCCAAGCTCAGATGGCAGAGCACTTGTCCGTGAAAGGCAAAGGTCCCGAGTTCGAGTCTCGGTCCGGCACACAGTTTTAATCTGCCAGCAAGTTTCATATCACCGCGCACTCCACTGCAAAGTGAAAATCTTATTCTGGAAGCATCCCCCAGGCTGTGACTAAGCCATGTCTCCGCAATATCCTTTCATCCAGGAGTGCTAGTTCTGCAAGGTTCCCTAGAGAGCTTCTGTGAAGTTTGGAAAGTAGGAGACGAGGTACTGGCGGACGTAAACCTGTAGGGACACTGAGTGAGTCGTGCTTGGGTAGCTCAGATGGTAGAGCACTTGTCCGCGAAAGGCAAAGGTCCCGTGTTCGAATCTCGGTCCGGCATACAGTTTTAATCTGCCAGGAAGTTTCATATGAGCGCACACTCCGGTGCAGAGTGAAAATCTCATTCGGGATACTTTGCATACTTTCACTCTCTGATGTTATACGAAATAATATTCTGGGCAACTCAACACTTAGGCAAAAGGTATTCACTGCTCAAAAGAAAGTGTGTGGTTCACAGTCGCACATCTTGCAGGCATATGTTTAAAAGGTTAGGAATTCTTACAACTGCTTCACAGTATATTTACTCAGTGATGAAATTTTTTCTCAACTATATGGACCATTTTAAAATCAACAGCGACATTCATTCATGATTACAATACCAGAAAAAAGAAAGACCTACACTATCCTTTACTTAACCTATCTTTGGCACAGGAAGGGGTAAAATATGCTGCTATAAAACTTTTTGATAAATTACCAGATGAAATAAAATGTCTGACAAACAGCAGTAATAGTTTCAAAAACAAATTGAAATCCCACCTCCTTGACAACTCCTTCTATACCACAGATGAATTCTTGAACATTAGTAAATAAATCTGGAGACATAATATATGAATTTTGTGACATTTAAGGGAATGGGATATATAATAGAAATATTGAGGTATAACACTATAATGTAAAAAAAAAAAAACTTTTTTCCTGTGCGCATTTCTTGTGCATTCGACACGTTCCACATCATAACGGTTTTCCATGCTATTGATCAATGGAACACGTAACTAACTAAGTAACTAACTAATCTATCATTTTGTCCCTTCTCCTTATCAGTGTTTTCCGCATATTCCTTTCCTCTCCGATTCTGCGCAGAACCTCTTCATTCCTTACCGTAACAGCCCACCAAATTTTTAACATTCGTCTGTAGCACCACATCTAAAATTTTTCGACTCTCTTCTGTTCCGATTTCCCAATAGTCCATGTTTCACTACCACACAATGCTGTACTCCAAACGTACATTCTCAGAAATTTCTTCCTCAAATTAAGGCCGATATTTGATATTAGTAGACTTCTCTTAGCCAGGAATGCCCTTTTTGCCCTTGCTAGTCTGCTTTTGATGTCCTCCACCTTGCTCCGTCCGTCACTCGTTATTTTACTGCCTAGGTAGAAGAATTCCTTAACTTCATCTATTTCGTGACCATCGATCCTGATATTTTCTCGCCGTTCTTGTTTCTACTACTTCTCATTACCTTCGTCTCTCTTCGATTTACTCTCAATCCATACTCTGTGCTCATTAGACTGTTCATTCCGTTCAGCATATCATGTAATTCTTCTTTACTTTCACTCAGGATAGCAATGTCATCAGCGAATCGTATCATTGATATCCTTTCACCTTGTATTTTAATTCCACTCCTGAACCTTTCTTTTATTTCCATCATTGCTTCCTAGATGTACAGATTGAAGAGTTGGGGCGAAAGGCTACAGCCTTGTCTTACACCCTTCTTAATACGAGCACTTCGTTCTTGATCGTCCACTCTTATTATTCCCTCTTGGTTGTTATAGATATTGTGTATGATCCGTCTCTCCCTATAGCTTACCCCCACTTTTTTCAGAATTTGGAACATCTTGCACCATTTTACACTGTCGAACGATTTTTCCGGGTCGACAAGTCCTATGAACGTATCTTTATTTTTCTTTAGTCTTGTTTCAATTATTAACCGCAACGTCAGAATTGCCTCTCTTGTACCTTTACCTTCCCTAAAGCCAAACTGAATGTCATCTAGCGCATCCTCAATTTTCTTTCCCATTCTTCTGTATATTATTCTTTTAAGCAACTTGGATGCATGAGCTGTTAAGCTGATTGTGCGATAATTCTCGCACTTGTCAGCTCTTGCCGTCTTCGGAATTGTGTGGGTGATGCTTTTCCGAAAGTCAGATGGTATATCGCCAGATTCATACATTCTACATAGCAACGTGAATAGTAGTTTTGTTGCCACTTCCCCCAATGATTTTAGATATTCTGATGCAGTGTTTTCTATCCCTTTTGCCTTATTTGATCTTAGGTCCTCCAAAGCTCTTTTGAATTCTGATTCTAATACTGGATACCCTATCTCTTCTAAATCAACTCCTGTTTCTTCTTCTATCACACCAGACAAACCTTCCCCTCATAGAGGCTTTCAATATATTCTTTCCATCTACCCGTTCTCTCCTCTGCGTTTAACAGTGGAATTCCCGTTGCACTCTTAATATTATCACCCTTGGTTTTAATGTCACCGAAGGTTGTTTTGACTTTTTTGTATGCTGATTCTGTCCTTCCGACAGTCATTTCTTTTTCAATGTTTTCACATTTTTTCTGCAGCCATTTCATCTTAGCTTCCCTGCATTTCCTATTTATTTCATTCCTCAGCGACTTGTTTGTCTGTATTTATGAGTTTCCCGGAACATTTTCTACTTCCCCCTTTCATCGATCAATTGAAGAATTTCTTCTGTTACCCAATTTCCTTCGCAGTTACCTTCTCTGTACCTATGTTTTCCTTCCCTACTTCTGTGATGGCGCTTTTAAGATATGTCCATTCCTTTTCAACTGTACTGCCTTATTGCTGCATCTATAGCCTTAGAGAACTTCAAACGAATCTCGTCATTCCTTAGTACTTCTGTATCCCACTTATTTGGGTATTGATTCTTCCTGACTAGTGTCTTAAACTTCAGCCTACTCTTTATCACTACCATATTGTGATCTGAGTCTATATCTGTTCCTGGGTACACCTTTCAATCCAGTAACTGATTTCGGAATCTGTGTCTGACCATGATATAATATAACTGAAATCTACCTGTATCACCCGGCCTTTTCCGCGTGTACCTCTGCCTCTTGTGATTCTTGAACAGAGTATTCGCTATTACTAGCCGAAACTTGTTACAGAACTCAATTAGTTTTTTCCCTCTCTCATTCCCTGTCCCAAGCCCATATTCTCCTTCCCCTACAACTGCATTCCAATCCCCCATGACTATTTGATTTTCATATCCATTTGCATACTGTATTACCCTTTCAATATCCTCATATACTTTCTCTCTCTCTTCATCTCCAGCTTGCGACGTCGGCATGTATACCTGAACTCTCGTTGTCGGTGTTGATTTGCTGTCGATTCTGATAAGAACAGCCATGTCACTGAACTGTTCACAGTAACACACTCTCTGCCGTACCTTCATATTCATAACGAATCCTACTTCCGTTATTCCGTTTTCTGCTGCTGTTAATATTACCCTATACCCATCTAACCAGAAATCCTTGTCTTGTTTCCACTTCACTGACCCCTACTGTATCTAGATTGAGCCTTTGCATTTCCCTTTTAAGATTTTATAGTTTCCGTACCACGTTCAAGCCTCTGACGTCCCACGCTCCGACTCGTAGAACGTTTTCAGTATACGCCCTGATTTTCGGATTATTGAAGAAAAACGTACTAAAGTGATCTTAAAAAGTGTTTTTCTTGAATAACTCGAAAACCGTGGCCTCTAGCTGAAATGTATCCCACTGCAAAATTTAAATACATTAATTTTCCTACAAAAAGGCCCAGTAAAATTTTTCTGTGGGACTAATAGTTTACACGTAGCCAGCGAGAGGATACGGAAATCTCGTTCGTGGTTCTTCAAGGCATTGCGGGTTACATATGGGTTTGATGCAACCCCCAACGCCTTCAAGAACCATGAATGAGATTTTCGCATCCTCTCGCTGGCTATGCACAAATTATTAGTTCTACAGAGAAAACTGAACAAGACCCTTTGTAGGACAATTTTATGCATATATATGTTTGTGTGTGGTTACCAATATTTCTTTTTTCTCAAAAAATAGTGACAAACATGTATATAAAACGAGGACCAAAATGATCCTCTACTGGCATAGAAAAGAGTTGGATACATGAATACTCGGGTATTCAACAACTTGCCTGAGCACATTAAAAGTCAGGTAGATAATGAGGTAGAGTTCAAGACTGTATTCAGAAACTTCCTGATCGACAACCGATTTCTACACCGTTGATGAGTATCTTCACAGAAATACTTCAATTTAATGCTTTAAGTTTATGATTAGCATCATAATTCAAAAGCCTCTCGTTGTATTGCACTTGAATTAGACTAAATCGAAGTCTTTTGACATCTTTCCTCGGGGTCCATGCAATACGACTAATGTAATGTAACGCAAAGCGGGACTGGAAACCAAGATCTTTGCAGTGCCACCCTACCTTGAACCTGAGGAGATCGATCACGCTGCTGTTCCGTGCATCCACGGAGCACTTTAACAGCGACCTGGTTAAAGGGGCGGCAGCCAGCAGCCCACCTGGAATTCCCTCAGCTAACTATAGCGTCTACAAGCTGGTCGCGAAGAATTCGCTTCCGCTTTGTTTGGCGATCAACTGGCAGTGCCCCGAAACTGCTCAACAAAAGCACTGCGTATCTGCCGCCAGTGCTGCGCTCTGCTGGCTGTAAGATAGTTTCTGGCGCCATCAGCCGACGAAGTGCACTGCCAAACTCCAGTCTCACCTGCATTCCTAACTTGCGCCTCGGTGGAGCTACAGCAATCTGCGGAAGAGCCCGCGAGGGGGGACGTAACCTCAGCGCAAAGACCCCGTCTTCCCACGGCGGGCAAGTTGGGCTGAGTACTCTACCGGGTGGAACTCATGAAAACTTCATTTCCATTCCCTCCGGTTCTCAAGACTTCAACGAAATTCTTACCATTACTAAGGCGTACGTGAATTACTTAACACTACAGAATACGAAGAGAAAGAATTATTGTGCCAAACGCGCATATCTTATTATTACCTACCGTATGTTTGTAGTAATTGACGGAAAATCATCGAGTGAAACAGAAGTGATTTCTGGCGTTCCTCAAGGTGGTGTTATGGGCCCTTTGCTGTTCCTTACCTATATAAACGATTTGGGAAACAATCGGACCAGCCGTTTTCGGTTGTTTGCAGATGACGCTGTCGTTTATCAACTAATAAAGTCATCAGAAGATCAAAAAACTGCAAAACGATTTAGAAAAGATATCTGAACGGTGCTATAAGATATATTGGACCCTCAATAACGAAAAGTCTGAGGTCATTCACATGAGTGGTAAAAGGAACTCGTTAAACTTCGGTTGCGCGATAAATCAGTCTAATCTAAAAGCCGTAAATTCAACTAAATACCTAGATATTACAATTACAAAGAACTTAAATTGGAAGGAATACATAGAAAATGTTGTGGGGAAGGCTAATCAAAGACTGTGTTTTATTGGTAGGACACTTAGAAAATGTAACAGACCTACCTCTAAGGAGACTGCCTACACTACACTTGTCCGTCCTGTTTTAGAATACTGCTGCGCGGTGTGGGATCCTTACCAGATAGGACTGACGGAGTACATCGAAAAAGTTAAGAGAAAGGCAGCATGTTTGGTATTATCGAAAAAATATGGGAGAGAGTGTCACAGAAACGATACAGGATTTGGGCTGGAAATCATTAAAAGAAAGGCTTTTTTCGTTGCGACGGAATCTTCTCACGAAATTCCAACTTTCTCCTCCGGCCAGCCGCGCTGGCCGAGCGGTTCTAGGCGCTTCAGTCTGGAACCGCGCGACTGCTACGGTCGCAGATTCGAATCCTGCCTCGGGCATGGATGTGTGTGATGTCCTTAGGTTAGTTAGGTTTAGGTAGTCTTAAGTTCTATGGGACTGATGACCTCAGATGTTGAGTTCCATAGTGCTCAGAGCCTTTTGAACCATTTTTCAACTGACTAGTTAGTACTGTATCCACGTAAACCATTGAAAATATCTACAAAATTATTTCATGACACGTGGCATAGTTTTGGAGAAAAGTTTTTCCTGAGGCTATGGCTGTTCGAAGCTAAATTAATAAAACCCAGCATAATTAGGGTTTTGCGTTCAAACATAAACGTTTTAGTTGGTTAATGTCAAGTATGTAACATATTAACTCATTTTTAAAGTAATCGACTGTGCCACTAGACGGAGTTATAGAACTGAGTTGAGGTATGAGTGGTCCGTTATCCTCTTAATATACAAAAACAACAAATTCTTTTAAGAACTCTGCCAGTTATGAGGTTACCTTGAGCTGTCCGGATTTATTCCTCGCTGTTGCGTCGTGGCCTGGATGGTAGCGTAAACTCTTATCGCAGTGTAGTGCCACGTATAGCGTAACTTCACAAATATAAGAAAGAGGGTCTAAGTTTATCTGTTCTTATTGGTAATTTATTATTGAAAGTCCCCAATATTTAATTAACACCGACTAACATACAAGTAAATTAAAGTTCACAAGTAACTTTTAAATTTTCCGCGAGCCTGAGCAGAGAGCGTTGTACTGGTTGCGACAATAGTAGTCTCTGATCGTATACCATCACGTTAATGATTCTTCACACTTCAGTCCAAGGCTTTCCACACTGTCACTGACACTTATAAACTTTATCCCTTTTTTCTAAATGAAAAGCTCAGTTAGCTTCAAACGATTTCAGTCCCCTATTTCATATGCGAGTGTATGGCTACTCAACGTTATCGGCACGAAAAATGAACATCTCGTGGTCATATGTAGGCGAATAAATTTCATGGGACCAAAATCACTTTCAGATACACTGGAAACTCGAATAATCGGACTAACAGGTGCCGTAAGTAATTCGTACAGTCGAAAATTAGGATAACTGAACGTATGGAAAAAAGGGAGTTTTGTACTGTTAACTTTAGGAAGATACACTACGTCGCCCGCGCATGGTTATCGTTTAGGTATGTTGTCAAATGGTTACCTTTCTAGAGTAATACAAACGTTAGGTGTTTATTCAAAACAAATGGTTCAAATGGCTCTGAGCACTATGGGACTTAACATCTGAGGTAATCAGTCCCCTAGAACTTAGAACTACTTAAACCTAACTAACCTAAGGACATCACACACATCCATGCCCGATGCAGGATTCGAACCTGCGACCGTAGCTGTCGCGCGGTTCCAGACTGTAGCGCCTAGAACCGCTCGACCACAAAGACCGGCTATTCAAAACAAATCAGACTTACTAAAAATAAAAATAAACAATATTTATTAAGAGATTAAAGACACATTTACGTGTGCACGTACATATTTTCTTGAAATTACTAAAATTATGCAATCTAAATCATGAAATATCGAAAAAGATCACATAGGATAGCCACCATAGTTTAATTTGGTTTAAAATGTTTAGTAATTGTCATCTGTCTCTTCATGGCTACTACGTCACGAATTCGTTTTAAGTGTAGTAAACTCACAGTATCACACACTGTTTGTTTTTAGAACCATTTGAAATCTGTTTTCAGAGCTTGACATGCTTCTGCATGAGGTGGTCCTGCACTATTATCTGCATTTACTTTTTCTACTGTTTCATCTTCTCATCTTTGCTGCTGTTCGTTTGCCTGCTGTATGTTTTGAACAATTTATTTCATCATGGAGCATCATCTGAAAACCTTAACCATTACTGTCACACGTGAACCACTCTGTCATATCACCGACATAACATTTCTGGTATATCTCTCTGTTTGTCATTAGTTCATTTATATCCTCGAAAACAGAATTACTCGTGTCGGTAATTGAATTTTCGTGCTCCAGATTGACCGTTCTGCTTTAACTTTGTTCAAAGTCATCCTTTCAACAAATCCTAAGAATTTACAACCATTTAACAATATTCCCTTAAATTCATTTTCTTGATAAATGACAGAAAGACTTTTACGTTATCTTCACAGAGATGACGATTTAAGTAAAGGGTGTTTTATATAAAGTCTTTTTAATGTTTCAGTAACACTTTGATCCACTGGTTCTAGCAAAAATTTAATTGCACACATTCCATTATCTCTCTCCAACAGTTCAGCCGAAGGAAGGGTTGGCGGATTATCCAGTAAAGGTAGGATTTTTCCTTGTTTACCAATTTTGTTTTGAAATTTCTTTTACTTCAGGGACAAACGCGTTGTCATACCAGTCAACGAATATTGCATACGTACGCTTCTGTGATTTTTTCGTTTTTATGTATTAAGGAAACTCTGATATTTTTGATACTTCTGGGGTTTTTCGGCCATCCGAAGAGGGGCAAAGGCATTTTATGGCTAGCTGTAGCGTTTGTGCGAACTAATGTTATTACTTGCTCTTTTCTAGTTTTCTGGAGCTGAACTCTCTCGCAGAGAAGCTAAAGATCTTGGCGATAATGCTTTCCAATTTAATCCAATTTCATCACGCTTGTAAACAGAGCCCATGTCGTAGCCCCTTTTTTTAACCAACTTTAAAGGAGCTTGCTGCATCTGCATCAGCTGACATTTTTTCACCTTGTATTTTCAATCCGCGAATTCAATGACGAGATTTAAGTCTGTACAACCATTTTTACTTTTCAAAAACGATTCATAGTAACCTATTTTTTATTTAAATGAAATGCCGATTCACAGAGCAAAGAACCAGATATCAAGTGCCCATTTGATAGTTTTTGTAACAATGAACAATAAACAGCTTCTTCCAAAAGTTCATTTTTCGATTTGTTCATCACTTTTAGTTGTTTACTCCCGTCTTGACTACAGTATCGAGATCAAAACTGATTCGGTAGTCTTCTTAATATTGCTTATCGTTGAAGTACCTACCCCATATTTACCGGCTAACTTACGACCTGTTTCTCCTGTTTTAAATGAATCAATAATGTTTATCTGGTCTTTAAGGGTAAACAACATCCTCTTGCGCTTTGACGTGTTTAAGTGCAGCGTAGCAATATAGCGATTAGCAACTGACTAACTCAAACAATAAAGAACACACAAGGCAGAGGCCATATGTCCATGCACTCACGGACTAGACTACAAATATACAGGGGCGGAAGGAAGTGGCTATGGAAAGAGGGAAAGAGGAGACAGCGGGGAGGCTGGAGGAGATGAAGGGAGAGGGATGATGGACAGAGAGAGGGAGAGAAGGAGATGGAGAGAGAGAGGGTGGCGGGGGGGGGGGGGGGTGAAGGGAAGATGGACAGAGAAACGGGTAAGGAGGAGATGGACAAAGACAGGGCAGAGAAGGAGGTTAGGACGCAAATCCAGTTCCCGTATATATTTGAAACGTGTGCTTTCATTTTTCTTTCTTTTCTATTTGAGCAGACTGATCTATAGCAATGGGTTACCGGGTACAACTTGTTACGAATAAAAAAAAATCATGCTTATTGTTTCTGAAAAGAAATCGTATCGTACGGAGATCGGAATGCAGCCAGACTGGTACAATTTCCAACTTCAACGTGAGGGGCCAATGACAACCGCTTGGATTTATTCAATTGCAGATTGTATTGCGACGAAGGATGGAGCGGGCACTATCCCCGTTGGCTGATCTTCTTTGCGAGCAGCGTGTATGCAGCCCGAAGCATTGCTGAGCGCGATATTAAGACACCGCGGGGAATCAATAAATCACAGCTCGCCGCTTCCTGCGTGAAACACCGGGGAGCGAGGGAGAGGAAGGGTGAGTTAGAGAAGGTGTGCACGCGGGGGCCTCGCCTGGGGAAATAAAAGCGTGATGAGTCCTCCCTCGCCTCCTGTCCTTACTGCCGCCTGCCCACAGCTCGGTAAGGCCACGCTCACTCGCTGCAGCGGGCTTTCTGCAACAACTTGGCCGTCCTTTCTGAACGCGCACGGGATCCACGGGGATAATTTAGCGCGACATATTGGCTCTCTCTCCGTGCCTAACGTTATTCTACCGTGGATGTAGCCATAGGCGTATGCGAAGGGGAGGGGACGGAGTAATGCACAGGCGCCACTTGATACAGACTTTCTGTTCGTCACAGAATACTCACGAATATCTAGCAATAACAGTCTAAGGCTATACTAAACTGCAAATTTAAATTTGTCATGGGCCACAGAAAATATTGTGACTTTACCACTCACTACATACACTGATGAAAAAAAAAAAATGCAACACTAAGAAGGAGATCGACGTAAGCGAAAGCTGGTAGGGGTGTTCCTACATCTGAAAGATGATTTCTATTCAGATTTCGCGCCAACCGCATTACACTGGCGCTAGTAGCACCAATATGAGAATGAAAATCAGGTTTGCTTTAAATAAACGCTGTAATGGTTCCGACCTTTTGTTATCTTTGAGATTGGACGTGGTGAGTTGATGTTAATCAAGAATGTATTTAAGGCGACAAAGACGTCATTACCAGCACCTTACTGAGTTTGAATGAGGTCGTGTGATAGGACTATTGAAAGATAACCGTCAACCTCCTTGTCTAGGGACGCCAGATAAAAGTTGATGTCGTCAAGCCCTGAATGAAAATTGCGCAACGGATAACGGGAGGGGAGCTTGAGAGCGCTACCTAGAGAGCGTGCCCTTTCTGTACGATACTAGGCAAGGGGCTGGAGGGCTCACACGCTGATGTGTGGGTCCCTGTATTTTATATCTGTTATTTTAAATGAATTCCTTTAACTTGACTTCGTTGTGATTTTTAAGGAATATTAACGGCTGATGACAATTGATTACCTATTTATTTTAAACGTTATCACTCGATTTTACAGCGATTGTAGCAATTGTTCCAGTTTACAGATATTACAGTTTTACAACTTATAGCTCGGGTGTATTATATACTAATCTGCACGCACATTTCTACTGGAAAAACGGAATTGCGTTGGCCAAATGTATACCACCAAAGTCTCCCAATATTTTAAATAGGACATCCACTATGTGAGGAGGATAATGGGCAAACTTGGGACCAGATACATTAACACAGGGGGTCAAATTTCCGGAAATTAAACGAGAACGTCATTTCCTTACACAATCTAAAGCTGGAAATAAAAGAAATCGTACAAATATTCAAATACCTCTCTTCCATGCGTGAAAATTGAGACAGACGCACTGAGGTCACGAGCGAGCAGCGACACCTGCTGCTTATAGAGCGGAAACTACTGTACCGTTTCACTATGAGAAGCTGGATCTTCCTTCTGCGATGTTGCAGCAAGACTTGGCAGGAATATAGCCATGATTACTGTCTGCTCACTTACCCGTCTTCTGTAACCCTCCACGAATAAGGCCGGCACCCGGAGGTCTTCCTGGGGCCCGGTAGAGGGGATGGTCGTACCACGTGGCCGTGACCAACCTCTCCACCCCAAATCTTATGACACTGGAACGTCTTTGACTTTTACCTGCTTGTGATGTCTCTGTGATCTCCTACCCAGGAGTCAGGTTGGCACTACTATTCTACAGAACTACTTCCCAACTGGGATTTGGCCAGGTTTTACGGAAAGGTGTGAGGAGGATTAGGAAAGTTCACGTGCAGATTCACGTTCACGTACAAGAAATGCATAATACACGTCACATATAAATACGTATTATGAAGCCTGACATATTTTTTTCCACCCGTCCACATGGGCTCTGTTGCACCCGCGGCCGGCCGCGTCGTACAGCAAAATTGTCGGTAAAGCCGCCTCTGTTTGTATTTCTCGGTTACGAGCGAGCAGCGAAACCTGCTGCTTATAGAGCGGAAACTACTGTACCGTTTCACTACGAGAAGCTGGATCTTCCTTCTGCGATGTTGTAGCAAGACTTGGCAGGAATATAGCCATGGTTACTGGCAGCGGTGGTCAAGAGAATGTACGGATGCAAGAAGACCAGGCTCCAGCCCAGAGGGAAGATCATCGTTTTCGGCTTATTGCTCTGGCGCATCGTACTGCATCTGCAGCAGCAGCTTTGACACCATCATGACACAATGAACTGTTACTAATCGGTTACTTCAAGGACAGTCCCGAGCCAGAAGCGTGCATTCCACTCACCCCAAACCACCGTCATTTGTGACCAGTGCTGGCAAGCAAGAGCTCAATGGGCGGCCGGGTGGAGGATTGTTGTGTTTTCTGATGAAAGCTGGTTCTGCCTCGGTGCCAGTGATGGCCGTATGTTGGTTAGAAGTAGGACGGTCAGGGCCCGCAACTTATCGGTCTACGTGCTGAATGGACCTACAAGTTGGGTTGTGCTATGGGGTGCGATTTCGTATGATAGCAGGAACACTCTCATGGTTATACCACACGCACCCTGAGTGCAAATTTTTACGTTAATCTATTGTGCTACCATTCATGAACAGCATTCTATGGGCTGTTTTCCAACAGGGTAATGCAAGCCCACATACCGTTGTTGTAACTCAACATACTCTGCAGAGTGTCGACATGTTGTCTTGGCCTTCTACATCAGCAGATCTATCTCCAATCTAGCACATATGCGACATAATCGGACGACAACTCCAGCGTCATCCACAAACAGCATTAACCGTCTCTATACTGACCGATCAGATGAAACAGGTATGGAACTCCATCACACAAACTTAATTCCGGAACCTGTATAGCACAGTGCCAACTCGTTTGCATGCTTGTATTCAACATTCTGGCGGTTACACCGGTTATAATATACCAGCATTTCACATTTGCAATGACTTGCCTCGAGATTACCGTAACATATGATCTTGCAACGTTAGTAAATATGGCACCTAGATAAATATATTCCCGAATTTTCGATACGTTAATTATTTTTTGGTGTTGCGATTTGTTTCCGTCATTCTATATTGGGTCATTTTGGCTGTGAGCCGATTCCAGTTTGCGGCGGTGGTTTCAGAGTTGCTTTCCGGTAAAGACAAATGACAGCCTTCACAGAGCCGAGCTGCTGTTGTGTCTCCAACCTTTTCTCTGTCACTTCCTTCAGCAGTCTCTGCGAAGAAAGGGGATGGCCAGACACAGTGGCCCGCACTTTCCGACGCCGGTTCCCAGGATAATTGTAACGGCTGTAGTATAGCTCCCACGAAGACATCCCCTCCCTTTGCTGCATAACAGAATCGCAACAGTGCTTTACTGTTTATCTATAAAGAAAGAGTACTCTTTTTGGGCTGGTTATCTATATCAGTTTACATGATTAGGTTGAGCCGTGGCTGGCTCGAGTCATGCTTGTCTTGGGCTAAACCTTGGTTGCAGTCCTGTGGTTTTATTTCTCCTGAGGTTATCGCGATAATGTTGCTGTCCTCTCCATATGTGGCAGCAGCGGCGTCTATCGATATGAGTACTTCTGTACTATCTTTGATGTGGCGGATACAGTTTCCAGCTGGGAGGTGTGAGACGAGTCGGTCGATTGTCGTGGAGCAGCAAGGAAGTCTTCGTCGCGCGTTCTCTAGCTGGGGCCGCTGGCGGTGTGCACCCGCAGTTGGAGTGTGAGCTACTGGTGGTGGTGGTTAGTGTTTAACGTCCCGTTGACAACGAGGTCATTAGAGACGGAGCGCAAGCTCGGGTTAGGGAAGGATTGGGAAGGAAATCGGCCGTGCCCTTTCAAAGGAACCATCCCGGCATTTGCTGTGAGGTACTGTTTGCGAGTGCTGCGAAGTCCGTCGCCCACCGACCTTGGACATGAAAGTTTAGTCCTCATTTAACATACTATCGAGCCTCAACTGTTTACATTTCTTCGTTTGATCCTGGTTGTTGCTTTTGGGACATTCCCGCGAGCAACAAAGTGTGTGTATTCAAGTCGGCTAAGATTCCAGTCGTCTTCCTATGGAGTTTAGCTTAATATATTCCCAGTTATTGAAGTTGACCAGCACTATCTTCTGCCTTGTGGCCGTTGACGTTCCGGTTACCTGCCCTGGCCGTTGACGTAATTTTGCCGGCCGGAGTGGCCGAGCGATTGTAGGCGCTACAGTCTGGAGCCGCGCAACCGCTGCGGTCGCAGGTTCGAATCCTGCCTCGGGCATGGATGTTTGTGATGTCCTTAGGTTAGTTAGGTTTAAGTAGTTCTAAGTTCTAGGGGACTGATGACCTCAGAAGTTAAGTCCCATAGTGCTCAGAGCCATTTGAACCATTTGACGTAATTTTCGGCAGTATATTTTCCTCGTCGTGTTGTTGGTGTCCAGCGCAACGTATAGTCCGACAGCGGAGGTATTGTTGGTCGATGTGGGCGCCAATATTCTGTGTGTCGTTGTATTGAAATCTTGTGGTCGTTTTGCTGGTTGCGTGGAGCGGAACTGATTTGTTGATTGGTCGGTCGGCTGTCTGTCAGTTGGGTTGCCTTCAGATTAAGAAGTCGTTGGACAGGCTGCCTGGCTCACCTAAACGAGCGTTAGTGTTACAATCTCAAGCCGACCCTTGGAAACTTCTGAGCGCCATGCCTTGTGTGTGTTACATACTAATTTCCCTGTTTTGGTTTTTGTTATTTGGTTGATGTGTGGCCTTCGGCCGAGTATCAGTATCTCTTAAATTAATGTTCTTGTCTTGCCCTTAAGGCATGAGATTGTTATTCCTTATACGGGCTTTCAGCCGTACTTTGTATGAAATATTTTAAGATACGGCCTTCTGCCTTTTGAAATTAAAACTCTGCTTTCTAGGGCTTAAGCCGTTGGATTATTTGCTAATTAGTGGCCTTCAGCCCAGTTTTAATATCTCTTAAATTAATGTTTTTGTCTTGCCCTTAATGCATAAGATTGTTATGCTTTTGTATGGGGCCTTCGGCCGAATTTTGCATGAAATGTTTTAAGGCAAGGCCTTCTGCCTTTTGATTGTAGCTCTTCTTATTGCTTAATATGCGGCCTCCAGCCAAGTTCCATTAAAATTAAATTGCTAAGACCTTCAGCCAGTTTAGATTGAAGATTTAGAAAATATTTTTGGGTGGAACCTCCAGAAGAACCTTGTATTTCAATTTCTTGTTTAGGCCTTGTGCCTTGGATTTTGAGTGTGGCTTTCAGCCGATCTAAAGTTAATCAAAGGAGGTCGATTAAAGTTTTGAGTGTTTTGCATCCTTGTTGTAATATTGTGTGTTGATAAATAAACCTTGTCTGTTGAGTTCAACTGACAGCAACTTATTTTGGCCCCTTTTCCGCAACCTAGTCCGCTCTGTACTGCTAGCACAGGCATTTCATAGGTTATTGTAGTTGATTCTGGTCCATATAGCCAGGCTACACTGTAGATGTGTGCATCTATGCTTAATCTAGGGAGCCAACTACATTAGTTGAAAAAATAAAGTACCATTATATGCACTACAAAAAAATAAGCCGTGTGTAAGTTGAAGGCTCAAAACACATCCGTTCTTGGAACTGGGAGCGTCTGAACTCTGTGGTGTGCGACAGCGCAGTTTTTTGATACATCATTCTTCTGACTGGTTTGATGCGGCCTGCTGCGAATTACAACTTACGTCATCAAATTATTTGCTAGTGTTAAAATCTCTGTTTTCCTCTGCGGTTTGTACCGTCTACAGCCCCCTGTTGTACCATGGAAGTTATTACGTGATGTCTTAGCAGATATCCTATCATCCTGTCCCTTCTTCTTGTCAGTGTTTTCCACATATTCCTTTCCTCTCTGATTCTACGAAAATCTTCTCATTCCTTGCCTTATCAGTCTGCCTAATGTTCAACATTCTTCTGTAGCACCACATCTCAAATGCTTAGATTCTCTTCTTTTCCGGTTTTATCACAGTCCGTGTTTCACTACCATACAGCGCTGTGCTCTGAACGTATACTCTCAGAAATCTCTTCCTCCAATTAAGACTTATGTTTGATACTAGTAGACTTCTCTTGGCTAGGAACGCAATTTCTACCTGTGCTAGTCTGATTTTTAGGCCTTCCTTGCTCCGTCCGTTGTAGTTTATTTAGTTTATTTTTCTGTCTAGGTAGCAGAATTCCTTAACTTCATCTACTTCGTAACCATCAGTCCTCATGTTAAGTTTTCCGCTGTTCTCATTTCCGCTACTTCTCATTACTTTCATGTGTCTTCGATTCACTCTCAATCCATATCCTGTACTCATTAGACTGTTCATTCCGTTCAGCACCTCCTGTAATTCCTCTTCACTCTCACTCAGGTTAGCAATGTCATCAGTGAATCGAATCATTTATATCCTTTCATCTTAAATTTTAATTACATTCCTTAACCTTTCTTTATTTTAATCATTACTTCTTCTATGTACAAATTGAACACTAGGGGCAAAAGACTGCATCATTGTCTCATACCCTTTTTAATCGGAGTACTTCGTTCTTGGTCTTCCACTCTTATTGTTCCGTCTTGGTTTCTGTACGTATTGTATGTTAACCGTCTTTCTCTATAGCTGACTGCCATTTTCTCGGGAATATCTTGCACCATTTTGCATCGTCGTACGCTTTTTCCAGGTCGGCAAACCCCTATGACCGCGTATGATTTTTCTTTAGTCTTGCTTTCATTATCAACTGCAACGTCAAAACTGCCTCTCTTGTGCCTTTACCTTTCCTATGTCCAAACTGCTCGTCATCTAACACATCCTCAACTTTCTTTTCCATTCTTCTGTTTTTGTATGCAACTTGGATGCATTAGCTGTTACGCTGATTATGAAATAATTGTCGCTCTTATCGGCTTTCGCGGCCCTCGAATGTGTGGATGACGTTTTTCCAAAAGTCTGATGGTATACCGCCAGAGTCATACGTTCTACGCACCGACGTGAATAGTCGTTTTGTTGTCGCTTTCCGCAATAATTTTAGGAATTCTGATGAAATGTTTCCCATCCCTTCTGCTTCATTGGGATTTAAGTCTTACAAAGCTCGATGTGCATTTTCAACTTCTCGCGGCGTAATGAATAGTCCATTAAATTTCGGGCATGCAGCCGCGCAAATAAATTATTCAAACTGTTTCTCATGGCCGCCTACCCTTTGGCAGCCACCTCCCGGAAATCCCAGCTTGGGACTATTCAGGAATCTTCTGCCAATTGACACATCATGACAACGCTTTTTCAATTACAGGCCGCTGTCCTGAAGATACACATTGTGTGTCTTTAAGCAGTCGTTACCACTGCCTTCTACATCTTCATGCTGTTGGTCATTGCTGTTTCTTCCGCCTTTAGGAGCAGTTTCCCACCTTGAAGGCAACAAGTTCCCAGATGCTCTGTCCGCTCCTCCACCATATTTGACAAGGCCATTGGATGAATGACGGTGACTTCGTACGCCGGAAGACTTCGGCGATGGTGATTTTTATCCAAAATTTAGTTGGTGGCGGGGTTCGATCCCGGGACCGCGGACGTTTTGATTACTGATCAAAGACGCTACCCCTGCAGCAGTCATAGATCTACAAACTCTACTCTGCGTGTAGAACGGCTGTACCGTTACGCGACGAACTGGACAGACGAGGACTGGTCAGTTACTTAGGGAGACTTCCCACATTGACCCAGTCAGACCAAAAAACGTAGCTTATAAGACATATTATGTTCAACTTTAATTACGATATATCAATACATAAAAAAATAAAATCTCGAAAGCAATTCAGTAAAGCCAGTAAGAAAATCAGCTGTTAAGTTTGTATCCAATCAATACCTCAATCTTTTTGTAGTTTATTGCCTGTTCCTACACTTCGAAGATACTGATCTGTGGATTTATTTGGTAATTTTTATTGCTATTAACACGATGTTCTCAATTTTTCCGAGCTTTTTTAAAATTTTTGTGTTTCATTTTCAGGGTAAACCCAACATTACTGGCATATACATTTCTTGTGAATATGTTCTAGCTATACACTGTAATTCGTTCGAAACCCTGGATTTGATCTTATGAGTAATTGAGGGTAGTCGAATCTCAAAGGTCGCATCCATATTTATACTAATAATCCATATTAATACAAATAATAACGGCCTGCTTAAAGGTCAGATTTGGACCAATGCGTTATTGACCTGCTCAATCTGTGAAGCTACTTCTCTTGAATAAATCATTCAGTTTTTCTGAAATTATAATCATTTATTTGAACATGAACATCACATCTAACGATTTCCGTGCCATTCGGATAATTCCTTCGCTATGTGTCGTTTTTTGTCTTAGAGTGTACAGGATGAATCAAAATGCGCGCACTTGTACGCTGCAATGCAATTCCTTGCATACTATCAGTAAAAAAAAATGCCTCTTACGAAACATCGTCCAGTGCGTATCGGTAGGAAATGAACATCAAAGAAAGGCAATTTGGCAGTACTGCAGTCAAATGTGAGGTAATTACCTCCATTCAATACTACGTGACTGTGCTACTCAGTTACTGCCATGGGTACAGCTTTGCGTTGCAACATTCCAGTTCGAGTCTCCGAAGCCAGGTCAATACATTTTTTTTGTTTTCTTCTTTTTCACTGTATGATATGGTACCTAGTTTTTTAATCGTTAAACAGCAATTATAGCAAGTCTTGTGTAATTATCTATGTTGCTAAACGGCTACACAACCCGCTCACAGTTGTGGTTTCCTGTCTGACAGTTCCAAGAGGAACAAAAATTTGATTGTCGGTATTTTTCATACAATTTTTAACCGAAAAAAAATTAAAAAATTCACTTGCTGTCATAATTTACACATTACATTAAAGGTTTAGCACGTTACGTATCTAAGTCAGATAGTGTTCACATGTCCTGAGTTAGCGCAACTCACCGCGAGCAAACTGTTGTTTTTGTGGTCTTCAGTTCTGAGACTGGTTTGATGCAGCTCTCCATGCTACTCTATCCTGTGCAAGCTTCTTAATCTCCCAGTACTTACTGCAACCTACATCCTTCTGAATCTGCTTAGTGTATTCACCTCTTGGTCTCCCTCTACGATTTTTACCCCTCACGCTGCCCTCCAATACTAAATTTGTGATCCCTTGATGCGAGCAAACTACCCAGACTACATGCACCCAGCACATGAGCATGAAAGTACTTAGAGACACCCAACAGACTCTACACATAATCCCAAATCTTTTCGAAATCTTTTCTCACCGACAACCACAAAATAATAAATGGAATAAAGTTTATCGCTGATTCCCACAAAATGATAAATGGAATAAAGTTTAACGCTGACAACCACAAAATGGTAAAAGGCATAAAGTTTAGCGATTGACGCTGTGGAGTACGGGAAGTTGTCTTGAGTGACTGCAGGAGGATGCAAGAAGACTCAGATTTTGTAGCTGGTGTAATGAATGGCAGTTTGCTCTAAATGTAGAAAAATGTAAGCTAATATGGTTGAGTAAGAGAAACAGTCATGTAACGCTCGAATTCAGCATTAGTAGTGTGCTGGTTGAAACAGTCACATTTATTAAATATCTAGGCGTAACATTGCAAAGTGATATGGAATGGAACGAGCACATCAGATTGGCAGTAGGGAAGGCGAATGCTCGACTTGGAAGAATTTTGGTAAACTGTAGCTCGTCCTGAAGGAGAAGGCGTATAGAACGTTAGTGCGAACCATTCTTGAGCCCTACTCCAGTGTTTGACATCTCCACCAGGTCAGATTAAAGGAAGACATAAAATCAATTTAGAGGCGTGCTGCTGGATTTATTACCGGTAGGTTCGATCAACACCCAATTATTACGGAGGTGCTTCGAGAACTGAAATGGGAATCCCTGGATGGAAAGCGACGTTCTTTTCCGGGAGAAAATCATAGAACCAACATTTGAGGCCAACTGCAGAACATTAGTGTTGTTTTGTACATGACTACGAAAAGGAAAAGACGTACAGTCTGTTAGGCTTTTAGTGAACTCCGGGGAACGTTGCAGACTCTCCCAGTATGGAAACTACAAGCCATGCCTTTTTGTGTGCATGTAACGGGCTCTGTAATTCTACAGCCGAATCACGCCTGGGATGTATTTATTTATTTAACCTTTTCTGACTAGGACCATCAGGACCTCTCTTCCAACGGACAAGGTTTTCACACATGCAGTATCCTTTTTACATCATAATTTTCTAAATAAATACTATTTTATTGTGACAAATAGTGTTATAATGATTTGAGTGTCTAAAGTAGCAACTAATGAAGTTGATAATGGCAGTGCTTATACTACTGCAGCCGGCCGGAGTGGCCGTGCGGTTCTAGGCGCTACAGTATGGAACCGAGCGACCGCTACGGTCGCAGGTTCGAATCCTGCCTTGGGCGTGGATGTGTGTGATGTCCTTAGGTTGGTTAGGTTTAATTAGTTCTAAGTTCTAGGCAACTGATGACCTCAGAAGTTAAGTCGCATAGTGCTCAGAGCCATTTGAACCATTTGCACCATATACTACTGCCGCTGCTGCCACTAATAGTGATGATAATAATAATACTAATAATAATAATAATAATAATAATAATAAACCCCGTGGAGGCCCGGGAAAAGAATCGGCCTCCGGTATGTTCTGCCAGTCGTAAAAGGCGACGAAAAGAACAAACCACTAATAGGGCTAACCCCCCTTTTAGTGTGATTAGTTGGTTCAGGACAGAACTGAAGAAGCCTCGGACAAGCGCCGTCATGGTCGGGGACGACGCTTGAACCCTATGCCCGTCCACAATGGTAACGACACTGCTAGCCAACTAGAAAATGATTTAAATCCAAATAGAGGTGTTTTGCAGGATATGCTTCCTGCAACCACCCTAGAAGGAAAACAAAGACAGAGGATGAGATGGTCAGATGAAGTTAATCGACACCTCATGTTCTGTTATTACCAAGCAACAAACCTAGGAACCAACACAACTGGATACAGATCACAAGTATACACAACATTTATTACCAGATACCCAGAATTAAAATTTTTAACAGAACAACGATTAGCTGATCAGATCCGTGTAATAATAAAAAATAACAGGATACCCCAGTCAGAATTAGAAAACATCAAACAACAAGTACAACTAATACTGGAACAAAATAATGTGCAATCAGAAGAAGAAGAAAATACAGTAATGGACTCAAACATCCCAGAGCAAACAAACAAAGAGCAACATGCACCAATTAAACAATCAGAGGAAAACGAAATCTTAAGACAGCCACCAGAACAAGCACAAATAGAACACGAAGTGACACAGATGTTAGATATACAAGAAAAATTTCAGCTAACATATATAGAATACAAAGACACAAATACAGACATTAGACCATTCTTGCGTAGACCACCAAATAACCCACAAGTCGAAACAACAATAAAAACTATCAACACAATCATACACAACAAAATAAATGAAAACACAACTATGGAAGAGTTACAACTACTGGTTTATATAGGAGCACTCACTACACTAAATATACACACTAGGCAGAGATCAGAACCAACCAACACACAGAAGAAACCCACAAAACCAGCATGGCAACACAGGCTACAGATCAAAATAGAAAAACTGAGAAAAGACATCGGACAGCTAACACAATTTATAAGAAATGAAATCTCGGAAAAAAACGAAAAAAGTTAGGTAAATTCTCACAACAAGAAGCGACAGAGCAATTAGACGAAAAGAAGCAGAAATTACAAGCATTAGCCAAACGACTCAGAAGATACAAAAAAAGTGAAAATAGAAGGAAACAAAACCAAACATTCAACACAAACCAAAAGAAATTTTACCAGACAATAGATAACACACACATTAAAATAAACAATCCACCAAACATAACAGACATGGAACACTTCTGGAGCAACATATGGTCAAACCCGGTACAACATAACAGGCATGCACGGTGGATACAAGCAGAAACAGACACATACAAGATGATACCACAAATGCCTGAAGTGATAATTTTGCAACATGAAGTCACCCAAGCAATTAATTCTACTCACAATTGGAAAGCCCCTGGAAATGATAAAATAGCAAATTTCTGGTTAAAGAAGTTCACCTCAACACATCCACATCTAACTAAATTATTTAACAGTTACATTGCAGACCCATACACATTCCCAGATACACTTACACACGGAATAACATATCTGAAACCTAAAGATCAAGCAGACACAGCGAACCCAGCTAAATATCGCCCCATAACATGCCTACCAACAATATACAAAATATTAACTTCAGTCATTAAACAGAAATTAATGACACATACAACACAGAACAAAATTATAAATGAAGAACAAAAATGCTGTTGCAAAGGAGCACGAGGATGTGAAGAGCAACTGATAATAGATGCAGAGGTGACATATCAAGCTAAAACTAAACAAAGGTCGCTACACTACACATACATTGATTACCAAAAAGCTTTTGATAGTGTACCCCACTCATGGTTACTACAAATATTGGAAATATACAAAGTAGATCCTAAATTGATACAGTTCCTAAACATAGTAATGAAAAATTGGAAAACCACACTTAATATCCAAACAAATTCAAATAATATCACATCACAGCCAATACAGATTAAGCGTGGAATATACCAAGGAGACTCATTAAGTCCTTTCTGGTTCTGCCTTGCTCTGAACCCACTATCCAACATGCTAAATAATACAAATTATGGATACAATATTACTGGAACATACCCACACAAAATCACACATTTGCTATACATGGATGATCTAAAACTACTGGCAGCAACAAATCAACAACTCAACCAATTACTAAAGATAACAGAAGGATTCAGCAATGATGTAAGTATGGCTTTTGGAACAGACAAATGTAAGAAAAATAGCATAGTCAAGGGAAAACATACTAAACAAGAAGATTACATATTGGATAACCACAGCGACTGCATAGAAGCGATGGAAAAAACGGATGCCTATAAATATCTAGGATACAGGCAAAAAATAGGAATAGATAATACAAATATCAAAGAAGAACTAAAAGAAAAATATAGACAAAGACTAACAAAAATACTGAAAACAGAATTGACAGCAAGAAACAAGACAAAAGCTATAAATACCTATGCCATACCAATATTGACCTACTCATTTGGAGTAGTGAAATGGAGTAACACAGACCTAGAAGCACTCAATACACTTACACGATCACAATGCCACAAATATAGAATACATCACATACATTCAGCAACAGAAAGATTCACATTAAGCAGAAAGGAAGGAGGAAGGGGATTTATCGACATAAAAAACCTACATTATGGACAGGTAGACAATTTAAGAAAATTCTTTCTAGAACGAGCAGAAACTAGCAAAATACACAAGGCAATCACTCATATAAATACATCGGCAACACCACTGCAATTTCATAACCACTTCTACAACCCTTTAGATCACATAACATCAACAGACATGAAGAAAGTAAATTGGAAAAAGAAAACACTACATGGCAAGCACCCGTATCATCTAACACAGCCACACATCGATCAAGACGCATCCAACACATGGCTAAGAAAAGGCAATATATACAGTGAGACAGAAGGATTCATGATTGCAATACAGGATCAAACAATAAACACCAGGTATTACAACAAGCATATTATTAAAGATCCCAATACCACAACGGATAAATGCAGACTTTGTAAACAACAAACAGAAACAGTAGATCACATCACAAGCGGATGTACAATACTAGCAAATACAGAATACCCCAGAAGACATGACAATGTCGCAAAAATAATGCATCAACAGCTTGCCTTACAACATAAACTTTTAAAACAACGCGTTCCTACATACAAGTATACACCACAAAATGTACTGGAGAATGATGAATACAAATTATACTGGATCAGAACCATTATAACAGATAAAACAACGCCACATAACAAACCTGACATCATACTCACCAATAAAAAGAAGAAATTAACACAACTAATCGAAATATCTATACCCAATACAACAAATATACAAAAGAAAACAGAAGAAAAAATTGAAAAATACATCCAACTGGCTGAGGAAGTCAAAGACATGTGGCATCAGGATAAAGTTGACATCATACCAATTATACTATCAACTACAGGAGTCATACCACACAATATCCACCAGTACATCAATGCAATACAGCTACATCCAAACATATATATACAGCTACAGAAATCCGTAATTATTGATACATGTTCAATTACCCGGAAGTTCCTAAATGCGATATAACACATACCGTACAGTTAAAAGGAAGTGACGCTTGATCAAGGTCCGTGTCACTCCATTTTTAACCGGACTTAACGTCTGAGAAAGTGAAGGAAATAATAATAATACTAATAATGACAATGACGGTGACAGATATACAAAGAACTTATAGGTCTACAAAGCAGATGTTTTCTGATGTAGCGAACACTTTGGAAATTTAAGGAGATTGCACCGGATAGGAAAACTGAGAAATGAGGGAGATCTGGTTGGAAAGAAGGATGTACAGCGGTAACGAGTGCGTACAGGGACAATGGTAATCTTTATTGCTGCTTTAGTAGATGTTCCATTAACTATCTTCTGAAGCTTGAGTTGTTATGAAGATCTCTAATATAATGCGGGTGGTCATTCCAGAGTCGGGTTCCTGCTACAGAGGAGGACTTCGAGAAAGTAAATGAACAATGTAATGGGACAAAAAGGATTCTGCTCTGATGGAAACAGGTGTTTCTACTATATTGTTCGGACAAGAGCGTTAATGTCGTGGGGAGACAAGAGGAACAGTGTTCGTGATAACACAGCAGAGAAGACAGAGGTTATGGAAATCGCTGCGCTTGTCTGCATGCAACTATGATAACTGTGCATATGGTGGTGAAATATGATCAAAGAGTCGAATACCACAGATATAACAAACACAACAAGTAAGGCAATGCGAAATAGAGGAAATGAGAACAGTAAGAAATTAACATCAGGACTGGCAATCACGAAGTAGATGATGTTACGAAATTCTGCTGCGGAGGCAGCAGAGTAATCCATGACGGGATGAAACAAGGCGAACATAAAAATTAACCTAGCACTGGCAGGAAAGGAATTCCTGGCCAAGATAACTCTACGAATATCAAACATAGGCCTTAATTTGAGGAAGAAATTTCTGAGAATGTACGTTTCGAGCAGGTCTGAGGCATCTTGTCACGGTTCGCGCGGCTCCCCCCGTCGGATGTTCGAGTCCTCTATCGGGCATGGCTGTGTGTGTTGTCCTTAGCGGAAGTTAGTTAGGTTAAGTAGTGTGTAACTTTAGCGACCGATGACCTCAGCAGGCATCTCATAAGATCTTACCACAAATTTCCAAATTTATGATAGTGAAACAAGGACTGCTAGTAAACCGGAACAGAAAATAATCGAAGCATTTGAGATGTGGTGCTATAGATGAATTTTGAAAATTAGGGACAGGTCCATGGTCCTAGCGGGAGCTGTAGAGGGTAGAAACCTTTGAGGACGACAGAGACTGGAATGCATTGATACTGAACAATTGAGGACGTAAGTGGTACTCTGAGATGGAGAGGTTCGTACAGAAAAGAATTTCGTGGCAGGCATCAAACAACTCTAAAACCAAGATGCAGGCATTCATAACCAGTGCCAGGCGCCATGAGCTACTTTCTCAGATCAGGAGGAAAGAGATTTTAATATTTTTGTACAGCATGGAGAGATGCTGATACCTGACTGCACATTGCAGTTACGTGCTCAGTCCAATTTAGTTATTCATCGTATATCACTCCTAGACACTTTGATGAATGTGAGATGTTAGTATTTGTCCCATTTAGGACACACGGTGGGCATTTCTGATATTTCGGGCTAATGATCCTAGAAGGACCAACCAACACCGCTTGGGTTTTGAATGGGTTGAGCTTTAACTGTATGCCCATTTTGATAGTGCACATATGATAGCATTGAGATTCTCGACAGCTGTCTTCGGATTATTGGTTTTGCACTGAGAGACCATGGATGTCAGCAGTGTATAGGCGGTATTTTTAGTAGGACAAACCTGATAACACATCACTGACACACAATAAAAACCGAGCGAGGTGGCGCAGTGGTTAGCCCATTGGACTCCCATTCGGCAGGAGACAGTTCAAAGTCACGTCCGGCCATCCTGATTTAGGTTGTCCGTGATTCCCCTAAATCGCTTCAGGCAAATGCAGGGATGGTTCTTTTGAAAAGGTGCGGCCGACTTCTTTCCTCATTCTCAAACACAATGAAAAGGTTATACGACCTGGAGGCGACTGATACTACAGGGTGGCGCACGAAATGTGTTACCAATTGTTTCTTTCACAATTTACGACGCACATTAGACAACACGCTGGGATCTCTACAGCAGTACCAGCAGAGCTTGGAAAAACAAATGAGTTACGAAATGACGTGTAATTCGCGATACTGCCGCTAGGAGACTCGTAAGCAGGAATGGTTGACAATGGAAGACTGACGACACAGCAACGATCGGCAATTGTGTTACATTTTCTTGAAACGAAAAGCCTTGTTGTGACTCAGAGGCGTTTTCGACAACAGTTTAACACACGATGGGTCCCTTGCAAGAAGACCATCCACAGGTTGTACGATAAATTTGTACACGAAGGAACAGCATTGGAAGCGAAGCGACCTCGGCCTAAACCTGTTTGGTCGCCGGAGCATATTGAAGCGGTGCGAGTTGCTGTACAGAGAAGTCCGGAGAAATCGTGTAGAAAGGCAGCAGTGCAACTGGGAATATCCAGACGCTCCGTTCAACGCATTCTTAAAAGTGACCTCAATATGTACTAGTACAAGATGACCTGTGCACAGAAGCTCACTGAAGAACACAAGCAGCAGAGACTACTGTTTGCTCAGTGGGCGGAGGATAGGGAAGAAACTCTCAACAACGTTTGGTTTTCAGAGGAGGCACATTTTCATTTAGACGGGGTGGTTAACAAACAAAATGTACGCTTTTGGGCCACTGAAAACCCACAAGTGCTTCATGAACGACAACATTATGCTCCGAGGATTACGGTGTAGGCAGAAATTTCCAGTCACGGACTTACTGGACCCTTTTCCTTTGAAGAAACTGTGAACAGCGAGCGTTATTTGAGCAAGCTTCGCAATAGTTTCATTCCACAGCTTCTTGCTACTGCCTTGCCCTTCAACACGCAGTGGTTCATGTAAGATGGAGCAAGGCCACATACTGCAAACACTGTGTTGGAGTTTTTATACGAGCATTTCGACATGCAGATCATTTCACTCAGGTTGCCGGGTCGCTTCAGTGATGGACAACATTGGCCTCCAAATAGTCCAGACCTCAATCCATGTGACTTTTTTCTTTGGGGGTACCTAAGGAAAAAAATTTCCCGAAACGTCAACATGATTTAATGGAGCTCAGAAGACTCATTCTTCAAGGTTGCTGTGAAATTACGGAAGACATGTGCTAATCACTAACTTCAGTGTTCGTTTGAAGGAAGTTAGGAAACGAAATGGTGGACATATTGAGCATGTGCTGAGTTAGAACAAATCTCCATGGATGGCTCTTCATTGTAGTATATGTTCCTTTCAGATTGTATTGACAATAAAGTTTATATTCAAAAACAAAATGGTAACACATTTCGTGCGCCACCCTGTACCTTCCTCCACTGTGATTTTATGGTACCATTCGTCGTATCGACGATCTACGATAAAGTGCTTTGCTGTGTTTGCTATAGTTTTGGTGTTTCAATAGTTGTCGCACCACAGGGAAAACCGAGGACGGAAGGGGGGCCCTCTTTTGTAGCCGTCAAGTCGGCAGATAACGGCTCCCCGTGTTATAAGCACCCCAGGGCGCGGGGGTGACAGATTCGTTATCCCGCGGCGGCAGCAGCTCGCTGGAACAGAGGAGCAGATAAGAGAGCTTTGTGTCCTCGCGGAGGCGAGGGTTGAAGGCGCGCAGCCGTGGGCCGCCTGGGGAAATGGAAGTGTCACTGGCTGTGGCGCGGCGTGGCGTCGCCTTGCGTAGCGTCGCTACCTGCAGTCACAGCAGCCGTTGTCGATCCGCACGCTGCGATAGGTCGATAGCAGCCGCTGCCGCTGCTGCTACGCTCGCTGTCTCCCGGTTCCCGAGCACAGCAGGTGCGTCACACCGCCCCGGCTCTCTTTTGTTACACGTAGTGCTCTACGCTGACAATCTGCCCACTTGTAGGTGTTTCATACCTCGCATAGCCATCAGACACTTTGTACTCCTGCATTTGGGCTCTTACGAACACTGCGACTTTTTTATCTGCTTGAGACCCCAATTCTGCAAGTTTCCCAAAGTGTCCTTACCGACAGTACTCCGCAAGTGCACCGATGTTAAGCAGATCTATGGTACACAATCTACGAAATGTGTCTAAAGATAAGAAATTATTCAGTAACGATCTTCAATTTTATCCGGAAGATATTTTAAATCTATCAATAACATTTAAATGTTAATAGAAACCACTGCAGATATCATTACATTTGTGTTTATTACGCCCCAACGGATTACGTTCTAAATGAAGATTTTATGGTGCATTACAGCCGTAAACTTCAACCAAGCCTACATGGTTTTCATAAACATCCAGCACATAACTTGGTGGAGTTTAAAACTGTAGTAAGTCACAAGACTGTATTAATTAACTTTCTAATAGACAGATCCCACTCCAGTAAAGACAATTTTCAGACAAATTGTTAAAATTAGCGTTTTAGCATATACAAGTAAATCACGAAGATATGCAAATATTTTAATATATTAATATATACGTAAAACTAAAGAAAAAAGTTCATGTAAAAATAGGTGTGCAAATGTTTAGTTCCGCAACTACGGCTAATAAAAGATTTTGCCTGAAATTTAGCAACTTCGCTAATATAAAGCTATGGCAAAACTGTACGAGGTTAAAGTAGAGCACAATTTCTATTTATTTTGTTGTTAGTGATCTGGTGAATCTAATAAAACATGTCCCAGACGTGTATCTACAGCATTTTTCCAGAACATTCATAGAAGGAAAGATTATTATATAAGCAAATTTGTTTACTTTCCATTAATAATGTAGAAACGTTTACGGCACCTTGAAACGAGTTAGTTTTCTGTATTGTTCAGTGAAAGGCATCCCTGTTTTATAAATAATCTACAAACTACAACAGTTACTATGTGGTTTCATTTAAATAAACTCTTGTTATTATGTTCTTTCACTGAACTTAGTTAAAATAACATATTAAAATGTTTGCATATCTTTGTGAATCACTCTCTATAATAACTATAGTAGCACTGTAATACGAAAATATCTCATGAAGTTTATTCATTTTACTTATTGCCACTATATAGGATACACACCTTTCTATTTTCCATATCATAGAGACGCTCTATGCAATGTTCATGGAATACTACACTGAGGAGCCGACGAAACTGGTACACCTGCCTAACATCGTGTAGGGCCCCGCGAGCAGGCAGAAGTGCCGCAATACATGACATGGACTCGACTAATGTTTGAAGTAGTGTTGGAGCGAACTGACACCATGAATCCTGCAGGGCTGTCCATAAATCCGTAAGAGTACGAGGTGGTGGAGATTTCTGCACAGTACTTGCAAGGCATCCCAGATACGCTCAATAATGTTCATTTCTGGGGAGTTTGGTGGCCAGCGGAAGCGTTTAAACTTAGAAGACTGTTCCTGGAGCCACTCTGTAGCAATTCTGTCCGTCTGGGGTGTCGCATTGTCCTGCTGGAATTGTCTAAGTCTGTCGCAATTCACAATGGACATGAATGGATGAAAGTGATCAGACAAGATGCTTTTGTACGTGTCATCTGTCAGAATCATATATCGACGTAACAGGGTCGCATATCACTCCAACTGCACACACGCCTCACACCATTACAGAGCCTCCATCAGCTTGAACAGTCCCCTGCTGACATGCAGGGTCCATGGGTTCATGGGGATATCTCCATACCTGTACACGTCCATCCGCTCGATAAGGTTTCAAACGAGACTCGGTCGACCAAGCAACATGGTTCCAGTCATCAACAGGCCAATGTCGGTGTTGACGGGCTCAGGGGAGCCGTAAAGCCTTGTGTCGTGCAGTGATAAAGTATACACGAGTGGGCCTTTGGCTCCGAGAGCCCATATTGATGATGTTTCGTTGAGCCCAGCATTGAAATCTGCGGCATTTTGTGGAGGGGTTGCACTCTGTCATGTTGGACGATTCTCTTCGGTCGTCGTTGGTCCCGTACTTGCAAGATCTTTTTCCGGCCGCAGAGATGTGATTTTTTACCGGATTCCTGATGTTCAAGGTACACTGGTGAAATGATCGTATGGGAAAATCCCCACTTCATCGCTACCTCGGAGATGCTCTGTCCCATCGTTCATGCGCCGACTGTAACATCACGTTCAGACTCTCTTAAATCTTGATAACGTGGCATTGTAACAGCAGTAACCGATCTAACAACTGCGCCAGACGTTTTGAAACATCCTCTTGAAAAATTATGAATGACTGTACTGGTAAACTTCTACGTTATTTGATTTTCAAACAGCTGAGCAAAACTTTACTTATTCTGATCATCACTAAACTGAAACACAATATTTTTATCGCAAAGCAATATGACTTTTAATAATTCTTACAAAGGAATGGCCCTGACTAACAATAACATATACCTTCCATGAATCACTTATCTCACAAAAATCTTCGTTACTCGAACTACTATAATACAGCTAGCGCCAATACTGACAGCTAAATAAAAGATTCAAACTACTGAAGGCACTAACTACTGATATGCATAATTAATAAATGAAAGGTTTCAATAGAGAGCAAACAATGTATTTACCTCAATAATGTTCAAAAGTCTTCATATATATATCTATCAATTCATGACAACCATCTTTACAAATTTCCTCTTTCTGGCGGACACACGTCCAGATCGTCCGGTTATAGTAACCTCTCAAAACTCTGGCATCTCTCTCTCCACATCCACCACTGCTGGCGGCTCATCTCCAACTGTCCAACACCACACAAGCGATTATTCCAACAGTGAGTCCAACCAGCCGCAGACTGCACACAGCACAGTCAGTGATTTTCATACAGAGCGCTACGTGGCGTTACCAACATAAAAACCTGAACAGCCTACTTACAATTTGTTGTCTTATATAGGGATTGCCGACCGCTGCACCATAATCTTTCTGTTCACATATCTCTGTATCTGAATACGCATGCTTATACCAGTTTCTTTGGCGCTTCAGCGTTGTTTTGTACTAATTAAGATGGAGTGGAGATACCAGCCGCTGACATATGAATTGCTCTCAATATTACTATCAGCGATCTTTCGTTTATGTAGCAGCAAATTCGTTGATGTGACAGCTATTTTTACAGCTGTTTCTAAGGATTACACTTAACTTTTTTTACATGACGTCGGAAGTGCTAATTCAGTCGAGGTTCCGAAAAATCTCGATTGTTTTCCGATTTGGGCAAACTTGTTGCACAGTTGACTGATTCTTCTGTAGCTTCTTGATAGGCAGCTGTTCGCAGCTCGTAATCGTGCGGTACCGTTCTCGCTTCCCGCGCCCGCGTTCCCGGGTTCGATTCCCGGCGGTGTCAGGGATTTTCTCTGCCTCGTGATGACTGGGTGTCGTGTCATGTCCTGAGGTTAGTTTCGTTTAAATAGTTCTAAGTTCTAGGGGACTGATGACCATAGATGTTAAGTCCGATAGTGCTCAGAGCCATTTTTGATAGGCAGCTCAACACATTTCCTCATAACTTAAGCTGTCAACAGAAAAAGATTCAGTTCACAATGAAGGTTGGCAACAAATACACAGTTTTCCTAGATGCAACCATTGACATTAAAACACACACACACACACACACACACACACACACACACAGTTTCAAAATTTAAAGAAAAGTTACAGCTACAGGGACAGACAGTAATACCTATTTGCTCACAGCACCCAGTAAGCACTCTGACATGCATTTTTCCAATCAGTGCTGCTCCGTATCTCATACATTCCCAAGTCCAAACAAGATTCCAATGCAAATTCAGACTCAATACAATTTATAGCCTCAATTCTAATCTACATTTACATCTACATCGATACTCCGCAAGCCACTGTACGGTGCGTGGTGGAGGGTGCCCTGTACCACTACTAGGCAGATCCTCTCGTGTTCCACTCGCAAATAGAGCGATGGAAAGACTAGTGTCTATATATCTTCGTGCGAGCCCTAATTTCTCGTACCTTATCTTGGCAGTATGTTGTCGGCAGGAGAATGTTTCGGTACTCAGCTTGAAAAGCTTGTTCTCTAAATTTCCGTGAAAAGAACTTCAGGGATTCCCATTTCAGTTCGAGAAGCATCTCCGTAACATTTACGTGTTGATCGAAATCTAGCAACCTGGCTCTGAATTAAACCGCGCTCCTAAAATTCTCCCAATAAATCGAAGATGACCATTCGGCTTCCCGACCGCAGTTCCCACGTGCTCGTTCCATTTCAGACAGCTTAAAATGTGTTTAAATGTGTTTGAAATTTTATGGGACTTACACACTACTTAACCTTAAGTATCCTAAGGACAAACACACGCACCCATGCCCGAGGGAGGACTCGAACCTCCGCCGGGATCAGCCGCACAGTCCATGACTGCAGCGCCTCAGACCGCTAGGCTAATCCCGCGCGGCTTCAGATACCTTTGTAACGTTACGCTCAGATATTTAAGTGATTTGACAGTCAAGAAGGACACTAGTAACACAGTATCCGAACTTTACAGGTTTGTTCTTCCTACTCATTATAGCATCGCTTCTTGAAAAAAGTAATGTAAATCACTTTATCGATATGTGACTACAATGGAGCCGCTATTCGTGCTCAGGGAAGTGTAATTACTATTATCCCTGTATCGAAGTATATAAGAAAAGATTTCATTGTCTTCTCTTGTCTTCCTCCTCCTCCTCTTCTTCTTCTTCTTCTTCTTCTTCTTCGTCTTCCGTGCCTGGTTGGTTCTGATGTCGCATTTAGATTACGATCTGTAAAGAATTATCTCTACTATATGTAGTGTATTTAGTATTTCTGCTAAATTTATATGTCAGTATTTAATGCAGTATGTGGTTTTGTTAGTAGCATGAAAGTACCTTCCCTGTCCCCTATATTTAATAAATTACGTAACAATAATATGTTGCCCTGCCCATTTGTAATTGAATTGTTGAAGTGACGCCATTGCTGTTAAAATTGATAAAAATTTCTTCATAGCTAGTTAATTCTGAAAGTATTAAGAGGATTTAATTCCAGTAAATGTAAAACGGCGTCTCACAATAATTTGTATATCATTTTTGACCAGAGGTACAATTTCATTCAAAGGAATTATTTTAATTGTGTACGCTGCCATTGCATGTAGGCAGCAATACTGGAGCGTCAAGTCCCACAGAGAAAAATAATTGTTTGAATATGATATTGAATTTGCTTATCGCGTAACATTCAAGAAAGATAATTTCTTTTATCCGTCGTGAGTAAGACGGATGTCTTCACGTTGGAATAAGAACGGTATTTCTGGTCATAGCGCCCTGAGAAAATGAATGTAAAAGAGAATTACTTTAATCAAACATTTTCATTCCAAATTAATGGAACATTTTTTTCTCTCTTTCAAGAAAGAAAGTTACGTGATATCATCCTCATTAACTTACATCCTTCCACATTTAGAGCTAGTTGCCTTTCATCACACCAGGCAGAAATTTTGCCTACGTCGTCTTGTATCTTCGTACTGTCCCTCATCTTCGGGCCCGCATCTCGTGGTCGTGCGGTAGCGTTCTCGCTTCCCACGCCCGGGTTCCCGGGTTCGATTCCCGGCGGGGTCAGGGATTTTCTCTGCCTCGTGATGGCTGGGTGTTGTGTGTTGTCCTTAGGTTAGTTAGGTTTAAGTAGTTCTAAGTTCTAGGGGACTTATGACCACAGCAGTTGAGTCCCATAGTGCTCAGAGCCATTGAACCTCATCTTCGGCCCCTTAGCGTACACCACGGCACCATCAGTAAGTAACCGCAGACTGCTGTCCACCCTGTCCGCCAAATCATCTACACTAGTGTCCATTAAAATTGCTACACCACGAAGATGACGTGCTACAGACGCGAAATTTAACCGACAGGAAGAAGATGCTGTGGTATGCAAATGATTAGCTTTTCAGAGCATTCATACAAAGTTGACGCCGGTGACGACACCTACAACGTGCTGACATGGGGAAAGTTTCCAACCGATTTCTCATACACAAACAGCAGTTGGCCGGTGTTGCCCGGTGAAACGTTGTTGTGATGCCTCGTGTAAGGAGGAGAAATGCGTACCATCACGTTTCCGACTTTGATAAAGGCCGGATTGTAGCCTATCGCGATTGCGGTTTATCGTATCACGACATTGCTGCTCGCGTTGGTCGAGCTCCAATGACTGTTAGCAGAATATGGAATCGGTGGGTTCAGGAAGGTAATACGGAACGCCGTGCTGGATCCCAGCGGTCTCGTATCACTAGCAATCAAGATGACAGTCATCTTATCCGCATGGCTGCTACGGATCGTGCACCCACGTCTCGATCCCTGAGTCAACAGATGCAAGACAACAACCACCTGCACGAACAGTTCGACGACGTTTGCAGCAGCATGGACTAGGAGACCACGGCTCCGGTTACCCTTGACGCTGCATCACAGACAGGAGCGCATGCGATGGTGTACTCGACGACGAACCTGGGTGCACGAATGGCAAAATGTCATTTTTTCGGATGAATCCAGGTTCTGTTTACAGCATCATGATGGTCGCAACCGTGTTTGGCGACATCGCGGTAAACGCACATTGGAAGCGTGTATTCGTCATCGCCATACTGGCGTATCATCCGGCGTAATGGTATGGGGTGCCATTGTTTAGACGTCTCGGTCACATCTTGTTCGCAATGACGGTAATTTGAACTGTGAACATTACATTTGAGATGTGTTACGACCCGTGGCTCTACCCTTCATTCGATCCCTGCGAAGCCCTACATTTCAGCAGGATAATGCACGACCGCATATTGCAGGACCTGTACGCGGCTTTCTGGATACAGAAATTGTTCGACTGCTGCCCTGGCCAGCACATTCTCCAAATCTCTCACCAATTGAAAACGTCTGGTCAATGGTGGCCGAGCAACTGGCTCGTCACAATACGCCAGTCACTACTCTTGATGAACTGTGGTATCGTGTTGAAGCTGAATGGGCAGCTGTACCTGTACACGCCATCCAAGCTCTGTTTGACTGAATGCCCAGGCGTATCAAGGCCAGAGGTGGTTGTTGTTGGTATTGATTTCTCAGAATCTATGCACCCAAGTTGCGTGAAAATGTCATCACATGTCAATTCTATTATAATATATTTGTCCAATGAACACCCGTTTATCATCTGCATTGCTTATTGGTGTAGCAATTTTAGTGGCCAGTACTGTATGTACATAGAGAACAGTAGCGGTCCTATCACACTTCCCTGGGGCACTCCTGACAATGTCCTCGTCTCTGATGAGCCCTCGTCGCGGAAATCTACAAATTTGACATCTGCGTGTTGCCCATCATCCATAGTTCGCAGTATATAGTATCATGTGAGAAAACAGCAAGATGAGTTTGCGCACAAGCGATGCTTTCTAAAACCATGCTGATTTGTGGACATAAGATTCTCCGTCTCAAGAAAGTTTATTATATTCGACCTGACAATATTTTAAAGGTTTCTACAGCAAGCCGAAGTTAGGGATATTGGTCTGTAATTTTGCGGGTCTGTTCCTCTACCCTTCTTATACACTGATGTCACTTGAGCTTTTTTCAGTCATTTGGGACTTTGCGCTGGGCAAGAGATTCACGGTAAGAGGATACTAGGTAAGCGGCTAATGTCGTAGAGTACTCATTGTAAAACGGAATTGGGATTCAATCCGGACCTGTTGATTTATTTGCTTTCAAATCTCTCAGCTGTTTCTCTACGCCAGACATGCTTATTACTGTATCGTCCATACGGGTGTCTGTCGGGTGGTCAATTGACCATATGCTTATAGGATTCTCCTGTGTAAACGATTTCTTGAAGGTGAGATTTAAAACTTCGTCTTTCGTTTTTCTGTCTTCAACTGCCACACCAGATGGTCAACAACGGAGTGAATGGAAGCCATAGACCCGCTTGGCGATTTTACATAGGACCAGAATTAACGGCTATAGCGCTGTTCTGATTAGCCTCAACTTGCACAGTAAACAAAAATTGAAAATTAAACACCTCCTCTATGCTCCCCGGCTTTTCCTTTCAATGTTTGCAGGAAGTAGTGTACAGTATCAGTAATCATAGAGTGTACCCAAAGCACTGAACTCCTGCAACTGCAGGATTTGTTAGTAAGTGAAGAAGAGTACAGCCCAACGTATTTTCCATAGTAATACCCAATTACTAGCGAACAGTGGGGCATACAAAATTACTCATGATTGTGGTAAGTTTTATATTAATCAGTCAGGTAGAGACATAACAACTAGGGCGGCTAAATATGGACACAACTGGAGGTTGCTGAATTGTGTCTCCACACATGCTGAGCATGTACTGTGGTAAACCAACAAACCAGCTGCCACCCACAGTCCCGTGTCCTCGACTTAGTCAACGGAGACAAAAAACCCAGCCTGTGAAATCCGTGGAAATAAACAAACATCTGGCACGCAGTCTTGATTTGATATTAAATAACCAAACACAGCTCAAAATGTCCCCTCTTCTAAACTTCATTTAATCATCATAGCCTTCCAATCCTTTCCACATTGTCTGTTCAATTTTATTCCACATTTCTGTACGTATTTATTAATTTTAGTACTATTCTTTAAGTACTCCATATTTTCTGTTGTTCTATAACATGTACATCTGCCAGTCAGTAAGAGAATTGTTCCACATTCCATATGCGATACCGCTTCAAACTGTTCTTCAGTACCCTTGTGTTGATTCAACTATATTATGAGCGATAATTTTTTATAACTTGTTGTACAGGTACTGTTTTTCTGAGGTTTCATATTAATGTTGATCTTGTTGATTCCCTTTATATTTAGCCACTCTTCAACGTTTTTGTTGTATTATGACTCGAAAGATTTGTAGCTCGTCGCTCCGTGGTAAAGTACTAGACTACAAATACAAAGCTTCCGGTTCGATCCACAGTCAGTCCTATGACTTTAATCTGTCATATGTCACTCTTTACCAGTCTGGCAATGTTTGTTGACGTCAAAAAATTCCAAATTGCATCGCGATTGGGAACCAACGTTAAACTGCAGGTATCCCATATTACTGGCTGAACGCGTCGCGTCAAAGGCCGGAGGAATTCAAACGCATACGGTACCACCTTCAACAGCACTATGCCTAGCAAAGTATTGTGGTGTTCAAAACAATCTCCGGACTGACGAGTGCTTTACTACTGTCAGTGAACTATCAAGGATGATATTACTCTGTATTCGTACCTCACATGGTGTCTGTTCTTTCGGCCATGTCCAAAAAAACACACATCGTTATGATCCGGTGCCGTTATGCGTTAAGACGCAAAGGATTTACAGCCACTGACTGCGAGTGGGCAGTGATTGAAATCGATAGAGAAAGTTGAAAATTTGTGCAAGATCGGGAATCGAAGCCGCTCTCCTGCTTACTAGGCAGATGTTCTGACCCCCCCCCCCCTTCTTTGTTTTTATTTTTTTAAAAGAATGCATCGGTGCGGTTTCAGGGGGCAGAGTGGGCAGGGGCCGAAATCTGAGGCCTGGTCACAGCCTTCCACTCACTGCCACCGAGCTTATGGAGCGCATGAATCAACAGAAGTGGGAGGTTTGTTGTTGTTTATTTATTTTGATTCTTTTGTTGTAATTTTTAATATTGTTATAAAATTATGTTGAACATGCGTCATCCACATAGAAAAAAACAATGACTGAGTAAAAGAAAGGGGAATGAAAAAGAAAAAAATGAATACAATCCGAGCATTTACGGCGCGCTCTCCCATCCGCGGAGGTCGGAGTTAGAATCGGTCATAAGCGGATGAAACTTAGACACAAACGGTGGAGGGAGGGGGGGGGGGGAGCAATACGTGCCCTCAGCTCCTGATACCTTAACACAGTGGAGGTCGAACAAAGACCCCTCGGAGATATTTGACAAATAATTTTCGGTAACGTAGCGTGTGTTCGAGCGCTGCATGGGCTGTTCGTATACAGGTCAAAAAGTCGTGGAGGGATTTAGGTCCCTCATGGAGTAGGTCACCGACTGCCCACTCCTTGACCCATGCAATAGCATGATATTTAGCGGGGGGAATGTTTGTCCTCCCGGTATAGAAACATTCGTGGTTAGATCGTGTCTGATGGCTCTCTCAGATAGCAGGCAATGATTTGCTGCAGGAACAGCCAGAAGTCGTGCGAAGAGGCGCAGGTCAGAAATTGATCATCAGCGTTGTGTTGCTGGCAAAGGAGAAAAAGAGGGAAACCAACAAACCAATGTTGTGCAGTCGCTGTTTTGTGGCTAATTTCCTGCTCACTATGTGATACCACACTGCCCGGACGTCCGTAGGGAGGAAGCGCTGGTGGACGCTATTCCATACTACGGGCCATTGGATGCAAGGATATTTGGTCTCCATCACATTTCGGGGAACATGGCGCAATAGTAGGCTGTAAAGATCCTTAATCCTGGGCGGGTGCGTTTCTGGAAGATTGGCATGTGTGTAACTGTAGGCGACGAAAAAAGGCCGAAATGTGAGACAAATGAGGCACAATGTGGCCGTCAGACATCAGTGGTGAGGTGGGCGTAGGTAGGAGGACCTCCAGCAAGCTGTGTGTTAGGGATGAGCCCCGTCCGGTCCACTGCCTTCTGATGATATTCGTATACAAGGCCACAGCAGGCGTACCTACATCGACGTGTCCGAGGTCACCATCCCATGGGGACAGGGTTAGTGTCTCATAACCGAATTTAAACATGGAACCAGCTGTAAGATAATAGCCAAGGGCCGCCTGAAGGTTGCGCCCCATCGCCGTCGGCAGTGGGAGATGTGGACCAATTTTGATGCCACATAACGATTAAGAAACTCAACGTGTTGAAGTGCGTCCTGGCGGCGCAGATGGTTCTGGCGGACGTCGTTACGGATGACATGTAACAGGCGATGGAAATTCGTTGCCGCTGTGACAGTGGGGGTAAAGGTAATGCCCAGGTACCGGAAAGTCCGCACCAGCCCAGGAGGCTTCGTCCAGTGTACATCGCACAAGATTTGGCGACATTCATGGCGCTGCCACAGGCAGCCCCTTAAGGTGAAATCAATTCTAGGACTGCTCGAATCTCAGAGTCGGAGCTGATGAGGAGGAGGTCATCAGCGTGTGTCCGACAGCGAAATGTGTGTGACGAAGGGTGAGGCCGGAGATCTCAATCGTCAGGCCCCCTATGAGGGGCTCTAGGGCGATAGCATATATGTATTGTGGAGCAGGAGATCCCGCACCACTATACGTAGTTCCTGGCATGTGGTATGGTGTGGAACATGATCTTTTGGGTGCAGAATGCAGTTAAAATCACCTCCTAGTAGGCGGTGTTAGTATCACCCTAAAACAGGGGGGCGATGTCCTCAGAATAAAACTCGGCCCATTCATGTCATTGGTCAGTGCCTGAAGGGGCGTAGACATTAATGAAGCGTGTCCCCAAGGCAGTGAGTGCCATGGCTCGAGCTGCTGGAAGGAAGGTACAACGGTGCCAGAAATCCCGTCGCGGACGTATGTGGCCACTCCACGGCCCACGGGATCACTCACGGAGATGTGGGTGGTGTAGCCACTGATATCCGGAAGACTGGTCAAGTAAACTACCTGCAGATGGGCGAAATCAATATCAGAAGCTCCAAACATCTCCTGCATAAGGCTGATTTTCTCCCTGGAATGGATGTCGTTGGTGTTGATGGTTGCTGTCCGATAGGTCTGGTGGTGGCTGGAAACTGGTCCACTCTTGCGTCAGCGGAAGGGTGTGGATGTTGCGCTGGAAGGTCATCCCGCTCGCTCCCAGGTGATTGTGGGGAACTACTAAGCAATCTGGACACAGTGATCATCGCAACTGCACGGACTATTCTACGACGTCCTCCGTCAGACCCAGATTCTCAACTTAGCCACACACTATTAATGTAGTGCCCCATGTCTCCTCATTACTCGCGGTATTTCACTGATTCCAGTAAGAGTTCAAGCATGGGGTGCATCTGCGCCGAAGAGATCATTAAAGCGAAGACCTCTTCATTGCGAATGCACTTCAGGATCGAACTCTTACGGAAATCGGCGAAATGCCACGATTAATGAGGATAATGGGCAAGGGGCACTACCTGTATAGTGCGATATGATAGTTCAGTGTCTGTTTATTTCGAATTACAATGTAAAGCTCCGTCTGGGATGCATGCATGTCCGAAGGAACTTTATATTGTAATTCGGAATAACACAGGCACTGCAATACTGTATTTATCCGCCGATAACTGGCAACCGACTTTCAAGTAAAATGTCTCCCCTGTACGGGAATATTCACTATGTGATGAAAAGTATCCGGACACCTGGCTGAAAATGACTCACAAGTTCGTGGCGCCCTCCATCGGTAATGCTGGAATTCAATATGGTGTTGGCCCACCCTTAGCCTTGATGACAGCTTCCACTCCCGCAGGAATACGTTCAATCAGCCCATTCTGCACGCCCATGCTGCACTGAGGCGAGGTATCGAAGTCGGTCGGTGAGGCCTGGTACGAAGTTGGCATTCCAGAACATCACAAAGGTATTCTATAGGACTCAGGTTAGGACTTTGTGCACGCAGTCCATTACAGGAATGTTACTGTCGTGTAATCACTCCGCCACAGACCGTGCTTTATGAACAGGTGCTCGATAGTGTTGAAAGATGCAATCGCCATCCTCGAATTGCTCTTAAACAGTGGGACGCAAGAAGGTGGTTAAAACATCAATGTAGGCCTGTGCTGTGGTAGTGCCACGCAAAATATTAAGGGGTGCAAATCTTCTCCATGAAAAACACGACCACACCATAACACCACAGCCTCCGAATTTTAGTGTTGGCACGAAACACGCTGGCTGATGACGTTCACCGGGCATTCGCCATACACACCCCCTGCCATTGGATCGCTCATTATTTACTGTGATTCGTTACTCCACACAACGTTTTACCACTGTTCCATCTTCCAATGTTTACACTCCTTACACCAAGCGAGGCGTCGTTTGGCGTTTACCGGCGTGATGTGTGGCTTATGAGCCGCCGCTCGACCATGAAATCCAAGTTTTCTCACCTCCCGCCGAACTGCAGTGGATACTGATGCATTTCGGAATTCCTGTGTGATGATCTGGATAGATGTCTGCCTATTACACATTACGACCCTCTTCATCTGTCAGCGATCTCTGCCAGTCAACAGACGAGGTCGGCCTGTACGCTTTCCTGCTGTACGTGTCCCTTCACGTTTCCACTTCACTATCCCATCGGAAACAGTGGACCTAGGAATGTTTAGTAATGTGGAAATCTCGCCTACAGACGTGTTACACAAGTGACACCCAATAACCTTACCAGGTTCGAAGTCCGTGAATTCCGCGGAGCGCCCCATTCTGCTCTCTCACGATGTCTAATGACTACTGAGATCGCTGATATGGAGTACCTGGCAGTAGGTGGCAGCAAAATATACCTAATATGAAAAACGTATGTTTTTGGGGGGTGTCCGGATGCTTTTGATCACGCGGTGTACATAATGGATGTGAGGGTACAGGTTGTAGACACATAGTCGACCACCTAGGGCCGGCCGTAGTGGCCGTGCGGTTCTAGGCGCTCCAGTCTGGAACCAAGCGACCGCTACGGTCGCAGGTTCGAATCCTGCCTCGGGCATGGATGTGTGTGATGTCCTTAGGTTAGTTAGGTTTAATTAGTTCGAAGTTCTAGGCGACTGATGACCTCAGAAGTTAAGTCGCATAGTGCTCAGAGCCATTTTTGAACCATAGTCGACGACATATGAAGTTTGGGTCTGGCCGTAACTGGTAATCGGATAGGCAAGTGGTAACGCGGCCGCTCGCGATAAGCGGTAAACCTGGTTCGATTTCCGATTCGGCACAAATTTTCATCGTCATCATTCCGTTATACAGCTGATGGTAGTCCATATTCGGAACTGAAAATACATTCCGCGTATTTCATACATTTGTAGCTGAGAATTTATGTCTGATGGCACGTGTACTAGGATAGTCCCCGCAGTTGCGATGAACACTTATCTGGATGGCTTGAGGGCCAGAGTGCGTGGCTGGTAAGCTGGAAACCTGAGTTTGAATCCCAGTCCGTCACAAATTTTCAGCTTTTCTGTTACTACCCACTCGCAGCCATTGTCCATAATGCCTTTGTGTCTTAACCTTTTTCAATGTTTATCTCAAATTTTATGCCCATTTTGACGGTGACAGTAGTCTAATGATGGCCTAACAAGCAGAAAACTCGTTAACAAAATAATGTTGTAGGAAACAACAATACTGTGGCACAGTTTTGCAGAGACCACACCTCGACGCCCACGAGTTGGCGCTGCAGCCACTTTAAAGTGGTGCCATTTAAGGATTCCGAGCAGAATTTTTTTTCCCTTCCGGACTGGCTATCTCTTCTGTGAGAGATATCTGCCGTAGGAGCTTAATGCAATTTTGTCCGACTGTGGCCGTCGTGAATCGGCTACAGCGGCAAGTCGGAAGCCGTGGACGGAAAGCGAGATCGCGTCGTTTTTATTACTATTTCACAGACGGAACGGCGGCGAGGCTTCGCCCACCCCGGCTTTGTCTACGGCGGACAAAGGAGTGCCATAATGAGAGACTGGTGACGTCACGCCAGCCCCGCGGCGTGCTAGTTAGCTGCTCATCCAGCCGCTACCTGGCTCTGCCGGCAGACCACGGGCTGGGCGGGGGGCTAATCTCACAGGGTGCCAACCGTGTGGGCGGCTCCCGTTTTGTGTTTCTGTGGTGGGTTGACCTGCGTGCGGCTTAACCACGAAGCGTATGTACATGTATACTGACGGAAAAAAAAGAAAGAATCACTACATCGAAAAGAGTAATGAAATTTCGGGATTACATTTGTCTTTGTAACGTATTTCAATGATTAATGTTGGGAGGTCACAGGTTAATGTAAGCGCGAGATAAGCCACTGGAAATGTGAAATGATGTTACGTCAATAACTGATGTTAGTGCCAGAATGTTGAATGCAAGCATGCAAATGTGCATGCTTTGTGTTGTACAACAGCTGGATGTCAGTTGGTGAGATGGAGTTTCATGCCTTTTGGACTTGGTCGATCAATATGGAGGCGGTTAATGCTGCTTGTGGATGACGCTGTAGTTGTCGTCCGATTGTAACACTTTCATGCCGATGTGCTCTTTGACGATTTATTATTGTATATATACTTGCTTTTATCTTTATGTAAATTTATATGTACACGATGTATGAATTAATTTGTTTATTTTGCTGTATAATCAATTATGTATATTATGTAAATATCGCTGGGGGAATGTTAGAGAAACGTTAGGTTTGTGTCAGCGAATAAGTATCGTTGGAGCAGCGGCGTCTCTGGACGCGGGAGGATGTTACGTCAGAGTGCGCGCTACACATAGAGAGAACTCTGGTGTGAGACTTGGCGAAGTGCGGACGCATGGATGGCGTGCACAGTACTGGAGTGATTGTTTAGCGGCACGTGGCAAGTGATGAGCGTGGGCGGTGGAAATATTGGTTGCAGCAACATCAAGAACCTACCACGCCAATATCATTGCCAATAACGCCCGTGCTCGCTAATTATCACGGTAAGGGGCCAGCAGCAGTATCGTCGTCAGCAACTTCGTCACGGCGAGAATGGACTGAGGTAAGATTGCTGCATCACAGCTTATTGTCAACTAGTTTTGTAACGGCGTTACTCAGCTTTGTGGTGTTCTGCGAGTGAATAATTACCATAGTTTAATCAAAACTGCTTACCCGTAATTCTCATAAAACAATTCACCAAGTAGGTTCCTGTCCTATCCTATTGCTACAATAATCCGAGTACCGTTTATGAAAAATGAAAATTGCAGTGCCAGTTAATTTTGCTTATGAACTAAATGATGCACTTAGATTAAAGATTTGAACTTAAAGCATTCAGTAATTTCAGTCTCATTGAATTTGAACTTTAATCTGAGCCGATCTAATTGTTGCAAATAGTAAATCAACTACTCAAATTAAAATGATTCCTGGCACTATGATCAAAAGCACTAACTAGAATTAATGAATGATTGCAAATATCAGTGATTACTGTAATTTCTTGTTAGTAAAGTTCTGGTTCACGTTTAGACGTGCAGTCGTGCTAAAGTATAATCATTACCTTTTAATACAGTAATTATCAATTTCTACTTCCCTGTTCAGAAGTCAATAGAGTTTCTTTTAATCATTTTTTGCCATTTTCCAAAATTCATATGAAAATAGTAGACGTTATTGTGAGATAGCGCCATTGTCACTTACAACAGTAAGTAACCATTAATCTAAGTGTTATCTTGAATGTTTTCAAAATTTCAGCTCTATTAGTTAATGATTTTCGAGTGCAAACTATTTTATTTCTCGCTTTATTACGTAAATATTTCAATTGTTTTTGCTAACGTGCGTGCAGCCCTCTGTTGTCGCTCGTGTTCGAGTAATTCTTGACATTGACTGTTCGGCTCATTAATTCACCTACCGAACAGAAATTTTGCCCAAATGGGCTGGCGACCGTATTTCTTTTTTGCTATAATTATGTCAGTATCTCTTATTATACTGTTCCGATCCAAGTGGTACCCCTTCTCGTTGGCACAGTGCGTGAATGATAGCAAATGGTTCAAATGGCTCTAAGCACTATGGGACTTAACACCTTAGGTCATCAGTCCCCTAGAACTTAGAACTACTTAAACCTAACTAACCTAAGGACATCACACACATCCATGCCCGAGGCAGGATTCGAACCTGCGACCGTAACAGTCCCACGGTTCCGGACTGTAGTGCCTAGACCCGCTTAGCCACCGCGGTCGGCGAATGATAGCACAAATAATTAAGTAGGCGGAATAAGTTGTCTTAGAAGGCATCTTGTTGTTAACCTCCCCCTCATTTATCGACTTTATATTGAATCTTTGGAAAGATAGCCTTTTCAAAAGTTTATTCCAATTGTTTAGGCAAATGCTTACACGGTCATATACACTCCTGGAAATTGAAATAAGAACACCGTGAATTCATTGTCCCAGGAAGGGGAAACTTTATTGACACATTCCTGGGGTCAGATACATCACATGATCACACTGACAGAACCACAGGCACATAGACACAGGCAACAGAGCATGCACAATGTCGGCACTAGTACAGTGTATATCCACCTTTCGCAGCAATGCAGGCTGCTATTCTCCCATGGAGACGATCGTAGAGATGCTGGATGTAGTCCTGTGGAACGGCTTGCCATGCCATTTCCACCTGGCGCCTCAGTTGGACCAGCGTTCGTGCTGGACGTGCAGACCGCGTGAGACGACGCTTCATCCAGTCCCAAACATGCTCAATGGGGGACAGATCCGGAGATCTTGCTGGCCAGGGTAGTTGACTTACACCTTCTAGAGCACGTTGGGTGGCACGGGATACATGCGGACGTGCATTGTCCTGTTGGAACAGCAAGTTCCCTTGCCGGTCTAGGAATGGTAGAACGATGGGTTCGATGACGGTTTGGATGTGCCGTGCACTATTCAGTGTCCCCTCGACGATCACCAGTGGTGTACGGCCAGTGTAGGAGATCGCTCCCCACACCATGATGCCGGGTGTTGGCCCTGTGTGCCTCGGTCGTATGCAGTCCTGATTGTGGCGCTCACCTGCACGGCGCCAAACACGCATACGACCATCATTGGCACCAAGGCAGAAGCGACTCTCATCGCTGAAGAAGACACGTCTCCATTCGTCCCTCCATTCACGCCTGTCGCGACACCACTGGAGGCGGGCTGCACGATGTTGGCGCGTGAGCGGAAGACGGCCTAACGGTGTGCGGGACCGTAGCCCAGCTTCATGGAGACGGTTGCGAATGGTCCTCGCCGATACCCCAGGAGCAACAGTGTCCCTAATTTGCTGGGAAGTGGCGGTGCGGTCCCCTACGGCACTGCGTAGGATCCTACGGTCTTGGCGTGCATCCGTGCGTCGCTGCGGTCCGGTCCCAGGTCGACGGGCACGTGCACCTTCCGCCGACCACTGGCGACAACATCGATGTACTGTGGAGACCTCACGCCCCACGTGTTGAGCAATTCGGCGGTACGTCCACCCGGCCTCCCGCATGCCCACTATACGCCCTCGCTCAAAGTCCGTCAACTGCACATACGGTTCACGTCCATGCTGTCGCGGCATGCTACCAGTGTTAAAGACTGCGATGGAGATCCGTATGCCACGGCAAACTGGCTGACTCTGACGGCGGCGGTGCACAAATGCTGCGCAGCTGGCGCCATTCGACGGCTGGTGTGTCCGCTGTGCCGTGCGTGTGATCATTGCTTGTACAGCCCTCTCGCAGTGTCCGGAGCAAGTATGGTGGGTCCGACACACCGGTGTCAATGTGTTCTTTTTTCCATTTCCAGGTGTGTATTTCTAACATTGCCGATAGAAGTGCTGAGTGGTACTTGAGATACGTAAATAAATTAGTGAAATCAATGTGAAGTGAAGTAGAAATTAGAAAATAAATGAAAAACTTGGTTTAGTTTAGAGAGTTACATACTGGCAAACAGCGGGCAGAGCAGAAGAGACCATGACCGTGAAGTCAGCAAGTTCAGGAGAAGCCATCGCCCTCCCCACATAAGCGGACGCTGTCGATTCAGCCGTCAGGGCATCGCCCGACCGGCTCACGTGTTTCTCAGTTGTCACATGTGAGCAAAGGCCCTCGCCTACATTCCAAGAGCCAATGACCGACGTTAAGAAGATTCTTCGAGCTTCGCAAACGACACAGCTGCCGCTCTCCGAGCCAGAACATCCAGTAAGGGAACAGTTGTACAAAACTTTCAATAAAAGTTATCTTATGTAAAAATGCTGTTTCATTCTACCTCATACCCGAGCCAAGGAAGAACCCACCCTGCCCACATTTTGTTAAGAGAGAAAATTTAATTTATTTAGTATTTTCACCCTGACATAATGCTTTAGAATCAAATGCCCTTTGCAGTAATGGTCATCCTGACAATTGACTAGCATCAAAAGAGAAAACCCCGTTACATTTAGTGACAGAACTGTTACAGAAGGGAAGGGGGACGTTACACGATGATGTCCCGTATGTGCTCGATTGTAGACAGATCTGGTGATCGAGCAGATCAAGACGACATGTTGACACTGTGTAGAGTATGTTGGATTATAACAGCAGTATGTGGGAGAACGTCATCCTTTTGGAAAACGTCTCCTGGAATGCTTTTCTTGAATAGAATCGCAATAGGGCCAATCGCGAGACTGAGGTACAAATCTGAAGTCAGGTGCGTGGGATAACCACGATAGTGCTCCTGCTGTCATACGAAATCGCACTCTTAGACCATAACTCCGTAACTAGCACGATGCAGGCCCTCAACTGGCTTTCCTTCTAACCAACATACAGCCAGCACTGGCACCGAGGCAGAAGCAGTTTTTATCAGAAAACACAACCTCCACCCTGCCCTCCAATAGGCTCTTGCTTGACATCACTGAAGATGCAGCTGGCGGTGGTTTGGGGTCAGTGGATTCCATACTACAGGACATGTGGCTCGGAGCTGTCCAGTTCGTCGTACCACTGTGGTGCCACCTGCTGCTCAAAAGCCAGCTGCAGATGCAGTACGATGCGCCAGAGCCCTACGCCGAACACTTCTTCCCTGTTGGTAGTGTCGTCCGGATCCTGTTCTTCTTCCGACCGAACATTCTCGTAATCACCTTAACAGCAATCATGTAAAGTGGCTACATTCCTGCCAAATCTTTCTGCAGTATCGTAGAAGGATCATCCTGATTATCGTAACCCTATTACACGACCTCGTTCAAACTGAGTGAGTTACTGACAATGGCGTCTTTGTCGCCTGAAACGCCACCTTGACTAACATCAACTCCGCACGTCCTATCTCAAAGGTAACTAATATTCACGACCATTAGAACCTGTTTTTATAGCAAACATGATTGGAGATAGATGCATGGAACTTTCCATTTCGGCAGTCGTTAGGGCATTCAATATTCACAGACCCACAATATCAACAATTTGCCGAGACAAACTGCGTATTGGCTTCTGTCTCGGGTTCTTCGGCCGACGTTAATCTAATGATTTTACTGACGTTTCGCCAGCACGAGTGGCTGGCATTGCCAAAGCTTCACCCTCCAGTGCCGCTGGTGAACTGGAGCCGAGCTCGCGGCCGCAGACTATGTACCCGGCGAGCCAACGTCCAAGGACTTCCCCGTGGTCATTTCCGGTGCGGTTCTCCTCTTGCTGCCTGCGACGGTCATTCGCTGCAGTACGGAAAGCCAGGATCCGCTTACCTGAAGGCCTTCCTTTTTCTTGTTGAAGCTGTTCGCATGTATTTTGTATTTCTACAGCTTCTCTGAAAAAGCGCGTGTGCTTGCGCTTCTCTACAGCCAGAACTTTTGTGTCGGCGAATTTTATTACGTGGTCGGTTTCACTCAGTGCCTGCTCTGCCACGGCCGATTTCTCCACCTGCCCCAGCCTGCAATGTCGCTTATGTTCTTTGATCCTGGTGTTGATTGATCGTCTAGTCATTCTGACATAAACATATCTTCTGTACACACTTCCCGCCCCCCATGCGGATCCTCTATGACCTGATTCCTTTCCCCCATCTACTCCTTTTCCTGGAAAATATCCGAGTCCTCTACACCTCCTTCCGACTTGATGCTCCTCATCCCCTTGCTACCCCTTTCCTCTCCAACCTCCACCTGCTGCCGTCCCCCCCCTACATGCCATCTCTACACCGTTCACCTCCTTTCCCAAGATGGCTTCCGTTAGCTCGCCCTCCCTCCCAGATGACGCCCCCTCTCCTTCCATTTATCCCTCCTATCAACTCTGTTCTTCACCTACCCTTCCCTACCTCTGTCCTTTTCCCAGGCTCCCTCTTCCCCCTCCTCCTTTCAATTCTGTTTTTTCCCAACTACCCTCTTTTTGACTCCATTCTCTCCCCTGAGACCTTTTGCTTTCCCCTGCCCTGCCTTCCCCACTCCTTCTCATGTCTGATCTGGCCCCCTCCTTTTATGTGACCCTTGCCTCCATCAGCTCCTCCCCTTTTCTCTTTCCTCTCCTTCCCCCCCCCTTTTCCTCCCTGAACTGTCTGTTGAGCATCCCCTTGTTTAAATGCTGCGAACAGAAACCATACTGTTTCTAGGTGTGATTTTTTTATCTCTTGCGAACTGAAACCAGACTGTCACAGTGTTTTTTAATTATCTGTCTACTATTGTACCTGTCTCCTTACTGTGTGCCTTAATTAGCATCACCAACGTTTTGTTTTTATATTTTAACTTCTACAACTTTTGCAGTTTCAAAAGATCACCGTTTTTATCGCCTGTTTTTACTGTTCATTATCTTCTTATTACGTTTTTAACTATTGTGTAGGCTGAAGAGTGACGTACTAAGCTACTGCCAGCCCGCCCCCCTCTGGGCGGGGGAGGGGGGGGGGAATCGAAACTCAATAAAGGATAAAAAAAAACAGACGTTCGCCGTATTGTATGGCCTCAGCATAATCGCCCAGCAACTAGATCACCTTCCTCCCCACAGACAGAAGGAGTTGTATACTGTCAGCGCGTCCATCTCTGCCGATGACTAACAAGGAACGCCCTGTGCCACAGATGATGTTTTCTCTTCTGTTGTAGAGTATGCCACAAAAAGGTTCCTCCTGTTTGGCGAACGTCACAGTATCTAAATGGTTCAAATGGCTCTAAGCCCTATGAGACTTAACATCTGAGGTCAACAGTCCCATTGACTTAGAACTACGTAAACCTAACTAAGCTAAGGACATCACACACATCCATGCCCGAGGCAGGATTCGAACCTGCGACCATAGCATCAGCGCCTAGAACCGCTCGACTGCAGCGGCCGGCCTACAGTATCTCCCACCCCACGTACACAGGAGCGGCTGCTCGGGTTTCGCCATGTGGCACCATGCATTGATATGAAGAATGATCGGATGCAGTGCAAGAAAGTATCGTCGCTCTCTTTTTAGTGCGGGACGAAGGTGATGGTGTGAGAAATTGCAGTAGCAGGCTGCAGTGACCGTCTCTTGGGAGCCAGAATTAACCTCTAGCACTTTCAGATAATACACATTGCAGCTGACTCAAACACGTCCTTCGCCGTACACTGCACTACTTCAGTTGACCCTCTGACATCAGCCACTGACAGCTCGCCTGGCATTTGACGCATACCCTTCATGTTACAGCAGTGTTCCCATAACTTTTTATCCAGCCCATGTGATAGTGTAATACTAAATCTAAATTTTACAAAAGAGCTTGACTTTTAATTTATGTTTACGTATACTTAATAGTCTTTCCTTTCTTTAAAGTGTCCCTGAATTTCATTGCGTTCGGTAATATCTGTGTGTAGCAGACGTAAGTGAACTGGAAGGGTTATTCATTTAATTCGGTTGCAACACGGAAGCCCCGTTGTGCATTTTTCGGCGTTGACATCACAGTGGTTTGCCGATTCTTCGAAAGGATGCTTGGTTCTCAGGAAATGAGCAGTCAGAAGGGCCGGATAAGTCACAGTTAGTGAAGTAATCTTATCTTGCGGGGACAACGTTTTATAGTGAGGCTGGCGACCCAAGTATTTACAGTTATCGGCATTGGAGGGTTTGTGTTAAAGGCAACTGAAAACGAGCAACCTTATTTAGTTAGAAGGAGAGACAGCACTGGTCGTATTTTTTTGTTTTTCTAACCGCAAAATCGATTTTCGGTCACTTAGTGACCATCCTCAGTGCTGTAATATACAATTTAAATTTGTAGGCACTGGTGTCAACAAGTTTCGAGCGATCACATAAACATGTCAGTTTATGTGATCGCTCTAAGCTTGTTGACACCAGAGCCTACCAATTTAAATTGTATATTACAGCACTGAGGATGGTCACTAAGTGACCGAAAATCGATTTTGCGGTTAGTAAAACAAAAAAATACGACCAATGCTGTCTCTCCTTCTAAGTATATCCATTATCTGGTCGTGGAGCACAGGACACTCCGTGGAGTCGCCAATCAATAACCTTACTTAGGTTGCTAAGTAATGGAGTGGCACGTCACAAATCTTGTCATAAGCTGAAACGGTATTAACAATCGTTTTCGTGATCGTCTACCTGTGCGCTTGTGATGGTGACCACTCTGCGACTGTCAACGGGGAAGGAGCCTTCCCCTCAGTTGGTATCCTTTGTTCCGGAATGTGGCTACGGAGACACACAAGCGTTCCGGACCGTAAGATGGAGGGTTGGCCAGCCACAATTTTCTGGCGGAGTAATAACATTTTAAGGACACGAGGAACGGATTGCTCACTCCCCGTGCGGCGTGCCTCTTCCGCGGAAGCGACAATCCTTTTAGCCGTCTGTCCGGTTTCTCCCAGGACTGGCGTTTCCCTCAGGGAGGAGGCAGGTGCTTCAGACCACCACTTCCTCACCCTCTCTTCCACTCTCCCCTCCATACACAGACCGTTCCTTTCTGTCTCACTTAAATCCTTTTCCTGTCTCATCTTCCCCGTTCCCCGGTCCCCAGTGCCTGTCTCTGTAGCCATTGGTTGTTTCCCCTACAGGTAATGACGTTTCTACGGATTGTTCATTGCATCCCTATGTCATAAAGAAGCTTGTAACGAATTTTTATACACATATATTTTCTATGTATCCTGACACCAAATCACAAAATACTGATGTTTTTGGTAATTTTTTTCATATGTAGTTCGTTGAAAAACTAGAGAATCATGTCACCATAATGATTGTCTGTTTCCTGACCAAAATCAAGCAGTATCTTGTATATACAAAATGATTTTTTTGATAATATGACTATTTATGTATGTTTTTGGGGACAGCGAGAGAGAGAGAGAGAGAGAGAGAGAGAGAGAGAGAGAGAGAGAGAGAGAGAGAGAGAGAGAATTTTACATTAAGTCGTAACTGGTACCTGAATTTTGGTTGCTGCCTCCTTGAATGATCAGCTTCTGGATCAGTTGTTGACGTATTGCAATTTGGAGGAAGTTATTGTTCTTTAAGGTTTAAAATACGGCTCTGTTAGTTACTTGGCCGTATTGCGGATAGCTTTGAGCCTAAGTTTTCGTAGCTTTTCATACCTAAGGGACCACCGTTGTAAGAAAGAAAGATCAAACAGGACTCTGCTTTTCGTGAGAAAAGGAGATTGCTTGTCACACAAACTTCCTTCAAACTACACGTCCTGCTAAATCAAAACTGGTCAGTGGAGTTCAGCACTATACTATTGTAGAAGAACATAATCCAATTACTGTAATGCGGAATAAATGAAAGTAAGTTGATCTCAAGTCCTATTCAAACTCCGAATCAAGAAATTATGAGAGATTGTTACTTATGGAATGAAAACTATAGAGAATGCATTTCTTTTCCTGTATTTTAGTGAAGTTTGTACACTTACAATTCTGTCGATTGATAGACGGCAACGACACTGAAGTTCGTTTCCTTTTCCAAAAAACAAGATATTTCTATTCTTCATCTCCAGAAAATTCGTATACATGAATGTTTGGCAACTCTTACACATACTTCACTCGGTTTTATCACTAAAATATCAATTTTCATTAAAGTTAACAATATGTGCTGAGCGACGGCCTAGCAACACGTCCTCTTTCCACAAGATACGGATTAACAATCTTTCTTTTTAATAAAATCAATTGTTTTATTTGAAATAAAATCTGCAAGTATGTGACATTTGAAAACATTTGTAAAATATAAAGTCATTACTACAAATTTAATGAACATTTGAAGTAATGACATCTATCAGTTGCCTGAAATGCGAAATCATTAAAATCCTAGTATTTTTTTAAATTTACTCGCGAGTATTTTGATACCACCCGACTCAAAGATAACTCACGCATTATGTGAAAATTGTATAATGTAGTTGAAGAAATAATAAATAAACTACGAAAAACTAATAAAACGAGTATTTACGTTACAAAATAATTAAAGTATCAAGTACTGAATGAAATGATAGCGCCGTTTCTGAGCTCCCGTTAAATGTCAGTTTTTGGCGACAGTGAAGAGGAGATTTGTTTCAGTTTCCTATGAAGAAAGGCGTCGTCCCACAAGGCTGTATTTTAAATTGTTCTATATTAATAGATTAATAAAGTACAATGATGTGTTTCTCCAAAGACCTTTTGTATTTGTATAACGCAGAAATCTGTGAAAAAGCGCCAGTCTGATGAATAAAACATGTAAACTACTTCAAAACTCGTGTCTGAAACGTTTCATTTAAATGATATGTATGTACTAAAAATATGACATGTACAACTCTTTATCACTGTAGAATTACCAGTTAGACAATAATTATGGTTAGGAATACGACGATTTCATATGAGCTAAGTTGGAAAAACAGTCAGCTTTCTAAATAACAAAACATATTTGTTCTACCTTCCTTCGCGTGTAAAAATATATATTACACACCTTCGCAGCAGAATCTTGAGACAGTTGTAGATTCTGTTAAAACTTGAATTAACCTAATAATAGAAAGTGGGGGAGGTTAGAAGACCCAAAAAGAAAGGTTAGCAAAATAGTATGGAATCTTCGTGGACGTTACTCAGTGAAACGTGTCGGTATAGGCGAATATTTTAGACGACCATCTTTACACTCCTTTGTGAGGCAGTGCATCCACTATTACCTGTTTCTTTTACACACAATAATATTTTTAGGCAATACAGATAATATAGCAAGAAAAACATCTGTGAAAAAGACAAATATGAACTGACCAGCAACCGCCCCCATGCGCGATCCTTTGAAGAATCGAACTTCCATGTACAAAATAGCTTCAAACGTCTGATTACTTTAAAAAATGTGTTTAATGTGTTAAATATTTGATGTTAAGCAGTTAAAACCTTTATCACTGAGGAAGCAAAATACTAATTATGTTGATGTTGTTTGTTTCGGTTATTCACCCATAGATTAATCAAGAAGTCAGGAACCAAAACCGGTAAACCAAGAGAATTGTAGCCCCAGTGTATGTTCATGTAAGACCTTTTTGACAAATATTGGACAAGTCCGATTTGGATACTTGTGTGCTCCATTTTAAGAAAATCTATTGCTATGTTTATGATGTCATATTCCCTGAAATGTGTGTCGTACAGTTACATAATTTTGCAGGTATAGTCAGTGCTATAAGTGGATACTGTCTACAAAACGTGTTTCGAATAGAGTTAGTGGTACAGAAGTAATAAATGAAAACATCTTTCCTGATACGGACGTTTTACTGCATGAAAAACAAAGCGACAAACTTTCAATCCTTCGTAGGGGCTGTCAGCGACAAAAATTTTCGAAAGGGCTTGAAATTTTGAATAAAGTTTGTTGGAAGTTACTAAGTGCTCTCATTCTCAAATACTGGGTGAATAGAGTCTGGGTAATCTGGGCGCCGTGAGTTAAGCTGCCTCAAGGTTCAAATCGCTCTGAGCACTATGGGACTTAACATCTATGGTCATCAGTCCCCTAGAACTTAGAACTACTTAAACCTAACTAACCTAAAGACAGCACACAACACCCAGTCATTACGAAGCAGAGAAAATCCCTGACCCCGCCGGGAATCGAACCCGGGAACCCGGGCGCGGGAAGCGAGAACGCTACCGCACGACCACGAGCTGCGGACCTGCTTCAAGGCATACGCGATATGTTAAACAAGAACCACACATCGGGAACTTTGTAATTTCGCGGGTTGTCTTACGTTAGCCTGATTCGCGCGGCTTTTCGTTCTTGTGTTGGCGAATATGTCTGAAACGGTATCTATACACTGGTAACCATACTGGATGTTTAGTAAGCAGTATAGCGTAGGTAGGACATCTTAGTATCTAGATGCCGACGTAAGTATACATGGTGCAGTACATAGTGATTTCCCGTGGTCAGATTGATGAGAAAGGTAATAGTTCGTGACAGATTAAAAGTGTGTCTCGGGCTAGGACTCGAACCCAGGACCTTTGCCTTTTGCAGGCAGCGCTCTACCGACTGAGCTACCCATGCACAACTCTCGAGCTGTCCTCACAGCTTTACTTCCTCCAGTGTCTCATCTCCTACCTACCAAACTCTACATAATTTCTCCTACGCAACTTGAACTAGAACTGAAGCTTAGACACATGCTATGACGAGGGTTTACAGAATTGTAAGCCTTAATTCTGACTAGGACAAGGAGTGAAGTTAGTGGATTGTGCAGTCAATGTACGCTCGAAATAATAGCTGTATGTGAGCGGTCCGGCGATAAGCTTCACAGTTTGGTTGGAGTACGTGTTATATTTGGGTTTTATTAATCAGTTTTGAGCATCCTACGTGCTGTCCATAATTAACTGTTGACCAGTCTTGACGTGCGGTGCATTTAAGGAAGTCTTTGTATAAAGAGTTTCCAGGAAATTCCACTTACAAAGTTCTAGGACTTATAGAGGGGAGCCAGTACTTAATATCCTGAATATGAACCGATTTCAGGAACCGTACTGTTTCCGTTCTACGACGGCTTCAATTCAGATGTTTAACTCCTCCACCTCTGCTTGAGAAATTTAATGAGGCTGACTCAGAACAATTATGAGGTAACAATTCGAGAGGACACATAACGAAACATCCATTTATCACTGTAGCACATTTGTTTGTATCAATACTTAAATATTACGTGTTTACATTATTCCAAAACAAACAAACAAACAAACAAACCAAACAAACAAAAAATGCAGCATAGCGTACGTACAGAACAGTACTGATGCATTACGACAGCGGCTCGATGTGGTGACCACCAACATTGTTTCAGACATTGCACCTATAAAGCAAGTTCTGGTACACACTCACCATTCCACCTGGTGTCTCTCCAGTTTCTAGTGCAGCAACCAGAACTCGTGCTAGTAGATCTTCATCTGTTTCTATAGGAGTCTCCTAAATTAAACTTCGCTTACGACACTGCAATAAGTAGTCCATATGAGTTAAATCCCGCAATCGCGGAGGCCACGCGGTTGGGCCACCTCGACCTGTCCACCTCACAAAAGCAGACGTGGACGCGTTACATATCTGAATTGAAACCTTCGGGAAAGGGTACGTTTCCGAACATGGGATCCTATTCAAAGTATTAAGTACTCACTCCCCTCTGTAAATCCTAGAAATTTGTAACGGAAATTTCGAACATCCCGTATTTTCATAAATTGAGATTCTGTTTTTTTAATTGCTTTGAGCTCATTACTATTGGCGAGATTGTATGATTCGGAGGGTGATTTCTGTTGCCTGCTAAATACATGTTAAATGACTCAGTTATGATTGAGCCGAATAGTGTCTGTTAAATGTCTTCCTGATGTGTGTATGGCAGTTCGGCCGATCTGTGGGCATACTGTAAGCAGGCAGAGGACTTACGTTGCAGTCACAAGTTAGATGAATCCGAGCCTAACCGCCTGTGGCTAAAGGATTACGATCGTTATTCAGTGGGCTGACTTATTATCAACTCAGTAAAATCTGAAAGTGTCATTTGTTGTATGGTAAACACGTGTCATGTGCCTAGGCGGTGATTTGGCCTATTGAGGCAGTCCGTTTATTTCATGATTGTAAGTTGATGTCTTGCCGATATGAGGCGTGTTCTAATCAGAGAGAGATAGCACTCAGATTGCAGTCTGTCGTTAGATATATTCGAGGGTATTCGCCTGTGGCCAGGGAATTACGGTAGTTGCTCAATGGACAAGTGTCACTTCTGGTGTTTTGAACACGTGGTACCTGCCTAAGTACTGACTTGGAAGATTAAAGGCAGCTGATTGATTTGGATTGTGTGTTGTAGCCTTGTCGATGTGGGTATATTGTAAACGAACAAGCGAATTTACGTTGCTCTCTAACGCTACACGTGTTTGAGTGTAAACGCCTGAGACCTGTTATTCAGTGGACTTGTTTATTATAAATCCAGCAATTTTTTTCTGTTACGTGGTAAATCCATACTAATATTATCAATGTGAAAGTAACTGTGTCTGATACGCTTTCACGACTAAACAGTAGAACCGATTTTGATGAAATTCGGTTTGGAGATAACTTGAACGCTGGGGAAGAACATAGGCCACCTTAGAAAATGTTTAGTACAAGATATTTATTAATTTGAAGAATATAACGCGAAATATGGAACAACAGTAATTACTATTTGAAGAAGCTATTTGCTCTATGGCTTTTGAACTTTGTGATATTTACGAATATGCTTTTATTGTTTGATATGTTGTACACATAATACGATTCAATGTAATGAATACAACACTTATACAATATTCAACGTGTTGAATCCTACTTCTGTTTCTAATTACAGACACAAGCCCGTCGCTTTTTAGCCACTGAGCGTCACGAATCTCTTATAGCTTCTGAGACGCTTGAAGACTCACAACTACATCCTTTAAACGCTCTACAACAAACAGAGATAAGTCGTGTCTTTACATGTAGAACGTGGGAGGCTTTTAGTGAGGCCGCATTTGATTATGACATGCAAGCCCAGCCGCGCACAATACGTAGAATCGTGAGGGCATCTGATGTTATTGCACATACAAAAGTTATATAATTTGCGCTCCAGCGAAATGCAAATTATTTTTCTTTCATCAGTTTAACGGTATTTAATAATTTTAGGAAGTCCATATTTTACTTTAGCACCTTCACTCGTCGCAACAAAACTGCTGAAACGAGTCAACAATTCGTGACCTTTTGGTTAGCTTTGCTAACATTTGATTGCGGGGTCCTGTGTTCGATTTCCAGCCGGGTCGGATTATCTCCGCTTCCGACCGTGTGTGTGTGTGTGTGTGTGTGTGTGTGTGTGTGTGTATCACGCCGCGCGGGGTAGTCGCACTGTCTAGGGGCCACGGTCCTCGCGGTTCGCCCCGTGGAGGTTCGAGTCCTCCCTCGGGCATGGGTGTGTATGTTGTCCATAGCGTAAGTTAGTATAAGTTAGATTAAGTAGTGTGTAAGCTTCGGGACCGATGACCTCAGCAGTTTCGTCCCATAAGGCCTTACCACAAATTTCCAAATTTTTCCATGTTATCCCCATTTTATCATCAACGATGCGCAAGTCGACGAATTGGACCCAAATAAAAAGACATACTTGCAGCATGCAGCCGAATAGTGCCTCCTGGGCGAGAAAGCCATATGCACATTTCATTTTACTGATATGCGAGCACAGCTGCGGGTAACAGCACATAACCATAACTGAGTTCTGTTTTGGCCGTCTAACGCCTTTTGTTTTGTTTTAGGTTGTATATTGTCTTGTTGCCCTGCGGCTGTGTGTGTGTAAAATCTTATGGGACTTAACTGGTAAGGTCATCAGTCCCTAAGCTTGCACACTACTTAACCTAAATTATTCTGACAAACACACACACCCATGCCCGAGGGAGGACTCGAATCTCCGCCGGGACCAGCTGCACAGTCCATGACTGCAGCGCCTGAGACCGCTCGGCTAATCCCGCGCTGCCCTGCGGCTGTGTTGTGATCAGACAACTGAAGCTTATTGAAACCCTGATGTGGAATGAATCCAGGGAGAAACGCCTGTAGGGAAATGATCATCTTAGTTATTTTATTTACTTGTTTATTATAAATTTAGCGATGTGGGTGCGTGTGTTCCTGAGACGGAACGATGTTGATTTTCAATAAAATGATAAATATTTTGATGAACCTCTGTGTTCCCCTCTCAACTCAGCAACAGCTACATCACCGGGACACTGTTGTCGCTTTACTTATTACATTTTCAATCTTCGATAACTGTAAATGTAAATGAATTTCGTGCACAGCTTTGGTACCCCGATGAAACAATCACCCGATCCTTCTCTCGTAGAAAATATCTGGGAGTATGTCGACACCAGGTGAAACGCAGCAGTTACCATCCCAAAATTTGTTCAAAAAGTCTCTGAGCACCATGGGACCTAACTTCGGAGGTCATCAGTCTCCTAGAACTTAGAACTACTTAAAGCTAACTAACCTAAGGACATCACACACAACCATGCCCGAGGCAGGATTCGAACCAAACTTTGTCAGCTCTTCGGAATCGAATCATCAAAGAGAGGCTTCATCAGGTGAAACTTATGGACTCTACTCCTCGTCGATTCAGGCCAGTATCACGGTTAGAGACGTAGGGGTGTTTTAAAATGACGATGTCAAAGTGAATCAAATTACTCCGTCGAAATCGTATTATAAACAGCAACAGGAAGGGAATGTGTGTACAAATCTTATCAAACAACTGAACGCAGAACTCATGTTTACGCATAGACCGCTCCGTATGTACTGCGGGTGGCAGCCATCCGTTGATAGCCAGCTGGCGAAAGCACTCGGCTCCTATCTGGCGCGGTCGTAACTCCTTAATGTGTTGGCGTCAACAGCGTCGATAATAAATCCGGCGGTAATTTCGGTCGTAAAAGCCATTTCCTCCGCGCCGAGTACAGATTAGGAGACCATAAATCACCTGCCGATGAATGGTGGCTGTCGATACCAGAGTGTGGCGGCGCCGACATCGCCGGAGTCCGCGGACCCTTTTCCACCCTCCGCTGACTCTGGCCGACGTGCCAAAAAAATCACCCGGTAATCACGTCTCCAGTGCAACTGGCATATATTTCACTTATAAGCATCATTTCGTTTACAGCAGAAACTGATATCCCACTGAAAGCTCCCTGCTTGTTGCCCTGCAGACAGTACAACACAGTTAATACGTAGTTGGATTTTTTATTCATGTTATCAAAGCTGTGCAACAGAATTCATTTACCCTCTCTGCTGTCGAGGATTGAAAATACGAGGGTCAAGCCAAAAGAAATGCACACCATTTTTCTAAAAATACAGTTTTCATTCTGCATCTGTGAAAGTTTTACAGTGTATAGATACATCCTTCCCGCTTGTTTTCAAACTTAGTTCAACCTGTTCCCGTTAGTGGCGCCGTCACAGCAAGTCTTCAACATGGCTGCTACACTTGACGTTTGTCAGAAGCAACGTGCTGTCGTAGAATTCCTGTGCTGTGAAAACAGTGGGAAACATCCACAAGAGGTTGAAAAAGGTGTTTGGAGATGCTGCTGTCGATCGCAGTACAGTTAGTCGGTGGGCAAGCAGGTTACGTGATGAAAGCGGGCACGGCAATATTGAAGATTGTCCTCGCAGAGGAACCGAAAAACGCCGTGGCCATAACTTCAGTGAACGAATTGTCACGCTACGTTAGGATAGGGGAAGGAAGTGTTTGCAGAATTCTGAAAGTGTTGGCGTTAAAAAAGGTTTGTGCCAGGTGGGTTCCAAGGATGTTGACAGTGGCTCACAAAGAAACAAGAAAAACGGCATGCAGCGAACTTTTTGAACAGTACGAGAATGGTGGAGATGAATTTCTTGGAAGAATTGTGACTGGTGATGAAAAATAGCTCCATCATTTTTCACCAGAGACGAGGAGGCAATCAATGGAGTGGCATCATGCAAATTCACCCAGAATAAACAATTCAAAACCACACTTTCTGCTGGAAAAGTTATGGCTACGGTGTTTTTAGGTTCCGAAGGACTCTTGCTTGTGAACATCAGGCCAAGTGGAACCACCATAAATTATGATGCGTATGTGACGACACTGAAGAAACTTCAAGATCGACAGAGTCGTGTTCGACCACATCGGCAAAAGCAGGGATGTTTTGCTGTTGCACGACAATGCACGGCCACATGTCAGTCAAAATACCATGGAAGCGATCACAAAACTCGGATGGACAACACTGAAACAGTCGCCTTACAGTTCTGACCTGGCCGCATGTGACTATCATCTCTTTGGGAAACTGAAAGACTCTTTTCGTGGAACAAGGTTTGAAGATGATGACTCCTTTGTGCACGCTGCCAAACAGTGGCTCCAACAGGTTGTTCCAGAATTTTATCGTGCGGGTATACAGGCGTTGGTTCCTAGAAGGCGTAAGGCAGTTGAGAGGGATGGCAATTATGTGGAGAAATGAAAATATTGTTCCTAAAGGATGTATCTACACACTGTAAAACTTTCAAACATGTAAAACAAAGGATGGATTTAAAAAAAAATAGTGTGCATTTCTTTTGGAGCGACCCTCGTATAACGAGAATGAATTGGTTCTGTTCCTCAATTGACATTACTGACCAAACCTTAATTACGACAATATCTGGAAAACACGTTTTCATACGCTTTATACCACTCTACTATGCGTTGTTTACGATTTTAGGTACCCAATTTCACAACAGTGAAACCAAGAGTAGGAATGGCATCATAGTTTTTTTTCTCACTGGACGTTCTCGGTGTACACTTCGTGTTGTCCAAGCCCGTCATTGGTTGCGTGACATCGATTACACGAAGAAGGCAGACTTGGCTCCTGGCAGTCATCTCCTGACGAAAGAACCAGTGATTATGTCCGAAAACTTCAGTTTCAAGTCAGATTTGACGCGGTCTGTACACCAAGAAGATTTTGTACTAGAAGTAGGACTAATTTTCGTGGAGAAGTTCATAGTAACAAGGCCAACATCTGCAAAGTATGCCTTGTAAATCTAACATAATTGTCAACGCATTGTCTGCAGAAATAAAAAATATAAAGCATTATATGTATTTAGGAATATGCTTAAAAAGGGCTAACATCTAATAGTTACTGTATCATTGAATAATTCATGAATTATTGGCGGATATCTGCTACTTTGTTCAACATTGTTTTTTTTTGTTTTTGGTTATCCAGACGGATACTCGAGAATTATACAAGGCATTAAGGGGCTCCGGAAAGGCTCAAAATCATGAAAAGTTCAATTTTTACTTTCTTGCGTTTTCTGAATCTGCAGACCATTACCTTTTAATAGATATATAATTTATTCAATTCCGAAGACTACAACTATTTTTAAATTATTTTTGAAATGTGTTCTACATGGGCGTGACCCACTGTGGCGCTGTTAAACTGCTGTCAAATGGTGTTATTATTAACGTCCGTGTTCATCAGGTACATTCTAGTGATGTGAGATAAAGTATGTGTTGTGGATAACCTGTGATGGTTCAATATATATCGCTGGTGTGATTGTCGATTGTTTCATGTTTATTTACTCTGTCGTTATCTCGAAAATATTCGTAATTAATTCTGTTTCATGAGTCTATGTTTTGTTGAAGTATAATAATGAGTAAAAGTAAAGTTATTAGAAATCTTCTGAAGGCTTTTAAGAAAAGGAGAAATGTTGGAAAGCCAAAGGTATGTGTTATTACTGTAAACAATAAAGACGATAACCAAGTGAGTGAACCTAGCCTCTCAAGTACACCTGCCCATAGCAGTCAAAGTGGGAAAGAAAATACTTCACAGAAGAAGCTTGGTTCAATGAGTGAAAACTATGAATGTTTTATGGGCGAATCGGATGTGAATGAAATATTTGATATGTCGGTTCTCAAAGGAATTTTTTCAAACTGTGTAAGATGTATTCATTGCAGTGAAGTTGATCTGGAACTCTCCATAATAAAGCACGTAGGACTTACTAGTGAAATACAACTGAAATGTGGTAAGTGTTCATACATGACCACCTTTTGGAGCAGTGTTGCAGTAACTGCAACTGAAGAAAATGGTAGCAAAATCTACGAACACAACATTAGATTTGTTTATTCCTTGCGTTCAGTTGGTAAGGGCGCTACTGCAGGTGCAATTTTCTGTGGTATCATGAATCTTCCAAATCCCCCAACCAAGTTTACGACCTATAATAAATTAATAGGGTCTAAAGTAGAAGATGTCTGTATAGAATCTATGAAGAACGCTGTGGAAGAGGCAGTAATGGAAAATAATGGTAACAGAGATTTGACTGCAGCGTTCGATGGTACCTGGCATAAACGGGGACACACATCTCTTCATGGTGTAGTATCTGCCACCAGTATGTATACAGGGAAAGTTTTAGATGTAGCAGTAATATCAAAGTATTGTAGATGTCCACAAAAATATAAAGGTACACATGAAAATAATTGCAAAGCTAACTATAGTGGCAGTAGTGGAGGAATGGAAGTGGCTGGTGTTGCCAGTATATTCGAGCGTTCTGAGGCGTGTGATAAAGTGCGATATGTTAATTACCTTGGTGACGGTGATTCTAAAAGTTTCAAACATGTTCAAGGACTGAAGCCCTATGGTGATGATGTTGTAGTACAGAAATTTGAGTGTATTGGACACGTACAGAAGCGAATGGGAACAAGACTTCGGCGACTGAAAGCTTCGTACAAAAAACAAAAACTCAGTGATGGTAAAGGGTTGGATGGGAAGGGAAGGTTAACTGACAGTGTAATTGACAAAATACAGAACTATTATGGAATGGCTATTAGGCAAAATACACAAAGTGTCGACGAAATGAAGAAGGCTGTTTGGGCTCTTTTTTTTCATACTTCTTCAACCGATGAAAATACCCAACATAGCTTGTGTCCCAAAGAAGAAGACAGTTGGTGTAAATATAACAAAGGATTGCTAACTGGTGAAGTGTACACTCATAAGCATAGTCTGCCTCATGCAATAATGGAGGTGATAAAACCTATTTTCAGAGACTTAGCAGCACCTGAACTGTTGAAAAAGTGTATTCATGGAAAAACTCAAAACCCCAATGAAAGTGTAAATAGTGTTATATGGTCGAGAATCCCCAAGACTGTATTTGTTGGAATAGAAACACTTCACTTTGGTGAGTATGATGCTGTTGCGACTTTCAATAATGGCAACATTGTAAGGTGCAAGGTATTTAGAAATATGGGAATGAAGATAGGTTCTAACATGGTACGAGCGATGCTTGCTTTAGACAAGGAACGCCTTCGGGCTGCAGACAGGGCTGTAAAGAGTCTAGAAATACAAGCAAGAGTAAACAGGAGGAGGAACAAGAGGAAACTGGAGGAGGAGTTTGCAGAGGATGAAGATAATCCATCCTATGGACCTGGAATGCACCAAAAAGTTAATCCAATCTTTGTCGCTCAATTCCCAAAACTATTATTTTCTCATACTAATTACATGTTTTCTAAGGATCTTCCAAACATATTTGTTTCAGACTTTCAGTAAATGTTACACAGTACCTTCTGCATAATTCAACACAGCCTTTTTCCAAAAAACTGTATATTTTTGAATATATAAATAAAAAATTGCAAAAAAATATTGTGAATTTTCATTACAATTGAAAAAAAATCATCTTTAATAAGTGAACTAAAATTTTGTAAAATCCCTGTGTTAAGTTGTAGCCCATATTCCAATGAATAATCTGTAAAAAGTTCAACTTCCTACCTCAAATACTTTGCGAGGAAAGATGTAATTTATAAGCGTTATTTTAACATTGCAAGTATAGGGCGTTCCGAAGCCCCTTAATATGTTTCTGTGACACATTATCTATGTTCTATACGTTGTATAAACCTATAAAGTAACTGGTACGTATCAGAGTACACAATGAAAAAGTATATGATCCTGTCTACAGTTGCAGATTATTTATTTTGCCTACTAGCTGCCTGTTTTAGTAAACGGTACCATCCTCAGGCCATCCTATCATAAAAGAAATACGATTACATGGTTGGAAAGTTAGTGCAAGAGAAATTTACTGAAGTATATCCATTACGACAGCAAACGGATGGTATATAAAGAACCTTAAAATTTGTAGGTAGCCTCTTACCCACGGTACGCTCTCGTTACACAAGCTTCCCAAGTAGCTGTCTCAAACACCAAAAGAAAGGGTCAGTATCGAGCTCTAAATGCACTACTGGCCATTAAAATTGCTGCACCAAGAAGAAATGCAGATGATAAACGGGTATTCATTGGACAAATATACACTCCTGGAAATTGAAATAAGAACACCGTGAATTCATTGTCCCAGGAAGGGGAAACTTTATTGACACATTCCTGGGGTCAGATACATCACGTGATCACACTGACAGAACCACAGGCACATAGACACAGGCAACAGAGCATGCACAATGTCGGCACTAGTACAGTGTATATCCACCTTTCGCAGCAATGCAGGCTGCTATTCTCCCATGGAGACGATCGTAGAGATGCTGGATGTAGTCCTGTGGAACGGCTTGCCATGCCATTTCCACCTGGCGCCTCAGTTGGACCAGCGTTCGTGCTGGACGTGCAGACCGCGTGAGACGACGCTTCATCCAGTCCCAAACATGCTCAATGGGGGACAGATCCGGAGATCTTGCTGGCCAGGGTAGTTGACTTACACCTTCTAGAGCACGTTGGGTGGCACGGGATACATGCAGACGTGCATTGTCCTGTTGGAACAGCAAGTTCCCTTGCCGGTCTAGGAATGGTAGAACGATGGGTTCGATGACGGTTTGGATGTACCGTGCACTATTCAGTGTCCCCTCGACGATCACCAGTGGTGTACGGCCAGTGTAGGACATCGCTCCCCACACCATGATGCCGGGTGTTGGCCCTGTGTGCCTCGGTCGTATGCAGTCCTGATTGTGGCGCTCACCTGCACGGCGCCAAACACGCATACGACCATCATTGGCACCAAGGCAGAAGCGACTCTCATCGCTGAAGACGACACGTCTCCATTCGTCCCTCCATTCACGCCTGTCGCGACACCACTGGAGGCGGGCTGCACGTTGTTGGGACGTGAGCGGAAGACGGCCTAACGGTGTGCGGGACCGTAGCCCAGCTTCATGGAGACGGTTGCGAATGGTCCTCGCCGATACCCCAGGAGCAACAGTGTCCCTAATTTGCTGGGAAGTGGCGGTGCGGTCCCCTACGGCACTGCGTAGGATCCTACGGTCTTGGCGTGCATCCGTGCGTCGCTGCGGTCCGGTCCCAGGTCGACGGGCACGTGCACCTTCCGCCGACCACTGGCGACAACATCGATGTACTGTGGAGACCTCACGCCCCACGTGTTGAGCAATTCGGCGGTACGTCCACCCGGCCTCCCGCATGCCCACTATACGCCCTCGTTCAAAGTCCGTCAACTGCACATACGGTTCACGTCCACGCTGTCGCGGCATGCTACCAGTGTTAATGACTGCGATGGAGCTCCGTATGCCACGGCAAACTGGCTGACACTGACGGCGGCGGTGCACAAATGCTGCGCAGCTAGCGCCATTCGACGGCCAACACCGCGGTTCCTGGTGTGTCCGCTGTGCCGTGCGTGTGATCATTGCTTGTACAGCCCTCTCGCAGTGTCCGGAGCAAGTATGGTGGGTCTGACACACCGGTGTCAATGTGTTCTTTTTTCCATTTCCAGGAGTGTATTATACTAGGACTGACATGTGATTACATTTCACGCAATTTGGATGCATAGATCCTGAGAAATCAGTACCCAGATCAACCACCTCTGGCCGTAATAACGGCCTTGATACGCCTGGGCATTGAGTCAAACAGAGCTTGGATGGCGTGTACAGGTACAGCTGCCCAAGCAGCTTCAACACGATACCACAGTTCATTAAGAGTAGTGACTGGCGTATTGTGACGAGCCAGTTACTCGGCCATCACTGACTAAACGTTTTCAATTGGTGAGAGATCTGGAGAATGTGCTGGCCAGGGCCCCAGTCGAACCATTTCTGTATCCAGAAAGGCCCGTACAGGACCTGCAACATGCGGTCGTGCATTATCCTGCTGAAATGTACGGTTTCGCAGGGATCGAATGAAGGGTAGAGCTACGGGTCGTAACACATCTGAAATGTAGCGTCCACTGTTCAAAGTGCTGTCAAGGTGAACAAGAGGTGACCGAGATGTGTAACCAATGGCACCCCATACCATCACGCCGGGTGATATGCCAGTATGGCGATGACGAATACACGCTTCCAATGTGCGTTCACCGCGATGTCGCCAAACACGGATGCGACCAGTTTGACGCTGTAAACAGAACCTGGACTCATCCGAAAAAATGACGTTTTGCCATTCGTGCACCCAGGTTCGTCGTTGAGTACACAATCGCAGACGATCCTGTCTGTGATGCAGCGTCAAGGGTAACCGCAGCCATGGTTTCCAAGCTGATAGTGCATGCTGCTGCAAACGTCGTCGAACTGTTCGTGCAGATGGTTGTTGTCTTGCAAATGTCCCCACCTGTTGACTCAGGTATCGAGACGTGGCTGCACGAACCGCTACAGCCATGCGGATAAGATTCCTGTCATCTCGACTACTAGTGATACGAGGCCGTTGGGATCCAGCACGGCATTTCGTATTACCCTCCTGAACCCACCGTTTCCATATTCTGCTAACAGTCATTGGACCTCCACCAACGCGAGCAGCAACGTCGCGATACGATAAACCGCAATCGTGACAGGCTACAATCCGACTTTTATCAAAGTCGAAAGTCGGAAACGTGTTGGTACGCATTTCTCCTCCTCTTGCGAGGCATCCCAACAACGTTTCACCGGGCAACGCCGGTCAACTGCTGTTTGTGTATGAGAAAGCGGTTGGAAACTTTTGTCGTGTCAGCACGTTGTAGGTGTCGCCAACGGCGTCAACCTTGTGTGAATGCTCTGAGAAGCTAATCATTTGCATATCACAGCATCTTCTTCTTGGCGGTTAAATTTCGCGTTGGTAGCACGTCATGTTCGTGGTGTAACAATTTTAATGGCCAGTAGTGTAGATGTAAATTGCGTTCAGCAGTGATAAGAGTGCCTCCAATGTACGGAGTTTACTTTATTTGTTATTATTATTCTCATCTCTTAAAGTCCCTGAGTTAAAGATATCTAAAACATACCAAAAATCTGAAAATAAGAAATTACATAAAAAATAGTTCCTGGTGTAAAAAAAATTTAAAGCCAAGTCATAATGTGTTTAGCCAAGTTATCATTTTACATTTACATACAGTTATATACAGTTAATACCAGTATAAAACATCGGTCTGACTATTACTCTTTAAATTAAGCAAGTGTCGTCATAGAAACAGCGCAAAATAATTAAAATACAGAATTCATTTTTATTGAAAAGAAATCATGTGTCTAGAGGAAACAGTAACTTACTTCCGCTTTGTATTACTTTCGAACCGTCAGATTACGGTCTTTGGCCGTAACTCCACTTTCACATCTGTCCAAGCAGCGTCCACGTGTACGCTGGGTCTCTCAGCGGCGCTGCATCGCGCCTTCTCCACGCCGTGTCGCAACTCAGCGACCAGCCACAGGCCCGGAAGCCACCCCACGTACGTAACGTGCAGTTGCGAAAGTAGCATGGATTGGCTTTGATATTAGTCACACGGGACGAAAAACAAGCATGCTGTACCATGGAAATTATTCTATTGTGGCCCTGTAATCCAATTATTATGTTCTGAACCTGGAGGTCCTGTATGTCTGTAGGCAAGTCCAGTTATTTATTTATATTTAACGTACGGCCTACATGGATCAAACAATAACATAAAATCAAGTACAGACACCTAAGTCAGTGTTAATATCATGATGACGTACAGTCACAAAACAAACTACTATATACATATACATATTTATAATTTTACTGTTTAAATACAGGCAACTACATACATATTTAGAATTTATTATGATATCCGACAATTAGAACTATATTGTAATATCGACTGAGTCACCAGGATATTATATTAGTGGGCAGGTGGTTGTAATATGTCGGATAGTCTGGCGGGGTTCACCACAGTCAGAGGACGATGATTCTGCAAATCCCCATTTATAAAGTGCAACCTGGCAGACACCATGTGAAGTTCTTATTCTATTAAGTGTCTTCTATATGTAGAGAGGCAGTGTGCGTGTGGGGGGGGGGGGGGGAGCAAAGACTTGCGTAGTGGACTCCCAGTAGTCCCTTCATTTGTCATTTGTGTTGAAATGTTCTGCTAGCAGCTGTTCTGCAGTAAGGAGTGGAGGAGACCTAGATATCAGAGCTATACCAGAGAGGTCTTCGTGGACACGTAGACTGTAATTTGTTGATGGCTCAAATGGCTCTGAGCACTATGGGACTTAACATCTGAAGTCATCAGTTCCCTAGAACTTAGAACTACTTAAACCTAACTAACCTAACGACATCACACACATCCATGCCCGAGGCAGGATCCGAACCTGCGACCGTAGCAGTCGCTCGGTTCCGGACTGAGGCGCCTAGAACCGTTCGGCCACCGCGGCCGGCTGTGATTTGTTAATATTTTTATGTCTTCACTAATGAGGTGTTCATGTCTGCGAATGTGGTGGAGGGCGCAGGGGGGTGGGGGGAGGGGGGGGGGGAGCAATATGACACAGGACAGGAAGCAAGGGGCTGGAGTACTTCGTAAGCTACCACTGATTATTCTCATAGTTTCATTCAGCTTGATGTAGACTTCCTTGGTGTGGCAACTATTTAGCCAAGCCGGCGAGCATTATTCAGCAACGGAATACACGAGGCTAAGAGCTGAAGTTCTAAGTGTGGATGCGTCTGCACTGCAGATTGTGCCGCATAATTTGTGGATTATGTTGTTTCTAGTGCCTTTTATACAACAGTGTTCTATTCAGTGTGATGCCCATGTATTTCGGGTATGGTTTGTAGTGGAGGAGGTGGTTGTTAAAATATGCTACTGGCTGCTTATCTGCTTGTCCATTGTTGAGGTGGAAACTAGACACTTCAGTTTTATTAAGAGAGGTAGGACGTCAAACGGGCTGACTTAGAGCAGGAGACGCACCACAGGACATTTAAATTTCCACTGTCTGTACTTTTACAAGTAAATTCATAAAACCTTGTCAGCATGACCAGGAAGTATTCAGGATTCACACCTATAGCAGCGGAAGTTCAAAAACATAACAAAATAAATTCTTTTACATGTGAAATTTCATCATTTTTTCACTTACTATTGGCTGCATTTGTTGCTATAGGCACATTCTTCTTCATAAGTAAGAGAGATTCTTCGGTGAATTTTGCACAGCATACAAACCATACTTACAGGTGTCTGAAACTCTATAATCTATTTAACTTATGAAAAAATGAATGAGCTGTTACGTTTTAAGCTTTATGTTTAGAAAAAATCAAATTTTGTAGTTAATTATCTCAATTTTTACCACAATTTTTAATAGATTTGGAAAATTCTAGAGTTTCATACATCTGCAAGTATGGTTTGTATGCTGTGCAAAATTCATCAAAGAATCTCTCTTACTTGTGAAGAAAAATGTACCTATAGCAACAAATGCAGCCAACAGTAAGTGAAAAAAATGATGAAATTTCATATCTAAAAAAAATTATTTTATGTTTTTGAACTTCCACCGTTATGAGTAAAAATCTTGAATCCTTCCTGGTCGTGCTGACAAAGTTTTATGAATTTATTGTAAAATTATAGGCACTGGGAATTAAAATGTCCTGTGGTGCCTCCCCCTCTCCAAGTCGGCCCGTTTGACGTCCTACCCCCCTTAGTGTTAGGAGTAACTCTCCAGTCCGCGAAGTATTTGTCCACCACTGAGAGGTCCTCTGTGAGTATACTGCTATGGTTTTATTGCAGGCAGCTATTGCTAGGTCGTCAGCATATCCGTATTTCTTGGATCCTGTTTGAGGCCGGTTATAGATATATAGACTGAAAAGAGTGGACGCGAGGACCGATCCTTGGGTAGGCCATTATTTTGCTCTTGATTTCTCCCATGACTATTTGAAAATGCCGGTCACACAGCCCGTTATTTATTAAGGATACTATTTGGATGCATGGTATTTTACTCAGAAGTTTGTAAAGAAGGCCCTGTATCATAGTCCGGAGTTAAGTCGATAAAAACAGCAGTAGTTTTTAGTTGACGTTCAAATCCAGCTTCTATGTGCGTTGTGAGGCTTAATACTTGGTCAGCGCAGCTGCACTGTGGTCTAAAACCTACCTATTCCACTGGGACACTTTCCAACATAACAGAGCCTAATCTGTTTAGAAGCTACCTTTCCAGTAATTTGTAGCATGCGCTAAGAAGTGCAATACGTCGGTAGCTCTTTGGCAAGTTCTTCGGTTTATTTGGTTTTAATGTTGAGATAATTTTGGCTCTTTTTAGATTTTGTGCTAGATATCCTGTTGATAAGATGTTTGAATAAAATTTAGCCGTCAGACCCAGGGGCCTTGACAGATTTGATGTCATCTAATGATCTGTTTATTTCTGTTACAGAGCATTAGACGACACCAAAGTCCAGTATTTTGGGCATTCACAAATTAAAACAGTAAATCAAGTTCATTAAAATGTTGTGGTGTTAGGGTCCCTATTTAGAGCTCAACACTGACCCTTTCTTTTGGTGTTTGACACAGGTACATGGGAATCTCGTGTAACGACAGCGTACTATGGGTGAGAGGCTATCTACACATTTTAAGGTTCATTATATACCGTCCGTTTACTGTCATAAAGGATAATATTTTTATAAATAGCTCTTGCACTATCGTTCTAACTGTGTAATGGTATTTTCTTATCATAGGATGGCCTGAGGAAGGTACAGTGTACCGGAGCCGGTAGCTAGTAGACAAAAAAAAAAAAAAAATGCGACTGTAGACACCAACACATACTCTTTCGGTGTCGTAATTGTCGCTGTTCCATTGGTAATTTGTCACGATTTTGTAATTGTACAAAAAGATTAAAATATGACTAAATATTATTTTGTAGCCTACCAAGTGAATTACATAATTTAGTGTTCAAACGGTCAAGGTGCTTATCAGTGTACCCTATCCTCTAAAGGTTCAGATATCAGTTGGGATCCTTGCTCTTCATATCGTATATTAATGAACTGCCAGAAAATATTAATAGTAATCCAAGACTCTCTGCAGAGGATGCACTTACAAAAATTAATGAAACAAATCTCAGACTTAACCGATGATGTAGTTATCTTTTACGAAGCACTACGCTAGAATGCTACACACACGTTCAGCCAGATTTTGATAATATTTCAAAGCGGGGCATAGATTGGCAACTTGATTTAGATTCTGACAAACAATGACTACTTTCACTCGGAAATATTACAATTCGCGCTATTTAATCGAATCTTTACTAATTACACAAAACGTTATTAAATGTTTCTCTCTTAAGATGATTCACTAAAATTGCTAAAAGTTTCAGTATCTTCTTCCATCTCTTCCTTCTCTCAGCACATCTTCTGCCTATGTAATTGGATGTTGAGCTTTCCGATTAGTTATATGGATTATCTTATAAGATAAATCAAAGAAATATAGATCCACATTTATAGCATTCATAGACTTAGAAAAATCGTTCGACAGTGTTCACTGGAAAACTCTGAAACTTTAATGAACAGAGGTTTATCTACTAGCTTGTGTAGAAACCAAACTGTAGACGTGAGTGTAAGAAGAACATGAAAGGAACTCAAGAGTAGCTTATCCCTCGTGTCCTTCAGTCTGAGAGCAAGCTATAAACGAAACCAAGTGAATTACAGCTCAGGTGTAAGAAACGATAACTTAGAGAAATTCTGCTGCGAGGGATACCAAATGACGCGGAAGTCAATTGAACGAATTGCATAGACTCTTCAGAAGAGGTTATAAGAAGAAAAGAAAAGAAGTAAACCAAGAGCAATGGAGTGCAGTCGACTTAAATTGCTCGATCTTAAGGAAATTAGATCTGATACTAAATGTGTCCTTGTATACAGCAGTGTAAGGATACATTCTACAGTCTAAACAAACACGACCTCAAACGGCGCATCGCGGAAACTTGTCGCTCCTTTCACACCCGTAACTTCCCGTGCAACACGCCACAAGTATCTCTAAAATTTTGAACGTCACTGGCTCATTAACTAAAATTGATAGAAATGTGGATTTAACTGATCTGTACACAGTTTGTTTATATACTTCAGCCGTGTGATAGAAGAAAAGTTTCATTTGAAAATTTGTTAAGAAATGTCAGAATCAAAACTTTTATAAACTACAAAACATATAATAAATAAATAACTATCTCGTGCCGAACCCAACACATAAACCATACTCACACATGAACAGACAACACAGTAAGATAGATTTAACAACACAGAAAGAAAATCTCACTCTCTCTCTCTCTCTCTCTCTCTCTGTCTCTCTCTCTGCTCCAGACACACACACACACTTAGACAAATTACAACATATTACAAGCCACCTATTTCTTATTTAAAAATAAATAAAAATGTGGTGCATTACTAGGCACATATTGTGACAAAACATGATCCCCTCGGGTATTAATTTGACTATAAACGATCGTGCTCATGTAATGAAAGTGGAGGAATCCAGGTATGTCCCCCCTTCTTCCTCCTTCTCCCACTTCTCCCTCCCCCCCCCCCCCCCCCTCCCCCGATTTCCAATTTCAGACGTACGTAACTTTCCCTGAATTAGCTGAATATTACGGTGACATACGCAAGCAAGGCTCATAAAACTATCGTGATGATTATTTACACACATGTCAAAATCAGAGTTTCATCTAATAAAATATTTCGCCAAGCGCACTGGTTGCTACCGTTTTGGCGCACACTATACAACTACTTAGCGCACAATAATCCGCATGAGAATTTTCGCAAAACCGCAAATGAAAAAATAACGCCAGCAAAAAATAAGAATGTTCATAAGCAATTAAAAAGTGAATGAAAAATAAAAGTGAATAACTTTGGTCTCGTTAATTATGATATTTGCACTTACTTACAATCATAAGAGCGGTGCCGGTTCGCAGAATTATATCGTCTATAGCAAAAATGGTTTAATAAACGAAGCAACTTTTAATTATATTTATTTATAAATCTGAATGTTACTCAGATGGTTCAAATGGCTCTGAGCACTATGTGACTTAACATCTGAGGTCATCAGTCCCCTGGAACTTAGAACTACTTAAACCTATTTAACCTAAGGACATCACACACATCCATGCCCGAGGCAGGATTCGAACCTGCGTCCGTAGCGGTCGCGCGGTTCCAGAATGAAGCGCCTAGAACCGCTCGGCCACATTGGCCGGCTGAATGTTACTGAAAAGAAAGCAAATGCAGTTCAGAGTGACAATTTTCAGTTACGTACATTCACTGACAATGAGAAGCTACCTCTGCTTTTGCAAAAAATCTTTACAGTATTAATTGTAGAAATAGTTCGCGAGAGTTGAGCTTTTTGGCACCGTTTTTCAAAGTCAATCTCCACTTAGCTGGAGTTGTCGGCGTGTCCTTGATATCCACATTAATGGTCCATAATCCTTGAGCGTGCAGGCTAGTAATTATTGTCGCCTTGCTGTTCGTCTTGATCATAGCCGCCCGTTGTGAATGCAGCAAGAACGCTAGATGTTCCTAGCGGATCTACATACAACGACGAATGTAAGACATGCTTCTTTCAATTATCGCGTGACGTATCCCGACGCTATGATGGACCCGCTAGGATAGCCGAGAGCGCTAACGCGTTGCTTCCTGGACTCGGAAAGGCGCGCCGACCCCGGATCGAATCAGCCGCGGATTACCGACAAGGGTCGATGTGCCGGCCAGCCTGGATGTGGTTTTTAGGCGGTTTTCTACATCCCACTAGGTCAATACCAGGCTGGTACTCATCTTCTGCCTCAGTTACACGGCTCACAGACATCTGAACACATTCGTACTATTCGTAGGGGGTGGCGGCAGGAAGGGCATCCGGCCACCCCTTAAACATTAACATGCCAAATCCGATTAACGATGGCTGACCCTGCATCACTGCGGGACAAGGCTCAAGCGATAGATAAATAGTATCCCGACGTTCTTAATGAGTAATAGGCAGACATCTAAACAGACCATCACACAGGAATTCCAAATAGCGTCAGGATCCACTGCAAGTACTATGACAGGCGGAAAGTGAGAAAACTTGGATTTCATGGTCGAGAAGCTCCTCATAAGCCACACATCACGCCGGTAAATGCGGTGTAAGGAGCGTGAACATTGGGCGACTGAATAGTGGAAAAACGTTGTGTGCGGTGACGAATCACGGTACACAACGTGGCGATCCCATGGAAGGGTGTGGGTATGGCGAATGCCCGGTGAACGTCGTGTCCCAGTGCGTATAGTGCCAACAGTATAGTTCGGAACCGGTGGTGTCATGGTGTGGTCGTGTTTTTAATGGAGGGGACTTGCAGCCCTTGTTGTTTTGCATGGAACTGTCACAGCACATGCCTAAATTGATGTTTTAAGCACCTTCTTGTTTGCCGGCCGCGGTGGTTTAGCGGTTCTGGCGCTGCAGTCCGGAACCGCGGGACTGCTACGGTCGCAGGTTCGAATCCTGCCTCGGGCATGGGTGTGTGTGATGTCCTTAGGTTAGTTAGGTTTAAGTAGTTCTAAGTTCTAGGGGACTTATGACCTAAGATGTTGAGTCCCATAGTGCTCAGAGCCATTTGAACCACCTTCTTGTTTCTTACTGTTGAAGAGCAATTCTGGGATGGCGACTGCGTATTTCAACATGATCGAGCACCTGTCCATAATGCACAGCCTGTGGCGGACTGGTTACACGACAATAACATCCCTGTAATGGACTGGCCTACACAGAGTTTTGACCAGAATCCTATAGAAGATCTTTGGGATGTTTTCGAACGCCGACTCAGTGCCAGGCCTCGCCAACCCATATGATTCCTCTCCTAAGTGCAGCACTCCATGGAGAATGGGCTGCCATTCCCCAAAAACCTTCCAGCACCTGATTGAACGTATGCCTGCAAGATTGGAAGCTGTCAAGACTAAGGGTAGGCCAACACCATGCTGACTTCCAGCATTACCGATGGAGTGCGCCACGAACGTGTAAGTCATTTTCAGCCAGGTGTCCGGATACTTTTGATCACATAGTGTATAAATGGACAATGTAACGTAAACGTATTTGAGCACTGGATGTAGGCCGCAGCTCGTGGTCGTGCGGTAGCGTTCTCGCTTCCCACGCCCGGGTTCCCGGGTTCAATTCCCGGCGGGGCCAGGGATTTTCTCTGCCTCGTGATGACTGGGTGTTGTGTAATGTCCTTAGGTTAGTTAGGTTTAAGTAGTTCTAAGTTCTAGGGGACTGATGACCATGGCTCTTAAGTCCCATAGTGCTCAGAGCCGTTTGAACCATTTTTTTTTGAGCACTGGATGTAAATTTGAATAATCTTACCGGTCATCTTGCATGCCCTACACACTGTTCAGATTTATGGCTCTCCGTCAAAGAAAGGTAATTTCATCACTTCATGTTTCCTTGAAGAGAGTTCCAGAAACAGACAACACTTCAAGGCACTTTGCACCGAATGTAATGGCTGACATTCTTCGAATAAGAAAGTACATGGCATTGTCAGCCTTCAAAGCACGCTCTTGGCTGATGGCCAGTCGGCTCGCTGAAGACTAAATGCAGCGGTTGAGGAAGGGCTTACGAAAGTATTTGAACGGATATACAGGGTGTCCCAGGAGGAATGGTCAGTCGGTATTCAGTAATATGACAGGATCGATCATTCGAAGTAAAGAAGTCTGATAAACATGGGCTCACTCTAAAATGCATACTTTAAGAGTTACGAGCACTTATTCATCTTCGGTGCTCTAAAACAAATCTCTTCTACTTCTAGCTCTTTGCTTTCCGTATTTTGAGAGGTGGGAGTGTGGACCAACATAAGAAAAAAAGTCCAGTAAACATGGGCTCTGAAGTGCACACCTAAAGAGCTATGGACACCTGGTTGTCTTCGCTACTGTTAAACATGTCTTCTGTATCTTAAGATACAAATGTTAGAACTCATGTTTACTGGAGATTTTTTCCTTGGTTTGGTCCATAATACCAACTGTCAGAATATGGAAAGCAAAGAGCTTGCAGTAGAAGTGATTTGTTTCACAGAAACGAAGATGAAGTTCTCATAGCTGTTAAAGTACTCCGGCCGAAGTGGCCGTGCGGTTAAAGGCGCTGCAGTCTGGAACCGCAAGACCGCTACGGTCGCAGGTTCGAATCCTGCCTCGGGCATGGATGTTTGTGATGTCCTTAGGTTAGTTAGGTTTAACTAGTTCTAAGTTCTAGGGGACTAATGACCTCAGCAGTTGAGTCCCATAGTACTCAGAGCCATTTGAACCATTTGTTAAAGTACGCCTTTTAAAGCCCTTGTTTACTAGACTGCTTTGCTTCGCTTTTGTCATACCTCTGAGTACTGACCATTCCTCCTAGGACACGCCGTATATTGAAGCTACTCGTAATCATCGTTTTCGTTCAATTTATGGTATATGCAGGGCTCGGCCAGATGTGAAAGTGCAGAAGCGGGAGCCGCAGATGTCCAAACGTTTAGCAAAATATCATTTTTGCCGTGGCGCGGGCCCAGCGTTTGAGCGTAGTTTCTGAGCGCGATTGGCGCAGCGGAAACGGTACAGAACAGCAATAAAAGGGCCGACGGGACGAGTCGGTCCTTATAGTTTTGGCAGTATGGAAAATCCTTTTCTTCCTTTCTCAAATTTTTAATTTAGTTAAACTGCAAATAAATCGAAATAATACTCAGTATATGGTATTATTAATATTTTCATAAAAGGGAAGAAAAGGAAAGTAAAGGTAAATTTGAGATTGTAAATAAATTTCCAGTAATAGATTGTAAGGCATACATGAGAGCTTCGTGGGTAAAATTACTTTTATTATTTTAAATTTGAGGATTTACACCTTCTGGGGCGATATTCATCTTGTTCATTGTTCGCTTGCAGCTGTCGAGATCCACTCGAACGCCAAAATGAAATTAATGCGTGTCCTGTACGTATTAATTACAGTCCTTTCTTGGAAAGATATTTGAAGAGTCCTCACGGACGTCATAAATACAGTCCTTTCTTCGAAATTATTTTCTCCTGCCTTAATTTTCATGTGTTTTATGAAGATACTAATAAATAGCTCAAGCATTATTCCGGTTTATATGAATGTGTGGCAGCTGTTCGTGCGAAATCTGCAGCTGCGACACATATTAGGTAAATTAAATGTTGACGATTGAAAAGGGATTGGAGTGGTGGGGAGTGGAGTGGAGTGGTGGGGAGGGGAGGGAAGGAGAGTGGAGGGGAGGGGTCAGGAGGGGGTGGGGGTGGGGACGGAAAGGGAAAGGGGGAAGGAGAGGGAGAGGGGAAAGGGGAAAGGGGAAAGGGGAAAGGGGGAAGGGGGTTGGGAAAATATCATCTGCATCGAGACTTGATGCATCGCCGCTGATTAAGCATGAAGTCCCGATGCATCTGATATCATTAGTTCCTTCCCTTTCCTTTCCTTTCACCCCTCAATTTACATTATGTATTGGTTTATTTGTAGTGTGAGTAATGCTAAAAGATAAAAACTGACTCGACCTTATTTCCCTTCTGTTACTGTTCCGCACTGCTTCGCATGCGCCAGCCGCTGCCTGCAAACTGTGCTACCGTGCGTGACTCATGTCTCGCCCTATCTGCGCCAAACTGCTATTTTTTTCTAAATGTTTTGCCTTGTGGAGCTCCCCTATCGGTCACTACCATTTGTGGCCAAGCCCTGCTTATACCATAAATTTAGACGGAAGCGTTGATAAGGAGTAAGCGCAGTCCCTTCTTTAGTCAATATCCGAGAGACAGCTGTAAAATAAATATTAAGTTCTTGAAAACGGCAATAATACAGTTGGTGAAGAACTGAATTTCCTTATGTAGCGAAATCAGAAATAGGGGTCTGTTTTACCTGGCAATAGCTTGCTAAAGCAAAGATCGCATTTTTTAAAATTTTTTTTTTATTTACAAACACCCGGTTTGGACATACTTTGCTGTCTCTTCAGGTCTTCAAACATTTTTGTTTTAATCCGGCCCTCACACCACGCGCTACATATGTGGACATCGCCAGTCGCACAAGTTGCTATTTGATTTTAAATGTTTTATTTATGACAAACCTTTATACAATACGCTACGTTTTATCCACATGGCAACAGGCGTGAGGTCCAACTCAAAATGAACACATCATATAACAAAAATATTTGAAAACTCGAAGATGACAGCAAAGTTTGTAGAAACCGGTTGCTTGTAAATAATGAAATTTTCATGCGCTCTTGGCTATAGATAGTTGTCACCAAGGTGGCGATGAAGAATAGGTTGTGGGGACATAATGTCTTTAGCGTAGCCCTAGGCCTAGGCTACGCTGAATGGTGACACTTCGGTTACGAGTCTGCAGAAAGGTATCGCAGTCTTCAGTCGCTCTCGGTATTCCACAGCCGCAGCTGTCTTACGCAGGGCGTCTTCTGCCTCCTCAGCTTTCCGGCAATACGGCAGACGCGCTTCCTGCTAATAAGCGACGGCCCGTCTCTGTCCGGAAGGAGCCCGGCAAACGCTAATCCCGGCTCCCAGCAGCGACTGTCCGGCAGCTCCTCAGGAGCAGCAGACGCTGGAAGAGACGGGGACGGTGGACAGGAGGAGAAGCGGAGAAAGAGCGACACAAAGGACGGCGAGCGGCCACAATCAGCCGGCCCGGACAATGAGTCGCATCTGCGCGATCGAAAGAGAAGAGCAGCTCAGCTCAGCTCGACGGCGCTCCGCCGTGTCCCGCCGCCTGCAATGCGGCGTCTCCCGCAGCCGCTGCCACGGGGCGACGCTACGCTAGGGTATTACTATCGACCGTCGATACCGACAGCCAGCAGCCCGCATCAGGTACAGCGATTACGGCGCCCGCCAGTGGGTATTTCCTCCCGTATTTGCGACTTTTTTTTTTCCACCGGCGATATTCGGCGGAGAAGGTAGCCCTGTGCGCTATTGTGGCGACGCACGCAGCTGCCGTGAGCGGCGCAGATTAACTTAGGACCTGACTGGCTGCGGGCCCCGTCTCCATACCAATATTTCTACGGGAACTAGCTTCTTCTTCTTCTTCTTCTTTTTCATCTGGTGGAAAAGTTACAAATGGCTCTGAGCACTATGGGACTTAACTTCTGAGGTCATCAGTCCTCTAGAACTTAGAACTACTTAAACCTAACTAACCTAAGGACATCACACACATCCATGCCCGAGGCAGGATTCGAACCTGCGACCGTAGCGGTCGCGCGGTTCCAGACTGAAGCGCCTAGAACTGCTCGGTCACCCCGGCCGGCTGAAAAGTTACACATCCTTATTTATCGAAGAAGTGACATGCAACCTCTCCTTTAAGGCACGTTTCACACTGAGGTGCCACGATAGGCAGTACGACGCAGAAGCAACCTGCATCGGCGGAGTACATAACCGATGAGCCAATACATTATGAACACCTGCTTAAAGCTTGTTTGTCCATCTCTGGAACCAAATACATCACAGATTAGGTTCAAAAATGGCTCTGAGCACTATGGGACTTAACTGCTGAGGTCATCAGTCCCCTAGAACTTAGAACTACTTAAACCTAACTAACCTAAGGACATCACACACATCCATGCCCGAGGCAGGATTCGAACCTGCGACCGTAGCGGTCACGCGGTTCCAAACTGACGCGCTTAGAACCGCACGGCCACACCGGCATCACAGATTAGGGATCCGACAGTTTGCTAGTAGGTTTGTGGAGGGATGTGGCATTACATGTCTATGTACAGGTAATGTAATTCTCGCAAATAAAGAGTCGCTGATTTTCGTGAACTGTGATGGTGCCCGATGGATTCCACAAGATATGGATCAGGAGAATTAGGTTGCCGAGACATGAAGGTGGGTTCACTATAATTCTCCTCAAAACACTGCAGCATCGTTCTGGCCTCGAGAAACGGACAGTTATACTGCTGAAAGATTTCCGTCGGGGAAGGCTTCAAGCTTGAAGGGATGCAGGTGGTTCGCAGCTGCCAGAGTGTCTTCGATTACTGCCACAGGTCAAACGCAACTGCAGGAGAACGTCTCCTGTCGCATAATACTGCTCCAACCAGCCTGCGTCCGTAGCCCCCGCATGTTCAGAGCCGCCGTTCACCTCTGCTGCGGAGCTCCATGTTCAACAATGTACCACGAACAGTATGCTCCGAAGCACTTGCTCGTGCACCAGCAATATGCTCTTTCGGCAGATACGCCACAGATCACCATCTATCCTATTTTACAGAGCTGACAAGCCTCCGAACTCCACGTTCTGCAAAGAGTCGTGGACTTCCAACCATTTAGCGCCTAGTGGTAGTTTCAGTATCCTTCACCCTCTTTCAGTAGATTTCTCACGACAGTAGCACGTGAACATTCTACCAGGTTCGCCGTTTTAGAGATACTCGTTCACAAGATCCGCGTAATAATAATCTGCATTTTGTCAAAGTCGCTCGTGTCAACGGATTTCCCCATTTGTAGCCCATTTCTTCGCTAGGGTGATCCGCGGTCCGTGTCTGTTCCGCTTACATACTTCTGTTACCGTGTCACGCCACCAGGAGGCATCCAATGTCGCGAGGTGGTGGGCAGTGGTCACAATGTTTTGGCTTATCAGTGTAGAATCGTAATGGAAACGTGTTATGTAAACTGGAGGCGGGGGAGGGGGGAGGGGTAGAGAGAGAAATGAAGGGAAAGGTATGGAACTATTGATGACAGCTGCATCGGGACTTGATGCGGAATCAGCAGCGACGAGTAAAATGATGACTTATTGAACATAGTTCGTTAATTTCCAACCTGTCAGTACCTGCTTTCTTTGGAATTGGAATTATTATATTCTTCTTGAAGGTTGAGGGCATTTCGCCTGTCTCATACATCTTGCTCACCAGATGGAAGAGTTTTGTCATGGTTGGCTCTCTCAAGGCTTTCAGTAGTTCTAACGGAATGTTTTCTGCACCTGGGGACTTGTTACGACTTACGTCTTTCAGTGATCTGTCAAATTCTTCACGCAGTACCACATCTCTCATATCATATTCATCTACATCCCCTTCCATTTCCATAATATTGCCCTCAAGTACATCAATCTTGTGTAAACCCTCTACATACTCCTTCAACTTAACTGCTTTCCCTTCTTTGCTTAGAAATGGTTTTTCATCTGAACTCTTTATTTTCATACGGGCTGTTCTCTTTTCTCCAAAGGTCTCTTTAATTTTCCTGTAGGCAGTATCTATCTCACCCCTAGTGATATATGTTTATACATTCTTACATTTTTCCTCTAGCCATTCCTCCTTAGCCATTTTGCACTTCCTGTACATCTCATTTTTAAGACCTTTGTAATTCTCTTCGTCTGCGTATTTTCTCCTTTCATCCATTAAATTCAGTGTCTCTTGTAGCCCTCGTCTTTTCACCACTTGTTCCTCTGCAGACTTCACTATTTAATCTCTCAGAGCTACACATTCTTCTTCTACTGTATTCCTTTCTTCTGTTCTTGTCAATCGTTCCCTAATGCTCCCTTTGAAACTGTACGATCTCCTTAATTCTTACGTTTTTGGAGTTTCTTCAGTTTCACTCTACAGTTCATAACCAATAAAGTGCGTTCAGTCCGCATCTGCCCCTGGAAACGTCTTACAATTTTGATTCCTAAATCTCTTTATTACCCTTATGTAATCAACCTGTGACCTTCCGGTGTTTACAGGTCTCTTCCACGTACACATCCTTTTATCATGATTCATAAACAAATGTTAGCTTTGATTAAGTTATACACTGTGCAAAATTCTACTAGGCGGCTTCCTCTTTCATTCCTTGCCTCTAGCCGGCCGCGGTGGTCTAGCGGTTCTAGGCGCTCAGTTCGGAACCGCGCGACTGCTACGGTCGCAGGTTCGAATCCTGCCTCGGGCATGGATGTGTGTGATGTCCTTAGGTTAGTTAGGTTTAAGTAGTTCTAAGTTCTAGGAGACTGATGACCACAGACGTTAAGTCCCATAGTGCTCCGAGCCATTTGAGCCTTGCCTCTAGTCGACATTCACCTACTACTATTCCTTCTCTTCCTTTTCCTACTATCGAATTCCAGTCCCCCATGTCTATTAAATTTTCGTCCCCGTTAACTATCCAAATAATTTTTTTATCTCATCATACATTTCCTCTATCTCTTCGTCATCTGCAGAGCTAGTTGGCATATAAGCTTGTACTACTGTGGCGCATGTGGGCTTTGTGACTATCTTGGCTACAATAATGCGGCCACTATGCTATTCGCAGTAGCTTATCCGTGTTTTTATTTTTTATTCATTATTAAACGTACTCCTGCATTACCCCTACCTGATTTTGTGTTTGTAACCCTGTATTCACATGACCTGAAGTCCTGTTCCTCCTGCCACCGAACTTCACTAATTGCCACTATATCTAACTTTAACCTACCCATTTCTCTTTTTAAATTTTTTAACCTACTTGCCCGATTAAGAGATCAGACATTCCACGCTCCGATCCGTAGAACTACATTTTTGTTTCTCCTGACAATGATGTCCTCCTGAGAAGTTCCCGCCCCGAGATCCGGATGGCGAACTATTTAACCTCTGGAATATTTTACTCAAGAGGACGCGATCACCAATTAACCATACAGTAAAGCTGCATGCCCTGGGGAGAAATTGCGGCTGGAGTTTCCCCATGCTTTCAGCCGTTCACGGTACCAGCACAGCAATACTGTTTTGGTTGATGTTACAAGGCCAGTTCATTCAATAATCCAGACTGTTGCCCCTGCAACTAATGAAAAGATGCCGCCCCTCTTCAGGAACCATACGTTTGTCTGGCCTCTGAACAGACACCCCTACAGATGGTATGGCTATCTGCATTGCTGAGGCACGCTAGCGTCCCCACCTACGGCAAGATCCATTGTTCATGGGGACGGCTGACTCATTATAGCATAATTACGTAGTTTTGATTTGCTCGTTTGCTTCCCCGGTACTCTTAGTGTTCGTGGAAATACCTTCACAACATTATAAAACCCTATAATATCCCATCACGAAAACATACGATTCAGCTGCCCCTACGGGTGAGGTTTTATGCAACCCGCAGTGTTATATCTGGCTTTGAAAACTACATGCAGCATTTTCATATTCTCTGGCTCCCTGCGTGCTAACTGTTTATTGTACAGAAAAATGAACGGGACATTTCTGTAGGGTTTAATACAGTCAAATTTTTGCACTGCGATATGTTTTGGCTGGAGACCACAGTTTTTGAGTTATCCAAGGAAAACTTGCGAAAGTGACCTTCAAACTCACTTTCCTCTCGACAGTCACCCCTCACCAGTCAGGATTTCAAGTACGTTGCTCGTGGCACTCCCTCCTACGACTGTACAAAAATTTCCGACTGTACGAACTATTCCAGATATTACACTTCTTTGCTCTCTGTTAAGTGCAGCCACCAGCATAGTTGGCTATTTCGTTATTGTTGTGAATTGGCAGGAGCCAATTCACGGGGTTTGGAGGAAGCCGAAAGGCACGCGTTTAAGCTCACGCAGGCTGGCGTGAGGTCTGGAACAGGTAAAGTAATTATACTATCAAGAAAAGTACGTAGCTTCAGGAATACTTAACTTTAATCCATAATTGGTGAACATCGGTCTGACTGTACATGCATCACAAGATAAATAAGAATTGACAATGGCGCCTTGCTAGGTCGTAGCAAATGACGTAGCTGAAGGCTATGCTAACTATCGTCTCGGCTAATGAGAGCGTAATTGTCAGTGAACCATCGCTAGCAAACTCGGCTGTACAACTGGGCGAGTGCTAGGACGTCTCTCTAGACCTGCCGTGTGGCGGCGCTCGGTCTGCAATCACTGACAGTGGCGACACGCGGGTCCGACGTATACTAACGGACCGCGGCCAATTTAAAGGCTACCACCTAACAAGTGTGGTGTCTGGCGGTGACAACAGTTATTATTAATTTAAACGTGCGCGTAAGTGTACTGAAAGAAAAACGGCTTTTGTAAACTTTATGCTTAAACTAATTATGTTCACAATTCTATCGTAGTTTGAAATCCTGACGAATACAACTATGTAGTTGTTTATTTGAATCTGTTAAAATTGACAAAATTGCCAGCAAAATTTGAACAAACGTCGGTTTTAGAATTTGCAAGTGATCGACTAAGTCGGTGGCGTAATAAAGCGAGTCAATGAAGACCAAAAATGATCGAATCGAATGTGGGAATAATTCGTGTGCTGTCGCATGTTTTTGTACAGTTGTAGCAGCGAGTGCCGCGAACGACATACTATAATTCCTGACCGCTTGGGGGGGGGGGGGGGGGGGGGAGTGGTGGTGATAGTGGTGGTGGTAAGCTCCTATGGCACCAAATTGCTGAATTGCTGAGGTCATCGGTCCCTAGACTTACACACCACTTAAACTGACTTACGCTAAGGACAACACACACGCATGCCAGAGGGAGGACTCGAACCTCCGACGAGGCAAGCCGCGCGAACCGTGGCAATGCACCCAAGACCGCGTGGCAACCCCGCGCGGCCGTGTGTTTGGGAGTGAGGGTGCGTGTGAAGGTCGCTTTTATATAAATGCAAAACTACGGCCTCTTGCGAAAACGTATCCCAATACAAAATTTAACTGTATTTAATTTCCTTTAAAAAAAGTCCTGTTCATTTTTTGTGCGGCACTAACAGTTGCTCGTAGCGAGTGAGAGAATATGAAAATCTCGCGCGTGGTTTGTAAAGGCCAGATATAACATTGCGGCTTGCGTGTAACGACGTCGGTATATCGAGCTGAGTCACCCTGTGTGACACGAAATACTGAGAAGTGCAACAGTTGTCTGATGCAGACGTGCTGTGGTGTGGGTGCCGTTCCTGCGGCATCTGATAGGCGATGCTTCGTTGTGCCGCTCTTCCTTTGCGTTGAGTGAATGCGAACACCTTAGTGCATGTGGTCCAACTCAGTGACCCCATACACGGTGTGCATATTGGTCAACTCTTCGTACATAAACGTATGCAAATGACCTCAACCAATTCCATACAATATGCATAATGCTTAAACGTATCCGTACCGCTGTGTATCACTGCTGAGCCTCGAGGAGTCGCCACGCGGTTAGAGGCGCCGGAGGTTTGAGTCCTCCCTCGTGTGTGTGTGTGTGTGTGTGTGTGTGTGTGTGTGTGTGTGTGTTTTGCCCATAGCGTGAGTTAGTCTATTTACACTAGTGTGTAAGTCTAGTGACCGATGACCTCAGCAGTTTGGTCCCTTAGGAATTCACACACACATTATCACTGTTTACATATAATTAGCAATACCGAAAAACAAATGGCATAGAGCAGAGCAGTACTGAGTGCAAGCTTTACTGTGAAGAGTAAAATGGGTGTTATTGTTGTCAACAACAAGTACCAGGATGAAATGGAACCATACAGTGTCCAAATAATCCGCACAGCCCATAATGTCGAAATTTGCACTGTTTTGCGTACATTTTCTGTGCAGTACAGATACACAGCTAGATGCTGGTAACAAATCAAACAAAACGTAACTATACGTTTTTGCTTCGTTGTACTTAGGCCTCTTTTTTCCGCAGTTGCTGTATACAAGTTGTATAGGTTTTTTAAGCATCTTCAATGGTCACTGTAACAATATAGATTTTATCTTACAACTTTGTTTGTTAATATCATTAACAGTCTGAACTTTTCGCTTATTACTATAAACAGTTTTTATTCTTTTCGTTACTCACCGTCTTTTTGTGAGTAGCGAAAAGAATAAATACTGTTTATATTAATAAGTAAAGCATGCAGACTTTTAGTGATAATAAAAAGCAGAATTGTTAGAGAAATCCATCTTGTTAGAGTGACCACTGAAGATGTTTAAAACAAAGCGAAACGCCTCTGGTCTTAATAGGACTTCTATTACAGCTGCTAAAGACGGCAGTTAACCTATACAACTTGGAAATGTAACACGTCTGTAACGAGCCACCGAAGTCCACGGGTCCTTTATACCATTCCCTCTGACTCATCAGTCTTCTGAATGGTGTGAAGCGACCGCCACAAATGTCTCTCCTGTGCCTAACTTTTCATCTCGCAGTAGCACTTGCAGCCTACGTCTTCAATTATTTTCTGGATGTATTCCAGTCTCCTCTTCCTCTACAGTTCTTACCCTCCACAGCTCTCTCTAGTCCCACGGAATTTATTCCCTGATGTGTTAATAGTTGTCCTATCGTCCTTCTTGTCAGTGTTTACTGTATATTCCTTTACTCGCCGATTCTCATTTCTTACCTTATCCAACCAATTTCTTTGATTTTCTTCTGCTCCGGTTTTCCCGCAATCCATGTTTCAGTACCACACAGAGTCGTGCTTCAAACGTAAATTCTCGAAAATTACCAAAGATCTCACGAAATATTCCTGAACAAACTCTGTAATTTCGCCGTTGGACTTCGATTTCACCATGCATACAATTTCATTTTCCATAAAGGTACAAATTAAATTACATTCAATTTCTTTGACTGAAAAGAATACTGAATGTAAATAATCACCTTACTTTTGTTTAATACCACCGTGTGCAGCAGAAAGCTAGCAGTAGGGAGTTGGAAGTGGCCATCTTGATGAATCAATAGTAAATAAATATGAATAAATAATTTTAAAAAAGTGTAAACTCCTAGAATCAAAAATAAGGGCAATCTCTTTACTTAGGGAGCCGTTTGTCACCGATATACTGTATGTGGCAACAGAAAAAATAAACTTTGTGCACTGGAGATTCCGAGGTGCGGAAGTTCATTGTGATGTGACAGCTAAAGTAATAAATACGGCAGAGTTGAATTCCTATCTGAAGACTGTTTGTAGTAAATGGACAATTCTTCCATCCGATCTCTCGGAATGATTGTGATGAGCGAATGTAAATATAAACTGGGCTTCAAACAAAACACGGGCCATTTCAGATAACAGACAAAAGTAATACTACAATCTCCAAACAAAAGCCAACAACGATTTCGGAGCTATGCTACTGATTTAGCGCGACAAAAATTATCGAGAGAAGCAATCACTTTCATCGGAAACTGACATCGGATGCCATCACGAAGGGTTATAAAAACAATCCGTACTTTTAACTGCAATCCCTCGTTTCCTGTAATAAGAGCGCCCACATGCAAAAAATGCAGAAGTGAAATGTCTGGTATGGCAATTGCGTTTTGTAGTTGGGTACAATAAAATGACAACAGTGCGTGCCAGATGCGAAACGTGGGCCTGATGTACATGCGAGTTCCATTTTCTGGACCTTTTTTTTTCGGCGCGCGGTGGGGAGGAGGGGAAAGCTGTTAGGAAACAGGATGAGGAAGGGTTTGGTGAAGGGGTAGAGGAGGAGGAGGGGGGGGGGGGGGTTCGCAGCGCAGTCTCATTTTATATGGCTTAGTCTTGTACGCAGCGCTGTTAGTAAAATAAAAAATAAACAAGGGCATGCGGCCGTGGCCGTTATGCAGAGCGCACGCTTGGTGCGCGGCGTGACTTTTTTGCGCAATGCAGTCCGCTGGGTTGCGGCTGGCTGTGACAGCGAAAAGCTTCTAGCACGACCTGCTGCCGACCCCTCGGCATCGTCCTCGCTAAGTGTTTCTGCGCGACACAAACCAGATGACTGTACCGAGTTACAGAAAATCTCGCAGACAGCGTCTCTCTGCGGATTTATACACTGACGGAAAATAAAAATTAATACACTTGGAAAGACGTCGATTTTGATCCGATGACAACATATGGCATATGGGGGACACTAGGTGTGCTGATAATGGTTACAATGTCGGCCACCACCAGTTAGCGTAGCGGCGTAGCTACCAGAGCGCCATCTTTAATAGGGAAAGATCCGATGGCGGTTCTAGGCGCTGCAGTCTGGAACTGTGCGACCGCTACGATCGCAGGTTCGAATCCTGCCTTGTGTAATGTCTTTAGGTTAGTTAGGTTTAAGTAGTTCTAAGTTCTAGGGGACTGATGACCTCAGAAGTTAAGTCCCATAGTGCTCAGAGCCAAGGAAAAGCTCGCCGCCGGGAGGCTCGGACTATTGCAAATATACTACTGGCCATTGAAATTGGTACACCACGAAGATGACGCGCTACAGACGCGAAATTTAATCGACAGTAAGAAGATGCTGTGATATGCAAATGATTAGCTTTTCAGAGCATTCGCACAAGACTGGCGCCGGTGGCGACATCTTCAACGTGCTGACATGAGGAAAGCTTCCAACCGATTTCTCATACACAAACAGCAGTTGATCGGAGTTGCCAGGTGAAACGTTGTTGTCATGCCTCGTGTAAGAAGGAGAAATCCTTACCATCACGTTTTCGACTTTGATAAAGGTCGGATTGTAGCCTATCGCGTTTGCGGTTTATCGTATCGCGACATTGCTGCCCGCGTTGGTCGAGATCCCATGACTGTTAGAATATTGAATCGGTGGGTTCAGGAGGGTAACACGGAACGCCGTGCTGGATCACAACGGCCTCGTATCACTAGCAGTCGAGATGACAGGCATCTTAACCGCATGGCTGTAGGGGATCGTGCAGCCACGTCTCGATCCCTGAGTCAACAGATGGGGACGTTTGCAAGACAACAAACTATCTGTACGAACAGTTCGACGACGTTTGCAGCAGCATGGGCTATCAGCTCGGAGACCATGGCTGCGGTTACCCTTGACGCTGCATCACAGACAGGAGCGCTTGCGATGGTGTACTCAACGACGAACCTGGGTGCACGAATGGCAAAACGTCATTTTTTCGGATGAATCCAGGTTCTGTTTACAGCATTAGTGATGGTCGCATCCGTGTTTGGCGACATCGCGGTGAACGCACATTGGAAGCGTGTATTCGTCATCGCCATACTGGCGTATCACCCGGCGTGATGGTATGGGGTGCCACTGGTTACACGTCACGGTTACCTCTTGTTCGCATTGACGGCACTTTGAACAGTGGACGCTAAATTTCAGATGTGTTACGACCCGTGGCTCTACCCTTCATTCTATCCCTGCGAAACCCTACATTTCAGCAGGATAATGCACGATCGCATGTTGCAGGTCCTGTACGGGCCTTTGTGGATACAGAAAATGTTCGACTGCTGCCCTGGGCAGTACATTCTCCAGATCTCTCACCAATTGAAAACGTCTGGTCAATGGTAGCCGAGCAACTGGCTCGTCACAATACGCCAGTCACTACTCTTGATGAACTGTGGTATCGTGTTAAAGCTGCTTGGGTAGCTGTACCTGTACACGCCATCCAAGCTCTGTTTGACTGAATGCCCAGGCGTATCACGGCCGTTATTACGGCCAGAGGTGGTTGTTCTGGGTACTGATTTCTCAGTATCTATGCACCCAAATTGCGTGAAAATATAATCACATGTCAGTTCTAGTATAATATATTTGTCCAATGAATACGCGTTTATCATCTGCATATCTTCTTTTTGTAGCAATTTTAATGACCAATAGTGTATGTGACGCAAACAGGCAATCATCCCACGGAGACGCACTCGTCCTTTCTGACCGAGTTTGAAAGTGGTCGAATTGTGGCTTCCGAGTAGAGGGATGATCCTTTCCGATAACTACCACGCAAGTTGGCTGTACTGAGTCAGTTGTGCAGCGAACCATCAGTGGTCACGTGAACATTCGCACACCCGTAGGCGGAGTTCTGAATGTCCACGCAGCACAGCCGCCCACCAATACCAGCGTGTTGTAAGTGCAGCAGTGATAGAGCGTACGGCTACCACACCTCAGACCAGATGTCTGTTGCGAACCAGTTACTGGCAGTGCGAATACGAGCACGCACACCTCTCACGCCACAGCATCGACGGGCTCACACTTTCGCCGCCAGAGGATCACTTGGAATGGCACGTCGTGGTCTTCAGCGATGAAAGCAAATTCTGCCTACACGCAAGTAAACGGTCGTCTACGCATACGACATAGACCTGGTGAGCGCTGTCTCGTAGAATGTGTTCATTCAAGACACACTGGCCTCAGCACAGGCCTTATGGTCTGGGGTGCGATAAGCTATAAGTCTTACTCGTATCTGCTGTTTCTGGAGTTGACGCTAACCAGCACTCGGTATGTGCAGAATGTTGGTAGATCCGTTCTTGCAACAGGAAGCTGATGTCTTGTTCCAGCAGGATAATGCTCGCCCACACACTGCCCGTGAAACTTAACGTGTTCTGCAAGACGTGCAGCAACTTCCCTGGCGAGCACGATCTCCGGTCTTGTCTCCAACCGAGCACGTGCGGGATGTGATGGAATGAGAAGCGACGAGTGCGACTCTTCAACCAACAACTCTTACTGAACTACCTGAAGACGTCGACCACGCGTGGAATAACGTATCCCAGGACATTATTCACCATCTGCACGATCCACTGGGTGTCAGAGTCAGCGCCTCCGTTGCCGCCTGGGGAGGCTACACCACGTACTAACAGGGGTGTTTCACCATGACTCGATACCTAGTATCTCAGAAACGCTTGTGCTACTGACCTGTAAATGTAATCATTTAATGTACTCGGTATGCACTGTTTGCAACAATAAATCCTGAGTGAATTGGAAACCTCCCTTGTTGTCGTGGTCATCAGTCCAGAGACTGGTTTGATGCAGCTCTCCATGCTACTCTATCCTACGCAAGCTTCTTCATCTCCCAGTACCTGCTACAACCTACATTCTTCTGAAACTGTTTAGTGTTTTCATCTCTTGGTCTCCCTCTACGATTTCTACCCTCGACGCTGCCCTCCAATACTAAATTGGTGATACCTTGATGCCCCAGAATATGCCCTACCAACCGATCCCTTCTTCTAGTCAAGTTGTGCCAGAAATTTCTCTTCTCCCCAAATCTATTCAGTACCTCCTCATTAGTTATGTGATCTACCAATCTAATCTTCAGCATTCTTCTGTAGCACCACATTTCGAAAGATTCTATTCTCTTCTTGTCCAAACTATTTATTTTCCACGTTTCACTTCCATAAATGGGTACACTCCATACAAATACTTTCAGAAACGACTTCCTGACACTTAAATCAATACTGGATGTTAACAAATTTCTCTTCTTCAGAAACGCTTTCCTTTCCATTGCCAGTCTACATTTTATATCCTCTCTACTTCACCATCATCAGTTATTTTGCTTCCCAAACAGCAAAACTCATTTACTACTTTAAGCGTCTCATTTCCTAATCTAATTCCTCAGCATTACCCGATTTCATTCGACTACATTCCATTATCCTCGTTTTGCTTTTATTGCTGTTCATCTTATATCCTCCTTTCAAGACACTGTCCATTCCGTTCAGCTGCTCTTCCAGGTCCTTTGCTGTCCCTGACAGAATTACAGTGTCATTGGCGAAACTCAAAGTTTTTATTTCTTCTCAATGGATTTTAATTCCTACTCCTAATTTTTCTTTTGTTTCCTTTACTGCTTATTCATAATTGTTTTGCAGCATTGTGTATCTACATCTACAGACATACTCCGCAAGCAACCGCAAGGTGCCTAGGGGAGGGTACCTTGTAGCACTGGTAGCCATTCTGTTTCCTGCTCCACTCGCAAACGGATTGAGACAGACTGGCTACATGCGTTCATCTGAGCCTGCGAGCACAAGAAAGTGCGAGAACTTATTGCCAGCTTTATGGCTCATGAATCGTGGTTGCTGTTTGTGTGAATTCCTAATGGACATGCCGCTGATGTCGTCGGTTCCTAGACTTACACACAACTTAAACTAACTTATGCTAAGAACAACACACACACCAATGCTCGAGGTAGGACTCGAACCTCCAGCTGGAGCGCAGGCGCAATCCGTGACGTGGCGCCTCAAGCCGCGCGGCCACTCTGTGCGGCAAAGTTGCTGGCGGGAAGACAGAAGGACAGAAAAGAAAATTGAGAATCTGTTAGATGACAATCAGTTTGGCTTTCGGAAAGATGTGGGTATCAGAGAAGCCGTTCTGTCGTTGTGATCGATAACTGAAGCAAGACGTATGTGAAGTTGCAATACTTCGAAGAAACGAAAACCTCATGCAGTCCAAATTTTTTGAGGAAATGTAACTACATCCGGTACTTGTTAGAACATTCGACAGCCAAGATCGTATAAATATTTCTTTGTTTCAAACTGCATGTTTTGACAGACTTTGCCATCATCTTCAGGCCTCAAAAAATCTTTTTGCTATGAAACGTATTCATTTTACATTGGACCTCATGCCAAGCTGTAATGTGGATAAAAGTCAGTATATTTTTAAGACCTGAAGATGACAGCTATCAAAAACAGTATGTTAAATTTAGAAATAATTATGCGATTTTGACTGTTGAACTTTTTTAGCAAGTAAAAGAGATCTCTTCTTCGGTGTTCTCAAAATGAGAAAATTCAGTTAAATCTGATTCAGTTGATAAGAAATGTTATATGCATACACACAGGCTTTCATGCGTATTGACCGAATATGTTTTTAATTATAAACAACTGAATTTTTTCAACAAGAGTCTCCTTTTTTTAAAAAATCTATCAAAATGAAATTAATGCATTTTAGTACAAAGTTTGATGTACCACTATCACAAATGTCTGTGGAATAGAATTCAGACACGTTCTCTTTCTGCATTTTTACAACTCTCCAAATACCTCTGAAAAAAAATTGCTCCAAATTTTAATGTTTTTCTCTTACACAAATATCTTACTATCGTATTAAATGAAAAATTCAGAAAGAGATCTATCGGTGACAGGTGCAAACGGGCGGGAATATAGACATAGCTTCAATAAATTTAAATTAAAAAAGTAATGTTAATTTATTTAAACATAAATTTACATTGTAGCATTAGTTATTAGACTTTTGAAACCAACCAAATATTGATATTTAATGTTGTAATTACGAAAAAATTAGCATTTGAGTAACCAATATATAAATTTGGAAAATACCCCATTCACACAAATATTCTTTTTATTTACCCTACCTTGAAATCAGATATGTTGTTTGAATAAAGAAGCTATCAACCCTCGTCATGGCTCACCTATATCCGACATGCCTGAACATGTATGCAAGTGAAATCACTCAGATCCGAAGACTGAGTGAAAACATTCACGTAGCTGACATAAGCGTCAGTTATCTGTGTCAGTCGGTTGTTCCGCATTACGAGAAACCACACAGGTCCGGTGCGGGAGTGAAAAACATTCATAAAGCTGGTTGGTCCCTTTCTCTCCAAACCAACGAACCAACCAATCATAAAGTTGACGTGGCTGCGGAGATTAGTTTCATTCGTAAAATTAAAAATGTGTGTTTTAGTTGCGACTTGGTTTTATTATAAACACTACCGGTTTCGGGAAATTTATATTCCCATCTTCAGGTGTACAAATTTGTCAGCAGCGAAGCGGCCGCATGCCGTAGACTCCTCTGTGGAATAGCTGAGTAGCGGATAATCTGTTAATAAAATCCTAGTTTCATTGGGTTGTTTCATTCGACTGAAGAAATCAACTAAACGAAAAAAGAATCGACCGACCAGTCGTTTGTCAAAACCAGTCGCTTCTCCCATCAGTATCTTCTAGTGTATGCCTGTTCATTTACTTCAACACTTCCGTTATGCTCTTCCAAGCGCCAGACAAACGTGTGACAATACGTTCATTGTCCCCTTTTAGTCTTATCTGGTACGGGATCCATATACTTAAAGAATATTCCGAGACGGGATGCACAAGTGATTTGCAAGCAGTCTCCTTTTGTAGAGTGTCTGTATTTTCCCAGTATCCTAATAATGAACCAAAGTCTGCCACCTGACGTCCCTGTGACTGAGCGTGACTCCATATCTCTACATACCCTAGTTACAGCTAGCCGGCCGAAGTGGCCGTGCGATTAAAGGCGCTGCAGTCTGGAACCGGAAGACCGCTACGGTCGCAGGTTCGAATCCTGCCTCGGGCATGGATGTTTGTGATGTCCTTAGGTTAGTTAGGTTTAACTAGTTCTAAGTTCCAGGGGACTAATGACCTCAGCAGTTGAGTCCCATAGTGCTCAGAGCCATTTGAACCAACCTAGTTACAGCTAACTGTATTCAGATGACTGATTCTGTCTGGGATTCGTTAGTACTGAAGTAATTTCGCGAAGTGCACAATCTAACACTTCTGCACATTCAAAGCAAGTTGGCAGACTGTACATCTCTTTGAAATTGTACCACTATTTGACAGTATATTTGTGCAGCTTCTTTCAGACAGAACTTAATTATATTCGAGGTTTTTAAGATGACTGAGCCAATTTCTTTTTTGCGTTCACAAGAACGATTTGCCAACCAAACGAAAGAGGTTATAGTACAGGTATTCGCCGCCAATGCCTTTGCACTTTTGCCATCGTTGTATAGTTTCCATATCTTCGTAACGAACCATCATTTGAGTGTATCCCGTCACCACTGGTGGACAGCTGCGTAAAGTTCGTCAGTGGTTTGAACTTTTTACCGCACACGACCTCACTCATCATGTCGTACAGGGCATATTCACTAAGAGCGAATAAGCAAAATGCGGAGTAAAGTAAACCATAGTTCGCTCTCGGTGGCAATGGTCTGGTGATTGGCATACGGCCGCGCTTTGTCGTGTTGAAGCAGGAAACCACGGCCCCATCGTCTGTGGCGCAGCGTTTGTTAGATGCGTCAACGGAGTTGATGCAGTGGACTGCAGCACTGATCACTGTTGATGGTGTTACTTCAAAAAAAAATGGCTCTGAGCACTATGCGACTTAACTTCTGAGGTCATCAGTCGCCTAGAACTTAGAACTAATTAAACCTAACTAACCTAAGGACAGCACCCACATCCATGCCCGAGGCAGGACTCGAACCTGCGACCGTAGCGGTCACGCGGTTCCAGACTGAAGCGCCTTTAACCGCACGGCCACACCGGCCGGCTGATGGTGTTACTGGGAGGAAACCAATGCACCAGCAGTATCCCTCCTTATCCCAGAATTCAGTCGCCATTTGTTTCTGCACGCCTAGTCCCGGCCGTGACTTCTTGGGGCGAGGGCTTCCAGTATGTTTACACTCCATTGACTAGCGTTTCTTCTCTAGAGTATCGATGAAGAACCATGGCTCGTTAATGGTGACCTGACGTTCAAACAATTCCGCTGGATCTGCACTGCACTGTTGCACCAACTGTCGGCGTATCTCCACACTCTTCTGTTTCTGCGCAGCGGTGAGGGAATGGGGCACACACCTTCTTCATCTTCAAATCCCCATGGGGACAATGTGGGGGTTCCCCGTGATAGACGTGTTGGCTTTTCTAGTTTACCGAACGTGATTCGGCCGTGCCTCACTGTCGATCACTGACACGCTGGGCATTGTTTGGTTTGCGTGCAGTTGCCGAACGCCCAGTGCTTTTAGCGCTTTTCACCATAGTCCCTGCCGACTGTCAACTCTGGGACCCAACGAAACACAGATCTGCGACTTGGTGCTGTTTCCCCACATACGGCTACTAACCTCTTAAGGATGTCTGAAGCAGCCATTCCTTCCTTCCATAGAAAACACATGTCCGCTGCTGCCCACGCGTGTCTCTTCATTGTTGTCTTATGTCTTATCATTGTCCACCAGCGTAATCGCAAGCAGGAACAGCGCGCCATCTAGGACGTGGTGGCGGTAGACAGTACTGTACTATAGCTTCTCGCATGTAGCGACAGGCATTTAAACTTGCTACTTTGCAGGAGTTACAGAGGGGTATCTATCAATACTGAATGGACTAAATAGATAACTGCATCATAATGTCTACCAGGTCAATAATATCCGCTATATGATGAACTTCTACACAAAGTTTGATAAATATCAGACTCCTGGTTCATTCTGCAGCACTTTCTATTACAGCTTATAACAACAACAACAATAGTAACAGTAATAATTCAGTGGTCAAAATAATGGTCCGTATTATTTTTTTGTCAGTACTGGACAGAATATGAAACAAAACAAAAATAAAGAAGGTAAATATTTCCACTTGATGAAAATACGAAAAAAGTCTTTAAATAGATGTCATTGCAAATATTTCAGTTTTATCTCTGTGTTAACGTGCATAACACATTTTTTACTAACTAATTGGCCCTTCTCGTAATTGGAAGGACTTTTCTATGTAGGCATACTCCCTACCCAACTGTTCAGGCAAGCCTGCGCGATGTTTTCCTATCCGTCTACGGCGGCAGCTCTAACGCCCCGTAAGGTTTCTTGTAGGACAGGACGACTGGAAACCGCTCGTTTTAGTATGGACCATGCATTTTCAGTGGAGTTAGATCTGGAGAGTATGGAGACCATTCCTTTCGACTGAATTTATCTTCCACTAGGAAGGTGTTCCCAAGATTGTAACGATGGGGGGCTGAGCATTGTCGTCCATCAGCGTTAGTCCCGCTTCAGTGCCATCTTCAGGCCCCTATGCACTCCATGTACAGACATTCAGATATGTCTAGTGCTTGGGGGCATGAAGATGGCAAAATGAGATGCCGGAACTGGTTGCCTAAATAAAATAACTTCTCAAAAGGTACCATGTTTGACAATTTTCCTTGCTAAATATTTGACTGGCCACTGTCCCGTATCCACAATACATCAACAGAGATTCTCCCGTCTATTGGCACCGGGGGTGGGGGGTCCTGCAGCCATGCATGATTTCACCCCAAACATAGCTGAACCGCCTGATAAAGATGGCCGTCTACCAGACATTTGGGATGTAAACATTGTCCTCCACACATGAATATCAGTTCTGCTAGTGTGGAGACTGATACAGAATTCATTGGAAAAGAGTGTTGTCTTCCTTTGCTGTCTAGACCACAATGAGTGAATGTTGTCTTCCTCTGCTGTCTAGACCACAATGAGTGAATGTTTCTTCCTCTGCTGTCTAGACCACAGTGAGTGAGTGTCGTCTTCCTCTCCTGTCTAGACCACAATGAGTGAGTGTCATCTTCCTCTGCTGTCTAGACCACAAAGAGTGAGCGTTGCCTTCCTCTACTGTCTAGACCACAATGAGTGAGCGTTGCCTTCCTCTGCTGTCTAGACCACAATGGGTGGTTATGTGTCCTTGCCACACGAGCCCCTTTCTGAACTCGATTTAGAGGAAAGACTCTGAGCGGTCCTCTGACATGTAATATGTGCTCGTGGAGCTCCCTTTTATCGTTTCTGTTGACACCTGGTGCTGTAAACACACGTCGCCAATTTTGAAAAAGCCTCGTAGCTACTGCTGTGGAGGTCGAATCACCACTGTTGTTACAGTAGGCAAAGTTTGTGTGTTTGTGAAACAGCTTCTGGTGCGGTACACAGCTACGACAATTTCTCCCTGTCACTATCACACACCTGTGCCCCAGTATCAGGTAACAGGATAGGAGAACGAACGTACAACAACACTCCAACAAATTAGGAACAAAGTCACACAAATGAGTTAAAAGGTTTACTTATCTTTGTGACTAGTTGAAATATAAAGTCTGCAACACTGCATGTAATATAACACAGAAAGGCCCTCAATGGCTAAGTACAAATAATCGTAGGTAGACTTCACAGTACATAGCAAATGCAATTTACAACAACTGTCTGTTCACTGCTAACAAGGGATCCTCCCCATCGCACCCCCCTCAGATTTAATTATAAATCGGTAGAGTGGATAGGCCTTGAAAAACTAAACACAGATCAGTCGAGAAAACAGGAAGAAGTTGTTTGGAACTATGAAAAAAAAGCAAAATATACAAACTGAGTAGTCCATGCAAAAGATAGGCAACATCAAGGAGAGTGCAAGCTGAGGATCGCCGTGGTCCCGTGGTTAGCGTGAGCAGCTGCGGAACGAGAGGTCCTGGGTTCAAGTCTTCCCTCGAGTGAAAAGTTTACTGTCTTTATTTTCGCAAAGTTATGATCTGTCCGTTCGTTCATTGACGTCTCTGTTCACTGTAATAAGTTTGAACCGAAAACATTTGATCGCATGGTCATAGGTCAACCGATTTCTCCACAGGAAAACACGTCTGATATATTCTATACGACACTAGTGACGGCATGTGCGTCACATGATAGGAAAATGTTGTCGACCCACCTAACTTGTACACTAGGCGAATGGGTGAAAAGGTTCTTCTACCTTTCGATCTTTGTTTAGGTGTAGCGTCCCCATACTAGGGCGCAGTTACCTCGCATCGGACGGTCGGACGGACAGATAATTATTGTCCGAAAATAAAAAATTAAACTTTTCACTCCAGGGAAGACTCGAACCAAGGACCTCTCGTGCTGCAGCTGCTCTCGCTAACCACGGCTCTCCTCGTCTCACACTGCCCTTAATATTGCCTATATTGCGCATGGACTACTCAGTTTGTATATTTTTCTTATTTTTTTCATAGTTCCACACAACTTATTCCTGTTTTCTCGACTGATCTGTGTTCAGTTTTTCCAGGCCTATCCACTGTGCCAACTTATAATTAAATTTGAGGGGGGTGCGATGAGGAGGTTCCCTTGTAAGAGTTCACTAAACGACGTTTCCTATCTAAGTAAGCCAGTCTATAACCAAGTGGGCGAGAGATGCTCTTCTGTCTTCCGAGTGATTTCTGTCCGTTGTCGTCCAGTCATTGGGGAACTATACTCTGCCGATAATTGGCCGATGCGAAGTCGATATCTTCATCCTCAGCGCCGCCCGTGGTGCAGTTGTAACTCGCTTAAGTGGCGAGTGTCTATGGCACTGGCACGAGCTTGCATCTTTGCGCCTGTGCTGCTTTTGCCCTGGATGTGTCTTTTTCGGACGACACAGCACCTGCACTCCTGTTACTGTTTGGAACTGCCGCCGTAGACGTGAAGCTGTGTGTTGAGGGTTACCGCTTGCTGTTATATGTGGACATCGGTCGTGCTCACCTGTTGTTTATCTTTTACGACTACTTGTGTGACGATCGTCAATTAATCCGGTCGTTAGAAACTTGTTCCAGATTCTACAGATTTCACTTTAGCTCCCAGCGACATTTGCTACGACGTCCTTCCCTGATCTATTGATATGACTATACGGAGCCTTTCATTGTACTTTGTTGTTGTCAGAACCATCCTGAAGCAACACAACTCTGATAAGGGCGCACAGATACTGCATAATTTACGGGTGAGAAGCTTTCCACAGACTGAACATGCTGCCCCCTCAAGGTAGAAACGTGGAATGTTCCGCTAGAGTTACATTACAACCAACTAGTGTATTGATATCATAACGAAAGTTCTGCATCAAAGTTTCAGCAACATGAAACATTTATTTTGACAACGGTCATTGTGTATAGTTGTTGCAATGCTGTGTTTGAAACGGAAGACGCCCTTTTACGGTCGGGATAAGTCTATCAGGAGGCGGGACAACAGCAGGCAGCGGGCTTGCGCGTGTGATGCCGACGCTTAAATGCCTCGTGCTGCCGGAATTGCATTTGACGCCGACAATTAAATTCCGCTGCTGCAACAGCAGTTTTTAATTCGGTTTCCCCCCGCGCTCTCGTACGTCGCGCACTAATGAAAGGCCCAAAAGCTCGCGCCATTTAAAACATCATTTCAAAAACACCGGCTCATAAAGTGCACAGCGATCGTGTAAGCGCTGACGAAAGCGCGTTTCTCGCTTACGCAGATACGTGAAAATATATTCTGGTTTCACGTGACGCAAATGGAGTTTTGGCGTCGCTTGTATCCATGTTACCCCTGTGTTTGCGAATCACAGTTTTTTTTATTCGTCGCACACGAGATGCACTTCTATCAGACAGCGTTTGAGGAAGTGATTCCAGTTGTTGAAACAATAATTACGTATACCTGAGCAGACCCATTACCTAGAATCATTCTGGGTTTTATCGCGCCTGCTAAAATCTAGACGATTCGCAAACTGTGTTCGTGCCATTCAAAGAGGGCCTGAAAGCATTCTTGCGACGCTCGTTTGTCCCTCGTGCCAAGGATTCGACCTTCCCGAGAAATGTTGATAACCTGCACGTCCGCCTTCTCTGGGCATGATGTGTTGCAGTTTCATTCTGAGAAGTTCCAGTAACGTTAGACCAGTGCTTCTGACCATTATGAGACCAGCACCCCCAGGTGCAATCCGATATTAGCTATTCCCGCCATCCCTACCTTACCCTTAGCAACCGTAGCACCAAACGGGAGGGGAACCAAATGACTGGCCGCTTGTGTGGAAAAACTTTTGGAGTCGACTCTGCCTCCATCAGCAGATGGCAGCACTGTGTAATTTCAGAAAATGGCTGACATTGAAGTATGTACAGGGTGATCAAAAAGTCAGTATAAATTTGAAAACTGAATAAATCACGGAATAATGTATATAGAGAGGTACAAATTGACACACATGGTTGGAATGACATGGGGTTTTATTAGAACCAAAAAATACAAAAGTTCAAAAATGTCCGACATTCATCTGATCAGAATAGCAATAATTAGCATAACAAAATAAGACAAAGCAAAGATGATGTTCTTTACAGGAAATGCTCAATATGTCCACCATCATTCCTCAACAATAGCTGTAGTCGAGGAATAATGTTGTGAACAGCACTGTAAAGCATGTCCGGAGTTATAGTGAGGCATTGACGTCGGATGTTGTCTTTCAGCATCCCTAGAGATGTCGGACGATCACGATACACTTGCGACTTCAGGTAACCCCAAAGCCAATAATCGCACGGACTGAGGTCTGGGGACCTGGGAGGCCAAGCATGACGAAAGTGGCCGCTGACCACACGATCATCACCAAACGACGCGCGTAAGAGATCTTTCACGCGGACATTTTGTGAAGTTTTTTTTTGTTCTAATAAAACCCCATGTCATTCCAAGCATGTGTGTCAATTTTTACCTCTCTGTCTACATTATTCCGTGGTTTATTAAGTTTTCAAGTTTATACTGACTTTTTGATCAACCGGTATAAGCGTTCTGCGATTGCAGAAGGTGAAACACCAATTCCTATTCATGAAAGGCTGAAGGTGTTTGCAGCTACTATTGTGGGCATCAGCGCTGTTAGATGATGCGTTCGCCGTTGTGGAGCGGCTGAAGAGCAAAAACAGGTGGCTGATGTAACGCGACCAAATCCTCCGTGACGACCGCCGAATAACGATAGATAAATGGTGTCGCCAGTTAACCATCCGTTAAGACAGTGTGGTGTCCATAACCGAAAAAACTGGGGTGTTCCAAGATATCTGCACACGGGGCACCGAAAATGTTGACCGGTCTGAATAAAGAGGCAAGGCAAACAATTCTATTAAAATATGACAAATTAATCGTGGATGTTGCAGGTGTTATTCGGTGTATAAGGGATTTGCTTTTTGTGGTGTCACCGCCAGACACCACACTTGCTACGTGGTAGCCTTTAAATCGGCCGCGGTCCGTTAGTATACGTCGGACCCGCGTGTCGCCACTATCAGTGATTGCAGACCGAGCGCCGCCACACGGCAGGTCTAGTCTAGAGAGACTCCCTAGCACTCGCCCCAGTTGTACAGCCGACTTTACTAGCGATAGTTCACTGCCTACATACGCTCTCATTTGCAAAGACGACAGTTTAGCATAGCCTTCAGCAACGTCAATTGCTACGACCTAGCAAGGCGCCATATTCAGTTACTATTCTAAACAGATAATATTGTGAATCATGTACCGTCAAGAGCGACGTTCATCATTAATGGATTAAAGTTAAGTATCAAAGTAATTACCTCCGCTTTCTGAATTCTAATTCCTTGTCATGTTCCAGACCGCACGTCGGTAGAGTCCTTCCCTCCTCACGCCAGCCTACGTGAGGTAAAACGGGTGTATTTCGGCCTCCATTCGTAACACGGTGTTGGCTCTTCAGCCAACACAACAGTGTGAATTATTGTTTATGGAATTTATCACTATATGAAAAAAGTATCCACCTTCCAGAGTTATTGTGCGGTCTTAAAGCATCGACTGCACTCCGACCAGCGCAGCACCACGAAACAGCATCAAGAAGTCGCCGACCCGTGGGCGAATGGAAAGAGCGGGCAGCGGCACACCTCCAGGAAGATAGAGTTCAGCGCCCCCTGCCAACGCTGATCTAACCAGCCGCCCATCGCTGGTCTTCTCAGTTTGGTCGCATACATCGAGAGCATCAGCACTGAGTAATAGGAAGACGTTACTTAGCCTGAGTTCTGGGAGAAAAGTACTTGTGCGTAGGAGGTACAGGAAGCAGGAATCAAGTTACAGTTCTCTTCTTTTTAGAAATAATGCGGTATATTAATGAGCATGTGATACGTACAGATCATTTCAGATTCCTGCCACCGCCCATCGCAACTGCTCTCCTCCATTGTTAGTGTCGCTGCTGACCCCCACTGTAGCCGGCGCAACATTTATCACTGTAATTATCACTTTTTTAAAAACGTATCTATGTCTTCTTTTCCCACATAAGCCGGCCGAAGTGGCCGTGCGGTTCTAGGCGCTCCAGTCTGGAACCGGGCGACCGCTACGGTCGCAGGTTCGAATCCTGCCTCGGGTATGGATGTGTGTGATGTCCTTCGGTTTTTTTTTTTTTTTTTTTTTTTTTTTTTTTTTTTTTTTTTTTTTTTTTTTTTTTTTTGGTCATCAGTCTACTGAATGGTTTGATGCGGCCCGCCGCGAATTCCTTTCCTGTGCTAACTTCTTCATCTCAGAGTAGCACTTGCAACCTACGTCCTCAATTATTTGCTTGACGTATTCCAACCTCTGTCTTCCTCTGCAGTTTTTGCCCTCTACAGCTCCCTCTAGTACCATGGAAGTCATTCCCTCATGTCTGAGCAGATGTCCTATCATCCTGTCCCTTCTCCTTATCAGTGTTATCCACATATTCCTTTCCTCTCCGATTCTGCGTAGAACCTTCTCATTCCTTACCTTATCAGTCCACCTAATTTTCAACATTCGTCTATAGCACCACATCTCAAATGCTTCGATTCTCTTCTGTTCCGGTTTTCCCACAGTCTATGCTTCACTACCATACAATGCTGTACTCCTGACGTACATCCTCAGAAATTTCTTCCTCAAATTAAAGCCGGTATTTGATATCAGTAGACTTCTCTTGGCCAGATATGCCTTTTTTGTCACAGCGAGTCTGCTTTTGATGTCCTCCTTGCTCCGTCCGTCATTGGTTATTTTACTGCCTAGGTAGCAGAATTCCTTAATTGACGTCTTGACCATCAATCTTGATGTTAAGTTTCTCGCTGTTCTCATTTCTACTACTTCTCATTACCTTCGTCTTTCTCCGATTTACTCTCAAACCATACTGTGTACTCATTAGACTGTTCGTTCCGTTCAGCAGATCATTTAATTCTTCCTCACTTTCAAATGGTTCAAATGGCTCTGAGCACTATGGGACTAAACATCTGTGGTCATCAGTCCCGTAGAACTTAGAACTACTTAAACCTAACTAACCTAAGGACATCACACAAATCCATGCCCGAGGCAGGATTCGAACCTGCGACCGTAGCAGTCGCGCGGTTCCGGACTGAGCGCCTAGAACCGCTAGACCACCGTGGCCGGCTTCTTCACTTTCACTCAGGATAGCAATGTCATCAGCGAATCGTATCATTGATATCCTTTCACCTTGTATTTTAATTCCACTCCTGACCCTTTCTTTTATTTCCATCATTGCTTCCTCGATGTACAGATTGAAGAGTAGGGGCGAAAGGCTACAGCCTTGTCTTACACCCTTCTTAATACGAGCACTTCGTTCTTGATCGTCCACTCTTATTATTCCCTCTTGGTTGTTGTACATATTGTATATGACCCGTCTCTCCCTATAGCTTACCCCTACTTTTTTCAGAATCTTGAACAGCTTGCACCATTTTATGTTGTCGAACGCTATTTCCAGGTCGATAAATCCTATGAAAGTGTCTTGATTTTTCTTTAGCCTTGCTTCCATTATTAGCCGTAACGTCAGAATTGCCTCTCTCGTCCCTTTATTTTTCCTAAAGCCAAACTGATCGTCACCTAGCGCATTCTCAATTTTCTTTTCCATTCTTCTGTATATTATTCTTGTAAGCAGCTTCGATGCATGAGCTGTTAAGCTGATTGTGCGATAATTCTCGCACTTGTCAGCACTTGCCGTCTTCGGAATTGTGTGGATGATGCTTTTCCGAAAGTCAGATGGTATCTCGCCAGACTCATATATTCTACACACCAACGTGAATAGTCGTTTTCTTGCCACTTCCCCCAATGATTTTAGAAATTCTGATGGAATGTTATCTATCCCTTCTGCCTTATTTAACCGTAAGTCCTCCAAAGCTCTTTTAAATTCCGATTCTAATACTGGATCCCCTATCTCTTCTAAATCGACTCCTGTTTCTTCTTCTATCACATCAGACAAATCTTCACCCTCATAGAGGCTTTCAATGTATTCTTTCCACCTATCTGCTCTCTCCTCCGCATTTAACAGTGGAATTCCCGTTGCACTCTTAATGTTACCATCGTTGCTTTTAATGTCACCAAAGGTTGTTTTGACTTTCCTGTATGCTGAGTCTGTCCTTCCGACAATCATATCTTTTTCGATGTCTTCACATTTTTCCTGCAGCCATTTCGTCTTAGCTTCCCTGAACTTCCTATTTATTTCATTCCTCAGCTACTTGTATTTCTGTATTCCTGATTTTCCCGGAACATGTTTGTACTTCCTCCTTTCATCAATCAGCTGAAGTATTTCTTCTGTTACCCATCGTTTCTTCGCAGCTACCGTCTTTGTACCTATGTTTTCCTTCCCAACTTCTGTGATGGCCCTTTTTAGAGATGTCCATTCCTCTTCAACTGTACTGTCTACTGCGCTGTTCCTTATTGCTGTATCTATAGCGTTAGAGAACTTCAAACGTATCTCGTCATTCCTTAGTACTTCCGTATCCCACTTCTTTGCGTATTGATTCTTCCTGACTAATGTCTTGAACTTCAGCCTACTCTTCATCACTACTATATTGTGATCTGAGTCTATATCTGCTCCTGGGTACGCCTTACAATCCAGTATCTGATTTCGGAATCTCTGTCTGACCATGATGTAATCTAATTGAAATCTTCCCGTATCTCCCGGCCTTTTCCAAGTATACCTCCTCCTCTTGTGATTCTTGAACAGGGTATTCGCTATTACTAGCTGTAACTTGTTACAGAACTCAAATAGTCTTTCTCCTCTTTCATTCCTTGTCCCAAGCCCATATTCTCCTGTAACCTTTTCTTCTACTCCTTCCCCTACAACTGCATTCCAGTCGCCCATGACTATTAGATTTTCGTCCCCCTTTACATACTGCATTACCCTTTCAATACCCTCATACACTTTCTCCATCTGTTCATCTTCAGCTTGCGACGTCGGCATGTATACCTGAACTATCGTTGTCGGTGTTGGTCTGCTGTCGACTCTGATTAGAACAACCCGGTCACTGAACTGTTCACAGTAACACACACTCTGCCCGACCTTCCTATTCATAACGAATCCTACACCTGTTATACCATTTTCTGCTGCTGTTGATATTACCCGATACTCATCTGAACAGAAATCCTTGTCTTCCTTCCACTTGACTTCACTGACCCCTACTGTATCTAGATTGAGCCTTTGCATTTCCCTTTTCAGATTTTCTAGTTTCCCTACCACGTTCAAGCTTCTGACATTCCACGCCCCGACTCGTAGAACGTTATCCTTTCGTAGATTATTCAATCTTTTTCTCATGGTAACCTCCCCTTTGGCAGTCCCCTCCCGGAGATTCGAATGGGGGACTATTCCGGAATCTTTTGCCAATGGAGAGATCATCACGACACTTCTTCAATTACAGGCCACATGTCCTGTGGATACACGTTACGTGTCTTTAATGCAGTGGTTTCCATTGCCTTCTGCATCCTCATGTCGTTGATCATTGCTGATTCTTCCGCCTTTAGGGGCAATTTCCCACCCCTAGGACAAGAGAGTGCCCTGAACCTCTATCCGCTCCTCCGCCCTCTTTGACAAGGCCGTTGGCAGAATGAGGCTGATTTCTTATGCCGGAAGTCTTCGGCCGCCAATGCTGATTATTTATCAAAATTTAGGCAGTGGGACCGAAGACGTTTTGATTATGAATCAAAGACGCTACCCCTAGACCACGGGTACTAGCCTTAGGTTAGTTAGGTTTAATTAGTTCTAAGTTCTAGGCGACTGATGACCTCAGGAGTTAAGTCGCATAGTGCTCAGAGCCATTTAAACCATTTTCCCACATAAACAATGACTTTTGTCTCACTCTTTTACTGTAATGCCGGACGGTCAGCTGCGTTCTTGGAAAATAACACAAGTTGCCCTGAAACTTATGTAACTTTTCTGTGGACACTGCAGCACAAAGACATTCAACAGATGGGTACTTGGACCTCCTCGCAAGTAGCGCAGCACACATTCGGCTGTTACTTACCCTTGATTTCCATGGATCCAACGACATACCTCAACTTAAAGGGAACATACGCAAAAAAGAACTGGAAGTAATACGACGTCACAGAGCCGCCAGTGCCAGAATGTATAATTTGTCCTCCCAGAGATCTTAGTTCACCGACTGGTCATGAGGCAGGTGGTACATAACGTGCATTAAAATAACTTTTTTCCAGAGAACAATATGTAATTTAACGAAAGAAACTGACGCAGTATTATATCACACATATGACGCTTTTAAAATGTTTATTGACCCGCCCGGCTCATATCAATAGTGGCTGTTCACAATAACCTGTGATAGTTAAGCAGCAACGGGTTCGGCTGCATCCCATGAGAGGGCGCGTTCAGTTTGTCTATCGGCATCTACTGGAATCGCCATGCAGGCTGGAATTCATTCTGTTTTGGTGTACAGACTGGAGGGAATGGGCAAAGTAACACCTACCGAAACGTGCGAGGCGTGGCTACGTGGATTCACAAGAGGAGGCGGACGTGCTGGCAGCACTCTATGCAAAAATATGTGGGACCCCAGGAGCACCGGCTAGTGGCATGTAGAGGCTGGCCGGCCTAAGGAACTTGCTGCCGATACTCTGTTATACCGGAGCCAGGGTAGCCCCTGAGAGCCGGCAACCCAACCACAGAGGACGGCGTTGTCTATGTTCAAGGCTTACCAAAAGCACCATGGTGAACACCGGTTATTTACACACAAGATAATGGAAACAGACATTCCGAGCACTACTCCCTGCAGGGGGAGCTCGAGTCATGGCTTGCACGAAGTATCACTACGCCAAAACCTGATTGGCTGGAGACAGCTATTTAGGTCCTAGAACCAGCCCCAAAGTTCATTTCACTCCGGATGCCGACCTCGTGTAATTACACCGCCGAAGATTACGTCTTTGTATCGGAATTGGACTCTTACTAGTGTGTGTGCGTTACCACGAACCTTTGTGGAATATTAGAAGTGAACTTTTGTTTGCTCAATTAGGAGTCTTTTTCTGGCATCGTTATTGTTACCTTTTAGTTTGTTGTTCAGTCATCAACCTTGTGAACTTACCTCAATAAAAGTTGTGGTTGTGAAAAATTTCGAGGTGTTATTCACAACATACTCCATGTCATGCGTCACATGCCATCACCAGGGGAACTGAAACTGGTGAGTACGTTTCTGAAGATTTACTTCCAACATCTCTGCGTCCTGAAAAATGTGGCTGTTGACACTCACCCTTGCCAGTTTGTCTGGGCTGTCAGACTTCGTCTGCTGCTGTAAAGACTGGTACTGATATTGCATTAGGTGCCTGGCCCTGCCTTTGCTTTTGCTTACTTTTTCTTATATTGGAGTCTAATGCAGTTGAATTAATTGAGGCCTTTTCTGTGATTTGGAGCTTGAAAATCTGATTAACTTTCAGTTGTGTTTCATAAAATTCAAAACTGTCAGTTTATTAAAGTTTCTGAAGGTTATGGGGCTTGACAGACCAATTATACTCAACTTTTGTTTTTCCTAAAGTTAAAAATTGTTACTTTATTAATGTTGCTGGGTCTTTCTGAGCTTAAAAAGCTGATTGGCTTTTTTAGTGTTTTCTCAAAATTATAATTACATTAATTTTGCTGGGTGTCTCCCATATATTAACCATTCTATTGACTACATTATTTAAAGTAAGGCAGGTTATTGATTTTCGCTGATCTTTTATTAATTTTGAGGTAATTCTGGGGTTTTAGAGTTCATGAAGATGTTCACCCTGTTTATTTTCTGTAAAACTGTTATGT